>NW_026515677.1:0-600000 GCF_025526975.1 Fimicolochytrium jonesii
AAAAAGTTAGGAAAAAAAAAGGTAGGGTTGCAGAAAAAAACTGAAGAACAGCTCCAGGTTGCCTTTGGCCAGACTTTTATAAAAGGAGAGGGCTGTTCAGATTCCCTCCCTCCAAAAGCACGCACCACCACCACATTTCAGCACCTACGCCAATACCGACACCAATACCATCGCCAACACCAGGGCCAACACCATGCCTTTCACCGCATTCACCAACAACACCCTTTCGCCGTCGAGCCTTACCTCATCCATGTCGAACACCAGCCTTCAGGTCGAAATCTCCCAGACCTCATCCAGCATCGGCAGTTTGGATGTGGAGTTGTCCATTTCTGGTTCAAACGGCTCCAACTTTCATCATCATAGTGATGAGGGGCGTGAGGACATCGAGTTGCCAACTTCTCGCTCAAGCTCTTCACATGAGGAACACCATCGCTCTCCTGCCCTTCAGGATGAGCAGTTTGGGGTCTTCCTCAGTACTGGCTACTTTGATGTGGACTGGATGGCCTTTACGCTCCCTACCACAAAGCTGACCACCCTCTTTGGTGCCTTCACCTTGGTTGAACTGTCTGGAGTGATGCAGCATATCAAGGACAGTGAAGCTTTCGCCGGTTGGATGCGGATCGCTAGCAGACCTTGTGTCATTAGCATTCCATTCAATCCAGAGTCGAAGGCAAGGATTCTTGAGTTACTTCACAATGAACATTCGATCATCGTGAGGGAAAGCACGGATCACTCACGATTGATTGCTGGGCGGCAAAATCTGTTGATGTCTGGGTTCCAGGACATCATTGGTGCTGTGTCACCCTCTGTACGCATTGTGCAGTATGGAATGAAGCAACGCATTCAGACTTTGCCAGCCTACTCCTTTGACCAGGAAGTGAGCAACCATCCCGATGCTGCACTCAACACATGGGACATTGGTCAGACATTCAACACTCGTGGTGTCATTCCTTTGGTTTGCTACAATGGACGTGGAGTTGGAGCCACCTTTCCCATGGTCACCATCCTTGGTGAGGGATTTGGGTCCACCAGCTTTGACATTGCGGGTCACGCCAATGTTCGGGTTACTTGCTACCCAAAGCTTGTTCATGCGCTCAAAGCCTACTCTTCGACTTTGTCTTCGCGAATGCCCCAAACCAAGTCCAGCCTTGGTGATCGCAGTGAGACACTGAGAGGTTTACGTCAATGGCTCAACGGTCACCCGCTCCACATTACTGGCATGCGAGTTGAAGTGCGAGTTCAGTGCGCCAGGTTGGAATCAGCGGAACAGATGGTTTTGAATCTCCATTTGGACCAGATCGAGACCATTTTCCAGCACATGGGCGCAAACTCCTTGAAGCTTGTGCCGGTGGAAGAGTACTACAGTCTCATCAATGGCATCATGGACGCTGCCACCAGAGTTCTATTCAGAGGAGATCGCAATAGACAGACTACTGTGACAGACTGTCAGCGCTTCCGAGATGTTCTCAACTCTTTTGGTTTCAATCCCGGATGGTTCAAAGGCATTGCACCCGTCATTGATCCTGCTCGTGCTTGGTGGGGTCATGGGGATGGGGAAGTGCCTGATGCTGCTCCCATTGGCAATATCCGTGAACTCTTCCATCAGCATCGTGATCAGCTTCAATGTCCCAACTGTGGAGGCTCAGCTTTTCATAGCATTGGCGGTCAGCATCGTTTCCGTCTCCGCTGCACAGGTACCCTGAGTGCCGTACGACTTTTGGACAGAACCAAGTCCGTGACATGCTTGCGGAAGTCCTTTAGTACTGTTGAATGTCGTTGATAACTTTACACCAAAACCCTTTTCTGAATGTGCGCTTTTCCAATGTACTCTAAATCAATAAATGCAATA
The DNA here is from genome assembly GCF_025526975.1 of Fimicolochytrium jonesii. Lineage (NCBI taxonomy): Eukaryota > Fungi > Chytridiomycota > Chytridiomycetes > Spizellomycetales > Powellomycetaceae > Fimicolochytrium > Fimicolochytrium jonesii. Next base: position 1,850 of record NW_026515677.1, read on the forward strand.
CTACTTTCCACCATTTTAAATGTTCCATGACAGAGACAGTTTGGCTGAATTTAATAAGTGATCTGGGAAATCTCTAACCCCAACCCTCTCACTCTGCATACCCTGCAAGCAAGCCCAGGTCACGTGCTCTAACCTGCATGGACAAACTGTAGAACACTGCTTTAAACGGAAAATGTTCAACAGTTTTGGTAAATGACATTCCGCAACGGTCCTACAAACAGTCTACGATGCACAGCGGAATCACAAAATGTTTACTGGAGAACACAGCCAAACCCCTTTGCCTGCACATACGTACTCGTGTCTTTTGTTAGGAGGTCTTGGGGGTCACTACTTGAGAATTGAAAAGGGGCCCTGTTCTTCAGCCAAAAGCAAGGTTACACAAGATTTGCTACCACATCAGCTATGCAAACCATAGGCTACAATCAACTTTCATTAAGTGCCCTCCACTGGATAGTCAGCCAGATGTTGAGATATCACCACATTTTCCAACTTTTTACCCCCCGTCGCGTGAAAATTTCGTTTTTCTAAGTTTCTGAAGCCGTTTCCGCACGGATTGCCAATCCGAGAGTACTTCAATTAGAGAATATGATATGGGGCCAACTTTTAATTAGGACGCCAACTCCAGATCGGCACTAAAAAAATCCCAATTTGCACAAGTCCTATAACGTATATATAACATATATTTCCCCTTTATATCAACCCCCCCCCTCCCCTATTGGCACCCCTGCCCCCCCCCGTACCCGCACCACCACCCATATGACCCATCACTTGCCCTTGCACACCTAGTCCCCCCTGACTTGCCTAGGTGCGCAACACCCCCCGCCACCACACCCCTCAGAGTCAAGAATTTGAACTGTAGAACACACCCAAAAGCCAAAAAACCCGAAAATTTCTAAGTCCCTAGGGTTCCAGGCAACCCAAAAATAAAACCCAACCCAGGGGGTCTTGTAACCCTAACCCTAACCCTAACCCTAACCCTAACCCTAACCCAACACAGTCTGTTCATTACTCGTTATTGAGACTCCCGTCGGCCATTGCTATGAGTTCAATCAAACTCACCGCCTACCTGATGGACGCCGTGGCTATGCCTACTACTTTCTCCGTGATTGCCGGAATAACTGAGTCTGCTATGGTTACAATCGCAACGTTTTCGAATATATCTGGTTCAAGTTGGACCACAGATGGGAACACGTTTAATTTCGCCAACACAACTGCCTATACTGTTTGGGGTATCTCATGGGCTTATGCCAATCAAACCACAACCGGAGGCTGTGCAATAAGAGCGATACAGTATAATCAAGCCGTTCCCAAAGCGACCCTTGTTAGCGCTTCTGCAAATTCTCTAGACGTCACGGGTGCGATAAATACGTACACGGTTACGTGCAATACAACTGCATTAGTGAAGAGCGACTTGACATGTAATACGAACGTATATGCTTCACAAATCATTCAATCTGCTGTTTGCATCAAAGACGGTGTTGTAGATGCGTTGTTAACTAACGGGAATGGCTACACAGGGGGTTTCGGACCCATTGGATGGAAAGCGGGGATGTCTGGGGTCGTGGCCCACGCCAGTTTCATAGGGTACATGAATTCGAACAACAGTCGAGTCACGATAACTGTTCAGATATTGGATCAATCCTCTACCGTTGTCGCCACTAGAGGAGTGTCATACTACTGTGATATCAATACGTATAATACTAGGTATCCGTTCAGTTTCCAAGTGCCGTTGCTGTTCTCTTCGACGAATACTCAATTGAGCGCACGAATTGTCATACCAACATCTATAACGTTGTCTAATTCATACCTCAACTTTTGGACCCAGTGTTATTAGATCTAAATCTCAATATCGAGAACATTCACTCGTTCATTTTTGTCATTTCCGCATATCATTCGCAACCCTTTCTCAGCGAAAACGATTCCAATGTATCCGGACTTATACACGAACTCCAGTTTTTCATTGAAATTACGCCGAGTCGCGATTGAATAGATCTGTTTGAAAATATATCGGTTCTGTTTGTTAATCTTGACGTACGCCATATAACCAGGTTTGTTGCGCATAGATAAGCAGATCCTTTCGAGGCTTTCTAGATCATTTATGGTGAATCGCATAACAAGTGTGTCGTCAATCAACTTGATGTTATCGTTAAGAGCAAAAACGGATGTTGGCATTGGGTTGTTTAGTATTTAAAAGCTTATATATGTTGATAACTGAAACGCTTTACCAGGCGCGCGAGGCGATGATGACCTGCTAAGGTGAACACATGGATGGAGGATTTTGGAAGTGAGCAGGAAGTGTACCACAGGATCGGGGGTGGATCGGGGGGATGGGAAAGCTAATGGGGAGGATAATGGAGAGAATGTGTAGTACAGTATAATATATTTGTTTAGATAATATAAAACGCACACATGCACACTTAGCACACATGGTTTGAAGTTGTATGGATGGGAAAAAGAGGAGGAGGTCATAGGTGACAGCGACGACATCACCACCTATACCCAATAATCAGCAAAGGCGAATAAACGGACCCCCCCTAGGTGTGCATGTGTTCCTATGAGGTCGCTGAGTATGGCGAGCGTTTAGGAAAGAAGTGAGCCGCCTATGCGGCGTCTCAGCGGGCCCGATATGGACAAGTCCTATCAATAGGAGACGTGCTGTAATAGTTCCTCATATGCGATTCGGCCTTGTGGCGATAAGTTTCGGACTTGTACAAATTCGATACTTCAAAGTGTCCGAGTTTATAAAGACTTGGATTTAAAGGGCGTCGGATTTTAGTAGGGAAAACGCTGGATATTTACTGTGTATATGTAGGATAGCTATGGAGGCGAGAAGTTGGAAAGTTAGGGGATTAGAGAATAGACCTGCTTGACGATTAATACAGAAAGAAGAGGATATCCAATTATGACGATTAATACAGAAAGGATATCCTAATACACCGATTAATACACAAAAGCATATGTTTTCTAACGATTAATATACAGTGAGATTAACAGTGGTTCAGTGCATGTGTATTAATCTGAGATTAATACACATGCACTGAACCACTGACATTGACATTGACATTGGCGTTTGACATTTGGCGGTTGACATTGGCGGCTGTCAGTAGGTAAGCTTATGGTATGGGCGCGTTGTCCATAACACTAGGGTTCCTGTAGTTCATTTCCTCACGTGGCTCCCCTCCCGCTTACGCCACGCTTCCGCGTGCGGGACTTCACTCTTTTCTTCCCCTTCGGACCTCGTGTCCTCTTTACACTTGAAACTTTTCTACACAAGACAATACATACTTCACAGTACAGCATTGCACACTACATAGAGTTTGCTCAGTCATCTGCTTCCTCTGCTGACTACTGCTAAGTTTCGCAGCGGCCGCTCAACTGACAGCTTTATCTATGGGCTGCCAGTGGGGCTTGCGTGGCTTCAGTGAGGCTTGGCGCCTTATGTAATGTATCACCGAGAGCTCGAGTGGCCAGCCCGGGTCTCGGATCAAGTAGAAGTAAAGAGATGTAATATGAAATACAAGTGAATATGAGATATCCCCGACAGCTCTTCTCGTACATCAATTTCACATTTTCAAGGACAGCCAAGGAGTCCAGCTCCATCAAGGGTAGAGGGTGAAGAGGAAGTCAGCATAAAACCACTGGTGAGGTTGAAAGTCCAATGTTCGACGTGTACCTGGCAGCCAAAAGTCCGCGTGCAGTTGGGCGAAATGTACAAGGTATTTGGGCATGACGACCGTGGATAGGGCTGGAAGGTTTGCTGAGCCCTGGTGAGTTGACCTTACAGACGTCCTGACGGTTTGCTATGTTCCAGATATAGACCTTGTAGAAGCAACTGTGAGGAGCGGAATCCAAAACTCCTCAACGCGCAACAACACCGCTGAGTAAGCAAGGGGCAAGTTAAATTGCACTGTCACGTGGACTCTCGCCGGTTGAATTGGCTGCATTTTTTCTTCGTTGCCATCCCTCCCTCCGTCGCTCGCGACAAATCCGGAATTGCCGATATCCAGCGGAATTGCGGGAGTTGACCCACTGCACATGGCAAGTGTTCTTTTATGGCCTTACTGTATCTGGCCGTTTTTCGCCTTGCTCTGCGCCTTGCTTGTTGCACAACTTGTGCACGTCCGTGCCTCGCCCTCCGCCCTTAGCCGGGAGAGCGACCGCGATCTGGATGTTGCTTGTGCTGACACTCGCTCTCGCTGTGCTGCTCTGTGCAGTAGCTCTGTCGCTCGCTGCCTCATTGCGCGTCATCAATTTAAACCCGCGCCATTGCCGCCGCTCAGTTGCGGCATCATGTCGGCAGCCCCACTCTCACCAGCGGTGACGCACTCGCCTCACCTCACGAGAATGGCGGCGCCGGCCCCGGCGCCCCCTCAGTACGTCGTGCGCGAGTCTCTTAAGGGAGCGCTGCGCGGACCGCACTATCAAGTTCTACTCGCGCAGCACTACATGCTCGCACGACTCGAGCAGCTGATGACCCCTCGGTTCGGTGTTCGGCTGGAGGTGAACCTCGCCGGCGCGTGGGATGATGTCGTGTTCGATTTCATCGATGCAGCAGGCGCCATCACCGAGAGGCACTTCATACAGCAGAAGCACCATAATGTCACCGGCAGCATGGATTGGGCGTTCGTCAAGAACAAGACGGGCATGGAACTGTACAAATACTTCGATGACTGGTTCCTCCTGCTCTCGCCCTACTCTCCAGCCACGGTGAAGAAAGCTGCGTTGCCATCTGTACAACCGGGTGGACGCTCACTCTGCGTGTTCTGCACGAATGATGTCGCCGGTGCCGATCTGCAGGCAGTCTTTGAACCGGTCTCCACCGCGCACAGTTTCGAACCCATTCCGCTGCTGAATGGTGAGACACTCTCGCCAGTATATCATCGGCTCAATCTAGAATTTCGATTCCCCGGCAGGACGCGACTATCGCCGCTCGAAGTGCTACGGACGAACATCAAGAAGCACTCCCTCTTGATGGATCGCAACAGCGCCATAAACGCCGGCGCGCAAGCACGCCAGAATCCCACCGTGCAAGCGGCGTATGAATATTTCAACGGAGGCGGGATTGCGCTGACGGATGTCCAGATGAACGGTTACATCGAGGAGTTTCTTCGCGATCATCTCCTCGTCGCGACGAATCAGCCACACGTCGACACGTTCGATGCCGTGCTCTAGGTGCAGCTTCCTCGTGTCTTCCCTTCCGCTGCGCACACTACGTCGCATATGAATCTGTTGCTATCAGAAACATGGGCATGGTTTCGGCAGCTGCAGAATGCGAACGTTTGGACGGAAGTCATTCTGCGCCAGTACGTCTCCTCTATCGCGCAGCAAATCACGACGATGCCACAGGAAATCGGCGTCACTCGTGCGCGACTCAACCAAGTCATGACTGAGATGGAAGCACACGTCCGTATCGATCGACCAGGGATTCTGCAATCGTTACGGCAACATCACACGCAAGCTGCGCCAGGGCTGAAATCCAACTGGTATGGCGCATCAGGAGTCGGCAAGTCCTCCCTTGCTGCGGTCCTACTCAGCGAGCTTGTGACGGCAGGCAAATCGCTCTTCTTCGACACACCGCAGACCTTTTGCGCAGCGACGGGCGTTTTCGGTTCGACGACTCTCATCTGCGTCGACCAAGTCGACACAGCCACACAGGCTGATGTAACTCGACATTGGACCAACAATGCTGTCGGAGCGCATCTGCTGTGCATCTCGGTCGAGGAGCTCTGGCCTGCCGAGCCGAAGCTGCTGATCCCACCACTGACGACGGCTGAGGTGGACCAGTACTTGCAGTCCCGCCGGTTGTCGGATCACATGCTGATCTTGTCGAAGATCAGCTTCATGTTGCTTCAGTCCGGCTTGCCACCTCCGCCAGGCACGCCCGATGCTTCCATCACTGGCCTGCAGCAGCTGATGCGCCTCCCGCGTACGCTGTTGAAGGTGTGCGCCCATGCGGTGCCATTCGCGCCGCAGCCCGCCGTCACCGCTGCTGGTGCGTATGCTGCAGCGAAGTCCGCTTCGCGCGTAAGAATCATTCCGCTTCGCGTGAAGCGGCAAGTGCCGACTTACTCATTCGAAAGTCTTTCGACTCATTCCCGATTCATCGGTGCGAAGATCATTTCGACGACGCAGATTGATGCAGCCCTGCTCCACGCTCAGCTCCACGCTCGCAGCCAATATGAACGTCAGATCAGCTCACGTAAGCAGCGAGGGGACGAGTCGTCTCCTCTCGGGCATCTCACGTTCGACGTCGAACAGCTCGGCTTGGACGTTCCGATCGATACCGCTGTGGACCTACGAACGCTGCTGCAACAAAAATTATCCGAAGCCGATTACGAACGCTTGATGGGGAAATCTCTTTGGATCATTCTCCTCGACCGCAATGGTATCGCAGCTCACTGGTCTGCTGCTAGGATGCTGCAGTTCTCGCAGTTCAACATGCTGACGCTGATCACCACAGCAGAAACGACGTCTCCTGTTGACGGTTGTTGCCACTTCCGGGCAAGTAACGGGGTGTCTGCGCCTGGTGACCGCGTGCTGTTCTATCTGGTCTCCTCCATGGATCGTTTCGAACGCCTGCCGCTCGGTGACTCGTACTGCGTGCCGAAAGCTGATCAAGTGTGGATCGACGTCGCCTTGCCGGTACTGGCGACCGCTGGTGTGACACTGCTGACAGCCGAGGCCGGATCTGGCAAGAGCGTCTCGATGAAGATGATTCACTGGGAGTTCCACCAGAATATCGCACAGCAGACAGCGTATACCATCTGCATACTCGTTTCCTTTCGTGAGCTGGCTGCAATCATCTCGCGCTCCGCAACAGGATGTTCTTCTCTCGAGCAGCTGGCATTTCTGCTGCTACAACTGCCACCCGAACTAAAATGCATGGTGAAGGAAGATCTCGCAAAAGGACGAGTACTCTTCCTGTTGGACGCATGGGACGAGGTTCAGTCGTCGAGCGAGCGGCAGGCGCTGCAGGAGGTGATGCGACTGCTCCGTGCATACGCACATGTGATGTACTCGTCCCGTCCGATGGCAACGCAACCAATGCAGCCGAGTGTGACATTCGAGCTGCAGCGATTTTCGGATCCAGACACCGAGGAGTTCATCAAGTCATACTTTAGGTCGGTCGAGGATGTTTCCGACTGGAGCGAGGGCTGCATTGGTGCCCTTCGCGCTCACCGCAGCAGTCTGCACGAGATCGGTCTGCCGTTGCAGTGCTTCCTCGTATGCGAGGCATGGCAGCCTGCATTCGAAGACTGGTGTCAGGACCGTACCTGCACGAAGCCGTGGGATGGTGGTGTCAACCTGGATCGATTATACTTATTCCGCATGTTCATCACCGCTCGGTTCTAACAGATGCTGTCACTCAGTATCCAGGCCACGGCGTTGACGGACGAGTCGGTTGCCATCTACTCGCGACCGTTCCTTGAGCGCCTGCAGGAAGTCGCAGCGGGGGTGTTACTCAAATCGCACCTGGCTGCGATCGACCACTCTTCCATCATCGGCTCCAGTATCGCACGGTTGAATGTGCTCCAAGACAGTGGTGAGTTCATGCACCAGACGTACGCTGAGTATCTTACGGCGCAGTTCCTGGTCCGCACTCTCCTCATTCGGCCGAGCGACGGGTCTCGTTTAGTGAAAAAACATCGCTTCCACTCCAGCCTGGCTCTCGTCTTCGAGTTTCTAGCCGCGATGCTGAGCACACAGGAGGGCGACCTCTTCGTACCGGCATCGGCGGATGCTCGCATCAGCGCGATGCGATCCTTCTGGGAGGCGTTGCTGAGTGAACCGCAGAACTCCGCAGGGAGCGCACGAGAAGTCATGCTGCGGCGATGCTTACTTCGTACTCACTTGAACGACGCCTCTGCGATATTTGATGATTCGGCCGTTGCGGTGATGAGGTCGCTGCACGATTCCGTTGCGCCAGTTTCCAGCCACGTGTCAAACGAGGAGAGCAAGGATGAGGATGAGATGGTTGATGTAGCTGCGGCTGCGGTACCGGCCGGCGCTGCTGCTCAAGTCGACTTTCAGGCGCCGAAGCTGCCCCATCCATACGCAGTAATATGGCGCTGCAATATCATCGATTCCGTTGATCTCCGTGTGCTCTCGGCTGCCGGCAAAGTCAAAGCGATGGCATGGCTGGTCAACCTCTTCGAGCATCATTGTGGATCTTACCGCGTCGCTGAAGCCGTGGCAGACAAGCTGGGTAATCTGGGCATGGCAAGCCCGGCGGTTCTCAAACCATTGGTGAGTGCAATGGTGCGCGAAGGCTATGGCCACAAGGAGTCCTTTTCAGCACTGGTTGGAATGGGCGTGTCGCTCGAGAAGATACAACAACTCGCTGAGGCTCACAATTTCCCGTGGAAGAAGCCACCGGTCGAAACGGTGCTCGCTCAAATCTCTCGAGCAAAGTGGCCCATCTCTATGGTTAAGTGGTTCGCGAGACAATCAGACAGTGTGCGCCAGCCAGATGCTCTGCTGGGAGCTTTGTTTCGAGGCGCGGAGTTTCCAGTTCAGCCGGACGTGGTGCTCTGCGCGATGCAGTTGCACTCTCCAGACGACAGCTTCGACCGAAAGTTGCTCGATTGTGCTTCTGATGGCACCACTCCGGTTTCCAGCCGCCTGCTCATCTGGCTGCATCTCCCTCAACACGGTCGGCAATCAGATGTGCGACTCACGGCGAGTACTAACGCCTCTGGCATCATCACATCCGATTCTCAGACGGTGCTTTCTGAGCTTCTCTCACGATGTTGCAATGCGGAGGAGGCAGGCAGAGCCTGCTGTGCTCAAATCGAGTCGTTCTTGTCGATGGTTGAGAACGATGGTGCCCGAACAGCGTGGCTTCCAACGCTGTTACACATGATCGAAGTCGCGATCAAGGAGCGCTCGTGCAAGGCCCTCATCCCCGTGTTGGTGGAGCACGCAGTCCATCTGCATCCGCCGTTCAGCGACACGCGTTCGCTCTGGATGACTGTCTTCAGCCACGAGACCAACTCCCGTGGATCGTTTTGGGACTGCAAAGCCGTTGTGCCAAGCTTTGGTTTCTCCTTTCCGTACTGGAGTGAGGTCTCCGCAGTCTTCATGGTGTACAAGCTCACCGGCACTTTCTGTGATGATCTTTCTCTCGGCTCCTCGTTCGAGGCTTTCGCTACCGCTGCTGAGAGCTTCTCCGAGGATCAGCAGCGATGGGCGATCTGGGCGTGTGCACACGTCATTGAGCATCGGATCAAGAACGGTGATGACGAGCATCGGGTCCTGCCAGCGTTTCGGCAGTTCGGTTTCAGTCCATTCTCCCCGGCGGTGGTGTGCGAGCAGCTGCTCTCCGATAACCTACCTCGATTCATCTTTCCACCTGATGGCGCGCTTGACACCTCCAAGCTCGATACGTGGGCCGAGTTCGCATCGCATCCAGTAGCGTCACCTGAGACCCGAGCGAGGGTGCTGCAGATGTATCTCGAGCAGTCGTCACGCGTGTTGTCCTTTCCACCGGACGAGGAAGGCACGTTGATCGTACATCTCGATACTCGAGATATGCCCCTGCAAACGACGCCAGATATGCGAACCATCGTCCGCGCTGCAACGTCCGGCCCGGCGCCGCTGACTCAGCTGCAGTTTCGGAATTCCTCCGCAGTCGGATCATCCAGGCCACCAGCCATCAGTGTCGCGGATGTCTACACTCCGGCTCTGTAAGTACCGGCTTTGCATCCATCATTGTCACGGACAAGCTTCAGACTGCAAGCTATACTTCTGAGTTGAGGAACGGCAAGATGTATTTCGAAGAGGGTAGACAGATTAGGCTACGATGATCAAGAATGGCGTTGACCAGGGACCTGCTAGCGAGCAAGTCGGAAACACAAGCATGGCTAGCTACATAGGTTGTGTGGAGCGCGTAACAATAGAACACGCTAATAGGACTTGGCAATTCGACGATTCTGCTCTGGCCGTGACAATACGGGACCAATCGCGTGCGAGTATGGCCAAAACAATCGCTTTAGGACCAACAGTTCCGACGAATACAGTGAACGCCTTTGGACTCGATTGGCATATGCATTTTTCCTAGAGCGATACTCCTTAGTTTCATTGTACATGGCAGAGCGCTCTGGGCGTGCCTGCACCTCCGTCGCTTTCTGAAGGACAACTGCGCTCCCGAAATCTATGTATCTAACGCTCCATGGTCTTGTACGTCACAATAGGTCTTAATCTCGCTACCACGTCTACATACGGGCGCAAGTCCTCAATGACGGCGTCGATGTCTTTGTAACACTCTGGCGCTTCCTCCAACAGAAGCGTTTTGTCCATGCAGATGACGGTGCTGCCAAGTTTCGTGGTGGTGAGGTCGGATTTCGGGTTGATTTTGTGGTGTGATTGAGTGCGCGCGACGGCTCGGCCGGCTCCATGGGCGAGCGAAAAGCCTGTATATGAAGGAAGTGAGTTATATCTGGCAGCAATCAAGCAGGTGAGGATTCTTGGCAATCTGGGTTGCGACGTACCGTTTGGAGTATGGTCGAGATCTTTCGGCATGACCACATAACTGTACGCGCCTCGACTGCCTGGTATCACCACCGGCTGACCTGGGACCGCAGGAGCTGCACCCTTCCGATGCACCCACCCCCTCTCTGCCGCCATCTCCGCGCTCGTAACCGAGTTATGAAAAATATCCACCAGCTTTTCGACCGTATCGGCAAGACCTAACGGGTCCAACAGTCGCGTTGCAATGAGCTCCCGATTCCGCTGGGCCCATGTACAAGCTTGATCGTGTTGGCGAATATACTCGTTGAACTGTTGCGGATCGGTGGCGGAATTCAGGACGGGAGGCGCGGCTTCTAGAATAGCTTTCCCGTAGCTTCGCGATCCGGAGTGGATTAGGAGGTAGGCTACCGATGAGGATATCTGCATTCGAGTGGCGTGATCGGTGTCAAGGATCTCGTCCACGACGAGAAACTCTGCGAAGTGGTTGCCTTTGCCAATCGTCCCAAGTGTCTGTGAATGCGCGGCAGAGTCTTCGAACAGATTTGGTGGGTTCTCCATCGGCCCGTCGATGTTGATGAGTTGTTTTGCGAGTAAGCTGGGCGTTTCTATACGTTTTGAGGTCGATAAGAGAGATGGAAGTTTAAAGAGGCTCATTCCGCAGCCGATGTCAGAGCCGATCAATTTGGGGTAGATCGCTTCGGTAGATGTGATGAAGACGCAGCCGACGGGGGAACTGTTGCCTAGATGGAGGTCTGGCATGCCCTAGAATTGAAAGCAAACGACATGCCAAAGATTAGCTCGTTGACCCATGCATGTCAGCGAGCAATCGGCCACACGTACCACAGCCATGTTGATATAAGGACATCGTTCCACCGTCAGGTACAGCTGCTTGATGGCATCATTCTCCACCGCAGAGTGTTCCGCAATAACGCTCACGTTCGGTCTAGTCCTCTCATCCGTCTCCCCGGCCGTACTCGTCTGCCCAACAAACTGCTGCCCTTTCCCGCACACAACAATCTCCTTTTCACGCTTATTGTCCGTCCGGAGGTATCCGGCGATTCCGTCCTCGTCAGTCAGTTCCGCGCCGGTGTGCAGGACAATCAGCCGGTCAGGGTTTTTTATACGCAACTTTGTTTTTGCGCCATGATGGAGCTGTGTTGCCAGCGCCGTGCTACTTCCGCTAGACTGAAGCAAGAGCACCGTGCGTTTGCGACGGTCAGTGTTGTCGATAATGGTGACTCGAATGGAAGGCATAGTGGTGAATTTCTGCGACGTTTTCCGGACTGGACGACGAGTACCTTATATATGCATAAACTTCTCGGCAATAAACTCTCGGTGGCGGTCGGTTTGCTTACAGGTAACAGGCTATGTTCTTGGTGATTGCCGGTGGGCAAGCTGCTTATCCACCACTGGGATATTCGCTCTCGCAGCTTTTACCCCTGCACATCCCCCTACAGTATGCCTTACATATTTCACCTTCGTCGGCGGCGGACGAGACGTTCGTGCACCGTCGCGTGTGACCGCTTGTCCTGAACATCAATCTCCTTTAGTGGAGTACGTAGCTTCAGTTTTTCCATGATACTGTACAGTATGTTCGCCGAAAAAAGGAGGTCCGCGTGAACCCCGATCTGCGTATGCCGACACTGGCTATATATATCTACATAGAGTGACGCTAAGCAGCGACCCTTACAAGTACTTCTCAGAAGGCCGGTACATAGACAGTTGTCACATGTCACGGTTGCCGCTTTCCCAACGCTTCTCACGATGCTCTCGGAGTTCGGGGACTGTCACGCCCAATTCTCAGACAGGACGGCTGATCGCGACCCTATCTGCGCAAATCGAGGAAGAGCGCTCGGGAAGAAACAAGACTCATGAGGAAGCATCATCGAGGGAGCAAGAAGCGTACGTTCGCTGGGACCGACAGGCTCTGTTGCTCTAGACAACGATTGAAGTGCTATTATGTAGCTATGTACAGTACATAATCCGGATCCACAACGTTTCCGGACGTCACCCTTCCTGATTCAATCCCCATATATAAAAGCACATGACAGGGAGTGGGGGGAGCCACGTGACTCATCTTACAGTGCTTGCCTACGTGGCAAAGCATTGGGACATAGGCGTGGCAGTTTCTCTGCGACATCATTGCCGCCAATGAACGTATGCCATCCCATACCCATACCCATACCCGTACCATGCGGAAGTGCCCTCGCTCTGATCCCAAAATGTACCGACCATCATCCTGCATAAATACAAAGGGGCAAAGCGTCTGCCTCCCACCCCATCATCACCAACACCCAAAAACAAGGAGAGCTAAACAACACTAACAATAACTCGCCATGAGTCAGCGGCGCTCACTGTTTACATCTCCATTGCGTTCGGTAGCTCTACTAGCCTTCGCAGTAGCGATCACTTTCCTCCTCGCAGGGGCCAGAGCAACCAAGACAGAGAACCCGGGCAGTAACAAATTAGGGCCTATCATCGGTATTGACTTGGGGACGACATATAGGTAGGGTTCACTTTTTCTGTGTTCTATTTTGACACACAGGCTAACTGCGCTATGCCCCCAGTTGTGTCGGTGTCCACAAAAATGGACGGGTTGAAATCATTGCCAACGAACAGGGCAATCGCATAACCCCATCCTACGTCGCATTCACCGATACTGAGCGACTCGTCGGAGATGCTGCAAAGAACCAAGCGCCAGCCAATCCTTTCAATACAATTTTCGATGCGAAGCGTCTGATCGGTCGCCACTTCAATGACAAGGAGGTCGAGGAGGATGCAAAACATTGGCCCTTCAAGCTCGTCAACAAAGACCAACGGCCCCGTGTTCAAGTCGAGGTCAAGGGCGAAAAGAAGGTCTTCAGCGCAGAGGAGGTGTCTGCCATGCTCCTGACCAAGATGAAGACCATAGCGGAAGAGTATCTCGGCCGCAACGTTACACGCGCAGTCGTCACGGTCCCTGCGTACTTCAACGATGCGCAGCGTCAAGCCACTCAAGATGCGGGTGTCATAGCTGGCCTCGACATCGTCCGGATTGTGAACGAACCGACAGCCGCCGCTCTAGCATACGGGTTGAACAGAAAGGGTGGCGAACAACATGTCTTAGTTTACGATCTGGGTGGCGGGACCTTTGATGTGTCCTTGTTGGCCATCGACGACGGGATCTTCGAAGTCTTGGCCACCAGCGGTGACACGCACTTGGGCGGTGAAGATTTTGACAATCGCCTCATCCGCCACTTCTCGTCCTTATGGAAAGAAAAGACTGGTAAAGACTGCAACAAAGACGCGAAGGCCATGGGCAAACTGAAGCGCGAGGTGGAGAAAGCTAAGCGTACGTTGTCCACCGCAATGTCCGCCCGTGTCGAAATTGAATCGTTTCAAGACGGCCGTGACCTTTCGGAGACGCTGACCCGCGCCAAGTTCGAAGAGTTGAATCTGGATCTTTTCAAGAAGACCATGAAGCCCCTCAAGAAGGTTCTCAAAGATGCTGCGATATCGAAAGCCAAAGTGGACGAGATTGTGCTTGTCGGAGGGTCTACTCGTATCCCCAAGATTCGAGAGCTACTCGAAGATTTTTTTGGCGGAAAGAAAGCAAGCCAGGGGATCAATCCCGATGAAGCGGTCGCGTACGGAGCCGCCATCCAAGCTGCCATTCTTGATGAACGAGTCGACGATTACGACTCGATACTTCTCGTCGATGTCGTACCTCTGAGCTTTGGTATCGAGACCTCTGGCGGAGTCATGACCAAGCTGATTCCTCGTAACACCCCGATTCCTACCACGAGGTCTCAAACCTTTTCTACCACCGCTGACAATCAACAATCTGTTCTCATTCAAGTCTACGAGGGGGAGCGTCTGATGACGAAGGATAACAACGTTCTCGGCAAATTTGATCTTACCGGTATCCCAGGAGCCCCACGCGGTGTCCCCCAGATCGAAGTATCTTTCACAGTGGACGCCAATGGTATCTTGGAGGTCTCAGCGGTCGAAAAAGGAAGCGGAAAGATGGAGTCAATCACCATCAAGAACGAGCAAGGTCGTCTTTCCGAGGCAGACATTGAACGTATGATTCTGGACGCAGAGAGATTGGCGGAGGAAGATGCCACGCTGAAGAAACAGATTGAGGCCCGCAACAGGTTCGATTCGTACCTTTACTCAGTGAAGGACCGGGTCAACAAGGAATCGGAACTCGACGATGTGGACAAGCAAAAAGTTGTCGTTGCGGTCAGGGAAGCACAAGACTGGTTGGAATCTGAAGGCTCAAACGCAGTCGAGGAGGATATACAGGAACGCGAATCAGAACTCGAAGCAGTGGTTGCCTCTATCATGGCAAGACTTAACACTAGCACCACCTCTAGCGGTCGTGAGCAGTCTTCTTATCACGATGAGTTGTAACAAGAATAGATAGGGTTAGGGTTAGAGATGGGTTGCTTGTCCGGGGACGGCCAATCTTTACCTGAATATAGATGAAGTAGTCAAAATCACAATACTCCTCATGGTACCCTCCGATGTAGAGCTCTGTGCCTTGAGGCAAGGTGCCGATGCAGGAAGTCTCCACGTCCTGCTCCAGGACGGTCCTACTCCTGCCATATCGATGGAAGCTCCACACCGGATGCCGCCAAGTATCCTCGTAGTGTCCGCCTACATGATGTTTTTGCGCATGGTAGCTCTTCCAGCCGTTCTTGATCACCTCGATATGAAACGGGGTGGTAATATTTTCAGGGCTTTCTTTGATCGCGTTGTGCTTTGCGTAAGCTGTTCGATAGGAGTTCAACAAATTGATTATTCTCCAACAACTCTTGAATTCCACGCGCCCGGCGGAGAGCGAGCCTGGCGCGTTCACAATTTCCTCGGTCCTCCAAACTATGACGATATTCCCAACCGGCTGACAACTTGAGATCCGCCAGCCGGTTGGGAATATCGTCAGAGACCGAGAGACCGTACTCCATACGGCCCTGCTCGTCTACCGCACGAAGGGCCGCAATCCATTGATGAAACGTTAGACCGAATACACGCTCAGCAATCTCTCTTATGCGCTCCTTCACGTTAGTGGAGTCCAAATGGAACTGCAATGAGAAGTCGTCGCTTTGGGCGAATTGAGGCGATTCGTCAGGAGTGTGGAGAACAAATGCCCAGGTAGCCGCATTGGACACTATTCCGACGACAGAAGGGATATTGCGGTTGTCCACGCGATTCATCATGACAGCGGCTGTAGTGGAGCACAACTTCAATCAGATATACCTTTCCAAATGACGCCGCCGAGGACGAACACTCACCAGAACAAGCTGCGCTAAACCCTTCTCGTAATTATCCTGCTTACATTCCACGATTTTCAGCACGATTTCGTCCATGAACTTTACGACAAACTCGACCCGACCTCCTGAGAGGGTGCCTTCGACTTTGATTTCGACGCTGAAACCAAGGAGACCCAAAAATTCTTTCAATAGCTGTAACACCGGATGAGCGTCCAGTATGGAGAAAGTATTGCGACAGTAGATGCATTACCTCGAACTCGAAAAATTCCGCTTCGCTTGCTTGCCTTGCCGCATGTCTCCCAACACGAGAAGGGCGGTTTGTAGGTTATATTCAATGCGGGCAATGACCACGTCGGGGAGTGGCAGTCGTTCGGGACCATAGTGCGGTAACGTCTTTGGCAAGCTAAACGCCTTGCGTACTGTCAGCCAATTCCAGTCCGAAAAAGACTTGCCCACTTTATCTGGTAGTCGGGTCAAGTCAGTATATACGTCGGAAAGTTTCTGACACGGCTACCGAAAGGTTACCTTTGAGAGCGTCCGATAGACCGTGGTGGACTTTCGTATACCTTAACACTTCCGCAAAATGGGTCGCCTTTCCCGTCAAAGTCCCTCACGACCTTCACTAACGCCTCTTCCTCTTGCGTCAACAGAAGCCGTTTACGCTTCATACCACCTTGTGTACTAACCCGTACGGTTGGGGTAGCAGCGGGACGGGGAATGTTTGAGGGACGACCAGAGGCGGTGGAGCGAGCCGGGGGAGAGCTGCCTGATGGAGGAGGAATGCTTCCTTCTGGGGGGGAGAGGTCTTGTTTGTCCTCTGAAGTTTGGCGCAGGATGCAAGTGGAAAAGGATATCACTTTGCAAAACGGGAACGTGACTCGGGAACTTCGGTTGTGGGCCCCTGCATGTGCACCTGCATGCACCCACCGCTTCCTCCGCTTCTCGCGCATTAACAGGTTTGGGCCGCTGCGGGTGTCACTTGCCGCTTTCTGTATATGTAGAGTCTCTACGGAGAGGGCGACGAACGATTCGAGCAAGGCAACGTTTGAGGAATGGGCATCGACGCAGTGGACGACGCCTTCCTCCTGGACGTCTTGGAAGCATACTCGACCGCCGCTTACGAAAACGAACTGCGGCTTGGGAACCTTAGGCTGGTATCTCGCCGCTGGAACGGGCTCGTCCAATGGCTGCAACGTAGCTTCGAGAAACGGTCTCTTGCTGTCGGCATTTGCGAAGCCGTGGACTTGGCTGCTATCGCGCAGAAGCAAGGCCGTGTTCCCCCCAACGTTCTTCGAAAGCTCACCATCAACCGCGATTGCGAACACGAAAAAGGAACATGTTCCGCTTCCGAGCCTGACGTTTACGATAGGGTTCTGCGGCAGGTTCCTAAACTCATCCCGAAGCAATTGCAGACATGGTTAGCGAGAGCTCCGGCGATGAAGACGGGCGGCACCAGCAGCGAGGGCTTTCACCCGTGGACAGGGGTCTGCAGCGCCCACTGAACCTCCCCGCGCCCATCCCTTTCCGTTTTCCCAGCACACCGGGTGGATCCCTGGTGTATGAGCCCCCGCCACCACCACCAGTTCAACGACCCCGCCCGCAGACGCATGCCAGCACGAAGGTTTCCCTTCACCGAATCGATAATCACAATCAAGTTCAAAGGGAGCGCCTGACAACGTTCATCGGCAATGTTCACGTCCTTGCGCGCCACACCACCTTCTTTCTCAAGTACTACCTTGGTGAGTTTTTGAGGTACACTGTATATTTCCCATAATATTTCCCATAACAATGTCCTGACTACCACGTCTGCCCACCACAGCTGATCATCCTCTACACGGTTTCCCGGACATCACCGACAAGCACATCAGTGTGATATTCTGCAATGTCACGGATTCGCCCCCATACGCATGCGATATTGCCAACAGACCGCAGCGTACACAGCTCAGAGCATCTTCACCAACCTCAAAGTTAACGTACAAGAGCATTTTATGCAAATGTTTCTGGGCTACGTTAACGAAAGGATTGGTTTGAAGCGAGTCGTACTGCATCTCCATAGAGCCAGAGCCAACCGAGCGCAGCGGAGACAGTATTATCAGCGGGTCCATCAATTTACAAAATTTGCGACGTTTGAAGAGTTTCCAACCGAAGAAGAGTTTGCGCGCCTCACACGACTTGAGCGGACTGTCCTCGACGAGCTATGGGCTCTGTTTCCTCCCCAGGATGAGCCGCTTGCGTACAGCCTTGCGGTGGACGCAATGCCATATTTAGGTGAGTTAGTATATTTCCAGCAACCCCTGCTTCCTCTTTTGTCTAATCATGGTCCGCACCTGCCTCGCTTCATCACAGGTGCCTATTGTGAGCTCTCACGCCTCTATGAGCGCCGTGGAATGTGGCTGTTTTCCGCTATCCCGCTGCGCAAATCTCGTATCCAGTCATCTGTTCGGATCGACACGCTGATCCTAGCCATTCATATCCTGGGTTTGAGCCAACGTCGCATGGGGAAATTCACCGATGAACGCAAGCGGGAGCTGTGGGGGCAGTTTCTCAATGTGAATGTAACTTAAGTCTGTATCCTTTTGCGCCTATTTCAATCACCTCGCTGAATGACGGATTGCAGGACAAAGTCTTCAAGCATCGAAAGAAGCTTGGTCTTAAATTTAATGGATCAATCAGCACAAACGGGTATTCCGCTACCATCCACTTCAAGAAGCCAGGGCTCAAGTATAGGCATCGGGCCCGGAAGCGCAGAAAGGCCCAAATGCGGGAAGAAGTCAAGCAGCTGTATTTTGAGCATCACATCGCCGAACTACGGGAGGATCCAAACATCGTCAGGATTGATCCGGGCAAGAGTGACCTCTTGTTCTGTCGAGACATCAAGAAGGAGCGGCCATTTCGGTACGTTTCAGTTGATTACTACTGCCCCGCTGTTGCCGCTATCCCCGCTGTCGCCGCTATCCCCGCTATCCCCGCTATCCCCGCTATCCCCGCTATCCCGGCTGTCCCCGCTGTCGCCGCTGTCCCCGCTGTCCCCGCTGTCGCCGCTGTCCCCGCCCCCGCCATCCCAATCGGCGCCCTCCTCAACCCTGTCCTTGTCCCACCATCCCCCCCCTCCCCGTCCCCACCATCTGTTGCTGCGTTCTCACAATGCACCACCCCATACCAGATACACATCCAATCAACGGGCGGTCGAGACAAAGTCTCGGTACTTTCAAAGAGACATGACAGAGCAAAAGATCAATGCCGGCATCGCTGAGATGGAATCGCGTATTCCGTCGTACAAGAGCATGAACATCGAGGAGTTCTCAGCGTTCATTGTGGATTACGAACATGCGGGTATGATGTATCATGCATCGTCTTCAAATTTGGTAATACATGGGCTGACATCCATCCATATCCCAGATCCCGCCCTGGACGAGTTTTACCAGGATGAGATTCACGTGGCTCGCAGATTCAAGGCGTTCTCACTGCGGCAAAAGTCTGAGAGCAAGCTCATCAAGAACATGCGACGCCTGTATGGAAAGCATTTTTCGGTCATTTTGGGTGATTGGAGCGACGCTGGAAAAACCATGCGCTTTCAGGAGTCATCAAAGACCAAAGGGTGAGTGACCATCATTGTTTTTTATGTATTTTGATATGCTAACTCATCATCATGGAAATCAGATTCCGCACACTCTTTGCAAGAAACAGCATTCCATGCTACTTGCTAGATGAGTATCGAACGTCTTCCGTGTGCCCAGACTGCCACGGGCGTGTGAAGAAAAACATCCGACGCCGGCTGTCGTCTCGGCTGTGGCAAGCTAGAAAGGGAAGAATGGAATTCGTCCATGGATTGGTGGGTTGCCCCAACCCCGAATGTATCAACCAAGACTGGACGCCATTTGAGATTCCTGGGAGACAACCACTACGGATGAAAGTGCACAATCGGGACGTCCTAAGCACCAAGACTTTCCTCTCGATTGTGCGCTCGGTGGTGTTTGGCAATGGCCGCCGACCAGACGCATTCTCCCGTAACCGGTAGTCTAGATTTCACCCCATCCCATTTTCCATGGTGGTTATCTGCCATCCACATCATTGTACCTCTGCCTGAGGCGTCGCCGATGATGGGAACTTGTAAATGGGAAGCTTGGATCTCAGCACAACTTCCAACACTAACTACATTTGTCCATTGATACAGCAGACACATATGCTGTCCGATCTCATCACTCCATGTTGTCCGGTACGCCTATTGAACATTCACATGCGGTGACTGATTTCGTCGCAGTGCGCCAGCTTTTAGCGGGGGGCTGCATGTTATGTATTACTGTGGAAATGGAACGACAAGAGCGCCTCGAATCAGCAGCTGAACACGCTTTTACCAGTAAGGCTGAATTGCTCTCATATGGGAGCGATACTTACGATCCTCCAAACATGGGGTTGCGCTTGCAAGTTGACCAGGGGGTAAACTCTGTCCTCTTTCTCATCCCGCTGTTCCTGCTTTTTTCCCTCACTTTCGTCTTCCTCTTCCGCCAAAAGCGATACATACGATCCCGACCTGATATGCTGAATTTTCCATCCTTTGGTCTTTCCGTGATGTTGGCCGACATGAATGAATCGAAAGGCAATGTCGTCCGGGAAGTAAGCCGCGGCGTCTAAGCAGTTATCTGTGCATGGTGTTTGTTCGTCGGTTTCCAGTGGGTCTTTTGATCCATCGAAAGCGCGGCGGGGAAGACAGGAATGAACTTTTTTACATACATTGAAGGAGAGGAGCTCCTACTGCGCTTCCGTTGTTGTTGTTCAGGTCCGGGGCAATGCATTCACCTGCCATTGGGGGTCACAACGTCAAAGCCTACAACAGCTTCTGAGCGGCAATCCCCGCTCCACCTCATCTGATTTTGCCCAGATCACCCGGTGATGACTTACAAAGACGTTCGTTGCCCTGCGGACACTGGGTGTTTCGAATGTGCCAAACACCATCTTTTATGGCTTTGAAGGCCCAACGGTTTCGTTTGTTGCCGCTGCAAGGCGCAAGGACGACCCGCGTGACATTGCCATTGGGAGTTTCGTAGTCGGGTTGCGGTGTGAGACAGATCTTTTCGTGGTTGCAACCGGCGTCTGGGCAAAACAGATTAGACTTTCAGTTGGAGAACCCCTCAGAACAAACCAAGATGATCGTGTCAATGCTGTATGCAGTTTGTCCTCTACAGCTTGCTCCAGAAGAGAAGAAGCCATACCCTCACCTCTCTGCCAGATACGTCCGTTGCGCGGAACGAGCCTCTTCCCACCGCCGGCCGCGGCGACTGAGACGAGGATGCTGCTAATCAAGACCACCAGGAGAAGCGCAGGCGCTCCATTGCTTATGCCCTTGTAAATCCCACGTTGCATTGCCAGCGTTGACGGCATTTCTTTTAGGCTGGAGGAGAACTGGCACATGGAATGTTGTAGGAAGATCGGGATTTCTCTTTCGCGACGGGTCCGTTTGTGGGACCTCGCTCTATATAAGTCATCAACATTCTGTGACACTCAGCCTCTTTTGCCTCTCGTATCCTTCCTTCATTGCTTCTAGCAAAGTCAGGCGGCGACCACCTTCTTTTCTCCTTTTGTGGTGAGAGGAAAGGAAGGTGGGAAACGCGTCTGCGAGTGTTCTGAACTTCCATAGATCTAGTCCCAGATGCGCGGACGGACCAGACCAGGGACCAGACAGACAGACGGCCTCGGCAGATGTCGCCTCCGTCATCTCCAGATCCAGATCCCTCTTAACCCCACAAAACACTCCCCTTCAGAGTCATACTGTCACTCCTACTCCCCACTATGACCCTCACAACGGACCCCCTCGACTCGCTCACTACTGCCTTTTCGCGCTCGCTCTCTCTCATCGCCCCAGACGCCACAAAAGACCTCTCCTTGCCGCTGGTCGGCTGCGATGCTCCGGCCACCGACTTTGGTAAACGCTCACCGATGAGGCTCTCGCTCTTTTCCCTACGACAGACCGACCTTTCGCCTCGCTTGCCAATTAGCTAACGCTTCTGCATCCAGCTCGACAGACCATTATGGCGGCACCTTTTCGAAACATTGTATTGGCAGATTTCGAAGATATTCTTGGAATATATTGGAATCTACTCACAAACGTCCAGAACATGGTGCACAAGCACCAGCTGAAGGTGAAGGGGAAACTTCCCGCAGCTCGCGGACCATTACAGTGGTTCACCCTTTAATGACGCCGCTCTATCCACATGCTGTATATCGTTCAAAGATTGTCATCTTCTCGGGCTACGTCCTAGATGCCCTCAATCCCATCGCCGCGTTCCTCACCACCGCGAAAGTCCCGTGTGCATATATATAGGGGTCTCCTGCCTGCACACCTGTAGAAGTACGCACATTGACAGCACCTGGTCATTGACTTTTGGGTTGCACACGGAGGCTGCAACACCAACGCGTTACGTCATAACATGCCTATTGCCACGAGCGCAACCCTGCCCGCACCCTTGAGCTGCACCGCCACCATTCGTTGTCCCTTCCTGCAGCTACGTACGTATATAAGAGCCGTCGCCGGTTCCCCCCTCACCACACCCGCAAACCGCAAAAACACAACCAACACATCTCTTCCAACGTCCTACCCATACACCAAACCTCCAAAACCTTCCTACACGCAATCGCAAACATGACATCGAAGCAAAGCGCCATCGAGATCGCCGAAGCCACCACCACCAAACCCGGCGGCAAGCACCCCTCTGCGTCTGCGTCCAAGTCCACCTCCCGACCGCACAACAAGAGCCTCGATGAGTACCCCGCCAACTCCCACAACCTGCACGCCGGCACTGGGAAGAGCAACACGAGCAAGCCCAACACCTCTGGACGGGGTTAGATTAAGAGTGGGAAAGAACATATCGAGCGGATCGGCTCCCTGAACTGTATGGTGCAGTCGTCGGGTCTTCTCCCCGGTTGACCGGGGGCGTACTGCCTCCGATTCCATACTCTGAATTGTACCTTTGTCATATAAATACATTTTTGGCTTCCATGTCTGTATGAAATATACTCAAATGCCCTCGAACGTGAAATGAATCTCTGAAATATACTCAAATACCCTCGAACGTGAATTGAATTTCTGCGCTGTGTTCGTCCCTTTCTGGCAGCGTTCGCTCCAACGTTGACTGCCAAAGGATATTGGTGGACATCCAGCCGAAATACGAGCAAAACTAGATTCGTGAATGGTCGTGACAGGATTGACATCAGGATCTTCTGTTCGCAGGGTGTCCAGTGCGTTGGTCTTCGGAGCTGCTTCAAGTTGGGCGGTGGGAAAGTGATGCCGATTTCTGGGGAGAATTGCAAGTCAGTGCCCTGTGGTGACAGTGAAGCTCAAGCTCATCTTCAGCGTCAGTGCCTTGCTCGTCAGCACCCTCAATGTGCTCATCCGAGCCATACAAGGGGCGCTTGCCCGTTTCCTTGCTCTCCGCGCAAAAGCGGTGTCAAGTCGGACGGCGATTAGGAGTACAAGACAATATCCGAACGCTTGCGGGGACCGTGGGTATTGGCGAACCCGTCGTATCTACCCGGACTTTTGGCCACCTACTGTCGACACCATGGGCGCCGCCGAGGCTCTGCACGCGGGCCCTCCGGCTTTCCGAAGTCCTCTGGGCGCCCAGCAACTGCACATTCGCGACCTGTCGAGAGTCAAGAAGATATCCAGGGAGGCGGTCCACCCCGTTTACGGTCAAGTTGAGCGGACCATCTTGGCTCTCTATGGCATCATACGCAACAAGTCAGCTGGCATAAGAAGGTCACCGACCCGGCCATTGTTGCGAGGTGGAAGGCCGAGCTACGTACGAGCTGCTCTCGGCCCTCGCCAGAACACGGAGGAAGAGGACGCACCGCTTGATGTAACGCTGTGGGAAGGCCGCTTGGCGGAACTTGCCGCAACCGTTAAGGACGAACCCTCTGTCCGCGATGACAGTCCGACTTCTACCGTTCAAGAGCTTCGAAGATATTTCATCAAGGCCACGCTACGCGAGCAGAGATGAGGGAGCAGGAGCGGAAAGCAGGGCGGAAATTGATCTTACTCACATGTTCCTCCTCTGGCTTCTCCAACAGACATTTGGAGGAACAGTACGCCATCAGGCTCTCTCCCGCGGCACGAACCCGGTTGGAAAGGCTGCTTATCGCCTTTCGCCGTTAGAAGTCCCGAACCCCGGGCAACCGAGAACACACTTACGCGCTACCCGCCTGCGTTTGGCAGCGACCGACAACGACTTGTTTCCTGTTCACTCCTGCAACTGCTGAAAAAAATTTCTCTGAAAGGCTTTTCAATTACGTTGTCGAAGAATCTAAAGCTGTGGCGGAATACTTCGGACTGGGGGACATCGTCCCCGCGGCAGTGCAAGGCGTCTACTAAGCCGACAAATGCGGTCATGACGAGTACATGCATCATCAAAAACAGGCGCTGGAATTTGCGGCCGATTTCGAGAACGTTGGCGACGCGGACAAGGATTGGCATCCCGAAACGAACGAACAAGTTTTGGATCTCGTTCATCCGTCCCTCTACTGCTTGGAAGATGGGAAAAGCAAAGCCTTGCGCGCCGAGACGATTCAATCTTTTGCCGATTCTCTACGTTTCATCAATACAGGAGACGTGCTGCCAGTAAAACTTTCGACAATCGAGGCCTGTCCGCTGGATGCGAAAATTGGAAGATGATTTTCAATGGCTGCCGACCGATGTCAACATCACCTACAATGCCGACGCCGCAGGTAACCGCGTGCAGTGCAAGTTCCAATCCTACATCAACAACATCCACCCGGCTCGAACAGCCGCGTACGATGCTCCACATGTTATTTACCTTGGCACCAAGTGGCAAGTCATCGTCAAAATGGCTAACATCGAGCTCACGCCCGAGAAACCGGGCTATCCCGGGGGATCATTGCATCTCGAAGGCACGGCACGCGAAGACATCGTTGCAACCGGGATCTACTACTACTCCATCGACAACATCACCACCTCGCGCCTGTCCTTCCAATCTGCATTTGACTCCGAAGAGGGGGTCAATTGGGACTATGAACAAGACGACCACGTGGAGATCAACGAGATCCTTGGAGTCCTCAACCACTAACCAGCGGTGCAATTGATGGGCTCCGTTGAAGCCATCGAAGGCCGCTGTATTGTGTTTCCGAACACCTACCAGCACAAGGTGGAGTCTTTCTCCCTTGCTGATCCTACTAAACCGGGGCACCGCAAGATCGTGTGCTTTTTCCTGGTCAATCCACAAAACCCCGACGTCCTGTCCACCTCAACGGTACCTCCGTAACAGAGCAGCTGGTTTTGGGAGGAGGTATGCGCAATCGTTCCCGCGTTGCGAACCCTTCCTCCGGAGATCCTGGCAAGTATCGCCAAGTACGTCGATTCGCCACTCAGACTAGACCAGGCGGCTGCGATTCATGCAGGCGCGGAAGGCGAAGGAAGGGGTCGTGGATGCACACTTCTATGAAGAGGTTCGCTGTATGGGCATTAGATAGCTGTGTAGGACGGGACATGAGTTGTCCTTTTCCATGAACTGGATTTCCGCCGCGTATCCACCGTCATCTTATACTGGGGGAATAGAAATTCCCCGTCCAAGGCCGCATATGTGACGCCGTGACACCATGTGCTTCAACTCCTCAAGACACGCTCCGGCGACCTAACGGCGACGTTCGGGCTCGACAATACGGTCGGGACCGGCAGTGCAAATCCTGAACACCAAGTGCATTGCTTTTGATGTACCACTGTGGATGGTCCCGACGTCGCTCTCGTCACTTCCGTGGTTCTCCGTCCTAGAAGAAAGAGCATGCGCTGTCGAATTCGATGGATAGTATTGGAGTCTACGGGTGTGTATCGCCACGGACACCTCCCGCTTGATCAGAGCGGAGTTTGGTGGTCGCTTACGTAACCCGCAACACTGTCAATCGTCTTTCCATATCTAGCGGTGAACATGATCCGGTCGTTTGTGCGTCAATACTGTACATGGACATTGTTTCTTGCATCAACATGGGCACTCCGCATGCATGCTTCCATGTGGATATCAGTATTGTATGGCGTTGCTTCAATGTCCTCCACCTTGCTTGCGGCGGTGGGCATGAGGCTCCTTGAGGCTTCGGACGGAGGCTCTCAGCGACGCAACGACGCCCAGACACGCAGAGCATCAAGATGGCCTTCCGCCCGGATGCCGATGAAGACCCATCCCGCTTGAAATATAAGCGCAGACACAGACACCCCCTAGCACTCACTATGTCGACTAGTACTGTTCCTCAGGCCATCGAAGGCGACAAGCATCAGCCAAAATGTCTACCCCGAACCCACCCCCCCCCTACTCGCCCCGCCACATGCCCTCCACCCACTCCAAGCGGCAAAGGTTTCCGCCTGCTATGGAACTACGACTTGCCAGTCAACCCGACGGATACTTCACGGCCGGTGCTCGTTGGTACCGAAGTGACCGTTGCAAGTCCTTGTGCTTGGTAAATTCAGCTTGTGCTGGTTGTAAGTCTCTATGTGTCTCACACTTACAATGACTCTTCCCCTGAACAGCGCTAACTCATGTTCGAGTAAACCACGTTGTGATTATTGGAGCTGGGATGGGCCCACGCAGACTTGCCAGTTGCGCGGGTTAGCTAATGCGGTATGTTTGGACACGAGGATATTGACGGAATTGGACCATAGCATCTTAGGAAACGTGCTTATACATCAGGCTCTTATCATTCTGTTTTTTTTTTCTCGCAGATGCCAGAGAAACAGTACCATACTATCTTCAAAATGGTGCCCAGCAATATTCTCGCCGGCGGTCTTCCGCCATTGCACGCAGACCAAGACATTTGGCATCAGTTCGGCACACCCTGGACATCCGACGCATGCATCTCCCTCTGCATGGGCAACTCTACATGCCAGTACGTCGCATGGGCTCCGACAGAGTGCTGGCTGAAGTCGGGCGTCTATGTTGCGACGGATTTTGCTGTGGGATTGCCCGACCCTGCTGTTGCTTATTCATCGATTGATCCGCCGGTACAGTCCTCATCCGCGCCAACTTCGGGTCCGACTA
Source organism: Fimicolochytrium jonesii (assembly GCF_025526975.1). Classification (NCBI taxonomy): domain Eukaryota; kingdom Fungi; phylum Chytridiomycota; class Chytridiomycetes; order Spizellomycetales; family Powellomycetaceae; genus Fimicolochytrium; species Fimicolochytrium jonesii. The sequence goes on from NW_026515677.1 coordinate 28,608, forward strand.
ATGCTCCTAGCGCCGGAGCGAGCGCTGGAGACAGTAAAAGCAATGTATTGCCTGCGGCCGTAGGTGGTGCGGCAGGAGCAGCCGTCATCGCGATTATAGGCGCGTTGTTACTTCTGCATCGGCATCGGAAACGAAACGCCATGCGAACTGCTGATAAGACGACCGGGTATCTACCGGCTTCCGCCCATCCGCCAGCGGCCGCGACGGCTGATGCATTTGTCCCGCTTGCGTCAGGAGGGACGCCGGCGCGGACGGAAACTATGGCATCCGGCCCCATTCCTAGTATAGTCAATCCTCCTTTCCAATCCGCACCACAAGGTTCCCACCATATCGTGAACATGGCCGATACTCAAGCATCGGCGTCCCTTCCACTGAGCAGCGATATGGCGGCTGCAACGGCAACGGCAACCCCGCCATCCTACGCAGAATCTGAACGCCAAATTTTCGGCCCGAACATTCCCGTCGCGGGCACTGCCACCGGCAAAAACAGATTCATCCATCCCTACGTACCCCACCACACTGCCGATCACGCCTCCCCAAGCGCCGGGACGCCATCCTCCTCGCCTGGCGAATACCTAGCAATCCAAGGCCACACCCCGGCAAACCCAGAGGAGATGTTGGTGCACAAAGGCGATTGTGTGTTGGTGCAGAGTATCAGGACGGCTCGCGAGGGTGAAGATGCGGGATCTGAGTGGGCGGTTGATGCGGTGAATATTACGAGGGGCGGGAAAGGGGATGTGCCGATGGGGTGTTTGAGGAAGGAGGGGTGAGGCGGGAAGGCGGCGGGACCACGAAGTTGTTCCATCCCTCGGTTTCACGGCGTATTTATTAGCGGGGACCCTCTAGAGTGTCTTCTTGAATACAGACGACAGCCTTTTTCTGTTCTGCGGACTTGGCGTATGTTTGATTCTTCCCACATGTTGCATTCCCCCCCTACTCGCCACTATTTGAAGGGATTGTTAGTCTGTACATCTTTTTGTTCGTTCAGATTCATTATATTGAAAACACTCGGCTGCGAGTGTCTTCGCTACCTCTCAACATAATTCCGATTGTATCAGCTCATCAAGTCTGCACCCGAAAAGTTTCAAAGAATGGGAAGAAGTGGCTGGGTTATCGTCAAGATTGCATACATATGTATGTAAATACAAGCGTGTATAGAAGAAAATGGGGGAAGAGATATCTACAGGGGAATACTATGTATGTACTACGCCACGGACCTGCTCACATTCGACATCTCAGTGGGACTTGGGCGCCGCCTGCACCCACTCCATAACCGCCTTCCAGGTGTCCATCTCCGTGGACCTCTTGAACCAAGCGGCGACATTTGGCCTGGTCTTGATCAAATCCGGCTGCGTGCGATTGATCACATTGAAGTAGGGCAGATGCGCGACATCCGCCAACGAAAACTCGTCATTCGCAAAAAAGGTGCGGGTCGCAAAATGGCGCTCGTAGATGTCCAGCGTGGGTTCGAGCAGTGCGCGCGACGCCGCGAGTTTGGCCTCGTCGGTGGGCAGCTTTGCGACGGGTTTGATGGCCGTTTCGACGATCACGCCTTGGATGTGCGGGTAGAAGTTGAACGAGGATTGGTACGTCCATTGGTCCACCACCGCGGCTTTCTTGGGGTCGGTGGGCACGAGCTTGGTCCCGATGGTGGGGTACTCCGCATCGAGGTATCGGACGATCGCAAGGGATTCAAAGATCATGAACCCAGTCTCGTCTTCGAGGACAGGGATCTTGCCGAAAGGGTGGCGGGCGATATGTTCGGGGAGTTTTTGCTCCCGCTTCAGGACGTTGATGTTGATGAACTCAAAGTTGAGGTTCTTTGCTTTGAGCGCAAAGACGACTTTTTGGGTGCAGGTTGAGACGGACATGCCGTAGAGCTTGTATTGGTGGGCGACCATGATTGCGAAGCGAGGTGGTGGGCTGAAGGTTGGATGTGGGGTTGCGAGGACGCGTTGTGGGGTAGGCGATGTGAGTGGGGTAGATTCACCGGAGTCGGAGGAAGGCCTCCCACTTTATAGAATCTCAACGGTGAGAACGACGCATACTGTACTGCGACAAAGCCCTTCTGGCAAGGGTCGGTATACAAAGAAAGAAAGGAAATCGTGGACAAGCCTCCGAAAGCATTTGAAATACTGTCGGGGAAAGGAAATGAATAGTACCCGTCGGCGGTCGTGGAACAAAGATCTGGGGTTCGGAGGAAGCGGAAGCGGTGAGTGATTCGGAATCTCAGCCAGCTTCGCTGCTCACGGTTACGAAACACGGTTGTGTGAACTGCTGACGAACGGCGAGTGTGGACGGTGGACGTCGATGAACTGTCATTGCTTTGTGGCCATGAAACTGCAAAGTACTGTATGCGGCGTTCGCTCCAACCGTTATTCCTTTCCAGCCTCAGATCCCGATTCCCGCTGCACACATGCAGTCCTATAATAATATCCCACCTCTTCTTTTCTCACCTCCAAGCGCCACCTCGGGGTGTTCTGTCTGTTGGTGGACAAGCATCTCAGCCCAGCCGGCGCAAAGTGCAATGGGCGCGACGCGTCTCCGATGGCAACAGTTCCCCTTCCCTTTTTCCTTGGCTTTTTCCTTGCGCCCCGTCTGCCGTTCAAGTACAATACTGGGATATGGAGGTGGGACCAGTAATGGATCGGGTGCAATGCTGTCTCGCAAACAACTATCGCAACACCGTCGAGATCTCTCTGTTTTGACGGTCGCGTACAGTATGTCGCTCACACTGCATTCGCTCGAACGATCCCAGTATTGTACAGCGCTTCTGTATCTTCCGGCACTTTCACATGAAACGCTTGATATCGCATCTGTGTACAGTAGATTTCGAAGCTGCTATCACTGATCCCAGGGACTCCAAAACGAATGAACCTGCACTGCCAGTGTGCCGGAAGGGATCGAAAGCATACTATCTATGTACATATGTACATATGTATGCAGGAAAGCAAAGGCCGAAACGTGGTCCAGGTCTGATGCACATTGCACGCTGCATTCCATTCCCGCCCCCAGCACATAGCCCACTCTGTCAATTCTCAGGTCACTTACAGCACATCTTAGTCCCGAGTCCGACTTCCACGGGTCACCAGGCTTACCTCCTTCCCGCCAAAAGCGCCACGTTGTGTTCACTTGCCATGTGCAGTGACCCCCACAAGGAACCGTCACGATGATGTCGGGATGAGACAAGGCTGGCTTGATGGCTGCCTGTCTGTCCGGAGGCTTCATCTATACTATTACTGTACCAAGCAGTAGAGAGCACCCACGATCGTATGCGATCGTATGATATCCGCGAGCCGTAAGCCAGAACGACTGCTATGCTTTCGCGGCGGGAAGAGACTGATCCATCCCAAGCTCAGGGCCCGACTTGAGCGGGAAGCCGATTGTTGGCAGGTCGTCAGGGTCGTCGTTTCGGAAAGTGGCTTTCCACGACACAACGACGTTGTACGGCGACAGCATGCAGGCATCGAGTTGTGAACCATTGGATGCATCAGTGTGATGAGCCGCCACGCCACGTCTCTGAAAGCCCAACTGCAGGATGGCTTGGGGTCCTGGAGTTTTCGGGCATTAGGGAGGGAAAACCGAAAACATAGGCTGCGTTCCGTGACTCCCTATCTGGCGGGACGACAGACAACCCGAAGGCGGGCCTTTCCGATGTCCTGCATGCGATGTGCTCGCCCAAGATGCAGCTGGCCCGCTCAAAACGTCAACATCCATACACACATTCAACACACTCCCGTACGCTTGCTCGGGTCTCCACGCCTCTTGTCCGTTGCCGCCCTTTTCCAAAACGCACCCGCCCTCTGTTTTGTGCTCGTGCCAGCCCATCCCGATGCAAACGTGCATGCTGAAGGGCACCCTGCTGCCGGGGATGATTAGATGAGATCGGGTGAGCACCACCGAGCCTGCCGCCTCGCATCGCCCTGGTCCGTTTTCCGTCCGAGGTCAGGGATGGGTATAAAAAGGCAGGGGGGCTGCCTCGAGCCCCTCGGCTCCCGTATAAGCAGGACGTTTGGTCGTCATCAAGAATCTTTTTCAAACGCTCGTCGTTGATACCCGACCTTGACACCAAAGCAAGACGTTCATCCATTCTCACATTCCGTTCGCACTACAAACATATCAAGAAATCTGGCATCACATCGCATACTGAGAACAAACATTACAAGAAATCCATTACACATAACCAAGCATCAAACATGGACAACAGTAAGAAGATCGCCGTTGTAGGCATGAGTTGGTTAGTACATGAATGTGTCAGATGTCTAAGCGTTGGCCAACTGATCTCTCGCTCTCGGCTTTCTGCGCTTCTTCCCTTCATAGCCGCTTCGCAGGAGTTGAAGGCGTCGATGAGTTCTGGGAGGCTATCTCCCAAGGCATGGATATGATCACCGAGGTGAGCTCATCGTGCCAACCTCGATCCGCCACGCCATCGTCGCTTGTTGACCATTTGCCTAACCATCCCACATCCCCAGATTCCTGCCTCCCGCTTCGACTACACCCACCACTTCTCCGCCACCCGCACCGACCCCAACACCTTGAGTACTTCCGTTGGCGGTTTCCTCAAGCATGGCGAAGATTTCGACCCCCGTTTCTTCAAAATGAGCCCTCGCGAGGCCGCCGAGACCGACCCGCAGCAGCGCGTCGTGCTCGAGGTTGCGTATGAGGCTTTGGACAGTGCGGGATATGTGGCGGACAAGACGCCGGCGATGATGAGGAAGAGTTTTGGGGCTTATGTTGGTGTTACCAATTGTGATTATGCGGCGGTGAGTTCGGTTTCGTCCTCGGATGTGCAGGTCGTTGCAAGGCAACGATAATCCAAGTCGTCGCTAATACTTCTTCCACCGCAGAACTCCCACAGCGGCATCGGCCCTTACTACACGACGGGAACCGGCAAATCCTTCGTGAGCACCCGCATCAGCCACGCATTCGGTTGGTCCGGTCCGAGCATCACTGTTGACACCGCAGGCTCGTCGGGCCTCGTCGCCATCCATCAAGCTTGTCAAGCCATCATTCATGGGGATTGCAAGGCCGCTGTTGCGGGAGGGGTGAACATGATCACGAGCCCGCACATGTACGTGGGTCTTTCCCGCGCCTCGATGCTCTCCGCGACTGGAGGGTCCAAGCCGTTTGATGCAGCTGCCGACGGGTACTGTCGCGGCGAGGGATGTGGGATTGTTGTACTTAAACGATTGAGTGATGCCATCGCCGACCGTGACAATGTAAGTTTCGATGATAGTATGCACCACGAGTGCAACCAACATCACTATTGTGGACCTGCTTACTCATACATCATCGCTCCATACCCGACAGATCATCGGCGTCCTCACCGGTAGCGCCGTCAATCAAAGCGGTCCGGCGAGCTCGATCACGTCCCCGCACGCCGAGACGCAAAAAGATCTTCTCGACACCGTGATGGCCAAAGCGGGCGTGCGCACACAACACGTTACGTACGTTGAGGCTCATGGTGGCGCAACCCAAACCGGCGATGCAGCCGAGATGGCTGCGCTCCAGCAGGTGTTCGGTGTGAACCGAATGCATGACAATCCGCTCTATGTGGCGTCGGTTAAGCCGAACGTTGGACATGCGGAGTCGGTAAGTGGATTCCTTTACGCCAAGTGCGTAAGCGCCGGGTTCATGGTTTCTGATATCTCTCATCCGCACATTAGGCCTCGGGACCCGCCTCCTTCATCAAAGTACTGCTCATGATGCAGCACCGTGCCATTCCTCCGCATATCCATCTACACAACTTGAATCCCGAGATCGACCACTTGAAGACATTCAACATGGTTATCCCGAAAAAGCTGACTCCGTGGGTTTCTTCCACATCCCGAACTGCCGTCGTCAACAACTACGGTGTTGGCGGATCGAACTGCAGCGTGGTTATCGAGTCTTTCGACAACACGCAGCAGCGTCAGCAGGACTCTTGTGGGCCGGCCGTCCACGTCCTCACGTTGTCTGCAAAGAGTACAACGTCGCTGCAGAACCTGCGCAGCCGATACTGCAAGTTCCTGAAGAGCGCTAGGCAGGACATCAGCGATATTGCATACACGGCCTCAGCGAGGAGGAACCACTACGGATATCGCCTGGCGGTGACGGGCTCGAGCCCTGATGCGCTTCTGGCGGCGTTGGAAGCTCCTAATTGTGACACTGCGGCCTTTAGGAACCAGGTTCGTGCTTCACGTTTTGTTTGCATCGCTCTGTTCTCGAAACTGATCCTTAGTGCCCCAACCCTCTCATATTCAGCCGCGTAAGATCGTATTCGTCTTCCCTGACCAGGAATGCTTCTATCTCAACATGTGCAAGGAGCTGTACACAACTTTTTCGACGTTTCGCAACGCGTTCAATGAATGTGACGCCTTGATTCAAAAGGAACAGGGATGCTCGATCCACGATGTTGTCTTTGCATGCCACTCTCCGTCGCTTAGCCTGCAGGACACCCAGCTGGCTGTCTTCGCGGTGCAGTATGGTCTCGCTAAGATGTGGTCGAGCATGGGCGTCCGTCCTGAGGTAAGTTGGAGTGCTGGTATCTGTAATTGGAAAGCGCCGCACCTCCTAAAACTTGGATTCTAGTTTGTACTCGGGCACGGCCTCGGTGAATATGTCGCAGCTGTCGTAGCGGGCTGTATCACCGTCAAGAGTGCCGTCCATCTTATTATCGCTCGCTGTAGCCTTTTGGAGCGGATGCACTACCACAAGCACATGTTGACCATCAGTGATTCAGCTTCGCACGTCAAGACGCTGATCCACTCGGCGTTTCCAAACATCTGTTCCTCCACTGTTCCTGAGATCGCATGCCAAAACTCGCCCGAAGATGTCGTCGTCGCGGGCGAAACGGCCCATCTCCGCGTGCTGGAAGAGAAGTGCAAGACAAGGGGCATTGCCACCAAATGGTCAGATGTCGCCTTTCCGTTCAACTCGCGCTTCGTTGAGCCTATGCTGGATGAGTTCCGATGTGTAGCGGCAAAGATCGAATATCGCGCGCCTACCATTGCATTCATGTCGAACGTGACCGGCGGAAGAGTGGCAACCTTGGACGCCGACTACTTCTGCGACCAGATGCGCAAGGTCGTTCGTTTTGAGCAAGCTGTGGATTCCATCCTGGATGCTAATGCCGAGCAACCCCCTGTCTTTATTGAGATGGGTCCGTCTGGTTTCCTTCCAATGATCAAGAAGATTGCCGCGGCTCGCGGTTCGCCCTTCACCGAGCAGCAGGCTCTTGCCACCGTACGCCGCCAAGGTAGCGATTGGGCCCACTTCACTGGCGCCCTCAAGCATTTATACCTGCAGGGCGTCGACCTCGACTGGGACGCGCTGTACGTCGACCGAGTCCAGCGGAAGGTCGTGAACCTGCCCTCCTATGCGTTCGACCGTGTGAGGTGCTGGATCGATTTCAAGGACGTGCCGTTCCAGCATTCGGCGTGCCTGCTTTTCGAAAAGGCACAAGCCGGGAAGTTGGCTGCCGAACACGCAAGCATCCAGCTTACAAGAACCACTATCCAGCATTTGCCCGATTTATTTGATCTGCTTCATCGTGTGGTCCAAATGCCCGCCCATGCCAATGGTCATGTAGCGATCTTTGACCTCCCGACACTCGCCATTGCCAAGTACATCGATGGACACCGACTCGAAGATTTCGCAGTGTGCCCGGCCTCAGTGTACTGCGAGCTTGCCATGGCGAGCGCTTGTGCTATCGACAAAGCAAACTTCGATACCGCGTTTGCCGTCCGAGACCTGGAGCTGATTCATCCCCTCGTCCGACACAAATACAGTGCGATCACCATTAGGATCGAAATGGAGCAAAGAAATGCGGCGTACGCTTTCTGCGTCACATCCTATTCGGATGCCAACCCTTCAGTGTTCGTCAAGCATGCGGAAGGCGTAGTTGAGCTCCAAGCCGTGGGCATTGTGCGGAAGCAAATCGAGCGAGACGTCAAGGAAAATGATATCCGCGGCCAACTCAATCGCATGCAGATATCGGCGGATGCGGACATCATACGCCGCTCGGAGATCTATCGCGTGTTCGATCGCGTTCTCGCCTATACCCCGATGTATCAAGGACTGAAGCGCGTCGAATTGTCCGCGAGCGGGCAGAAAGGTTCTGCGCGCATTTCGGTGGATTTGCCGCTCTCGGCTGGCAGCGAAAAGTACGTCGTGCACCCGGTTTTGCAGGACACCTTCCTGCAGGGTGCGATCTTCCTCGCCAATGGACATTCCTCGTGCCCCAAAACCGAGGTGCGCTTCCTGAATGGGATCAAGGAAGTCATGTTCCTGCAAGGCGGCATGGACCCGACCGCGGAGTACTACGCCTTCTTCATGCTCGAGGATAAATCAGCAAGAGAGAAGGTAGCCAAGATTTACATCTTCGACTTGAACGAAAATCTCGTCGCGGTCATGTCTGGCATCTCGTTCAGGTGCTTGCAACGGAGTGTCCTTACAACACTCCTGAGCTCATCCCTCGCAATGCACACGTCAGCAGTGAAGGAGATGCCCAAAGAAATTCCGAGATCCGTCATGGACAGTCTCCGTTTTCCGTCCCCGCCCGCGACGCCTCAGCTCTCGCCTTCTCCCCTACGCAGCCGCACGGTCTCGATCGCGAATGACTCCCGGTCTTGGTCGGCTACACAGTCTGCTATGGCTTCTGTTAGTGTAACACCAACTAAAGGACAGTCTCCTGTCAGTAGCCGTCAGAGCGTTAGTTCGTCGGGCATCAGTCAGCGCTCGACCGTCACCATCTCTCTTCTCAAGACGATTATCGCCGAATCACTTGGAGTTGATTCGACGGAGTTGAAAGACGACGATAACCTGGTAGACTGGGGACTGGATCCGTTGATGACAATCGAAATTCAGAGTAAGCTGCGGAAATTGGTCTCCTGCGAACTCGGCACCTCCGCCTTCACCGACTATCCCACCATCAGCGGCCTCTTGGCACATCTGAATGGTCATGCGAAGACCACCGTGTCGTCTGCGACGGCAAGCACCAGAAGCGTCAAAACCGCCGCCCCTATGGCATGTCGGACTTCTTATAGCTCCACCGCGCCCACAGTCAAAAGCATCGTGGCCGACGCGTTGGGAATGAGCGTAGCCCACCTTCTCCAGCAAGACTGCGCCCTAGCCGAACTCGGCATGGACGCCGTCATGCTGATCGAGATCCGCGAAGCCATCTTGAAACGCTTACATGTAGATATCGGCCTCTCATTCTTCGTCGACAATCCTACCCTGCACGCGCTTTGCAGACACGTAGACGAGCGCCTGGGCTTTTGCGAGGTGGCAGTCGAAGCCACGCGGAACGTTTTTCAGACGCATGACCGAAACCACGTCCATCGTATTCCGGCCGCGCGCAAACCAAGGATCAATGCGGCCCCGCACCACCACATCACATCGACCATGGTGTCTCGCTACATCCCCGACATTCACCACGCGATGGACAAAGTCTCGGCCAAGTTCTCGAAGTTCGCTGAAGAGACTGGATTTGCCGGGTACTGTGACACTGTCGAAGTCCTGCAGGACCAGCTCTTCATCCGCTACGTTACGGACGCGTTCGCCAAGCTCGGGTGCGACCTCCCGCACATGCGACATGGAGCAAGCGTGGGCCACCTGCACAATGTCCTTCCGGAGCATTCGCGTTTGATGGGTCGGCTTTGGTGGGCTCTTGCGGAGGTTGGTGTTGTCAAGTTCGATGAGGATCGCAACGAGTACGTTCGCAGTCATTTGGACTTGTCCGGCATCCCGCAATCGGACGAGCTGCTTGACACATTGTTGGACCGCTATCCGGAGTATTCGCAAGACACGAGATTGATGGCCAAGACCGGCAGCGTTTTTGCAGACTGTCTGACGGGCAAGGTCAACTCACGCGAGATTTTCTTCGATGACTTCGAGACATCGCACCTGATGCACTCGCTTTACACCGGGTCTCCGATGTTTGCTACCACCATGAAGCAGCTCAACGACCTGCTGCCGGCGCTATTCCGTGTGTTTGACACGGAAGCGGCGCGTCGACCGGTGCGTATCCTGGAAGTCGGCGGCGGAGTTGGCGGAGCTGCTCAAATGATGATTCCCACTCTGGCGAAACTTGGACGAAAGGTCGAGTATACGTTCACCGACGTTTCGCGGTCGTGGTTTGCGAAGGCGCAGAAGACGTTGGACATGTATGATTTCGTTGATTGCAAGGTGTTTGACTGTGATCAAGATCCAGAGGAACAGGGCATTGCGATCGAAAGCTTCGACATCGTCATCGCGGTGAACGGCGTCCACGCCGCTCAAAACCTCAACAGAGCAGTAGGGAACATCTCCAAACTCCTCACCTGCAACGGGGTTCTCATCCTCTCGGAACTCATCCAAGCGCCGTTCTGGCTGGACCTCGTGTTCGGTTTACAGCGAAAGTGGTGGAACTTTGACACCGATGAGCGCAACTACCCCCTGATCTCGACAGACGCATGGCGCGGCGTTTTTGCTTCGTCTGGATTGACCCAGTTTGCGTACACCCGTGGCGTTTCGGCGGAAAGCAATATTCAGAAATTGCTCTGCGGTCGCAAGACTGCTATTCCTGGGAAAGTGCACACCATCATACACTCCATTGACCCGACCATCAAGGACGTGATTGACACCTCCGACGAAGAACTGATGCACGTTCTGCGCCGCGAGATCTCCCTCGTCTTTGGTAGCCTGAGCCTACCGCTCAGTGGTAAACACACGATCGCGGAGTTTAGCAGTATCATCGAACAGCACCTTCTCGACGAGGCCGCTCTGGTCCGAAGCGACCATTTCATCACCACCCATCACTGGCATCCCGCAACTGACCGCTCTCACGACGTTCCCGCCCGCACCGCTCGCTTTCCACTCCTCAACCTCTGCCAGACATATCTTGACGGCATCCACCTCCCCAAAGGGGCGATTCGATCCCACACGTACCACGAGAAAATGATCCCGCACCACATCGACGTTTCCAAACTAGAGGACGCCATGAACGCACTGATCGAGCGACACCCGATGCTCAAGGCCAAGATTTCCGCGGACGGGCAGTACTTTGTTGACCAGTCTGCCGGACCGTATCGCATTCGGAAGCAACATATGCATGGGAAATCGGAATTTGAGGTTAAGAGGGTGTTGGAGGAGATCCGGGAGGACCGGAAGAGTGCTGGGGGTGGAGAGGATGGGTGGTTGTTCTTCTTGGCTGTGGTTGAGGTGGCGCATAACGAGACTATTCTGGTCTTTGATGCTGGTAAATGAGATTTCCAGCACATTGTCATGCTTCGAAAGGACGCTGACAGCTAATATCGTCGCCCATTTTCCTTGTAGACTCACTATTGATGGATTCACAATCCATGCTCCTACTCTCGCGTCAGCTCGCCATCGGCTACTACGAAGGCCCGTACGCCATCCCTAGCGGACCAGACTTCTCCTACGCCGAGTACACCCGCATCATCGCAGCCCGACAGGCAGACTCGGACATCGCCCGAAAGGAAAGAGCATACTGGTTCTCGCGACTCGACACGCTTCCCGGCCCCTTGAGACTTCCTCACAAGAACGGTGCGACCATGACTGTCCAACATCCCGGATTCCGCAACCAACTCCACCGGATCGACAGCGCTCGATGGGCAGCAGTTCGCCACCAGATCACCTCACGGGGTCTAGAGCCGTCAACCGTGCTCATGGTGGTATTCGCCGAGATGTTGAGCATGCAGTCCGGCCAAAACCATTTCTGCTTCAATGTGAAATTTCAGGACCGCGTTCGTGGCATTCACGATGAGGTTGATGATATCGTTGGCAATTTCGACGCTGCGATGCTTGCGGAGATGGACTTTAGGGATGGTGGGGAGATGTTGGTGCAGAGGGCTAGGAGGGTTCAGAAGATGGTGTTGGAGGATCTTGCGCATTCGAGCCTCGTCACTGCGACACAGGGTAGGTGGATGATTCTCGACCGTCGCTGCTGCAAAACTCTAGCTGATCTCAATCGACTTTCCAACACTTCAGTTACGGCCGAACTGAACAAACGACGTGATACCCCCCACAAGACTTACTCTCCCGTGACATTCGAGAGCAAGTTCCCCTTGGTGCGCAAGCTGAAGAAAATGGACTCTCAAGACCGCATGTTCCTGTTTGAGCCTCTCGTCGAGGAGAACGTTACATACCACAATCACGCTACCGCCGGCATGGAGCTGGACCATCAGGTAAGGACGCCCGTCATAATACCAGGCATATGCCGCGATTGTCACTGACTCGTAGTCTACTTTTACGCCACCAGGTTGCAGAAGACGACGCCGGCAGGCTCGTAATGAACTTTGACTTCATCCGGAACGTCTTCCCGCAGGATTCCATCACGGACATGACGGCTTGGTACATCGAAACGATTCGCAGTCTCGGCGACAGCGAGGCCTGGAGCAAGCCTTCGATGGCGCGGATGAAGTCTAACGTGCCAGCATCGATGTCATGCGAGACGCAAGGGAGAACGACATGCTCGACACGGGCTGGATGCTGGTGCCAAAAGCAATGAAGCGACAAAACGTTTAGCTGCAGGTGCATTGGCGTAAAAGATTGGCATCTTCAGCGGTTACACCTCAAGGACTTTTGCATAGAGTCCTACGATATGCGCGGCGTACTTGTAGACTTCTCCATTCATGTATTTTCTTACAAACACACATTTGAAGGTTAGGCGTCATTATGCAACGATCTCTCATTACATGGGCCTCTTTCGCCGACGGCGGAGATGGATCTTAACCAAAACGGAAAGGCCACCTCCATCACTGGCGAGTATGTTCACATTCGCGCTTTTCGATGATATCTTTGCCCATAGCAATGCAGAGGGTGCAAAGCAGGTTCAACGGCGCCTCACGGGAATTTTCCCAAGAGTCTCCGGTTCCTCAAAGAACCGCCCTGGTATTCGTATAGAGCCGATCTTCCGTCTCGTAAGTGGTCACGCCACGCCATACTCGCCGTGGTACTGTAGTAGACCTCAAACACGATAAATGGCCCTACATGTACATATACATATACAGTGGTGGTGGCCGCGGCGTTGTCTCCTCCGTCTCTGTGCTTGGCGTTGTTGCGGTGGTGGTATGACGATACTCTGAGGAGGTGGAAAAGTTCAACGAACAAAAAACGGAGAGACAAAACAGGAGCTCCCCCACCGGGAGTCGAACCCGGGCCACGTCGGTGAAAGCGACGGATCCTAGCCGTTGGACCATGGAGGACTTGATGAATTGCCTCTAAAATGCGCGTGTCTGAATGCGACAGTGCTGTGCGGAGAAACCGCGCGGAGAGTTCGAGGGATCTCCACACTTCTGGAAAGGAGAAACCAGGGAGAACATCCCCAGGCACGATAAGTAGAACATGTACCCGCCCCTGACCCGCCCCCGCGAGTCGATTTGAACTACCACCGAGTGAGGCAACGGCTGAGCGATATCTGCCATCCCCCCGGCCCCAACGCCCCGCGCACCACACGCCAGGAGAGGCTGGCGGAGCTGGCAGAGGAAGATTTCTACTGGCAAGATCCGCGCCTTCATTAGCTACAAAAACACGTTCGACGAAACCGGTCTCGAGCAGGTTAAAGGATGGCTCGTTGTCGAGGCGCACATGGCTCGGCTGGGAGAAGCGAGGGAGGAGGACGCAGACGACGACGACTTTAGAGACGACGACGACGCGCAGAACGTTAAACGCCTGAAGTCCTATGATGTGCGTAAAGTGGTCAATATCGAGAGAGCAGTTGAAAACGGTTAGTGACCCCTTTCATAGTGGTCGTCGGACGAAGGACCTTGGACGACATACTGGGAAACGTTGATGATTAACGAACGCAGGGTGAGCCCAAAGGATCGCCGAAGGTTATTTTCGTCCATATTGCACCAAACACTTCCCTGACGGTTAGAACAGCCGAAACTTCGAGAGTGCAGACCTGCACCAAAATCGGCGTGCCGAAATGCTGCGACGTCCCCGCCCAGAAAGTGGAGTTTCCAAACGCTGTCCGCGAATTGGAGGCAAACAAAGTGCAAGGCCGCCTCTGAATCATCACCCGGAGCAATATCACCGAGGGCCTTAAGTCTGTTATGGACGACAAGCCTCGTGATTGGCTGAACTGGGTCGAGCGCTCCATCGTCGACAGTTACGAGCTTACAGTAGAGGAGTTGGACGTCGGGGAGCACACGTCGGCGTTGAGTGCGTTTGTGGAGAAGATCAAGTTGAGGACAGAGAAGCGTCGTTCAGCGCTCGAGAAAACGACCCTGCTCATCGAGCTCCAGAACGCTAAATTACCCGACCTCCACTGAGAACATATCTGGCGGCAGAGCGAAGACCTCGCCAAGACCTCGCCAACTCCTCGCACCTACGGTGACACTAGCCGACGTCTCGCTGGCTGCATGAGCATGACCGACTGCCTGAATCAGTGTTGAAGCTGGAAAACCTTCTCTTCCTCGACGACGACACGTCGCAGATACCATCTCCTTCGGTCAAGGCCTCAATGTGACCCCTCTGACCTTAAAAACTGTGCTAAAACAAAGGATGAGGATCCTGCCGCGTCTCAAACCCACACCCACACCCACACCCACACCCACACCCGAAGAACCTGCTCATGACCAGCGTGATCAAGACGTATGTTGAAGCCGGGCGTTCTCATGGAGAGAAGAGTGAATGTGCTTGCTAATCATATCGCCGGTGAAAAAAAGGCTCACAACATCGAATACTCGAACACACAGTACGGTGCACTGAGGACATACGAGCAAACCTGGTTCCTGTACGGGGATTCTGAAGACTCTTGGACGCTGCCCATCTTATCAACAATCGAGGCCGGAACCATGGGCGCAAATGCATGGGCTTCCATTCGGAAGGAAGCTGCATTTGTCTCATGGTTCTGTCCTCGATTGTAACGCCGCTAGCGCCGTTCCTATCCCAGAAGATCACCAGACGATGACTGTGACATCGGAATATACAAGAATGGTGTAACCCTCCGACGCCGCTTCCGCCGTGGCGTTTGGCAAGGGTTACTTTCTCAGCTACATTAAGTCTGTCAAGCCCACACTCTCTGACGTCATTGTCGCTCGCATCGCAACTCTTCGTTTCTTCGCTGCGCGTGAAGGCTTGGTCAGTCGCTTATTCAGTCAAATACAAGGAAGCCCGCAGGTTGCCTGAAAATTCCAACATCGATCTTGCCTGCCCATTTTCGCCAAAACGACTACACCACGCTTCAGAAAGAGTTCACCAACATCGCAGGGGCAGTGGCCTATATGTTCAGAGTTCGCGGGCACCATTGGTTGGAGGATATGCAGGCTCGGTATGAGAATGTCTGGAAGAAATGTTTGAAAGATACTGTCGACCCCGGCATCCCTCGGAGATACGTTGCTCATGAAGCCTTGCATGCCATTTACCCAATGGTTCTTGATGACTTTTGGAAGCAAGCTTGCGAGAATGGGAATATTGCCGGAGCCTTGTCCAAGCGTTGGAATAGTGCCCCTGCCGGAGTCGCGGCGTTCAAGGCAGTCTACCAGGGGGCAACAGACCTCGCAATGGCTATTCCCAACATCAAGATTCCCTTCAATGGCCATTACGAAGAGCTTGAGAAGATCATCACTCATCTCCGGGACAATCGTTGGGATGGTTCCATTAACGCCCGATACTACAAGGCCGGGAAAATTCCCTATGACGAGGGCAAGTTTGGGGTTCTTGCAGCTGCTACACTCGCTGCTCTTCAAGCATTCGCTCCTGCTAGCCCTTTGGCTCAAAGCCCCGCTTTAAAGCGTGTTGCTGATAATGCGCCCATCGCCGGTGGTGTTCTTGCTCGTGCGATCTCGACTGTAGCTACTTCTGAGGCTTGGAGAAGAAGGGTATGAGAGGGTAGTAGCAATGGTCGTGCGACCGTCAGCGAACTCAATGCGACGCCCTTACTGATGATGGAGATGTACGTCTTTGATGGAGTGATGCAACGCCTGGAGGATCATATTCGCGACCATATTCGCGACACGAGAGAGGCGGACGCCCTGGCTTCGCTCAAGAAGGAAGGGTTAGGGGGAAGGGGGGGGAAGGGGGGAAGGGGGTGGTTGTTCTGACCCTGGCAGCTCGTCGCGCTGGTGCTCCGTTGCTTCGCGAGATAATGGAGCAGTGTAATCGGTTGGAGCAGACAATCATTGTGTTCGAAGGCTGAATCGGCATGGCTGGAGTGGTGATGGGTTGGCGGCGGCTCGGTAAGCTATCATGTATTGCGCTATTGCGAGGTCGCGTAGGGATGTAAACGGTTTTGGACCAATGGCCTTTTGCTAATCTTTCTTTCCGCTATACCTCTCCTCCCAGGGCTTCGCTGGTCAGAGACAACCGTTGGGCAAGGAAGAACTGTCGTGCTTTTCGTTTGAGGTCTTTTGAGACGGGTGAGCGTCGCCCTATAATGTATACGCCATCATTCTGAGACCTTTGTGGTTGGGGTCTTGGATGAAAATGGTCACTCGCTAGACGTGCTGCGACTGAGGGCGCACACAACCTGTCTCAACCTATCTCAACCTATGCTTTCGTGTTTGGTTTCTTGTTCACTTTCCACGGGCTCACTGCGTTCTTCCTTTCTTCCTACTCACACAGGGAATGAGAAGAAGGAAAAGAAAGAGAAGAAAGAGAAGAAGGAGAAGAAGGAGAAGAAGGTGAAGAAGGTGAAGACGGAGGAGGAGGAGGTGATCTCGGTGCATTCGCACTCGGTACGCATCATCGTTGGCACCTTTGCGCAAGTACCAGACCCTGACTATCATACCTCACCCTTAGTCAAAGGAGGAAGAAGAGGAAGAAGACGACGAACCCGCCGACGACACCGCTCACTCCCCCTCGCCATCCTCCTCGCCCGGCCCGTCCCCCCCCCCCCCCCCCCCCCCCCCCACCCCAGGCAGCCGCCACCGCCACCAGCACTGTGTAGAGACCCATTGGTAGGGTGCCTCTTTTGAGGAATTTTGTGGGTTCAAACCCCACCGCACATGCACAGGTTGCGTGTCCCCCGCCCCCCCACGCCCCCCTCCTTACGTAAGACGGCCCCATACCTCACCCTTAGGAGAAGGAGGAAGAAGAGGACGAAGCCCTCGCCTTCCTCCTCAAACTCCTCCTCTTCGCCGCCCAAGACATCCCCCACCACCACCAACGCTGCGTGAGTCCCGCTGGTTGGGAGACCTCTTCGGAGGAATATTGTGGGATGGAACCCCACCACGCAGTCAAGACGCGGCGCATCTCAAGAACAAGCAAGTCATATCAAAAAAAAAAACCTGAAAGCAGTGCGAGTCCCGATGGTTGAGAGACCGCTGGTTGGGAGATCAACACCCACCACACAGATGGTCATGGTCCTCTGCAACAACAACATTGTCGTCTGAGACGACGGCGACGAAAGCACCAACTCTGAATGGGTCCCTTCCGCCTCCGACGGACCTCCCCACCACTCACCACCCCAAGAAGGCGCTGCCTGCGCCGGTCCCTGTGTGAGAGTGAACGGTTCAGTGCCCCCTACCGGACTCTTGTACCGGCCACTATCTCCTTCCTCGCTTCCCCCAAAGCCGATCAGAGAGAGCTGCTCTTCTTGATGGATATTGTCAACGAAAATATCGCCGTCAGTGACGCCGATTGGTCTCGGCTCTGAACTTCAGGGAATGCACAGAGGAGCACCTTCCCCCCCGACGACGACGGTAAAGACGACGCTATCGAACAGTCCTACATCCGAAGTTGGCCGGTTCCTAGAGGATCTCTGGAAAATCCTTTCCGAACGGAGCGCAGAACACTGCGAGCCTCCTCACGCCTGGACATGGTTAGATCTGCTCCTTATGGCGCCGGCGCCCGCAACTGGGATGGAGCCAGTTCGAGTGCGTCTGCTTCTGCTTCTGCTCCTGCTCCTGCTCTGGCTCTGGCCCTGGCCTGCAAGTCTTGAAGGACGAATACCAGCGGGACCTGGCGTGCGTGAAACACCGCGACGAATCCATCAGCAGTAGCTTCGGACGCCGTGGCTTCACCTTTCCCTTTCCCTTCGGCGGCGTTGGGGGTTACGGTGGTCGCGAATGAATCGGAGGCAAATCGTGGCCAATCCTGCCCTGGATTTGACTGTTTTGGATGACCCACGGGATGGAAGTAACCTATTGTGCACGTCTGATCCCTCTAGTCCAAAATAGCATTCTTCATCGTCGTAGTCGTCTTCCATTGCACCACGCCAGGCAAAACGTGGATTAATTGGCGGACAACGAGCTGAGGAGCGCTAAACACCTCAACCCCAGGGCTGACCGGGCCCCCGCTGGTGTGGCGCTCAGGAGGCGAGAAGAGGGTGGTGGCTATGGCGGTGGTCGGGGCGCCGGCAACTAAGTCTACGTCACAAGGATTTGCAAGTGGTGGTGCTCTGATAGTTAAGCTCAGATCTTCAGTCTTTTTAGTGGGGGCGTTTGCGGCGACAAGACGGCTGCGATGCTTTTGAGGAGGCGGCAGTGCCAACAACGACAACGGATGCCACAATAAAGACGGCAACGGAGGCGAAGGCGACGGTGGGGACTACGGAGGCTACCAGGACGATGGAGGCTACCAGGACTATCCGACCCACCTGAAGGGATTTTTCTTGAAACCTGTCACCTGGAAGGCCGTCCTCACTTCCTACCCCCTACACACCCCGAAAAGTTCTGGGCTGATCCCCATACCATCCTGCGGCGGCGATGGAGCTGTTGAACTGGGCCGGCCAGAACACTTGAATGAAGTGCAAGACACGAGGAAACCAACACTGAGAGAACAATGAGTGCCTTCCATGTTGCCACAGTCGTGGCCGTTTCTGCCCCGCCCACCATCATGTCAACGAGAACAAGACGAAGCGACCCCGCAGATAACATTCCACACCATCCCCGGTTGGGACGCGCTCTTGAACCAATCAAAGCCCAGAGATGCCTATGGCGGTCTGGGGATGGTCTGGGCCCGACAGAGACGATGCAAGCGTCCTTCCAAGGTATGATGCGAACATCAAACTGGCTGACAACTGATACTGATAAATTACATGAACTGTTCAGGTTATGGACACTCGTTATCGAGATGCGGGAGGTCCCAGGACCCAGGGCAAGCGGAACAGAGGGGAACGTCCAGGAGCCGATCGACCGGCCCAAGAGGACTTGCATCCTCCTCCAGGATGGCCGGCGCGGGCCATATGAACAGTTTATAAGCGTCACCACAGAAACTCATTAACGCCTCGCCCAAATGACCCAGCGTATTGCGAGGGTAACCGTTCTGCGGGACATCTAAGGCTCGGAATTCGGTTAGCCTGCTTCGATTGTCCCTCC
Source organism: Fimicolochytrium jonesii (assembly GCF_025526975.1). Taxonomy (NCBI): domain Eukaryota; kingdom Fungi; phylum Chytridiomycota; class Chytridiomycetes; order Spizellomycetales; family Powellomycetaceae; genus Fimicolochytrium; species Fimicolochytrium jonesii. The sequence continues at coordinate 47,852 of NW_026515677.1, forward strand.
TTCCCCTTCCCCACCTGTCGCTCTCCCGTCGAGCAGCAACCCCATGGCACGTACGACGTTCCGAGTGCGTACAGACGGCAAACCATTCAAGTCGGTTGACGCCAGGCTCTTGGCTGCGCACGGCCTCTCCGTCGAAATGGAAACGGTGGCCGAATACACCATAGTAAAGGTCGAAGGCCCAACAAGCGATGTAAGAAGCGCTGTCGAAGAACTTCGCAGGTAGGTTTTCGCAACAGCTGCAGCTGTAATCAAAGCGATGAGCTAGCATACAATGGTAAAGCGTTCTCGTTATAGCTCCTTTTCCGATCTCCATTTCACCTTTGGGGTGATCGAGGAAGCTGCCGGCGACGAGACCATGTTCCGGGCGGCGGTCATAAAGAAGACCGCCAAGCACGGAAGCATCATCCGGCGCGGATCAAGCGGTAAGCTATTCCCTGAAGCAAATTGTGCAGTAACCCGTAGAACTCACACGGTGTGGCCTTTCTGTAATAGGTGACATGGACAAAGCATATCTGGTGCAGCCTCCGCCGTCCTATGCGGCATCTGTCGGTCTCCTAGAGCGGATGGCGTCCTGGCCCAGCCACATCAGGAAGAGTGTGCCGGGCGGCCCACAGCGACGGGATCGCAAACTGAAGGAAACCCTCGAGCCGTGACCCATTACCACTCATGAGTGCCCGAGGAAAAGGTCCTCACGAAGGCTGTGGTAAGATGTTCACATTAGTAGGCAACCATAAATGTCACCTCGAGTCGGCACATGAGGGCGTGAGATATCCATGCACCCAAAAAGGCTGCGGTAAATCGCTCTCACAAAACGGCAGCCTCCGAACGCACATCAAGTCGGCACATGATGGCGTGAGATATCCATGGACCTGGGAGGGTTGTGCGAAAAGTTTCGCCCGAGCGGACAATTAGATTCGGAACTGAATGCTGTAGAGACTGCGCCACGATCTGATGAGGAAGAGAAGGCGGTGTGATCCCTACATCCCTAACAGCGGTGAGGGATCTCACCAATTCCATGCAAACGGGATATATAGCGGCCGATATCCCCGCGGCACGGGAGTGATCGCGATCCGTTGTGGCAAGGAGTATCCGACCACCGACAACAAATTTCGGAAATCGCTTCTGGACTCCTTCAAAGCAAGCAAGCGGCAAATTCCTGCCGACGGCATCAAGACTCAGGCGACAGCGAGCTTGTGGGGCCGACATTTCCATGCAGCTGGGAGGGTCGGGAGAACACGTATGCACAACTCAGCGCTCTCCGAGTGCAGGTCGGCACATTATAGCGTAGGATTTTCATGCACCCGAGAGGATTGTGAGGAACTGTTGGCCCGAGCGGATTACATCGAATTGCGCATCAAGGCGGTGCATCTGGGCAGAGGCTTCCATGCACCTGGGAAACTCCACGCAGAGAACTCTCTCGCGAAACATACTCTCGCGACTGTCGCATCGAAGTATGCACGACGTCCAACGCTGATGCGCGTACTCAGCGTATGAGGCATTATTTTTTGATTTTCAGTCTGGTTTTTGGTTTACGACGTCGTGGTGTACTCGAGGGCTCAATGAATAAAAGACAAGCAAGCGGCGACGAGGTGAAGAGAGAGGGGATGAAGAGCTTAATTGGAAAGACCATAAGCCAGGCTCTGATCGTCTTCTCCACCGACCGCTGGGCCATTCAGTCCGGAGGCGCTAGGCGGAGCGTCGCGTAAGATCAAGAGAGACTAGGCCTTCTTACCACCACAAATCATGCCCCGCGCCGCGCCCGTGTGAGACTGAACGTTCAGTGCCTCTGCGGAGGAGAATAGTGAGTTCAACTCCCATTTTGCGAGCATTTGGTATCCTTGGACCTCGAGACGGCGGACGTCCCGCTGTGGTCCGCCGTCCCGCTGTGGCAGGCTGGATGAGCTCACGGAGGAGGTGGCGGACCCCATCTCAGGCTGCTTCGTAAGTATGCTCTATGCACGAATCATGGAGTCCTGATATTGACTGTTTTCTGGTTTCATGCATCGTCTAGGGCTCGATGCAGGAGGAGAACGGGCGTTTGAGGCGGGAGCAGATGGTGAGGGAGGCGAGTGACCGGGCGGAGAGGGAGTTGAGGAGGGTGGAGGGCGAGTTGAGGAGGGTGGAGAGGGAGTTGGAGAGGGAGAATGAGTTGAGGCGGGGTTTTGAGGAGGAGAGGAGGAGGGAGAGGAGGGCGGGTCGTGAGGACACCCGTCGCCGTGGCGATTGAACTTAGGGGGTGAGTTCCAAATTTCCTCGCAAGTGCAAGCCTCGTAACAATGTGCTAATTACTGGATCATTAGGGGGGGTATTTGGGGGAAAGGTGGGGGGGGATTTTTTTTTTTCAATACCAAAAACGGTGGGGCATTGCCACCATGAAATCCAAACCTTCGGCAGATTGCGGGTTGAGGAGGGTGTCGAGCAGGAACGAATACTTCAAGGGTAGAGCTAGGGACATCCGTTGCGCTGATGCTACCCTGCGGACCCTACCGTGCTTCCCAGCCATGTCCTCTCTATCGGCGGACTCTGAAGCTGCCGATTCTGACGCAGGACGCTCCCGCCGATGCGGAAGAAATGCTCCCTACCGGCCACAGGGGGATTCTGCTGCGTCGGACGCCCAATGTATGGGCTCGCTATGTTTGCGCCCTAGTCCGTTCGGCATTAGATCCATGACAGCAGGGCTGTGAACCCAGGCGAGCATACGGGACGTAAGCGGACAGCTGTGCACAGATTTCGTGAACTGAGCGGGGTAGAATGGGTTGGACCATCAACTCGGCGCGCCGTGTCACCCATCCCATTCCCAGTACACCATGTGGCTGAAGAGGGCTCGGCTCGCCGAGGGGGCTTGCGCTGAAAACACGCGACTCGTTGAGAAAGCGAGACTCGGTCAGGAGGAAAACCGATACTCACTGAGGAGGGAAAACGAGGAGGACGATGGGGACGAGGACTACGAGCCTGGCGATGGGGAAGGCTTCGAAGACGACGTCTCCCAAGCTGGTGACAAACGGACCCCGGCGGGCGCAAACAAGCATCCTCCAACAGACGATCCAAGCGGGTCAACCGACCCCAGACAAGCTATCAACAATGATGAGTATCCGCTCGAAATCCCCGCCAGTACAGCTTCAGTATTCGTTTGAAATCTCGCACACGGATCCGGATTACCTCACGGAAGGGCCCAGCCCCCTCTTTCTCCATCTTTCCGCTGTCCTTATATTCTACTGAACTGGGTCGAACAGGATCTTAACATGCTAGCGGCATAGGCGATGATGGCAGCGGCGCTAATGGAGTCAGATGGGAGCTATGTTATATCTGGCACACAAAAAAATCACTATCCGCCGTTGGTGCCAGGCATTTGACCTCCGTCCACAATGTTACTGCCACCATCAACATTATGGCGGCGACCCGTAAACAACATCCTGGCGAGGAGGTGTTAGCCCTCATCTTGACGCTCGCCGCCACTTAGTGGAAGATCTCGATCACTATGTCTCGGACCCTTTTTCGTGCCGGACTGACTTCAATGGGTGTCCCGACGCCGCAAGGGCTCGCGCGCTGTGGCCGCTCGGTGTTCATTTTGCTTGTTTCGATGAGGGCCAGTCTGCAAGGACTCGATTGATGCGTCATCCGAATACAGACCGGCTTCAGTTACACATCCGTGTCGCATCGCCTTCGCGCTGCGCAAAGACCGGCTCCATCGACAACAGCCAGCGTGCCCGGAAGTCGCATTGACGCCGGCGGACTTGACACACCACCGAATCCGCTTAGCGGGAAAGTCAAACGGGTTCCTGTCCTCGGCACCCTATGACGGTTAGTGTGCAATGGCATTTGCCGTACTTGCACATTCCGACGGCTGTGGAGACCAGAATACAGCTTGGCAAATGCTGCAGCGGAAGATATTGGCATAGACCCTCACGCTTCCGTTAGCGTGGGAATTGGTTCCACGCCGACGGATCTCCGGTCTTGAGAAGACCACATCAGCACGAAGACGGTGTTCAGCGTGAAGATCGGTTGTGGCATATTGAGCAAGAAGCTATTAAGGATGTAAATGCATGCATCTGCGAGGATGCATTTACTGTGGGTGGCCAAAAGAGCAGTTATGCGCGGGGGTAGCTGGTTATGTGGCACCATGAAAGTCACTGAACTTCTCCCCGGCAACTACCACCAGACTACTGACAAGATGAGAAGGAGGGGGCCGACGAGCCTCAGCTCTGAATGAGCTGTTCTTGGGCGCGCGTAACTGCTCTTTTGGCCACCCACTGTACATCTGCAAGGCGCTTACGGCTCGCAGCATCCCGTCCTGTCGCTCGAAACTCAAATGGGCGGATCACCATCACGCATTCACGGTATGACGGTTTATCAACGATGTCGCAGCTCTCTGATGCGGGATTTCAAACGCACAGCGGTCGTCGTCTGTCCTCTAAACTACGTAGAATAGCCGTGCGTGCGTTGGCGGGGGTTGGATGGGCATGAAACCTTGGATGTGCTGTCAAAAGAACGCGTTTCACCATTGGCAGAGTGGCGGCCGGTGACTACTGTCACTTGCGCATGATCGGAGTATGGGGGGTCATTAGAAGTGAACGACTCCCCCCCCCCCCCCTTTGACCGGGCATTGAACAGCATCCCCCATTGGAATGTCCTTTCATAGTATGAATTCCGAGAAGGGATACGAGACGGAGGGCACAGGAAGGAGGCCATAGGACGGGGCACACGGGCACAGATGGGATGGGGAATAAGGCGGTCAGAGGGACCCCCTCGCTGATGAGTCTGGAGAGCGGTGAGTGTGACTCGAGGGTACAGTAAATACAGTAGAGGGTCTGACAGTATGTCTGTCTGTGCTGTGCAAGAGAGTGCAAATTTGCGGCCAAAAAACCCTCTCGAGAGTCAAAGGGGGTGGACCAACGAGATCGGAGAAAGCGAAGGACTCCACCCTTGATCTATTTGATCTGCGAAGGAAGGACCCTCTGTAAAGACACATGGACTACTAATAACTACAGCGATTCTCTGCGTGGCTCGTTCTTGCCACTTGGGCTGCGTGCAAACTTTGCAAACTTTCTCCATGCTCCTGCCCCCCACGGGATCCCCTCGTTCATGTTCAGTGCGTTGGGCCGTCGTTGGAATGTGATAAGAAGATGATGGATGCTATGAAGGAGGAGTGTTGTTCTCCGCAGCAGCAGCTTCCGAGAGTCCCTCCGACGCACCTCGCCGCAGAAAACGGCCGCAACTTGCACCGTCCTGCAGTACTGGAACCTTTTCCCACACTAATTATACCCCTCCGCCGCAAGCCTCACTTCGCAGCCCATCCCATTGCTGCAGCACTGCTAGTATCTATCACTCGCCACCGACGAAGGGTCACTCACTCATACTCTACACACAACAACCCCGCCTTCTCGATCCCGCTGGTGGCGTAATTTCCAGAAGCACATTGACCAGTCGAATACCTGTTCCCCGACGAACTCAGAGCACCGCTCCCGAGAGATATCCATGTCGGCAGCAACGCACGACTTCCAAGACTCAATGATAGCCCCCTCCTCCTCCCCACCCCTCGATCCCGCCCCCTACCCGGACTCCATCGTCGTGCCCCCGAAAACAACGCCCCCAACCCCGCCGGCCTCCCTCCACAACCTCCCCACCACCGCCGACCCATCATCACAAACCCCCTCCCCTACAACCTCTACAACAACAACAACATCGGGACTGCCGACTTCTTATTATGAGCGGTATACGCGAAACTACAACCTGGGTGAACGGCAACGGACACTTAGAGAGGCAGAACAGAGGGCTCTGCAGCAGAGACTTGTGAACGCTTCAAAGGGACGGAGTAGCAGAGGGAGGAGAGGGAGTGATCCCGGTGGTGGGACTGGGAACGGGAAGCAGGCGTATTATGGAGGCGAGAATCCGAGTACGGAGAGTTTGGCTAGTAGTGACCACTTGGAGTCGGCTGTGGAGAATTTATACAAAATGGTGAGTTGCCGCGCCAATGCAGTACTTTGCGAGCATCGGCGAGCGTCAGATCTCCCTCCAAAGACGCAAAAACTCCCTCCATCCGCGTTCTTCTGCTGCACGAAAGCGTTCAAGGCGTTCAACCAGCCATCCACCATCCGCTTTCACATGTGCTCTGACTTTCTGCTAACCTCCATCGTTCCCGAATTCCCAAGGTCGAACGAAAAGTGGCTCCAACACTCCCACCCTCCCCCCGCCGGCCTACAGTCGACCCCTCCCAGTACCCGGTCCCCCGCAACCCCACCGGCCGGCGGAGGGCCGACTCCTGGACATCGACCGCCATCCATTCGGAAGTTTCCAAACTTTACCACATGGGCGCCGCAACCGCCGGCAGCGGACCGCGGCAGACGCTGATTACGGGACCCAATAATGCGAGTGAGAGAGACCTTGCGGGTGCGACGAGGACGGGGTTGGACTTGGAAAGTGGGAAGAGGGGGGGTGGGGAGGCGAGTGAGGTTTCGTTGGATTTGCTCTTGCTTATTTATGGTGCGTTTTCGTCATATCCTCTCAGTATTCAGCAGTCGAGTGATCAATGGAAACGATGGCTGACCCTACCTCTTTCTCATCCCCATAGGCTTCCTCTTCCCACCCCTCTGGTGGTACGGCGCCTTCCGAGCCCACGAACCGCCCTCCCGCTACCGCAAATACAACCGCATCCTCTCCGTCGTGGGGACCATCCTCTACCTCGGCGTGGCCGCGTTCTTGGTGTGGTTTTTCCTGTTTCGGTGATGTGCCAGAGGTGATGTGCCAGAGTCGAAGATCTTCCGACATACCCTGGACAGTTCGCCTAGGTGGGGGGAATACTCGCATCCCATCCGCACCGCCAACCCAAATCTCGCGGTAATACCACACGACACAATACGCAGGCGTATGAACACAACGCACACACACACACATGCGCGCCCTAATCATCCAACACACCGCTGCATCATCTTCACCCCACCCTCGCGGCGTACCTCCCCAAGCCCATGTAGTTCTCACTACATGCACTCCCCTCCTGCTTCTTTCCCTCTTTCGTATCACCCACCCGGCGTATTTTATCATCCACTCCCCTCCCCAACCCGGACCTATTTCCCGTATTCCCCCGCTCCGTGGACTGGTATTTGGATTCTCCCCCCCGAAAACGGTTTGGACTCTGTAGCAGTATAGTTTTTGTTAACCCCCCGCCGTGTTGTTTTTTTTTGTTGTATTCCCGTTTGTGTGCTTTGTCCTTTTTTGTGCTTTATAGACTTAAATATTTAACAAGAAAAAAGCTTTCTGCAAACAACGAAAAAACCTGAGGGAAATGGGACGCGCGGTCGTGGAGGGGAAGGTCCCCAGGGGGCCTTGTTTCTCGTGGCCTGCGGAAATTCGTAGTTCGGCTTGAGTGGGGTCGCCTTGAGTGGGTCTTCCGAGATGACCGGTCCGAGGATGTATGGGGGGGTTTGAAAGGATAGCCCCTTCTGCGGGCATCTCCCGGTGTGTGTGTGCAGGACGGCGCGGCCCTTCCAAACGTGGTCAGCAAGTCGAAAGGCACGCTTGAGAACCCAGTCGGTCAATGCCATGATGTAACGCGAAGGCAAAAGTATGTGCAATATTATGAAGCCCACAGTTGGGTGGGTTCTACGCACTCATCATGCTGTACAGACTCCTCCTGTCTAAATCCGTCTACGGCTAACACTCATGTACCGTCTAGAGTCTAGTCTAGACATACACAACAAAAAAAACGGGTTTCAAAATGTTTCTGCCGACAAATTTTAGATCAACGCCGCGATGGCAGCAAGCAGACCCGCGAAGGGGAGGGCGCGGAGGGTGGATGCGCTGCTGTCGATCGGGCCGTCGGTGGGGACCGGCGGGGGGACGGGGACGTCGGTGGGGTCCGAGGTCGGGACGGGGACGTCGGTGGGGTCCGCGGTGGGTTCCGCGGTGGGGACGTCGGTGGGTTCGGCGGTGGGCTCGACGGTGGGCTCGACGGTGGGCTCGACGGTGGGCTCGACGGTGGGCTCGACGGTGGGCTCGACAGTAGGCTCGGAGGTGGGCTCCTCGGTGCAGTCCTCGTCGGTGGTGGTGTTTGTGGGCTCCGCGGTAGGCTCGACGGTAGGCTCGACAGTGGGCTCGGAGGTGGGCTCCTCGGTGCAGTCGTCATCGTCGTCGGTAGTGGTGGGCTCAGCGGTAGAGGTAGTGACATCAGCGGCGGAGGTGGAGGTGGAGATGTCGATGGAAGTGGAGGTCTCGACAGCGGACGTAGTCGCCGTGGTGGTGCCGTTGCTGGCCGGCTGTCCCGCAAGGATGGTGTCCAGGTACTTTGCCAAACGGTATCCACCCTTCGCGATCTGCTTCCTGACAATCATGTACGTCTTCTGGTAGTACTCGCCAGAGAGGTCGTTGGCGGTCCTGGTGCCGGTGCCGGCAAGGAGGTCCTTGTCCCAGACAATGCCGCAGTTGGCGTCGTTGCCGTCGTTGGCCCACTTGAGGGGGCAGGCGTCGGGGCGGCCGTCGTTGTTGGAGTCACCGGCGACGTCGCAGGTTGCCCATGAGGGGGCTTCGGCGGCCCAGGAGCCGTTTTGGATCTCGTTGATGATCCAGCCGCGGTAAGCGTCGATGTCGCCTCCGAAGTTGTCTGTTTTGCAGTAAAGAGGAGGAAAAAACTGATCAGCCAAAATCTTCCCGGTCGTTTGTGATGTGGTATGATTCTTTACTCACCGGTGATGTCCTTGACGGGGATGAAGCTGTCCCAGATAATGTGCAGCTGGACGGGACGGGAGGTACCCATGTAGACATACGTTGTGGAGTTGGCCCAGGTGGCGAAGAACCCGTTTCCACCAGCGAGCTTTCCGCAGTTGTGGAGGGGCTGGGTGATATCACCCAAAAAGTGGGACAGGAACTTCAACGCCTCGGACCGGGCATCCCAGCTGTACTTAGTGGCGTCCTTGACCTGCAAGGTGTAGTTTCCGATCGCATCGACGATGTTGATGCCGCCGGCGCCGTCACGGGCCAGGTCGACCTCGCAGTGCACCTTCTCGGGGGAGTCGACGTCCAGAGGGGTCTCGTCCTCGGCGTCGATGAAGTGGAGGTTGCCGGCCCAGGCGTAGGGGCGGCCGGGGAGGGACTTGATGTCGTCGGCCCAGGTGGAAGAGAGGGTGAAGTTCCAGCCGGTGGGGAGGAGGTAATCACGCACGGCAGCTGTCTCGGGCTTCAGGAGCTTGTCGGCGATGTATCCGATAGAGGAGTGACCTATAAGAGAAGGAAAAATACGGTCAGCTTAAGGAAAGAAAAAAGGGGAACACTGGGGCAAGCACACCCCCTCAGTCATCGCAAATAGCCATTCCGCCGCAATCACGATTCCGACAACCAGTCCAGCACCACCATGTCCGTCCAAGCGACCAAGCCTTCCTCCCTGTCCTTTCCACTAGCCAATGTCCATCCACGACCAGTGCGTCGTCCCCACCCCCCTGAAGTGAGAAATCGCGTTCCATCCCCATTGCCAACCTACCTTCATTGGTCCAAGCATGCGCGGAACCCGCCAACGCAAGCAGCGCAACAGTAGACACAACAGCGTACATATCTGCCTTTCTATCTATTTCTAATGTCCGGGGGTATGAGGAGGATGCGATGCTGCGTTCTGATCAACAGAATGAAGCGACGTTCGGAGTTGGGGTAGGGGTGGAGAGGACGTGGGTGCTGCGTCGACCGCTTTTTGTATCCTCTCTCTACAGTACGTAGTAGATATCGTTGGTAGCGGCGCACACCCTATCACTAAGAAATTTCCTTTTTTCCATCTGATTGACCTTGTGCTAATCAAATTACCAAATGCTACCGCCAACTTCATGATCGTTGAGGGGATCACAGACAGACCATTGAGGTTCATGGGCAATGCCTTCATAAGTCCAAAGTTCATGTTGCGCAGACCGGGATATGAGGGCCAAATTACATTGTGGATGGGCGGTGTTTTCCGGTTGGGATCCTCGGTGCAGGTCGTCTGGTCGCCGGAAGTCGATCAGTGCAGTCGGGATATCAATCCCAGCATCCGAGGGGGTCTCAAGAGCTCCAACGGGATGGGTATCGACCGACAATTATCGATAGAAGCCGGCGGGCCGGCAGCGCTCTCGGGAATCGGGATAGCGACGGTAGGAGGCATCATATCACTTTGAGGTCCTACACGCTACATCTACCACCCCTCCGGCGACAACAGCCGTGGTACGATCTATTACTCCCACCGAATCCCAGCTCCGCCCATGCCAACTTGCAATCATCCACCGCGGCCGGGGGTGCACGTTTCGCCCGTCCGTCCGTCCATCCGGATGGATTTTGAAAAGGAAAGCGCCAAAATTCGATGCGCGCACGAAGGGTGGCTTTATGGATCCTCCCGCCGGGTCGCCCATTTTTTGCGTGTTCCTTTTGTGCAAAAATGGCTGACGGACCAGGTGAGCACGCCTGAGGCACACCCACGTTTTTGGTGCCAGAGGTCGCTGGCAAACCAACCTCGTCAGCAAAGACGGCGGAAAACTCCGCCCTTGGGTTCGCCCGCCGTGGTCGTTCCGTGCAAGCGGGAAAGAAGGGGATGCGACTATCTCACAAGAGTCACAACAAGCGAGAGCGGACGGACGGATGTTTAGGGACCTTTCCTGCTCGGTCCCAACTATCTCACTGTTTAACACTATTCGCATCACATGCTTTCCCTCCATTCCGTCCGAGGGAAGGAACCAGGGCACATCACATTACAATCACATTCACAGCACATCCAGGGAGAAATAAGGGCCCCAGCGCTGCTGTGCGTTACGGTGAAGGACGTACAAGCCGGCACTTCAAGTCGGTCCGGTGCATGTGCACGATGCGGGATCGCTTTGATGGGTGCGAACCGTTTAGGTGAGGATGTGCGAGTTCATCGCGAGGAAAGGCGCCAGCGGCGGATGGCTTCAAAATGGTAGGGGAGCAATCCGACTGATAATGGATTGAAAGAATTCTGCTTGAGGTTGGCCTATCGCGAGAGGTCCCATTTGCTTCATCGCACTCTTCTCATTGCTGTTTTCCACTCTTCTTCCTTACATTAGCCGTAACATGATATTGACAACTCGTTTTCAAATGTACAAACTACATAACATGACAACGCAACAGACTAACACTACACAGAATCGAAGGCAAAGTGTCCCAAAACCCCTACACGGGGGATTAGGCGCTAGCCCAACGCTTGAGATCCGGCCATTCTTCACATAGACGCTCTTGTTTATGCCTCATTCCTTGACGCATCCACCTCACGCGCCCTCTTCAATCGCCTGGTATCCCGACGCATGGCGACCAAAGAAGCTGTTCCCAAACAAAACAAAATCATACGAAGCCGTCCGTAAATGCAGGTTCGAAGAGAAGCAAACGAGAACAGTCTTACAAGTAAATAACGAGTCCCAAAACAGGGAACAAGAAGATGAGCAAGGTCCAGCCGAGTTTTGCGCCGATGCCGCGGGAGGAGTTCACGACTTCGACTGTATGAAAATAAATGGATGAGATCATTAACCCATCAACCCATCAACAACCATCAACCATCAACCAGCCATCAGCATACACGCGCAATGTGGTGCTCGCTTCGCTCGCGAAAGATCTGACGCTCGCTGAGGCTCGCTAAGACCTGCGATGAGGAGAGTTTTGCGCCTTTGGTGCTCGCTCCGCTCCCGCTTCGCTATCGCTCGGGCACCCATCGCAAACCAGACGGCGTTCGCTCTGATCCACCTATCGGTCTCCAGACACACCCCGCTTCGCTCGTTGCAGACAACCAACCACCATCGCTCACGCGATTTCACACCTCGCGCAGGATCTCACACCTCCCCATTTCTCACACCTCTCACTTCGAATTCAACATACAAACAGCAACGAGGTCGAGTCCCAGTACAATAAATCCGAGGATCCCGCCCGAGATATGGAGTCCTAGGGGCCTTGCATCAGCTCCGGTTGGAAGAAGAGTGACGAGGGTAGCGAGAGTGAGGAGGATAGTTTGGATGGGAGTGAAGGTGAAGGGGCGGGTTGTTGTTGTGGCGGACATGTTGGTCGGTTGTTGGTGGGTGAGTGAGGAACGGTTAAGATGAGCTGGGAGTGGAGCAGCTGTTTGGTGGTGGGTTCTGCGTTGTTGTCTGAGGGGCTTGATGAGTGATTGAGCAAGAAAAGGCCTTGGCGAAGGAGTCCTCAGTCAGAAGGGGGGGATGACCTCATAACTCTCTCTCTAATCTCATAACAGGGGCGCGTTAGGGTTCGCGTCGATTGAGGAGGGTAACTAGGGTTAGCCTGCCGCGCAAGTCGGAGTTCCTCTCTTCGCAAATGAAAGCCACGTTTGCACAAGCAAGGGAGCCCCATATCATTGTGATCTCTCGATGTGATAAAATGGCGCTCCATGGCGAGAGTAGATGTACATAGCAGGGCTGCATATTCTACACGCAACATCCCAAGATTCCTCCGTTGACAGCCACCCTCACAGTAGGTAGCCACGGTCTCGTGGAGCGCTACCTTCCAGGTGTGCTCCACCAGTTCTCTGAACGGGTCACATAGTCAAAGGCTTGCTCCGAACCTGTCAACCGACTATGGATGGATTAGTGATCAGTTAGAAGACGGTCTTGATACATTCCAAAGTTATGCGATACCAACACTAGAATTTTCTTTTTTTAGCCCGGGATGCGGATCCCCTGGTAGCCGATTTCGTGGGCATTTTGAGGGAATCCTTCACACCACATGAGCTCTCGCCGAGTCGGTGCAGAGGTGGGTCCGCTTGTCCTTGCGCAAGTGTGTAGTCGAAGGATGTTGCTTTATTGGTTGTGGACACCATTGGATTCTGCAAGGAGCAGGTTTACTCCTTGTTGATCAGGAGTTCCGTCATGAAAAGCAGATCGAGCTTACCTCCCATGCCAAATATGCGTTTAGCTCCACATCTAATCCGCATCTTGGGGGAGCAAGCTCCCGGAGTCGATGGGCAATCTGCACAAGCTTTCTCATTTCCTTTCGCCAGCTGCAACCTGAGCTGAAACTGCTTCGTGACTTCCTTCGCGACAGCGATATCCACCTCCTTCTGCTTCGTGACGTCCTTCGCGCCAGCGACCACCTCCACCTCTCGCCATTTCAGAAACTGGTCCGCAGTGAAACCCGGGGGAGGCACTGCACTTGTAGACGCAATTGGGGGAGTAGCGGCCGACGACGATGAAGGCACTTCAACGAGGAGTTTGTCAGCAGCGTTTCCCAACGCAGCGCCAACCTTGCCGGCACCTGCCCCCGCTGTCGGATGGTGGTAACCGGCGAACGTCAGGCAGGCTTCCAGGAGTTTTTCGATGGACCTGGTCCTCCACATGTCCAGCTCTTCCTGTTGATCCCATGGTTGTGTATGGAATGCAAAAGGACTGTTAGCCGCAGGCTGCAACTGCCATGGCCTCCCAGCCTCCGCTACTGTCACTTGCTACTAGTTGCAACACGATTCAGTCATTAGTGCGGGTGGAAATAATTCGTTGACTGACTCACCTGGAGGTTCAAGATCCATCCCCGTCGTTGCAAGAACCGGCGCAAGAAACGTCGCTATATAAAGATGTTATACAGTATTTGTCAAGGAATTGTCGTGTAGCCCTGGGTTTTCTCTGCCCACTCCACAGGGCGAGGTCGCCCTGACATTCTCATCCGGATGCCCGGCCGGGAGTCGTTGGACAATGTGCACAAAAGGGATCCCGAGGGAAAGTCTCATCGCATAAGATACCGGAACGCGGTCTTTGTGCCTACGGGGTGAATGATGAGCTGAGATGAACACCGCACCTGGTCTGAAAGCGAGCGTACTCGAGTAACTTCATGACGAATCCTCCACAGCCTGGTATCAACGTATTCCATGGTGGGCGCTACAGCACGGGACACATCTGTGTGTCTGCAGTCGGTAACTCGGGATCAACCAAACGTGATGTACCCCTTCGCATCATTCTGAGCGGCTTCATCCTTATCATCCTCCATTGACTCTCATACATCCTGAATAGTCGCCGTCCATGTGATCAATAACACGTACGGCCGAGCGAGGAGGACTGACTTTCACCGGACGAAGGATCGTGCCTATTCGGCTGACTTCCGTCGTCTGATAAGCGGATTCGTGTCAAGATATCGTATGTGAGGCCTTCTTCATGAGGGTACAGCATCGTAGGCGGCCATCCAGCAGGCGAGTCGCCGCCGATTTGCTGATTGTTTCTCCCTTGGTAGTCCTCGGTAGACCTTTTTGCCGCTGCAGGGGTCGTGAAGTGCGAATGCCCGCTGCTGGGCTTTTTTCACTACATGATGAGCACCCTTTGCAAGTCGGTCGGAAGAAGCGCGGTGGCTTTAATCTGCAAACAGGCTGCGTAGCCGTCTTGTGCAATGCCTTTGACATGCGTCTTTTGGGGTGTTCGGAACTGCCATGCCCTCTGATAACAACCTCAACTACTCTCCCAAGTGATCGCAAGAGCGTGGTTGTTCATGTATTGCATGGCAATTCTCATCGAGCCATTGGAATAGACAGCAGATGAGCAGACGGCATCGTTACCGAAGAAAGCCACAGTTGCCGAAACTCCATCGCAATGTCCCATATCGAACAATGCTTTATCAAGAAAATGATCTGCTCGCCCAGAGTTTATTTGCGAAGCACTCTCGGGGCTGATGTCGATGGACGCATATCCACCGCGCCCCACGCGCAGGGCATGCTTGACAGTAGTTTCCTCAAACCGTGCAGTGCGACATCCGAAGGGGGTGTTTCGAAGCACAAATCAACTCGAGATCCCGGCCTTCCGACAAGACCGTCACGTAATGTCGGGCATGACAGGCTGTTCGGATTGCCGGGATCTCTTCGAGCCGTTATGGTTGTCGAGGTCTTCTTTCACGGCGAGCTTCATCAGCGAGCCTCCAAACCGTGTAGCAACGAATTGCGCTGCAGTGTTGGGCCCCAACTGCCGTTTGGACTTTGCGGGACTCCGCGGTCGCGTCCTCTGTCCATCTGAACCCAAGCGGGGGATTGTCAGACGCTGGTCGATGGATGTGTAAAAGTCGCCAAGGAATACCAGTGAAGAAAGCGCACGACGTCGTGCGTCTATCGTGAGTTGCTGCCTCCAGATCCAGTCACCTCGCAAGGATGCACAGCCAACTCTGCTTTCAAAGTTCTCGATCTCGAACGTCAAATCGTGCCCGCTTTCTCGCGAGAAAGGCCTGAGACGCAATCCCAGCTTCCAAGCCACACAAAGCTGCACTAAGCCACGCTGGGTACGCATGACATCATCACTCCTCACGTGTCCACTACGACTCCAACTTGTTCTGTCCGACCCTGTGCGACCCTGTCCCACCAGAATGACTCACCTCAACATGACATCATCCAGCCGCCCCCTGTTCCAGTTCCTTCCAGTCCGTCTCCAACTCCGACTGGGGGCGCCCTCCAATTGCCAAATCCGCACAGACGCAGGTCAATCGCGATCTGGCAGCTCCGTCCACAAATAATTATTTATCAATTTCAGACGGGGGCGTTGGAACGAGGCCTGGGAGCCGGGTCAGCTGAAGAACTTTTGGGATGTTCCGGTGGGAATCGATCGGTTGAAACTTGAGAGTGAGACTTTGCATCGCCCATCGCGAGGGAGAAAGCCACGACTCGCAAACGGGAGAACAGCCGCAAAACGGAACGGAGTGTGATGGAGACGCCCGAGCCAGGATTGTCCGTCGGTTATGGTTTTGGTTTCGCCGCTGTGCTTGCACATGCATGTCCCAGATCCAGTGTACAGTATGCGATCCTCGCGCCCATATGCGGAAGATGCCTGCCGATTCCGCCATTTCCAATGCGTTTCGCTCAATTTCAAGATCAACCACCAGCAAACGTGCTATTCAGCGCCAAGTCAAGGCAATGCCATCGTCTCCCAAATAATACTTTGGAAAGGGCCGCGCGCGCACAGAAGCGACGCGTTCATCTGCAAATGACCGAGAATGATCATTGCGCACTTTTCGTTTTCGCGGCATGACATCACGGAGCTGGCGAGCTGGGGGGACCGCCGGTGGTGGTTGCTCAGCTGCGAACTTGGTGGGTGCTGTTGAAATCCAAATTGCTCTTGTGATTTGTCGCCACCGGTCCACTCACTGCAAATGTCCCAGATCGGGCGTTGGAAATCGGGAACGTTGACATGAATTCGAAGGAGTGGTCGTTGATGTGAATTTAACAATACGTAGTAGTAGTGAATGACGCTGTTTGTTGTTGGCGGTTGTTTAGGGGACGTTTCTGCTTCGTTCCCGTTGGGGCAGGGTCAGACCCGGTGGGTGGCTCCCTAACATCAGTCGCGATGTCGCCTACCCGGAGAGCCTGTCAATCGGAAACAAGGGGCGTACTTATCATAATAGTAAGGGAGTCTTATTTGGAGGTCTTATTTGAAAGTGACAGCAATGACGAAAACGAAGGGCGATGCGATGGAGCAACTCCTCAGCTGTCCTCCTCCCACGTCGCGGTGTTCTTGGCGCATCGCAGTGAATTGAAGATGAGAGCGACGAGAGATCGCCAACTGGGGGCTGAGGCGGGGCGGGCAGCGGAGGGGATGAGTAATGCAGAGCGAGCGAGAGAGACAGAGAGAACGAAAAGGAAAGGGAAACAACCCGATGAGCTCACGGCACAGGACACAGGGCGCAATCATCCATCCACTTCCCAACCCAATACAGTAGGCATTACGCGTGGGGAAAAAACGACGTGGGAAAAGGACTCTCAACGGATATAAAAGGGCGGCGGGGCTTCCCAGGGTCTTCCGTCTTTCCCCAGACACACTCTCAGGCCATCGCATCGCAGTCGCAGCATCGCATCCTCGCTCTCTCTCACCCACCTTCTCACCCCACCAAAAACAATCCAAGATGAAGTACACTCCCGCCCTCCTCGCCGTGCTCGCCACAAGCGTCGCCGCCCAGCAAAACCAAACAAACACCATCCTGCAGAACCTGCAATCCCTTACGGCACAGGGCTCCGCAAAGCAGTACAACCTCTCCACCCTCATCGGATTCGCAGGAAAGATCAACGGTCTGACCGACAAGCTCGGCAAGAACGACACAAACTACACCGTCTTCGCCCCCACCGATGCCGCCTTCGCCACCCTCACCAAGAACTTCCCAGACCTCGTCGCATCCCTCGGCAACAACACTGACGCCCTCGGCGACGCCATCAACTACCACATCGTTCCTAACACCGTCTTCCTCCCCTCCGAGAACACAAATGTCACCAAGCTCTTTGTCCGCACCGCCGACGCAAAGAACAACGCCATCCAGGTCAACCTCGCAAAGGCCGTCACCCTTCAGTTTGACGCCGCCGCTGGACAGGGTAACGCCACGGTCATCGACTCCATCCGCTCCTCCAACGGTGTCATCCACGTCGTCAACGCCGTCCTCACCCAGCCCCGCCCCGCCGTCGACGTCGCAAAGGCCGCCGGTCTGTCCCAGCTCGTCGCCGCCGCATCCACCAACAACGACCTCGTCTCCGCGTTGAACAACCTGAAGGAGAACACCGTCTTTGCCCCCACCGACGCCGCCTTCAAGGCCGTCAACGAGTTTGCGACCCAGAACAACATCAACATCACCGGTAACCTCCTCACCAACATCCTCAAGTTCCACGTCGTCAAGGGTGTCTACTTCTCCACCGACATCGTCAAGTTTCAGACCGCGTCCGTGGCCACCCTCCTCGACAACCAGAACGTGACCGTCACCACCTCCCAGGAGGATGGCAAGCCCGTCGTCAACGTCATCGGTGCTGGCCAGGCCACCCTCAAGCTCTCCGCCGCCAAGGTCGTCAAGCCTGATGTCCTCGTCTCTGGTGGTGTTGTCCACGTCATTGACGCCGTTCTGATCCCCGACATCGCCGCTGCCAACTCCTCCGACCCCTCGGTCCCCAAGCCCGCTGACGTTGCCGGAAACAAGAACGCTGCCTCCGCAACCACCATCTCCCGCGCGGCTGTTGTCGCCGCTGCCGTCGCTGCGATCTTCGCTGTCGCTTTGTAAGAGTAATCCATCCATCTTACTACCCTCATTTCACATCCTTAATACCATTAGAACACTAGCGGCGCGTAGGTAGTGTGTCCGCTACCACCCCCACTCCCATCTGTCTCTTCCGCCCCCCCTTCTGTCTTTTTTTTGGGACAACCTTGTATACATTCGGACTGGTTAAACGTAAATAAAAGTTTGGTTTTTTTTATCGTAATCAGTTGCCGGTCGCAAAATGAGTGTTTGTCTAGTGTGGATGAGGCAAGGCTCCTCTTACGCTATTGCGAAGTGGTGAATAATGCGACATTGGCGGGAACTTTCAGCCATACCTCCAAAACGGCGGTGCATGTTCCATATGCAAGTTCTCGCATCGAGCCCTTGATGTGGGAGAGAGTAAGGGTGGACTCGCCAAGTCTGGGAGCTCATGGGATTCGACCAAGGAGGCTTTTGCGTAGTACTGTATGTAGGGGTACCTCCGCAACCGACCGAACAACGCGCCACCCAGCATCCCACCACCCATTCGGCATTCTCGTTGGCACAGCAGCTCATCCTCTCTTCGGTTCCTCCTGGTGGTGTGGCCTGGGCGGAGAAGTACTCGTGGGGCTCCACCCTTGTGATTCTGGGCGCCGACGCCTTTACATGGACCTGCTGTGACGATCCGAACACCAATCATGCATAGTCAGGCCGGATGAACAGAGGGTTCAAAACTTGAAACTTGACGTTGTGGAAACTTACGAGGGGTGTCCCCCATCACCACACCACACCCTCACAGATTGGTTTTTGTCTGCAGGTCGGTATGCGCCATGTACTGTGCTTCCCTCGGAAGAGCCTTTCGTCCCTTTGGAGCACGGCAAATGACCGCAGACGCAACCCGTGTGATGCCGTTCCTTCAATATCACGCATTCGGTCAGTAGCTTGCAGACAAACATGCGCGACGACCGGCTGCGGCATGGCTAGGGTCATGTGCGGTTGGGGTCTCCTTCACATCGGCAAACGCCCGTCATGTCGGGCATAAGAGCGGTCCAGAAGGTTCGGTTGAAACCACTTCCGTTTCGTCGTGAAGGTCGCAGGAGTGCGTGGGACGACCGCTCTGTATGTGGCAAGAGCGAACTTTCACTGGAGCGATGCGATTCCGACGCTCGAACCACGGCGGCGAACAGCGCCAGATCGTGATCAACAGGTCGACCCATCCACAGTACTTCGACGCTTGCCTTCCTCTGTGCGCGTGTCCAATGAGGTCGGCCGGATTTCTCCAATCCAATCAACAGTGCCGCTAGGATCGAGGTTGTCATGCATAGCCGAAAGGTCCGATCTCGGACCACTTCTCCCAGGGTTCTAATATGTTGCTGCGTCGATTATCAAGTTGATTTGCATGCATTTTCCCAGGGGCGACGTGTGGATGTGTCACGACTCTTTGGAAAGCGGCGAAAGAAGGCACTTGTGACTGCGAGAGCTTTGACCCGTGCCAGCTCCGTCTCTGCTCAGTCGCTAAGAACGATGCGTCTTTCTAAAAGTACACCGAATCTGCAGCGTGCAAGCCCCCTCTCTCTGCGAATGTCACTTGGAGGTCCTTGACAGTGGCAGTCGCGCTGTCAGATTTTGTCATTCCAACATCTCCGCCCCCGCGTCCCTGCAGGATACGAGTTATGGATCCGAGACAGACAGTGCTCAGGTCCCTTGAGCCTTTACCGTATCTCCGTCGCTTTCACCGCCCCACCTGGATACTCATAAAGAGGCAGTCCCTCCCAGCACCGCCCGGATTTTCGTTCCTTTTCCTCGCATTTCGGCGGTGTGCACCATATCCGTCTCTCCCTACGTTTTCCTTTCGCGTCCGATCCAATTCTCAAGACCTTTGGATCTTTTGTTTCTCCAGATTCCTGGCCCTTGAGCGGTGAGGATCGATCCGTGCCTCTCAGGCCCTCCTCCTTCTTTCCCTCGTTTCTCACCTCATAATTTCATGCGAACTTTCCCCCCCGATTGCAAGGCACTTTTCCCACGCTTACCCCCTACATCGGTTCCTCTAAGGCAGCGACTGTCCACTGGCTTCCAGACAACGTGCCATGCCCACTGGGTACACACTGAATCTCGTAAGGATAAAGGCATGGCAGGGGCTTTGCAGCCATAGCCATCGCCCCGCCTACGGCGGCTACCTGTTGCGAATTGGGCGGTGAGGTGAACATGAAGGTGACTTGGATCTCTCTCCCTCGTTGTCGTGAGCGTTGAGAGGGCCCGCCGACCCTGTTCGGACACAACGCGTCGGCACGGGGGGGAATCGGGACATGTCGAACAGGTCTGAATTCTGAATTCAGGAAGTTCCGAGAAGCATTGCGCTGGACATGTCTGGGGGAAAGCGAGCAGCGGCCCGGTGTCCTTGAGCGAAAGCTTGACTTGGGTGCTTTCCGTCCGGATTGCCAATCATTGCTGGAGCACGTGCCGATAGGGTGCAAGGTACGATATGGCATTTCAAAGGGTGGAAGAAGTCAATACACACGAATGGTTAAGTAGTGCAGCAGCAGAAACAAATTGGTATTCCGAGATGTATAGGTGAGGGGTATGATGATGCTGCAGAAACAGTGGGGGTGTGCGAGAATTGCATGTGGTGGTGGTGGGTACAGAAGATTCCGATCAACGGACGAGAGAAAGAAACAACAAAGTAAGAACAAAGAGGAATCATCTACACAACATCTCTACTCTAAGCCGAGCGAGGCCTTTTAGTGCTTCTTGCACCCCTGGAACTTCTTGGCGGCCTCCTTCCACGCAAACGCGGGGTTGATGGTCTTCTCGGTGATCTCGATCCTGCAGTCGGCCGTCTTGCGCGCATACTCGGCGGGCAGATCCTTGCGGTCAGAGTATCCCACGCCGGCATTCACACGCATGAGGGACACCGCGTTCTTGAAGGGTTGCGGTGTGAGGGGGTTGGCGGCCAGGCCGAGGACCGCGGGGTCGTGGAAGATCTGGTCAATGTCGACGACGTTGCCGCCGGGGAAGGAGGAGAAGGAGAAGGGTTTGGAGCCGGCGACGCCGCCCTTGACGACGGAGCGGATGCCGACGTGGTCGACGGCGAGACGGGCGCCGTGGGCGCAGGTGGAGCCGCAGAAACCGTTCGTGAGGAGTATCACGTTCTTGGGGTCCCAGAGGGGTTTGGTGGGTTTGGGGATGCCGGTGACGTTGAAGACGTTGTGGCGTTGGGTTTCGTCAAAGATGGCGCCGCCGTCGACGATGCTGATCAGGTCGGAGTATTTGGAGGTGTACTTGCCGTAAGTCTCGGTGCGGCCGTTCTTGGGGTTCAAGAAGATGCGGTCAACGTCGGAGGGCTTAGGCGGGTAGTGGGTCTTGGGGTCGATGAAGTTTCCGGGGCCGAACATGGTGAGTGGGGTGGTGAGGTTGAGGTCGAGCTTGAAGGCGGCCTTGATGACGGTGTTGAAGAAGGGGGTGGAGCGGAAACGGGCCGTGTCGCGGGGTACGTTGGGGAACATGACGACGACGTGGGCGGTGCCGAGATCACCCCAGCCGCCGCCGTTGTTGGTCCAGTCGAGGATCACCTTCTTGGCGCCGGCTTTCTTGAGGAGGGTGAGACCGGCGTGGATTTCCTTGATGAAGCAGTAGAAGTTGGGGCCGGCAGGACCTCCTGTACCGATGTTGGCCGTAGCCTCGGGGTCGTTCAACGAAGCAAGACACTTCTGCGCAGTAGGTCCAAAGGGCCCATCGGCAGGGTCAGACGAGAACGTGGGCAGGGTCTGCACACCGGTCTCGGCATCCAACAGGTGGTAAGAGCCGAACTCGCCAGCCTTCAGGAGCTTGGGGTACCCATTGCCGAAGGCGTTCTCGGTGGTGTTGGGGAAAGGCTTCAACGCGGAGTTGATGGGGGCAGCGTTCTCGAGAACGTTGTCACCGGACCTGAAGTCCAAGTCGTTGAGGATCACACCAGTGTCGGAATCGGTGTCGCGACGGGTGAGGCTGGTCTCCGGGGCGACGAGACAGTTGTTCGTGTAGAAGGACTTTGCGTCGGTGTAGGGCTTGGCGAGGGCGCCGTGGCGGGCGAACCACGGTGCGTCGATGGTGACCGTCTTACCCTCAGGGGAGACGAGCGTGTACTTCCGCGAGCCCTTGGCGGGGGCTTCCATGGAGGACGAGACGGTAACGGCGCCGAAAGTCTTGCGGATGGCACCGGTTTGGAGGACGGTGACACGCTGGACGGCGACGTTGAAGCGAGTGCCTCGGTCCTTGACGGTGCCGACTTGAGTGTCGGAGAACTTCTTGATGTAAGAAATGGCATCGTCACCATCAATCTTCTTCACGGTCCAGCCGGAGTACTTCGCAGGGTCATACCCAGCAGCCTTCTTGACATTCTCCCAGAGGGCACCAGCGGCAGCCGCGGGGGCGGGGTTCTCGGCCAACCTCACGTACTGCTTCCCAGACTTGCTGTCAACAATGACATCGAAACCCCAAGGCTGGTAGTAAGAGTAGGCAGAGTGGAAGCACAGACTGCGATAACCGGTGTGGGCGTCGCCGAGCTGGCGGAGCAGGAAGGTAAGGTCGTCGTGGAAGTCCTTCTCGTGCTTGTAGTTTTTGGTGCTGATGGCTTTGAGAGATTTGCGGAGGTCGACGTCCTTCAGATCCCAGACGCCGCCGTCGATCTTGGAGGCGACGGAAGCCATGTCGGTAAAGGCATACCACCCATCAATAGCCCGCCTCACAGTCTCCGTGGTGCTCTTTTGGATGTCCTTGTTGATGGGGAACGTGTTCAGGCAGCCCACGGCGCTCTTGTACGGGAACCATCCTCCGGTGGTGCCGTTGAATCCGACGGCAGCGTTGACAGCGCATGCGTCTTGGGGCTTGGAAGGGGCGGCGGTGGCGCTCGCCGCGAGGGCAAGGAACGCCGTGAGGGTGGTCGAGGCGAGGTGCATTTTGGGAGCGTATTGGAAGGTTGAAGGGTATTCAATGACTAGAAATGCGTGGAAGGTGATATAAGAGTTAGTCCGGGTTCACGATGGGGCACACTTCCAAAAGATGGGCGCCCGCGAAATGCATTTTGGTTTCTGGCGGCCAAGGCAATGCATTCCGACGAAGATCACCTCGTCGCCACACAGACTTGACATACCTTTCCAACGCCGAGTCAAACGCAGGAGGGTATCGAACAACAGGAAGGACGGGGAGGACGGGGAACACCCTTGGCTCCTTTTATAAGAGTGAGATTTTTCCGGAAATGAAATGGAATCAGCGTTGCGCAATGCGAGCGAGGCTCCGAGCGACGCCCTGCTCTCCAATCAGGACGGAGATGGTGATTGCGATGATGATGAGGGTGAGGGTGGGAGTGTGTGTGCGTGCCTGTGTCCCAGTTGTTGTTGTCGGTACGTACAGTAGTCGTACAGCCGATCAGCAGCGCACGTCTGGAGTCTGTGGGAGGGATCCGGGGGGGGCGAAAAGACGCGCAGGACAAAAGACCCGGTGGGCCAGCAAAGAGGGCGATCCAACGGCCCCACGCCTCTTCCCATTGTCCCAAATCCCACGCCGGCGGCCCGCCCGTCACGATAACATTTGGGGCTTGTGCCATGCCGGAGACTCTCTCGATTGGGACCGTGGGCATGCATGGGGTCCGATTTATTACTTTAAAAGCCTCTTGTCGTTGAGCAATGAGAGCAGACGATGGGCGTATTGATCACAGTGCTTACTTTGGCATCTCGGGCTTTCTGAGAGGCCGCGCGGTTTGAACGGGTAGACCGTCAACCTACTGACACGCATGTATCTGCAATATATCTGCTCTCTAAGCGAGGGGCAGGCACGTAAACGGTCGGTGGCGCCGACGATGTCGAGGCATCGCCCGATGGGGAGACTCTCAACCGCGGAGATGCACCGGAGGTTGGCGGAACGGTGAAAGACCATAGCAAAAGACCGCGTGGTTTTATCCTAGCAAGAAATGTGCGCATTGCGCGAGAAACGGCTTCGCATACGGTGGAAGCAATATCAAGATATCCGGGCGCCATGATGATAAATGGGCGCTATGTACCTCCGTTTCGTGCATCGATTGCTAACAACGGGGTAGTCCATGGACCGAGCGATCTTCGGCAGTCTCTCACACCGATTCAACATTGCAGACTCAACCCTGGACCTGGAGGGCACTCCCGACCATGCTCAAATACCTGCCACGCCTGCAAGTTCTGGCCCCGTTTGAACCGAGGATTGACCGATGGATACTTGGATATCCCCGGGTTGTCGACCAGGTGCACCCGGCACCACCTTGACAATGCTTACAAGGGAGCGCCGCCATCCGGCACATCACTCTTGGGTGCGGTATCATCATCAGGGCCGACAGGGAAACACGGAGCGATACACCAACGTCCGAGACGGGACGAGCTCCCGTTGAGTGTGTGGTTCCCAGCATACTATCAAGTGTACTGTCCCACTTGTTGCCCACATACTGTGAAGCTTTCTGGAGCGAAATGAAATCGGAAGAGGTGTCTCACTCATGCACGGTGCACGGAACAAAGGGAATGCAAAAAACCGGGACTGAAACCGTCCCGAGCGACGACCGCAACATAATCCGATATCCAACATGCATATGGTTCCTGGCTTGCGAGTTCTCCGGTCTCGGCGGAGGTGTTCCACTTTCCGACTATATGGAGCACGAGCCCTGCCTGCCTTTGACCTCCCGGAGCACCAGGACAATGACGTTTTGATTCATCAAGAGTCGTGGGATGAAGGTAATGGGATCCCAACCGTCCGAACTCCGATGCATGGAAGACTGCGTCGTACAACTCTGGCCGCAGTCCGTTTGTACGTTGAAGCGATGGAAGAGTACGAGGGACAGCGTCGACGGAATGTGTACATTATATATTCATAAATTATAAGAATTGATCGGCCCTGATCAAGAAAGAGCCTTCCAAAAAACTACATCCCGCCGGTATAACCAACACGGGATCTCTACACGGTCTAATGCGGTCCCTCCATGTAATCGGATTATTATCGAGCTCAGCCTGGCAGATGTACTGATTCTGAGGTGGTTATTTGAAAGCGATCAGAGACCTGTTCCGTGCAGCCGGCCGACGTGCCTTCCAGCTTTTGAAGTATCCCACAGCTTGCCATATCCAAAGCATGCGGGCAGGATAGGCTGTCTACGATGTTTCGCGAATGTTCACGGAGCGCCCATGGGCTTCGATGCTTCGGAATTCTCTCAGACGAAAGGTTCAGCCGCTCGGGGCGGTGGAGATGCGGTGTGTTCGCCATCCGAATCCACGTCTCGCTCTATCTTGCCGTTCCACCGTACGTCGTCCTGGCCGCCGTTCCCGCGCCTTTCCAACTCTCGTACTGAATAAACACGTACAGCGCTCCAGTAACAATCAGCGCAATCTTGATCCCCCTCCACGCAGCCATAAGCGTTCCCCTCAGGATGTTGAAGACGGCGACTGTAGCGAGGTAGCCAAGTAACACCGTCACGAACAGAACGACGAAGGAGACGCGTTTGTCCTGATTTGCGAGGGACAGGCCGTAGGCCTTTAACGTGTGCACCGAGAAGAAGGCCGGGATGGGGATGTTACCGGGGGAGTGTGGTGGTGGCGGGTCGTATGCTGTACGGTGGGTCATTGCTGCTTGCGTTCGTTGGCGTTGAGGTGCGTTGGAGATCGGTCGAGGGTTTGGGGGAGAAGTGAGTTGGTGTGATATGTGGCTGAAAAACGGCGTCGGTTCGTCGAGTGCAACCAAGAAAGCTAGATACTGTAGGCGCCCAACTCAATCAATGGAGCCTATGTGTTGAGGGGTGCTTTGCGTTGTGCATGTAGCAAGGGAAGAATTGGGCTCTCCAACTTTGTCGGGGCAATGGAGAGAATAATGGAGACGCCCAGGTGGGGAAGCCTCCAGTCTTTGACAGCTCCCTTTCCCAACCTCAGCGAGATTGGCGCATGTTCTCACGGCAACCGAGACAGGGCTGCGGCAGGGTCACCAAACTCCAAGCTCGTCACACCCACCACACCCACCACACCCAGTCGTAGTAATGCCAGCCCACCGCGGCTTGGAAGTGCACGTTCAGATCGACAACCAGAACCTCGAGGAATTTCAGACAACCGTATCGGACGATGGCAAAACCGTCACTTGCTACATTGCCTCCCAAGAAGATAAAGACTATGTGCTGTTCTACGACCTGTTTCCAGAAAGGGGTCACATTGACCGGAGAGAGCAGGGAGTGAAGGCACCCCACTATAGGTGAGCTACCATCGCAAGTGTTCTCGCAAGAGAGTCCCGCGCCGCAGGCGCACCTCTAGCGAGGAAAGCGAGTAAATGTGAGCCACATCGAACGGTCGTTTATCGTTTATTGTGGCCGACCGCTCCGTGCTGTCTTTGATGATCGTTCGATGGTTGATAATGATACCATGATGGCCGTTGGCTGATCGTCTTTTGTTGATGGTAGGTGCAAGGCGATTCTGGACGGTGTTCCGCAGACCAGGACAATTGTCTCGCAATCGAAGTTCCAGCAGAAGGGTGTCCACCGCGGGAATTTCCTCTACCCTTTTCGTTTCGGGAAACTGGACCTGGACGCACAGGACGAAGATGTACCTTTTGTACGCCCGTCACAGGCCTCGGCTCTGCAGGAGTTGAGCACCATCAAGGTCGAAGTTACTCGCGTCGCCAAGTCAGAAAGCTTCAGCCGGGACCAGCCCTGGGTCGATGCTCCCCCTGAGTTAGCGGCTGGGAACGTTCCGAAGAAGAAAGGGGCCTTCCTTAGTCATCGCAGTGTGTATGTCATCGCAGTCATGGTTGCATATAACGCAATTCCTAGGGTGTTAAAGCTCTTTCGTTGTCCGCCACAGCCTAGGCGATGGGGTAGCAGCACCTCCTCGGGCGTCGTGCCACTGCGTATTCATGGACAACGAGCAACCTATCGTGACGTTTGTTTTCCGATACCGATCGCGTGGTACGTGAGGATAACGATCGTTTCTTTGAAGCTATTCTGACACTCTTAACAAAACACAGCGCTCCTCGAAGCCGACGATATTATACCATTCGTTCCAACCGAGGCCGACGCCGCAGCCGACAACGACGCCGACGCCGGCCCCGAACCCCCTCGCAACCCGCGTCGCAACCGCATCAACTTACAGAAGAACCGATCCACCACCCCAATCCAGATCGACGAAGGCGACGACATTACAATTGACCTCACAGCCGAAACAGAATCGTTCACTGTCACCCGCCGCAAACGCGAATCGGGAGCATCGTCTTCATCGGTCGTCAAAAGGGTAAGGACGAGGGGCGATGGCGGCGTGGTCGACCTCGTGAAACGGGAGACTTCTCCTGAGGAGGTCAATCAGTTGCGAGAACGGGTCCGGTTTTTGGAGTCGCAGCTGAGCAAGCGGGGCGGCGAAGGGAGTGGGAGCGGTGGGAGTGGGAGTGGGAGTGGGGGTGCGGACGGCGCGGCTGGACCGGCTGTTCCATCGTCCTTGACGGCGTAAAGGAGTTCTTGTACGGCGGCCCGTTTGAGGCGTAGCGTAGGGCGACGACGGATCTCTTTCCGCATGCATTGCCCACGGCGCTTGCAATTTGCATACATCAGCCAACGCTCTTCATGAGCAGCATTCTCACCTTTTTGGTTTTCACATGGCGGTTAACATACACCCGTACATGTCTTGCACCCCTTTATATTCAATTATACCACCGGAACATCTTATATACCTATTTGCTCCTTGTACAACTTTTCAAGCAAAAGAGATGGATACGAGTGAGAGTGCTCGTTGGTGTTGGATGATATCGGTGCAAGATAGGCCGCTCCAGGAGCGAAGAAAAGCGCGGACATCTCTCACCACCAAAATTGACATGACCAAGGAGATCGATCATCTCGACTCCAACCCATCATACACACCATCCCCCCAAAATGAGTCGCCGTCCACCCCGCTCACCCCTCACCACCGTCTCTGTGTCCCTCGGGCCCGCCCACACACCGTCCTCCCACTCACAAGCAGAAGCAGATATGGAGCAAAACGAAGACGACATTGCGCCGTCCTCGCCCATTGCCAATGTTGACACGGTGCCGTCGATGAACATCCCACGGTCAGCGTTTGAGAGGAGGTTTCATGCTAAGGAGGAGGCTTTTCCAGGTGGGTTTGGGTTAGGGGAGGGTGAGGGGTTGGAATGGCGGTGTGCGAAGGTGGCTGGGTGGGCTTGAGTGAGTGCTGGAGACCAGGTCCCTGCTGGAAACGAATGTGCCATGCGGAAGGTTGGGAACATGAACCTACAAACGTCATCGAGAAGGAGGAACAGGAGCCGGGGGGTCATCTCGGCGAGCACAACGGAGCAGATAACCCCACATGAGGAGCGAACGAAAATCTCAATATTGTCCTTGAGGCTTTCACAGATCTGTCCAGGTTTGAGGAACAGCTGCGATCCCGCCTGAAGGATGCGCGGACGGAGCAGAGGCGGTGGCAAGGTAAGGCGGCCGAGAGCAGATATGCAGGAATGGGGAATGGGAGAGAGACTCGGTGTCCCACCAAACCTCTGTCGCAACTCTTTGCTTTCCGCGCTCATCACTCGATCTGCGACCATGCTTGGCCTAACATACGCGGAGTGGAGGTATTGAGCCTGCGTAGAGGGATGTGAGTTCGTTTGGGAGGATGGATGAGATGCCGGGGAAGGATGTGTGGTGGAGGGGCGGTGTTGGTGCTTCTCGAGTCATTACGAGGGAGTGTGCTGGTTGTTGTCGTCGGAAAGAACGGACTGGGGTCACCACGTCACGCGCCTCTCGAGTCTCACTGCATCCACCACTCCCGACTGAGCTTCCGTACTCAACACGACAGTCTTCGTCTTGTCATCTCATCACTTAACGACCACAATGTCCCATTCTAAACACTCCGAACGCTCCCACTTCGACGGAACCCCCGACGCCGCACCACCACCAGCAACAACGACCACCTATGTCATCATCACAGGCGGAAACGCAGGCCTCGGCTTCTCCACCGCCGACTCCTTGCTCTCAACTGCAACTCCCGCTCAACACCGCTTCCATATCACGTTAGCCTGCCGTAACGAAGAGAAAGCAAAGGACGCTGTCCGAAAACTCAGGGACACACACCCGCTTCTGGCTGACTTTGTCGAGTCTATGAAGTTGGATTTGGCGGATTTGGGGAGTGTGAAGAAGTTTGCTGAGGAGTATGAGGGGAAGGGATACCCCTTGCACCTGTTATTGAACAATGGTGGAATCTACCCAAGTTCCAAAACCCCCGTCATCATCGACGTCCAGGCCCCCAACGTCTCCAATGTCGCAGTCGCAGAAGGCAGCACTCCCACGAAAACAACACGTCTAGAACAGACCTTTGCAACGAACTATCTCGGCCACTTCTACCTCACCACCCTCCTCCTCCCCCTCCTCAAACGGACCGCCCGCGAACGCGGCAAGACAACTCGCATCGTAAACGTCTCCTCCGAGCTGCACCGCTTCGCCCCTTCCGTCGACTTCACCAACCTCGACTACTCAAAAGATCCAACGGCATATAGTATCCGCGGCAGCTACGCGACGTCCAAACTGGCGATGATGTATGAAACGATCTTTCTCGCGGGGTGGATCCCGCCGTTGTCGCCAAAGATGTCTGATCACCCGCCTATCAACGACGCGGGCGTGCCGGCAGCGTCTCCCAAGGGCCCTCCACTCGTCTCCATCAACTCATGCACCCCCGGCTTCGTTCCCACGACCCAAATGGGCAACGACAACTCCCGCTTCAACGCATTCATGTCCAATCATATCCTCACCTGGCTGCCGTTTGCAAGGACGATCGAGCAGGGGACGAGGTGTATTGTGCTGTGTGCTACGAGCCCACTGACCGGCGAGGGATCGGGCCACTATATGAAGGATTGCAAGGCGTGTGAGCCGGCGAAAACGTATTGGGATGATTCCAAGTGGGGGGAGTGTTGGAGGTGGAGTTGTGAGGCTTGCGGCTTGGATCCGGATGAGACGTTGGAGATGGTTGAAAGTTGAGTCGACTTGGAAGGGAAGGCCAAAACCTACTTGTACATAGAGGTCACTCATTTTAGCAATTGAAATAGCATGAGAGATACGCGGCATTGCGCATGGAAGTCGAAGTGGTACGTACATGCCGACCGGGGATATCGCCCCTCGCCCGGTCTTTGAATGCGTAACGTGTGGGGACGAGTTCTCCCGACGACGTCCTGCGGAATGAATTAACAATACGCCATGATTGTATGAAAAGGTATTTCTTTCAAATAGCAGCTTTCACCAAAAATCCTCCATCGTGCAACGGCTAGGAAAGGAGTATACAATAGCAACATTCATCAAATGCTCCATGGTCCAACGGCACAGGAGCGGATGTGTGAAACATGATCTCGAGCTTCCGTCCAGCATCCACAAGTTTTCAACCTGAGCAGTATATGAGCCAAGATAAAAACCTTCCTTAACTTTCACAAGTCCTCCATGGTCCAACGGCTAGGATCCGTCGCTTTCACCGACGTGGCCCGGGTTCGACTCCCGGTGGGGGAGCTGCTCTTTTGCCCAGCTTTTTTGCTCGTCCCTCCCTCAGGGTTGAAAGACCTTTTCTCAGAGGAAATTATTCGGCTGTTGAAGGAATTGATCAGATTTTGGATGTTTTTTGGGACAATCACGTAATTCAGACTTTCAAGGCTCGGCTGGTATCTCCGTCCTGCATGTTTTCGGCACACACCGAGCTTCCGGGCCGGTGTGTCGCGACAACAAGAGCGGGCAAGAGCAAGGCACGTTCTTAGACTATGTATAGATCAGACTGCGAAGTTGGCTTCGGCAACACCTATATTATTTCAAAATTGATGTTTCCGAACCAAAAATCCAACACCTGCACCGTTGATGGAATCGCCTCTTTCTTTCTGCGACAGGGGAGGCAGCCGTCTTGTGCTAGCTTGCGCACGTTGGAAGAAGGGCGCGATGTCCATCGAGCTGTCGAGCGGTTTGAGGACATCAACTGCGTCCGTCGTCATATCTCTCTTGTGGAGTTGGAAGATTTCCTCGGCGTTGTTGTGGGCAGGCTCCTGTCACGGTGGTGGTCTACTCCACTCGACGGAAATCCAGGTCGTTGCACCTTTCATGATTTCCGCTCCCTCTCGCACATGATTCCTACTCCGCTTCTGCCTGCCTGACATTTGAGGTTAAAAAAAAGCAGGCTTTCTGGTCAGCAAGGTTCCGGGAGCGAATGCGAACTTCCCAAATGTCATCGAAGTCAGCTATTGTACGGCGTCTAGCCTTCCTTTCACCGCGTCGAGTAATCGAGTAATCGAGTCGCTTTCCAAGACATCAACGTCCTTTTGCATGATTGCAGTCTCCTCCCATTGCTTATGTTCCCGGTGTCAAATCCTTGTGCTCACGTAGAGAGTTGGAGAAGGTCGAAGGAGATGAACGAAGAAACGAAACCTGTTCAGCCACTCGACGATCTTGGGACCCAGCCCAATCTTCTAAATGCCTCATCCAATAGCCCATTTTGGTCAGATGGGCTCAACGCAACATTCTTATTCGCAGGGAGGAGCTTGTTGTCCCACCCAAAGCGATGGCGTCCCAGCCGGAGCTCGACAAGGCTTCCCCTGCACTGTAACTCCCCACACCGCGACACGAGCTTCTCTGAACGAGGAGGACGTACGTAAGACGCTTTCTCGTAATTGCTTCTTATCGTCGGTTGCAATGACAGTCGGAGACCGTTTCATATTTTCGTCTTGTTTCCCAGGCAAATTGGTTCGGCGTACATGGCACCCCTTGGCACCCAACCTATTTCCGCCATTTCGGAGGTTACCTACCGCTGAATGGCGCCGCCACCGACAAGGTGCCATGCACGAACGACAATGCGCCTAGTCCGATGTTCTCCCATTCCTCGTTCATCGATTTTCGATATTCCGTCGTGCATACCCACAAAGATGCCGCCGGATGCGTTGAATAACGTATCAAATCGAGCTTTGTCCGTAAAGTGTTTCTTTACGGGCATGTTTCATATGACCGTTTTGTCGAATCGCACGACGAATCCCACAGAAAGTCATCTCGGTAGCAGGTTCTGCCAGATCCCATTTGAATACCAGCAGAAGACCACGAAACATTCAAGCGTTTTGGAGGAGTTGGGTGCTTTTGGCAGGCTGGTCAAACTCAAACCTACTAAGGACCGAGCTGACCACCTCGTTGTCGTCCGGGAGCGCCCTCCAGAAGGCCCCCTGGGATGCAAAGCCAAGGACCTCGGAGGTCTGCAACCGGATGACCTTCCTGGCCGCAAGCCCCAAGGCATAAGTAGCGCAGGCCGGGGAGGTCATCCGGTTGCGGCATGGAGGTCCGGGGCTTGGGCGGAGGAAAGGCCGCCACAGCTGGGTCCATAGCGAGGAGGGAGCCCGCCAAGGCGTTGAGAGCGGCGCTGCTCTTGAAGAGTGTTGAGGCCGAAGCCAAGGTTGCTCACATCCCGAAGAAAAAAGGGTGGTTGGCGGTTGACCATTGCTTTTGCTTGTGGTGCATGTGCGACTTCGGGTGGCAATATGGGGAGAAAAGAGGGATCGGGAGGGGCTCCCCTCCCCCTCCCAAACTGCTGGCGTCCAGCCAGAGCTCGACAACGGCTTCCGTCGGCGCACCTTCCAATGGCACTGACGTCAATGTCACCAGTTCGGGTTTACTGGCCTACTGAGTCCCTAGATGTGCAACATGAAAGGTCGTGCGTCTTCGCAACTCACGCTTTAGCCCCACAAACACTTCGATGATTTCCAAAACGAGAGCAAGTTGCCGTACACTCTTCAGCTTCGAATGCTTCACGGCTGCACTCGCGGCTACTGCCCAGGGCAGGATGTTCATGAGCGGACCCACTTCTTCGATATGACCTTTACTGGGCCACGGTAACAACACTGGTACGAAGCGATTGCGTCCGTGTCTCCCATTACCGATTGTTGCGGAGGGCCCAGATGGGTGCGCTCGACTCCTAGACTAAGGCATTCGGCTGATTGTTGAGCTGGCGCACCTGACATTGATGTCAGCTTCTTGATATGGATCGCGATTACTTACGGACAACCCCAGCGAGTGCGTCGTGTTAAGCTCTGCGTATAACGACTCGAGTAGTTTCAGTGTCTCTCCAAACATCGCAGACCACTCCTCCCAATGCATTTCCAATGAACAAAAAACAAGGGAGAGCGTGGGGTGGCGGTCAAGAGAAGCAACTTTGTGAACGCCTCCAGGCTTTCCGCTTCCGAGATGGGGGCAATTTGCTGCAGCAAAGCAGCGACTTGCGTCCCCGGCCAGGCGCACGGCCATCTCCAAGAATCTCCCTGCTTCCTCATGGTCAACGATCATCGATTGCTTCGTTTATGTCCCGTCAAAGAGTCGTCGACGGACGAGTCATCGGTGGAGTGATCAACCACGACTTTCAATGAGAAACAGCAGTATCCGTTCATATCTTCCTGCGACTGCGCCCTGTGGGATCGAGCACAGAAAGTCTTACCCAGATTGGTCTGGGTCATCAACCGAAGTCCGCCTCACAACCTCCGGACAGGTCGTTCACGATATCACCGACGCTCTCTTCTCCCTGCGTACCGAACGCTAAGGAATTCGCCATTCCCAACGATTGTATCCTCTCAATTCTCCGCTTGTTTTGGCTCCCCCGTTTCTTTTCCTCCATCAGAGACTAAGTCTGCAGAGACTTCCTTTCCACAGGTCTTTACCCCCGGCTGTTTCACGCTATTCCCTGTCTGTCGGACTGTCTCAGCGGACTTGGGCGGCTGCTGCGAGGAAACCCAGTCAAGCACATTTGCAGTCTGAGCCCAGATTCAACAACAATATCGAAGTGTATGTAGCTGCTGTTTTGGTGCGAAAAGCAGAGACCTTCATTTTCTGACTTGCACAGCCCAAAATGGTAAGGGCTCTCTTGAATGATGCTTGGAGAACTGAACGACTCGATTGCACTGACGACTCTGACGACCGAAACTTCAAGGCGAAACCAAATTCCAACAAAGCCGGCATCGGCCGCTTCAGCCCCGATGCCGATGATAACCAGCAGCTCCCAGCGCCAAAGAAACGCAGATACCACCCATCTGATCCGGCGCTCGACAACGAAAATAAAAACCATGATCTGCGCTCGCCTGCGACCAAGAAACCACCCTCATTCGTCGTACCTCCCTTGCCCAGCCTCAAAAATGAACCACCCTCAAAGACCACAAATGAACAAGTAGCAATCCAACCCAACTCCGCAGAAGCTGCAGAACCTGCAGAATCTGCCAAGTCCGCCGACCCCACGGAAACCCCTACCAAAGCAAACGACACAAACGACATCTGGACCAGGCCGCGATTCAGGACCGTTGTTGATACTCAAGAGCGCCGCCGCCGACCGGACCCAGACGGTACAGACCTGGAATACCCACCCAGCCCTGACTTGCGCGGGTTTGATGAGTACAAGAAGCGGTGGGATGAGTGTGCTGGGCAACATGGTGATGATGAGGTAGGGTGATCAAGCAGACCGTCCCCAATTTCACCCATCCGAGCACCATTCCTCCCTCCCCATATCCCACTACAGGATTCTTCAACCTGGCCCACAACCACCCTTTCTACCCCTCTCGACACCGACGACCTCGACACCTGGACCGCAACGCTCTCCACCCTCTCCCTCTCTGCACCTGTCGACACAACCTCGCGCGACGACCCGCGGTTCTTTCCCGACAGATTCCTTGTCGCGCCGGTCGGGACGCATGGGAGGGTGGATAAAGCGAGGGAGAGGAGTTTGAGTCCGGAGGAGAGGAGGAGGGGTGCGAGGGATTGGTGGGCGGCGTGGAGGTGAGTTGGGAGGCTGGGGGTTGGATCTGGATCGAGGCGGGCGTGGTTCCGTTGCGATGAATGTCAAATTATCTCTCGATTATGCTCTTCGCTCTCCAACCTCTCTCTTTCGAATGCAGGTATGAGGAATGATAGGTCCATCGGGAAGAAAAGCAGGAGTTGACAGTTCAGCTCAAGGAGCCCTGCACATTGTTGCTTATCGTGTGGGGTTTCGATTGGGGGTTGAATTCAGCCTCGGAGCGAATTGAGGGAGCAGAGCTTTGAAAGCCGCACACTTCGCAATTGCTCATAATGTACGTTCCAGGTATGTATTACATGTACAGCACCGCGCGACAAGCACCGCGCGACACGCATGCATCGGGGATGTCCTAATGGACGTAAATGCTCGTGCCATTCAGAAAAAGGAGTTCTGAAGGCAAAATGAATGTTCATTCGCAATATACCCGTAAACAATGTAACACATCTTAACAGCACGTAACGTAGTGTGCTTTCTTGATATTTTGAAAGATGTATATGGATCAGTTTGTAATGGAGCTATGGTACATGGGAACAGGAAAATACGATGTGTTGTTTCCATCTGAGGACTTCCAGCCCAAAAAAGTGCCGCGCCAAGGTGAGCCGATTATGTCCGCCCCTGTCGCGGGCATGACTATCGCGCCTAGCGCGAGGGCACCGGGGGCGATGGACGAGCGCTTGAAGCACCGAGAGCGAAGATGGGGGTTAAACTTCGCAGCATCTCTTTCCAAGCTCAGCAAAATGTGTTCCTTTCCTTTCGGCCTCCACGGCGGCCGTGTACATGTACGGGAGGGCCGAGCGGGAGGGCATGGGTGGAGGTCCCCGCTGCACTCGGCTTCCTAGGCCTTCATTGGATTGATGTTGTCATTGGCTTTCATTTCCTCGTATCCCCCTCACGATCTTTATGGTGAATCCTTCAAAAGAAGGTCCTAGCCAGGGGCATAAAGCTGAAGCACAAGCCTCATGCCCGGGACATCTGGTAGATATGCTGGTATGCTTGGATGGCAGTTGGCAAGTTGCCGACAGAACTCTGGCATGCGAGGAAAACTTGAGCGACGCCCCCTCCACGCGGGCATACACGTATGGGAGACGCTCGAGGCTCTTCCATGTGGTGCAGAGCCAATCGAAGGCGATGCACGGAGCTTCCAGGTGTTCACGATACAAGTGTGCGGTCGCGGAATCCAAACCGCGCCGCTGTCGCAAAGGCCTTTCGCTCAGCAAGTTGAACGCCGCTTCCAGACGAGATTTCCTTGGCAGCAGACCCGCAAACTCTCTAATCAGATGCTCTATTGTTATTCGAATAGGAAAGGCTTTTGGAGCCTTTGTTTGCATTCCGATACAATTTCAAATGAGCGAGCTCCTCCTGCAGGCCGACTTCGGAACGGGGTGAAGATCTTCCACAACGATCATCTGGGCATTCGCTGCGGATACACCTTCGAGCCGCTGGCCGGAACGAACCAGGGGGGGGGGGTGATGGTGACGGTGGAGGGGCCGTTGGAGACGTAGGCGGGAATCTGTTCGGCAGCCGAATAGGGGGATTCCGAGAAGAACTGGTTTATGTTGATGAGCGCCATATTCAAAGACGAGGAAAACTGGAACGAAAGGAGCAGCCTCGAGATTCGAGTGGTCCCTGAACTTGGCGGTTTGAGTGACGGTGGTGGGATAGAAGATGCTCGGGAGCGCTTTAACGGCCTTTTCACTCTCCAATGCAGCTCCCGTTGTTTGTTCGGATGCCCCTGTGCAATGAGGGGAATGAAGATGCCCTCAGGGAAGGTTATTTGGGAGCGGAGTTGCTGCGCTTTGGCTGCGCTCCGCGACTTGAAGCACACTCCGCCCATCTCCTCCGTGGCCTGACGAACGGCACACCTTCATGCACACAAGCGACATATACAACGGTGCTATCTATCTCATTATAATCAGTCTCTCTGCCTATGCGTCGTCCTCTAATGTCACATTCGTGCGGATTGTTCAAGATACCGGGTGTCGCAAACCCTTCTCGCATGAAGTCTCACAACTTATATCCCTTGATCGGGCCCCTCCCTGCCGGCACCGCCCCTCTTCCCCCAACGCTTCTCCCCGCCCCCACCTTCACCAGCGGCCTCTCCTTCAACCACCCTCTGATCACCTCCCCAACACCCTCCCACCCGTCATCCAAATGACAATGATGCCCGCCCTCCACCTCCACAACCCTACAATCCCGCACCAGCCCCTTTCGTAGCTCAATGAGCCGGCGCGAGGCTGGGAGGCCGTGGGTGCCGAGGATTATAAGCACGGGCGCGGTGATGGAGGAGAGGAATGTGTGGAGGACGGGAGGCGGGAGGGCGAGTTCTGGCGGGTAGGAGCGGATGCGGGGATCGAATGTGAATGTGTAGTGGGTGGTTGTGGTGGCCGATGGGATGCGTGTTGAAATTGGCGTTGGTGTGGGAGCAGGAATGGATGATAAGCCCACAGGGTCGAAGGTGTCAACAGCCACATCCGACCCACTCTCCTGATCTCCAACAGCCACCGCCCCACGTTCCACAAGCACCCTCGCCGCCTCCACACTCAATGGCATCGCCCGGCTCCCGCTTGCTCTTACAACCGCGCACTCCTCTAAGCTCCCATACACGCGTTTGCCCCTCCCTCTACCAGGCGCGCTATCCGGTAATGTGAGTTGCGTGGCCCACAACTTCGCGTAGAGCTGTTCATCGGCGGGTGGTGGAGGTGGCCCGAGGTTTTCAATGAGGATGAGGTGGGTTATGCGCGTGGTGAGGATCGAGGCGATTATCGTGCTGATGGCGCCGCCCATGCTGTGGCCGAGGAGGGCGAACCGGGTCCAGCCTGGGGATGATGTGAGATAGCTGTCTCCTTCGCGATTGTTGAAGCCCTCGATTACTCACCCAACTGCTCCACAATCATGATCGAATCCTCCGCCCATTTATTCGGCAAATAATCGCTCTGCGGGTGTCGGTGCGCACTACGCCCATGGCCCGCAAAATCGGGAGCGATGATATCCAGCCCTACTCCAGACTCATCGTTGTGGTGTGCGAGAAGGTAGGGGATGAGGCGGTCGAAGGTGTTCGCGTTGTCCAGCCACTGTGAGATTGGAAAGTGAATCAGTCTTGAAACGATGATGCACGATGAACGGATGAAATGAGTTGGGTCGACCAAATTCGTGTATGTCGAACGCAATTGCCTTCCTTAAGCAAACCTGCGCTTAACGGGCAGAGCCCTCGCTCTCGCGGTCCTTCGCCAGCCCCGCTCATACTTGGGCCTCAACAACCCTGTGCCTCCCTTTCGCTCGCTACAGACCCTCGCTGTCGCTCGAGCAACACAGGCTATCTGAAGTTTCAATCGGTCATACTTCCACCTCCGATACTCACCCCATGGAGCGCCAAGATGGGAACACCTCCTTTCTTTCCCCACCGCTTCACTTGAATTCGCAGGGTCCCAGCGCGAACCAGGAAGCTCTCCTCACGCGGGGCGGAAGGGATGCTGGCGGCCATATTTGTCGGAGAGTGCTGATACTTTGTCGCCTGTTTTCCTTGGGACCTTACACTACGATGAAGAACGTAATTGTCACACTTGAGGGTCAACACTCCTGAAGAGAGATGGACAGACAGGAAGTGAGCGAGAATAAATAGCGGAATACGGCGGATATGGACGGCGGACAACCAGGTGATGAATGCTGTATACGGACGAAGGGAAGACGGGAAGGGGTCCGCGGGGCCACATGCAAAACGACGGTGGCAGGATAAACAGCAAGCATCCCTCTCCGCCCGTCCCACTCTGGCGCTCGCAGACGCGTTTGTCATCTTCCGCCACGGTCCACGGAGGAATGTCGGCCAACTTCATCGCAACTCAGAGTACGATGGTATCAAGTCTAGACGATCTGACGATTCCTGCTGTACCCAAGATCGCCACAAAATAGCTTGTCGGCATTGAATGTATGGCCATCGTCACCCCAGGCAACATCAATTGGCATTTTAGGGTTGTAGGTTTGAAAACCATGTTTCGACACCCAACCCTGACGTACCATAAGTGTTGTACATCCTGTATCGATCAAAATGCGACAAAACTTGCCATGAACCACAAATGCCCACCGTGCGATCAACGCATCGGGTTGCAACTGCAGTGCTTCAGGCCTCGGAAAAATGGTTTCAGTCTCGTCTGGCCGGCACTTGCGCGCCCCCGCAGCAGACGTATTGCCACAATCAACCAGTATACCATCAGCGGACTCAGGGCGTATAGCCTCAAGTTCCTCTTCAATGGACACCATTGCACAATGAGACAAATAAACGGTGTCTTTATTAAACGTCTCTACTGAAAACCCTTTTTCTGACCAGCGTCCCAACGCGGCTTATCCTTAACCTCGTTGGACTTCTTATCCTTCTTCTTAGGACAATCTTGCGCACGATGACCCATCACGCCACAATCGAAACACTTCATGTTTGAGAGGTCAGGACGTGCGTAAGGTTTAGCAGCTTCCGCCTCCTTAGCTTTCCCCCCCTTCTTACCCGCAGTACCCGTGGCAGAAGAGACATTAGCACGTTTAGGTGCACTACTACCAGAAGCAACCGCTTTATTGTTTGCGTCGGTTCCCTTATTGGGCGAGACGACGTACAGCAAAGGAAGTAAGCGCACGATCCATCAAACAAATTAACGGTTATGTGAGCATAGGGTGTTGCTCCCTGCAATCAACCATTGTATGCAACAACGACTGGGCGATCTCATAGCCGACGGTATTGGTCTTATCGCGAGTAAGACAACAAAGAAACAGGTTATTCAAATCGTCAGGAGTGATAACCTCCAGGTTGCGCTGTGCCTCGACAACGATACGTTTGAACTCCGTCACATATGAAGCCATCGATTTGATAGCCATTTCCAAATCCTCTTTCTGCATGTCAACCCTGGATGCGGTATCTAACCAGGTACGTGCGTCGCTTTCAAGCGAGCCAGATACCTTCTGCCTGTACTTAAAGTCATCAATCGGAAGATCAAAAGTAAACATGAAGTCCATATGCTTCTGCAAAAATGTGTCAAAAACAGTGGCCTTGCACCTTTTGCCGTTGAACGGATGCTGCGAGATCCATGTACCATGGTGCCTACGATGCTCGATATAGAATGGATCCACCAACCCATCCTGCAGCACATCACAGCGCATTGCGGAGTCATGCTCCAACGTAGCTCACAAACGATCCTGTCAAGCCTGATGTTCCTCGGCATGTTGATCGCGAACTTCTGCTTGAGCGGCAGCCGCAGCAGCCTTCATTTGGGCATTGAGCTCCTCGACAGAGATCGTCAACATAGCCGTAGCGGGCGGGTGACCAGGAGGACGAGGAGGAGGGAGGCAAACTTCAACACGATGTTCGTCAACCGAACTCCCTGGCTCCTCAATGATCTCAGTAATAACAGCCGTACCCCCAGGAGCAGTTTCATCACTCCTGGTAACTGTACTACCCGTTGATGTACTCATGACGACCTTCTGGCCAGTGTTATCTCGTTTTCAGGTCGAATAACCTCAAACAACAACGAATACAACCAGAATGCGGACAGAAGTACTCTGTTGATGTTGTATACCTCAGTACCTCGAGCAAATACACACAAACGACCAGGTTCTCCAATCAGGTATATGCCGTACGCAACAACCAAAATTTGGGCATAGATTTTCCCTCTTTTTGAGCGAAAAATCCCCAAAATCCACCGTGTCCGATGTCGGCGGGTTTTGGCTGCGTTGATCCTGAACAGGATCTAAAGCTATCAGTTTGAAGAGGCCTTTGAGAGGATCAAGAAGAACCTAACGGCTTAGCTCTGTCCCAGAACTGAAAGACTCTTCCTATCTGCCCGTTTTCGCTTAAGTATCGAATTATCCACGAAGGCGATGACAGATTACTCGTTTTACAGTGATTCAACAATTCCAAAACGTTCAGGTAAATTCAAGGTAATTCTCAGGGTCGGGAAGAACCTTATCGGGGGTCGTGTCAGTCAAAACTGTGATAGTTTTGCTATACAGAGGTTATAGTGGCGACGATTTAGCGCGTTTTTCAATATCTCCGTATCCGTAGATCAAATCTCTTCGAAACTTTCACAAGTCTTCAAGATCAGTGGGCTCTACCAGGTTTCCGAGTTTCAAGGGGATCGAATAACTGGGGTAGATTTCCGATCCGCGAACGGGTTACTAATTGGCTACTAGTAAACACGCGCTTATGTCGACTACGTGTCGACCGTTGAACGTATACTCTCAAGATGTTAGTATACCGAAAGAGTAAGGAATGGATGGCAAACTGTGAGTTACGGAGGTTTGTTTAACCATCCAGGTGCGAAAAGCGAGGTGGTTGCAACGTATCGGTTGTTCCACTAGGTAAATAACCTAGAGGTCGGCGCTTTTCAACTACAGGGCACTAGGGGCTTCAGGAGTTGCAGTGGACGTTGTCCTGGACGTCCTGGAGGCTATATGAATCGTCTAGAATGATTGTATTGACGTTCTGTGACGATGGCTACATCTGCAATTTCGAGATGCTGAAGTTGCCAACGTGTTTATCTACTAGGAAGCTCGTTTTGCTCAAAATGAGTGGTGCTACCATGTGATGTGGACTACCTTCCACACGGGTTGTATAACTGATGTTCGTATACAATAACTACTTTCCTGTAAGGTATTGTAGACGGACTGGGTGTTCGTCGGCTCTGCTATGCGATATGTAGTAGAAGAACTACTTGTTGTGCATAGGAACGCGCGACGAGCACTGTTAAGGTACCCATGAGGTCGGAGTCCACTGGAGAACACTGTCTGGAAGGCCTTTCACTGACCTCGGGAACATGTTTCACTTAGACAGCGAGGAATGTTCCGCTGACGTGTCGTTCTCCAATAAGACCGGACACTCCACATTACAGTACGGATCTCGGTCCCATCAAGAACTGCCTGGGTCTAGCCTTCGGTTACCAGCTCTCGCCGTCAGGGAACCAACTCAGAATCAGCAATGTTACCTATATCCACGGTTTACTCGAACAGTTTGGACAACAAAACGCTACCCCGGTCTCTACGCCGTGCGCTGTCTCGGCGCATACAAGACCTGCCTCCGCAAGTCCCCCTTTTCCTAACAAGCTTCTCTACCAGGAAGCAGTGGGGGCCCTCACGTGGGCATCCATTACCTGGCGCTGGGATATTTCAACTGCCATCGGCTTCGTTGCACGTCAGGTCTCAGCTCCTACCCAAGCCGACTGGAATGATGTACTTTGCATCATGCGCTACCTTAAAGGTACCCGCACCTTCGAGCTTACATACAAGTCCGGTCATCCAGATCAAGCTGGACTTCGCGTCTATACAGACGCATCCTACGCAGACGCTGTCAACGACCGCAAATCCACCGCGGGCATCGCCACCTTCTTCAACGGCCAGCTTATCTACTGGAAAAGCACCAAGCAGAAGTGCGTAGCTCTCAGCTCCACGGAAGCTGAGTATATTGCCGCAGCCCTCGGTTACAACGAGCTCTACTGGCTCCGCACGATCATCGCGGAGGTCTTTGGCGACGAATACGGCAACATCAAGGACCCCACGCCAATCCACATCGACAATCAGAGCGCCCGCGAGATTGCCAACTCCACGGCTATTACTCAATGCTCCAAACACATTGAGTACGCTACCACAAGCTACGCGACGGCGTGGCGAAGAAGGACGTCATACTCCTCGACACCGCGACACAGGAACAACTGGCTGACTACTTCACGAAGCCATTTCCTCCTGAGACACATATGAAATTTATTCAAGCAATTCAGGAAGGATGTGTCGCTTGCAATAGACAGCCGGCGACAACTCGGTCTGAATAAGACATATGGAACACCCATACCGGGACGGCTTCTGGGCACTATATATGACTTTGGCACCTTAACCCGCCACCGTAATAGCCGCCGTTGCCCCGGCATTGGGGGATCCACCGGCTCCAGCTCCGCCTCCACCAGGCGGACCCCCTGGACCACCTTTCCATCACCGTCGTCATCATCACTCGAAGACGAATCATCCATGTGCTTTCGCAAGTACTGGAGTCGCTTCATCAACTTGTCTTGCTCCCGTCTCTCGGCCGCATCACTGCGGCGCTTCGCCTCTTTCATCTTTTCCTTTGATATGCCCCCTTTTCCTTTGTACCGCGACTCCGAGACTGCCTTACACCCAAGGTAGTCTGCTTCCTCCATCAATGCCTCTAACGACCCCTTTTTTCGCTTTGATCGCTGCAGCCTCGCATGAGTAGACGCCAGGTGTTCCGCAAGGTTCTCATGGTTATCCTTCCGATACCAAAACGTCGCCACCTCCATCGCCAGTCGAAGAGCTTCTCTTACTCGGGATTTTGACATCAAAGAGTTGCTTGCAGTTGCGGCGGACGATGCGCGCGTAGAGCGCGTAGTCGGTCGTGAGGGTCCCGGCGGAGGTACAGCTGGAGGGGCTGCTGGCGTCCCCGACTTACGGGCCGTTTGCTTCTTCTTGCCGTCGCCGCTCTTCTTTCCATTCCCGCCGTTCTTGCCTCCCTTTGCCATCATTTCGCGTATCAAGTGGTAGTCTGGGATACGGTGGTTGAGTATGGGTCTTACCTCTCTGGAGCGACTGACAGCTGTCTCTTGTTTTATACTCGCGGCGTTTCCCTCTTCTTTCATTTCTTTCTTTCATTTCCTTTCATTTTGGTCATAGCTATTCACCCGACGTCCGCCCGCTTTTCGCGTACGGCCGCACCATTGTACTCATTGCTTAGATTTATCTTTCACTTAGATAGACTCGTGAGTTTGAGTGGGGGTGTTGGAGGTATCATCCTCCCGAGTCCCTGGTTAGGGTTCCCGTAGGTTATTTCCCCACGTGACTTCCCTCCTGCTTACGCCACGCTTCCGCGTATGGGACTTCACTCTTTTCTT
The DNA here is from genome assembly GCF_025526975.1 of Fimicolochytrium jonesii. Lineage (NCBI taxonomy): Eukaryota > Fungi > Chytridiomycota > Chytridiomycetes > Spizellomycetales > Powellomycetaceae > Fimicolochytrium > Fimicolochytrium jonesii. Next base: position 91,416 of record NW_026515677.1, read on the forward strand.
CCCCTTCGGACTTCGCGTCCTCTTTCTACTCGAGACTTCAATACATACTTCACAGTATTACATCTCACACAACATAGAGTTCGCTCAGTCATCTGCTTCCTCTGCCGACTACTGCTTAGTGCGTCCACCTCCCTCGTCGCGATATCCGACCTGCTCTCAAACGGCTGCCGGTGTCCCGCCACCTATCCATCCACCACCGATACGCCAGGGTTGTGCTCCTCCCCGAGCTCCTCCGACACCCTGGGTCCGCTTTCAAGACCAAGATTCACCAACCCCGATCGACATTGACAACCCGGTTGCCGCGCGTCTGCCTGTTCCCACGGTGCAGCATACTCAACAACCCTTGCTCCCGGTGCGTCCCCCTACACCTCTGGTGAAGCGTGCCGCCAATTCAATATCCCCGCTCCCAAAAACTGCATCTCCGGACCCGCCTCCGTTGTCCCCTTGGTCTCCAAGTCCGGATCCCAAGACTGGAGATGATGAAAGCCGAGTGCCCAGCCAGATCCGAGCGCTGTACATCGTTCGACATTGTCACTTTCCTCAACACAACCGAAGTCAAGGGCTTGAGTCTCGCGGATTTACGCCAATGGAGTCCTGCCTCACGAGAACGCCTGCGCGACTCTATGAAGCTGGTCAATAAGACTTGCACGCTGCTCTGTGCATTTGAGAACCCCTCCTTTCTGCTCGGCATCCCGATGCTGAGGTCCCGGATGACAACAATTCATTGAACTCTCGGATCCAGTACCACATGAAAGCTCTTTCGAAAATTGATCTCTCTTGTATGAGTATGCACTTGCTCAACACACAATTTCAAGGCATCCCCACCAAATGTCTCTTCGACGGTGGCTATTGCCTCATCGCCATCAGTTCCGTTATGTGCAAGAACTACTGTTGGGCCCTCTCCAAGCCAGTGCCCACCTTTCGTTTGCGGAAGGTTGATGGCACCTCCCCGTCCATCGAGGGTGAAGTCCACAACTTGGTCGTCCCTATTGCCGGTCATCAGGTTCCCATGAACGTACTCTCCATCGACCACATGGATGCCGACTGTCTCCTTGGACGCCCCTTTCTTGTGATGGTCAACGCTTTGACCAATTGGAAGAACTCCCTATACTCCATGCGCATCCATTCCACCTGGTTGATCGTCCAAGGCAGTACTGGGGATGCCCGCAAAGCCCGCCATCTTACCACTGACGAAGATAGCGAATGGGAAACCCACGGACGCGCCCCTATCGTCAATGATCCACCGCCTGCTCCCCGCACCCACTTGCAAACCCGAGACACTAACATCGCATCTTCAGTAGCGGATGGCATGCATGTTGAAATCGATCACAATGACGACCAAACCCTCGCCGACATCCGTAGTGGTGCCATGTTTGGCTTCCTCAAATGTAAATTCACTCCGCCGCTGGATGCGCCGCGTCTGGATGCCTATCTCGACGCTCGCATGTGGCTTCTGCAGGATTGTGCCCATGCTGGTCTGCCTTCTGGTCGCTTTGCAAAACAAAACAGGGTGTAAAAGGGTGTTGGAAAAAACGTTCATCAAACGCTTCTTGCGGGTAGAGAGGTCACCACCACAAGTGAATCGGACCTCTCTTGGCTGACAGGTCTACCGGACATTGGCGGATGGGCCTTGATCGTTCAGTTTGGACGTCACTGCATTATCCTACCACAACGGTGGTATGGGCTCTGCGCTCGAGATGAAGCCCTTGCATCAAGGCCGCTCTTCACCAGGAACTCACCCGTTGTACATTTGCTGCTCAACGTGCCAAGCAACACATCATATTTGCCGGTGACTTCAACATCATGCACACCGACGCGGATGTACATCCCTCTTGCCTCTCCTCACCACCGCAGTGACCGACGATGAACGGGCGCATCTAATGACTTCGGTCAAACACGGTTTCGTTGACACATGGTGAGCTGCCATTCTCTTGCCAACCCTGGCGCTGGATACACCACTTGGTGGCTTTCCAAGTATGCTTGAGAACGCAACCTCAGTGTACACCTTGTTTACATCTTCCTGGGTTTACCTCATGGTACCACATATCCCCCTCTGCTCAGATGTGACACCATGCCGGGACTGCAAGGATCTGACCATGCTCCCCTGTTACTCACCGTAGGCATCCTTGAAGAGGTGACCATCCCCAACTATCATGCTATGATGACTCGCATGCTCGACGCCGACACCGACCCCTTGTATGTGTCATCGATCCCGGAGAAGCGTACCCATCTCGAACGGGTCATTGCTGGGGTGACTATCACCGCTCGCCCTGCACGTTCAGTACATCCAACCCCCATGCAGAAGTTACCAGTTAGAGAGTGTACCTTCCAAGTTGCCACTGATCTCCCTGATGAGTTTGTGGTGGCCCTTACTCATTGTTGTCCGAGTTTGACCCCAAATTCTGGAACAAGGAAGAGGTACCTCGCACTTTCTTGCGCGTCCCACCGATGTGCCCTGTCCTCAAGCCAGATCCCACTGGCAACCGAGTACTTTGTCGCTGTCATATGAACCCATTTCAAGATCAATAGTGAAATTCAAGCCATGCAGTACCCGATCTTACCTGCACATTTGGTTCTACAACGCATTGCACCATATCGTCACCTCTCAGCTTTCGACTTTTTGCTTGGGATATCACCAGTCGCCTCTTGCCAAATCCACCCGGTGGCTAACCACCATCCTTCTTCCTTGGGGTATCTACCGGTACAAGGTCGGGTCTATGGGCTTTTGTGACACTGGTGAATGGTTTTCCTTTCAAATTGATGTCATGATTTGCGATGTCAACCATCTCAAGGACCATACCTACATGTTCCGTGATGATGCGTATTTGGGCGTGAACAACCTCTTGGATTTGTCCCTCAGTACCATGCACCTTGACCATATTTGCACCTTCTTCGGAACAATTTGACATCACTGCTTCAATATCCGAACACAAGTGCTTGTTTGGTGCCGAACGTATTTCCACGTTGGGCAAGGTCACAGGCAACGGCCAAGTCGCTACGGCGACCAACAGACTAGATTCCTTCCACGGTTTCTTGGGCTTCATTGCTGACGGTCTACCGGATTACAGTCTCCACATGCAGCCCCTCAATAACCTCCTCAAGAAATATTACGCTGATATTCATCGCTTTCGCAAAGTAATGGACTGCCCATCAAACATACGCCCGCGCATTCCAAGACGTGAAGCAACTTGCCACTGATAGTTTTGTTCTGCACGCTTATGTTCCCAATTGCCCTCTGATCATCATTGGTGACGGATCCGGTATTGGGGCGGGTGTGGTGCTTGCTCACTGTGCTGATCCTGCTGACAACTACAACGTTACGGCCGCAACAAAATACACACCATGCAAATTCTTCTCTTGCAGCTGGACCAACGGCGAGTTACGGTATGGTCAACCAGAGCGCAAATTGGCCGCTACAGTGTTCGGACTCGTCAAGGTGGAAATCAACTTGGGATTTGAATTCTACATCGTCACCGATCACCCTCCATGGGTCAAGTGCCAAAACGCCAAATACCCAATCGTTGTATCCTGAAATGGTGGACTTATATCAGCTCACTCCTCGCTGCTGATTGATGGCCTTGGTAGGTTTTCCGCTGAATCCCCCTCTGCAGCGTGCAAGCGTGCTTTGGTGTCATCTGTGGGCTTGAGTGCACGTGCAGCAGTGTTGTCAGGTTCTGGGTCAAATTCAAAGCTCGCTAAGCTGTAATAGGAGCAAGCTGATGTCTCTTGATCCATATGATCATCATCCAGGCTGTTGTAGAACTTCTTTTCATTGACCTGCAGGTCTCTGGATTTGGTAATGGCGCCCTGATCATTGGGTTCGGGTGACTGGAGCCTCCAGGCTTTGCTGGAAGAGCTATAACCGAGAAAGAGGCACTTCTTGGCTTTGTTGTCCAGCTTTCCTTGGTTTTTCTTGAGAATCATAGCATAGGCTATGCAACCAAACACTCTGAGATGTAGGAGGACCAGCTTGCGAGCGAAGAATGCGTCGTACGGCATCTTGAAGATGTCTAGGGCAACCATAGGGCATCGGTTTGAAATGTGCACGGCTGCGACCAGGGTTTGTCCCCAGTATTCATGTCCAAGACCAGCCTGGTTGAGTTGGCATTGCGCCATTTTGACTAGAGTTCAATTTATATGCTCCGCTACTCCGTTCCGCTGTGGGGTGTCGGTATCAGCCGCGCTGGTGCTGGATTCCAGCCTTTCTGAGTGCGAGGGCAAATTGGGTGGATTTGTATTCAAATCCCTGTGTATTGAAGAGGATGTAGTGAAGGGAGGCCGCCCAGACACTTGACGATCAACCACAGGACGCCTCTTGACCTACAGCGGTCCAGTTAGCTGGAAATCACGCAAACAACACACTATGGCACCCTCCAGCACTGAAAGTGAATACATGGCACTCACAGACCCCTGTAAAGAACCTGACCGTAAGGATGATGGTGATATGGGAGTGTGGAGTCCTCTATGCCAAACTCCCTCTGCAAAAATCCTGCTCGGGATCATTATAGTAGGAAGCGACATCTTGAAGAACGTGGATGGAATACTTCTCATCCTGAAGTTCATATTTGGGTACTTCTTGAGGATAAAAAGAAGCTGCAAGGTGATATGGGCGCCAAGTGTCGAGTTTAGTGGGAGACTTGCAATCACAGAACGAGTGTCCAGATTGACCACATCGATAGCAGCCGCGGCGCTCGGGATGACCAGATGGTAGCGAAGGCGGACACTGATTGGCATTGGTAGCAGCCTTCACTTGGAGATTTTGCATACGATTGGTCAGATCGCTGACCACGCTGGCAGACACAGGTGCCGGTGGTGTTGGTGCGGGCACGGCAGCGGGGGTGGGCCGGAAGCATCGCAGTCAGGTATCGAGGCGAAGGGGCAGAGTTCGTTGTTTGTTGGGGAATATACGCCGGCGCTGCAGGTCGTGACAGCGGCGGACGACGGTCCTTCGGAGCAGAGTAAGTTCCATCGCCCTTGGAATAGTCGGCACACAAGCGGACAAGTTCTTCAATGTTGAATTGATTGAAGTCGGGGAGACCAAGAACCAATGCTCAGGTAGAAGCAGTGCCCAAACCGCAGATGAACACATGACTGATTTGTGAGCAAGTCAGTTCTGTGGCAACAGTGGCGATATGCATGTTGAGGTATTCAAGTTTCTATACCAAGGATTTGTGAGCAAGTCAGTTCTGTGGCAACAGTGGCGATATGCATGCTGAGGTATTCAAGTTTCTATACCAAGGATAGGAATGAGCTGCCTTACTGTTGGACAGTTTTGCCTTCGGTGCGGTGGAATGCTTGTAGCCCCTCGGCAACACGGGACGGGTCACGATCTTGAGCTTTGGTGCATTTGAGGACCATGTCCATGCGGACGTGAGTCCAATATTCGTCTTCTTTATACAAGGTGTACCAGGTCCAGGTAAGGTGATCATTTTTGTCGATGGCCTTGGACCACCACTGGTAACGATCCTTTTCTTGCACACCACAGAATGCTGCAACCTTGTTAAATGTGCGCAACCATTGGAGAATGCGGCAATTGTCTTGATTGTCCTTGGTGCTGTCGTATTTTGGAAGGCCTTTAACAACAACCATAGAAACACTGGCGGGAGCAGATATGTTGCTCTAGCGCTGCATTTGTTCGAGGGTGGGGTAGGTGAGGGCCACCATATCTTGCGGGGATGGATTATCATCATTGAAGGGATGACCGTGCAGATGGGCTCGAGCAGGGGTGGCACCGGCAGACGGTCGAGGGTAACTACTACCGATGAGACGCTGAACACCAGACAATCCTGGTGCTGATTGAGCATGGCAATGGTGACCAGGACCGGCATGATAACAGTCACGGCTATCGCGCCAAGCGGTGGCAATGTGGATAGTGTCTGCTAACTCTCGGAGCGCAAACTGGGAATGGTTAGCATCAATGGCATACTGGAGCGCGGTAAGGTAAACATGCTCCAAAGTCCCCGGGGCCAAAGCCTCACAAACAGTTTTGTGGTTGATCCCCATGTGGATGCAAAACCTCAGCAATCCGTACAGGACTTCAGCATCAATGTGCAATGTACAGCCATACAACCCCATCTGAACACTGTTGTAGTCAAGACGAGAAGCCGGAATACAGCTATTGATGAGTGCGAGAGCGTGGTCCGAGGCGCAGGTGCAAGCAGAATGGCTATCGCTACCCACATTACTACTGAAGGTCTCATCGAATTCGCTAACGCTGTGGGTTTGATCACGCCAAGCGTTGTTGGTTTCAAGAAAAGTGCTATTCAAGGCCAAAGTGGATATGATAGGTCGCTTGTTTGTGGGAAAATCAATGGTACGCAATCAGGTAGGTACAGGGAAGAAGATGGATTCAAGGCCGGGTGATGATGGTAGACATGGGTGTATCTTGGCTGTCGCGAGTGCCCAAATGCAGGCTGCGCCATCAAGCGATCGGCTTTGGGAATGTTGTAGGTTGGAAGAATGTGGATTTGAAGGCGGTAGGTGCAATCAAGGATGTAGAATTCGATGGTGTTGGCAGATTTCTTGTTGGATGGTTGTTTGTTGTTCAGATGGATGGATGGATGGATTGAACAAGCCGCGAGTGCAGCGAGCAACGGTTTGAGTACAAGAAGAAAAACTACAACAAAGTCAAATGACTGAGAGAACACTACAACTCATAAGAAAGTACCCAGCTACTGACCATACCACATAGTGATGGTCTAGAACGCTCTCTGGGCACTCCGCGGACTTGGCAGAGGCTTGTGGGACTCCTATAAAAGGCAGACATGTTGCCATCCCCTCGCTTCACTTCTTCCTCATCAATACACATGTTTCTCTCGCACCACTCTTCCTACAGTACTCTCCTCTACATCACAACACTGTCCTCTCGGTCCCCACGTCTCTCAGTCATCGCCGAATTAGTCTTAGTCTTAGCCTATATCAGCTATGGTTCCAATAGGTTATGAGCCCTGAGCTTTATTCTCACTCACTCTGTCTTCGCCAATCCTATTCAAGATGTTCCCAACCCCCTACGGTCGGTACTTACGCCCGATCCTCATATATCCCTCCAAAATCACCAATTTTCGGCCGAAAATATCCCAAAGTGCTCAGCTCGACGAGATACGCACTACTTGACCCCCAAAAACGTGCCCACCGATACACCACCATCAGAACGCGTCCACACACTCAAAACAGATAAATCTAGCTCGAACACACGATGGCTGGAGACTCAGAGACTTCAATGCTCATGGTGAACAAGTTCATGGGGGAGAACTACCATCCATGGAAGTTTAGTATGATGATGATGTCAAAGGCAAAGGGACTTTGGGTGGCAGTGGAGGCTGGGACAAAGCAGAACGAGGGAAGCGCTGATACAGCGAGACACGCCAAAAGGGGAGGGGTCTGAAGGGGAGGAGGAGGAATCGATGGAGAAGAAGGACAAAAGAGCTTTGTCATACATCTACCTAAGTCTGAATGACACCCAACTTATGCACATGCATAGAGCTCAGACAGCTTGGGAAGCCTGGTCTAAGCTAGCTGAGGTGCACGAACAAAAAGGACTCGCCAGCAAGCTCTTCCTACATCGAAAGTTCCACAGACCACATCAACAAAGTTGGACAGCTAGCACAACAGCTGGAGGCTATCGGCGCACCAGTACCCGACACCTGGATATACAGCTTGCCAACCAGCTACGAACAAGTCATTACGAGCCTCGAAAGCAGGGTGCACCGGTGCCCAAAGACAATATCATGGCAGCCTTAATATACAGCTTACCGACCAGCTACAAACAAGTCATTATGAGCCTGGAAAGCAGGGCAGATGACTTACACATGGAGTTCTTGACGGCAAGGCTTCTGAATGAAAAAGCTAGGCGCAAAGAGAACTCAAAACCAGTCAGATCGACTGAAAACGCCTTCGTTGGGGTTGGGGGACACCAGCAGGAGACTGGGGGTTCAGCCAGGTTTGTCAGGAAGAAGGGGAATTGCATTGTGGCTTTGAAGGGCATTGGAGGAACAAATGCAAGAAGCTCAAACGAGAGCTACCTCAAGCCAACAATGGGTATGAAGCTGAACCACACCAGGCTAGACAGGGAACCAGGTTCCTCTTCATGGCAGCTATGAAAGGCACTGAAGTCAGCCCAGAGTGCTGTTTTATCGACTCAGGGGCCTCCTCACACCTGACACACATCAAGGAATGGCTCCAGGACTACAAGACGCTGAAAACCGGGATCCAGATCCAGTTAGCTGACAACCGGTCAGTCCTAGCCATCAGAACAGGCTCCATCTCGATCAGAACACACGGGGAGCACGCTGGCACCCTTTGAAACGTCTGGATTGTTCCCAACTCGAGAAGAACCTCATCTCAGTAGCCCAGCTGACTCAGACCAGAGCACTAGTGGAGTCCTTGAGTGCAGGATGCACAATCAAGACCAGAAATGATGCTCCCACCTGCAGAGCCCTCAAAAAGAATGGTCTCTACACCATGAAGGCCCAGGCTATCCCTGAACACGCCTACTTGGCAGGAGCACCTCTTAGAACACCCTTTCATATCTGGCATCAGAGACTCGGTCATCTGAATGCCCAAGACGTCCAGAAGCTCACCAACAGCTACCAACGCGACATCAGAGCCACCGGACACCCTGATGGTCACGTCTGCAAAGTCTGCACGCTCTCCAAGCAGTCCAGAGCTCCCTTCCCGAAGAAACATACTACCCAAGCCACAAATGTCCTGGCACTCGTCCACACTGACCTCTGTCGCCCCATGAGGATGTCTACCTTTGGGGTATGTACCTACTTCGCATCATTCATTGATGACAAGTCCAGAATCGTTTGGGTCAAGCTCCTACACAAGAAAAGCGATACCTTTGATGCATGGGAGGAACACAAGGATCTTATGGAGAAACAGACTGAGAAATACATTAAAGTCCTCAGATCGGACAAAGGAGGCGAATACGAATCCATCCAATTCACCCTCGCACTCAGAAAGGCTGGAATCCAATGTCAGCGCGCTGCTACCGACACCCCACAGCAGAGTAGCGGACCGTATGAATCGAACTCTAGTCGAAATGGCGCAATGCCAACTCAACCAGGCTGGTCTTGGACATGAATACTGGGGACAAGCCCTGGTCGCAGCCGTGCACATTTCAAACCGATGCCCTACGGTTGCCCTAGACATCTTCAAGATGCCGTACGACGCATTCTTCGCTCGCAAGCCGGTCCTCCTTCATCTCAGAGTGTTTGGTTGCATAGCCCATGTGATGTTTCTCAAGAAAAACCGAGGCAAGCTGGACAACAAAGCCAAGAAGTGCCCCTTCCTTGGCTACAGCTCCTCCAGCAAAGCCTGGAGCCTCCAAGCACTCAAACCCAACCACCAAGGTACCATTATCAAACCCAGAGATGTCCCAGAGGAAGAAGTGAAGCGAGGGGATGGCAACATGTCTGCCTTTTATAGGAGTCCCACAAGCCTCCGCCAAGTCCGCGGAGTGCCCAGAGAGCGTTCTAGACCATCACTATGTGGTATGGTCAGTAGCTGGGTACTTTCTTATGAGTTGTAGTGTTTTCCCAGTCATTTGACTTTGTTGTAGTTTTTCTTCATGTACTCAAACCGTTGCTCGCTGCACTCACGGCTTGATCAATCCACCCATCCATCCATCTGAACAACCATCCAACAAGAAATCTGCCAACACCATCGAATTCTACATCCTTGATTGCACCTACCGCCTTCAAATCCACATTCTTCCAACCTACAACATTTTCAAAGCCGATCGCTTGATGGGGCAGCCTGCATTTGGGCACTCGCGACAGCCAAGATACACCCATGTCTACCATCATCACCCGGCCTTGAATCCATCTTCTTCCCTGTACCTACCCGATTGCGTACCATTGATTTTCCCACAAACAAGCGACCTATCATATCCACTTTGGCCTTGAATAACACTGTTCTTGAAACCAACAACGCTTGGTGCGATCAAACCCACAGCGTTAGCGAATTCGATGAGACCTTCAGTAGTAATGTGGGTAGCGATAGCCATTCTGCTTGCACCTGCGCCTCGGACCACGCTCTCGCCCTCATCAATAGCTGTATTCCGGCTTCTCGTCTTGACTACAACAGTGTTCAGATGGGGTTGTATGGCTGTACATCGCACATTGATGCTGAAGTCCTGTACGGATTGCTGAGGTTTTGCATCCACATGGGGATCAACCACAAAACTGTTTGTGAGGCTTTGGCCCCGGGGACTTTGGAGCATGTTTACCTTACCGCGCTCCAGTATGCCATTGATGCTAACCATTCCCAGTTTGCGCTCCGAGAGTTAGCAGACACTATCCACATTGCCACCGCTTGGCGCGATAGCCGTGACTGTTATCATGCCGGTCCTGGTCACCATTGCCATGCTCAATCAGCACCAGGATTGTCTGGTGTTCAGCGTCTCATCGGTAGTAGTTACCCTCGACCGTCTGCCGGTGCCACCCCTGCTCGAGCCCATCTGCACGGTCATCCCTTCAATGATGATAATCCATCCCCGCAAGATATGGTGGCCCTCACCTACCCCACCCTCGAACAAATGCAGCGCTAGAGCAACATATCTGCTCCCGCCAGTGTTTCTATGGTTGTTGTTAAAGGCCTTCCAAAATACGACAGCACCAAGGACAATCAAGACAATTGCCGCATTCTCCAATGGTTGCGCACATTTAACAAGGTTGCAGCATTCTGTGGTGTGCAAGAAAAGGATCGTTACCAGTGGTGGTCCAAGGCCATCGACAAAAATGATCACCTTACCTGGACCTGGTACACCTTGTATAAAGAAGACGAATATTGGACTCACGTCCGCATGGACATGGTCCTCAAATGCACCAAAGCTCAAGATCGTGACCCGTCCCGTGTTGCCGAGGGGCTACAAGCATTCCACCGCACCGAAGGCAAAACTGTCCAACAGTAAGGCAGCTCATTCCTATCCTTGGTATAGAAACTTGAATACCTCAGCATGCATATCGCCACTGTTGCCACAGAACTGACTTGCTCACAAATCCTTGGTATAGAAACTTGAATACCTCAACATGCATATCGCCACTGTTGCCACAGAACTGACTTGCTCACAAATCAGTCATGTGTTCATCTGCGGTTTGGGCACTGCTTCTACCTGAGCATTGGTTCTTGGTCTCCCCAACTTCAATCAATTCAACATTGAAGAACTTGTCCGCTTGTGTGCCGACTATTCCAAGGGCGATGGAACTTACTCTGCTCCGAAGGACCGTCGTCCGCCGCTGTCACGACCTGCAGCGCCGGCGTATATTCCCCAACAAACAACGAACTCTGCCCCTTCGCCTCGATACCTGACTGCGATGCTTCCGGCCCACCCCCGCTGCCGTGCCCGCACCAACACCACCGGCACCTGTGTCTGCCAGCGTGGTCAGCGATCTGACCAATCGTATGCAAAATCTCCAAGTGAAGGCTGCTACCAATGCCAATCAGTGTCCGCCTTCGCTACCATCTGGTCATCCCGAGCGCCGCGGCTGCTATCGATGTGGTCAATCTGGACACTCGTTCTGTGATTGCAAGTCTCCCACTAAACTCGACACTTGGCGCCCATATCACCTTGCAGCTTCCTTTTATCCTCAAGAAGTACCCAAATATGAACTTCAGGATGAGAAGTATTCCATCCACGTTCTTCAAGATGTCGCTTCCTACTATAATGATCCCGAGCAGGATTTTTGCAGAGGGAGTTTGGCATAGAGGACTCCACACTCCCATATCACCATCATCCTTACGGTCAGGTTCTTTACAGGGGTCTGTGAGTGCCATGTATTCACTTTCAGTGCTGGAGGGTGCCATAGTGTGTTGTTTGCGTGATTTCCAGCTAACTGGACCGCTGTAGGTCAAGAGGCGTCCTGTGGTTGATCGTCAAGTGTCTGGGCGGCCTCCCTTCACTACATCCTCTTCAATACACAGGGATTTGAATACAAATCCACCCAATTTGCCCTCGCACTCAGAAAGGCTGGAATCCAGCACCAGCGCGGCTGATACCGACACCCCACAGCGGAACGGAGTAGCGGAGCATATAAATTGAACTCTAGTCAAAATGGCGCAATGCCAACTCAACCAGGCTGGTCTTGGACATGAATACTGGGGACAAACCCTGGTCGCAGCCGTGCACATTTCAAACCGATGCCCTATGGTTGCCCTAGACATCTTCAAGATGCCGTACGACGCATTCTTCGCTCGCAAGCTGGTCCTCCTACATCTCAGAGTGTTTGGTTGCATAGCCTATGCTATGATTCTCAAGAAAAACCAAGGAAAGCTGGACAACAAAGCCAAGAAGTGCCTCTTTCTCGGTTATAGCTCTTCCAGCAAAGCCTGGAGGCTCCAGTCACCCGAACCCAATGATCAGGGCGCCATTACCAAATCCAGAGACCTGCAGGTCAATGAAAGAAGTTCTACAACAGTCTGGATAACGAAGATACACATGGAGACACGTCAGATCGCTCCTATGACAGCTTAGCGAGCTTTGAATTCGATCCTGAGCAGAACAACATCGTTTCACACGCACCCAAGCCCACAGACACCACCGAATTACGCCCGCACGCTGCAGGGGGGGATTCTGAGCTCCTTGACGCATCTCCCAACCCACAACCTGACCCTGATCAATGGGCAGAGGCCCCAGAGGACCTAGATGACCAGGAAGACCAGGAAGACGGCGACATGGTGCACTACGGATGCATCACACGCTCCAAGAGCACTTGAATACGCCAAAGCAACCTTGCCTATGACCTGGCTATCGAAGTACTGCACACAGAGCCCAAAACCCTCAAGCAAGCTCTAAACTCCAAAGACTCAGCCAAGTGGAAGGGAGCCATGGATGCTAAATACGCATCCCTTGTCAACGTACGGATTGCAAGCCTGTATCAACTCCCAGCGTTGTGGGAAGCCCTCTCACCAAGGAAATGGCACCTCAAACGCCTGAAGAGACTGCAGAGATGCAGAACAAGCCCTATCGAGCCATTGTAGGCAGTCTGATCTACGCACTGATCGGCACAAGACCAGACATAACCCAAGCAGTTGGAGCTGTGAGCCAGTTCTTAGCCAATCCAGGCAATGGACATTGGAAAGCTGCCAAACGCATTCTGGCGTATCTCAAGACGACCAAACACTACCAACTTCGACTGGGAGCCGTCCAAGGAACCCCCAAACTCGTGGGATGGTCAGACTCAGACTGGGGAGGCTGCCCAGACACTCGAAGATCGACCACAGGATACCTCTTCACCTTCGGCGGTCCAGTAAGCTGGAAATCACGCAAACAACGCACTACAGCACTCTCCTCCACCGAAGGCATATACATGGCACTCACAGACGCCTGTAAAGAAGCCATGTGGCTCAGATCTCTACTCAGAGAACTGAGCACGCACCAAGACAAGACAGGACTCGTCCAAGGCCCCACAGGCATCTGGGAAGACAACCAAGGAGCTATGGCACTCGCCACAAACCCAGTTCACCATGCACGAACCAAGCACATCGACATCCGATACCACTTCATTCGTGAACAAGTCGCACACAAGACAGTTACCCTCCAGTACTGCCCAACAAAGTAGATGATAGCTGATGCGCTCACCAAGCCCCTCCCCATGCCGGACTTCACACGTCTGAGAGCTGCGATGCACTTAGAGGCTGCAGAGCCTTCAAGTGAGAGGGAGTATTGAGATAGCATCAAGATGCGGCACTTAGAAGGCTCTGCAAGACTGAGGACACGTCTTGGAAGGCTCTGAAGATGTCTGGACCATTTCCCAGACATCCAGGCGTCAGCACTGCGCTTTCATGATGTTCTTAGAGCTCATGGCGGTCAGTAGTGCCCGTATGGAGCTGTGATCGGGTTGTAGTAGCTAGATCGGGTTTTATTGAGCTGGTGGAAGCCTGTAGCACCTTCTGCGGGCTCCGCGGACTTGGCAGACGTCCATTGGGGCATCAGCAGGTTACACAGACTTAGCAAAACCTTACCAACTTTAACTGCGGCACTCAGAGACGCCTTGGGCGTTCTGAGGGGGTCTCAGAGGGTGCTTTGGACGCCCCACCACATAGCTAAATCCCCAAGAAAGAAGCCCCAGATTTGTATAAAAGGCAGACCTGTTGCCCATCCCCTCTCTTCACGTTATCCTCTTCAATACACTACTTTCTATCGCACTACTCTAGCCACACTACTGTCTTCCACATCACAACACTGCCCTTTGGGCAGCTACGTCCCTCAGTCATCGGCGAACCAGTCTTAGTGACCTCTCATATACACCTATATCAGCTAAGGTTTCAATAGCTTGACCCAGACAATTCTGGACTTGTCCTCAATCCATGATGCAACGTAGGTACCACCCCCAAGGCAGACATCCTCATGGGCCCTCAGAGGTCAGTGTGGACGAGGGCCAGGACTTCTGTGGCTTGAGTAGCTTGTTTCTTCGGGAAGGGAGCTCTGGACGGCTTGGAGAGCATGCAGACTTTGCAGATGTGACCATCAGGATGTCCGTGACTGTGATATCACGTTGGTAGCCGTTGGTGAGCTTCTGGACATCTTGGGCATTCAGATGACCACGTCTCCGATGCCAGATATGAAAGGGTGTGCTACGAAGTGCTCCTGCTGAGTAGGCGTGTTCAGGGGTAGCCTGGGCTGTCATGGTGTACAGGCCGTTGTCCTTGAGAGCTCTGAAGGCGAGAGCGCCCTTGAATCTGCATTCTGCACTCGGAAACTCGACTTGTGCTCCGTTCTCAGTCAGCTGGGCTACTGAGATGAGGTTCTTTTCCAGTTTGGGAGCAAACCAGACGTTTCGAAGGGTGCCAGCGTGCTCCCCTTGTGTTCTAATCGAGATGGAACCTGTTCCGATAGCTAGGACTGGCCGGTTATCAGCTAGCTGGACCTGGATCTCAGTTTCCAGCGTCTTGTAGTCCTGGAGCCATTCCTTGATGTGTGTCAGGTGTGAGGAGGCCCCTGAGTCGATAAAACAGCACTCTGGGCTGACTTCAGTGCCTTTCATAGCTGCCATGAAGAGGAACCTGGTTCCCTGTCTAGCCTGGTGTGGTTCAGCTTCATACCCATTGTTGGCTTGAGGTAGCTCTCGTTTGAGCTTCTTGCATTTGTTCCTCCAATGCCCTTCAATACCACAGTGATGGCAATTTCCCTTCTTCCTGGCGAACCTGGCTGAACCCCCAGCCTCCTGCTGGTGTCCCCTGTCCCCAACGAAGGCGTTTCCAGTCGATCTGACTGGTTTCGAGATCTCCTTGCGCCTAGCTTCTTCATTCAGAAGTCTGGCCATCAAGAACTCCATGTCTAAGTCATCCGCCCTGCTTTCGAGGCTCGTAATGACTTGTTCGTAGCTGTTTGGCAAGCTGTATATCCAGGTGTCGGGTACTGGTGCGCCGATAGCCTCCAGCTGTTGTGCGAGCTGTCTGACTTTGTCGATGTGGTTTGTGATCGAGTCAGACTCGTTCATAGTGATGGTAAGGAACTTTCGCCGTAGAAAGAGCTTGCTGGCGAGCCCCTTTCGTTCGTGCACCTCAGCTAGCTTAGACCAGGCTTCCCAAGCCATCTGAGCTGTATGCACATGCATAAGCTGCGTGTCGTTCAGACTGAGACAGATGTATGCCAAAGCCCTCTCGTCCTTCCCCTCCATCGACTCCTCCTCCTCCCCTCAGCCCCCTTTCCCTGCGACAAGCTTGCTGTCGCCGTGGCTCCTTCCTTCTCCTTCTTCCCAGCTTCCACTGCCAGCCAAAGTCCCTTTGCCTTCAACACCATCATCATCCTAAACTTCCAAAGATGGTAGTTCTCCCCTGTGAACTTATCCACCATAAGTTTTGAAGTCTCTGAGTCTCCAGCCATTGTCTGTTCAAGTTAAAGTCGTCTGTTTCGGGTGTGTGGACGCGTTTTGGATGTCAAGTAGTGCGTATCTTGTCGAGTTGAGCACTTTGGCGCGTTTTTCGGTCGGAAACTGGTGATTTTGGAGGGATTTGTCAAGAGTAGGGCGTAGGTAGCGTCCGTAGGGGGTTAGGAATGTCTTGAATGGGATTGGCGAAGACAGTTTTAGTGATGATAAAGCTCAGGGCTCATAACCTTTTGAAACCTTAGCTGATATAGGTGTATCTGAGAGGTCACTAAGACTGGTTCGCCGATGACTGAGGGACGTAGCTGCCCACAGGGCAGTGTTGTGATGTGGAAGACAGTAGTGTGGCTAGAGTAGTGCGATAGAAAGTAGTGTATTGAAGTGGATAACGTGAAGAGAGGGGATGGGCAACATGTCTGCCTTTTATACGAATCTGGGGCTTCTTTGTTGGGGATTTAGCTATGTGCTCAGGCGTCCAAAGCACCCTCTGAGACCCCCTCAGAACACTTAGGAGTAGTCAGCAGAGGAAGCAGATGACTGAGCGAACTCTATGTTGTGTGCAATGTAGTACTGTGAAGTATGTATTGAAGTCTAGCGTAGAAAGAGGACGCGAGGTCCGAAGGGGAAGAAAAGAGTGAAGTCCCGTACGCGTAAGCGTGGCGTAAGTGGGAGGTGAGTCACAATGGGGAACTTAACTAGTAGAAACCCTATCTAGAGACTTGGGAGGATGATACCTCCAACAAGAACGCCCAAGGCGTCTCTGAGTGCCGCAGTTAAGGTTGGTAAGGTTTTGCTAAGTCTGTGTAACCTGCTGATGCCCCAATGGACGTCTGCCAAGTCCGCGGAGCCCGCAGAAGGTGCTACAGGCTTCCACCAGCTCAATAAAACCCGATCTAGCTACTACAACCCGATCACAGCTCCATACGGGCACTACTGACCGCCATGAGCTCTAAGAACATCATGAAAGCGCAGTGCTGACGCCTGGATGTCAGGGAAATGGTCCAGACATCTTCAGAGCCTTCCAAGACGTGTCCTACGTGTTGCAGCGCCTTCTAAGTGCCGCACCTTGATGCTATCTCAATACAAGCTCCTAAGCAAGAAAAGCGAAACCGTTGATATCTGGGAGGATTACAAGGCTCTTATGGAGAAACAGACCGGGAAATCACTCAAAGTCCTCAGATCAGACAAAGGATTTGAATACAAATCCACCCAATTTGCCCTTGCCCTCAGAAGGGCTGGAATCCAACACCAGTGTTATGATCTCGACGACGGAGGCGAAAGCGAAGAAGAGAAGACAGAGCGAGAGTGATAGGCGACAAGAGGTTGTATTGGCGAAGCAAGAAACAAGGACTAGAACAGGAGATGAGAAGAACTGGTGTTGATCTGCTGGGGAGGAAGGGAATGGACGAAGAGGGGGCGGCTATTTATAGATAAACAACCCAGCAGATCAAAGACAACAACAAGAGGGGACTTGGTGAGCACCAGCTCTGCTCCCTAGCCTAGAGCGAGCGTAGCAGGCGTAGAGAGCAAGCTACAGCTGCTGGCTGTGGAGAAGTACTGGGGGGGTTGACAAATGGCTGGAGATTGGCTCACAGATGAGCGGGGTGGAGGAGGAGCGGCGAATGGGGGATTGGCGGACGAGAGGAGAGTGGGGGATTGGCGAAATGAGAGGGGAAGGCATTGACACTGACATTGACATTGACACTGACATTGACATTGGCGTTTGACATTGGCGGCTGTCAGTGTGCTGTCATGAGGTAAGCTTATGGTATGGGCGCGTCGTCCATAACAACCAGCGCGCTAGTACCAACACCCCAGAGCAGAACAGAGCAGCAGAACATATGAATCAAACTCTAGTCGAAATGGCATGATGCCTCCTCTCCCAGGCTGTTGGGGGTATCATCCTCCCGAGTCCCCGGTTAGGGTTCCCATAGTTTCTTTCCTCACGTGACTTCCCTCCCGCTTATGCCACGCTTTCGCGTACGGGACTTCACCCTCTTCTTCCCTTTCGGACCTCACGTCCTCTTTCTACTTTAGACAACATTGTATAACTTCTTATACAATTCAAGGGCTTTGTCTCCCCATTACATAGAGTTCACTCATAGTCCGCTCTCCTCTGCCAGCTACCGCTAAGTCAGGCTGGCCTTGGACACAAATACTGGGAGAAGCTCTGCTTGCAGCCATGCACATTCGAAACCGATGCCCCACAGCTGCCCTAGACAACTTCAAGATGCCATTTGAAGCATTCTTCGGTTGCAAGCCCATCATCCTCCTTCACCTCAGAGTGTTTGGGTGCATAGCCCATGTGATGGTTCTCAAGAAAAACCGAGGCAAGCTGGACAACAAAGCCAAGAAGTGCCCCTTCCTTGGCTACAGCTCCTCCAGCAAAGCCTGGAGCCTCCAAGCACTCAAACCCAACCACCAAGGTACCATTATCAAACCCAGAGATGTCCAGTTCATTGGGAACAAGTTCCACAAGAGTCTGGAAGATGATGATACGCATGAAGCCACGTCAGCTTGCTCCTACAAACGCTTAGCGAGCTTTGAATTCGATCCAGAACCAGACAACATTGCTTCACGCGCCCCAAAGCCCACAGACAACACCAAATTATGCTCGCACGCTGCAGAGGGGGATTCTGAGCTTCCTGACATGTCTCCCAACCCACAACCTGACACCAATCAATGGGCAGAGGCCCCAGAGGACCTAGACGACCAGGAAGACCAGGAGGAGGAAGACTTGGTGCATTACAGATGCGCCATTCCCAAAGCACTTAAGTGCGCCAAAGCAACTTTGCCTATGCTCTTGTTGGAGGTATCATCCTCCTTAGCCCCCAGTTAGGGTTTCCCATAGTTCATTTACTCATGTGACTCCACTCCCGCTTACGCCATGCTTCCGCGTACGTGACTTCTCCCTTTTCTTACTTCCCCAGACCTTGCGTCCTTCTCTCTGTCTTTAGACAAGACTTTATAACTTCATACAATATAGAGCTTTGTCTACCCTACACAGGGCTTTGTTCTCTATCTGTATTCCTTTGCCGGCTACCGCTAACCGCTCTGGCTACCGAAGTACTGCACACAGAGCCCAAAACCTTCAAGCAAGCTTTAAATTTGAATGAGTCTTGAATGCTATAAGGCCTGACTAGTTGCCCAAGGCTTTTCACAAGAAGAGGGAGTTGACTACACCGAAACCTTAGCCCCAGTAGCCAAGTTTGACACCATCAGACTACTTTTGTCCTGGGGAGCAGCCCAGGATCTCGAGACGGACCAAGTGGACGTATCCACGGCGTTCCTGAATCCAACACTCAGCGAAGAGATGGACATGAAACAGCCACCGGGCTACATCAAGCCCGGAGAAGAGCATCTTGTGCTTAAACTGAAGAAGATACCCTATGGTCTGGAACAAGCTCCGAGGGAATGGAACATTGAAAATCATGGCATCCTTGTCGAGAGAGGCGTCACACGTCTTGATTCAGACCATGGCATCTATATCAGATTCTTTGAGGGATGGCTACTTGTCCTGATCCTCCACGTCAACGATCTGATACTTATGAGCAACAAGAGACTGACCTCGACCACTTCAAAGCCAAGGAACTTCGGAAGGCATACAAAATGCGTGATCTTGGTACCATACACTACTTCCTGGGCCTGCTAGTCAAGAGAGACCGATCTGAACGACTCCTGACACTCACCCAAACCGGGTACATCGAACGATGCCTGGCAGTACTGGCTGTATAGCACGATAATCCAGTTGTGGTAGCTAGTGGGTGTTTGTAGTAGACTTATAGCGGCCTGGAAGAGTCCAGAACATGCTCTGGACTCTATTGGACGTGCAGAGGCTTCATTGGGGTTCGCAGGACAACCATGAGCCTACACGGGACTTGGCATGCATTCGGAATGGCGTAGTGGCACTCTCAGCACCTTGGCGTCTTGACGGGGTCTCAAGAGGTGTTAGAGGTGTTAGAGGCAGCAGCACTTAGCTGGAACTACTGGGAAACCGCCCGAAAGCCTCCAAAGGACAGGTCGGCTACCCATCCCGTCCCTTCACTTCATCCTCTTCAATACATATCATCGACGGTCCTACTCTCTACCTACAGTATTGTCTTCAACTTCGAACACTGCCCTTTGGGCATCAACGACCTCAAGTCATTGGCACGGGCCTTAGGGACTCTCAGATACATCTATCAGCTACGGTTCAGTCCATACAGCGTGTCTGTATGGCACCTTTCTGGTGTCTGAGTCTCGTGCTCCATCTGACGGGAGAGCAGAACGGGCCTTATGGTAACCCTTACAGTGGTTTTCCCGGACTTACCGCAGATGATATGCCGTTGGCACAACAGTAGAAAAACGAGATGAGTAACGAGCATCTCGTCGATTACCATGGTACACGTCTCAGAGGAAGTCTCCGCGTCCATTAGCGGCCCAACGCCCCGCCTGAACTTGGAGCCTCATTGTTGGCGGGAGGACATGAATGCACCAATATAATAAGGGAGAAGCTACGGCTTGATGCCCGCTCTGCTTCTCATTCCCGGGCACCTCACACAAATACTTGGAAAGTGTCGCCCTGCCGAGTCGTTGAACACACGTTACCGAGGTAACCAGTATTGTGCCCAACCCCCCCCCCCCCCCCCCCCACACCATCGGCTTCGAGCAGTCAATTGCGCAACGAAGTTCAAGAAGTAGCCCCTCACGTTCCCGAGATATCCCCGAGGACAATATTTCAGCTCAAATGTCCTAGCACCCACCAGTTCGTAATTGCGGACGGAACTGCGAAGGAATCACGGCGGTCTGTGAAGGTTCGCGCAGGTTCAATTGCCATTGCCGTGCCGAGCTCAGCAGCTACATACAGTACATAGCAACGGCGAATCCTGGCGACTGTCTGATAGCCAGCAATGGCGAACGCCGAACGGCCTGAAAAGTGTGGCATCCAGGGCATCACGGTCTCTTCATTTTAGAAGTAAGGTTTGGAGTATGTAGTTGGACGCCTAATAATTTCCGGAGTTGTGGTCGCTGAGAGACGGCAGGACGATTGACATGGATCCCGGCCCCCAGGTTGCATGACCTTGATGTCAATGACCTTGATGCAAGAGGGAAAGGTTGCATTGGGCAATCCCAGGGGCTAGCAGCACTGGCAAAATGCGAGCCTGCGACGGCATCCAGAAATGCGATCTGCAGATAGTGTAACTTATATGAGTTTTGATCATGAGGGACTCGGGAGTCGGATATGGACGCCGTCGTCTAATCCGTCATATCGGAGATATTGAGGTCACGCCGGAGCACCCGTAGCCCGCCAGGAGCGCGGGTGATGTCTGGCTGATCACGTTGCAGTGATAGTAGCTTTCTGCCGTCGTCGTGTCGCACAGGCCCCACGCCTGCCACTCGGCGAGCCGGCATGAACTGGCAGTCGTTATCGGATTCTTGAGGCGTTACCTAACTTACCTTCAAGTCATCGAAAAAGCCTTGAAGTGTACAGTACAGTATGTCAATGTAGGATGGTCATCCTGATCTATCGCTACAACCAGCAGACTCGGACGCCCACAAGCGGTATCCCAAGCGTAAAAGCTTAAAAACATGGCCGACGCACAAACGTCTAAAAGGTTACTTTTCATTAATAAGAGCACTTCAGATTACTTGCGTGGGGTATCTAAGAGCGGTTCCACACCGTCACCGGGAGGCTGGCATCCACCGGGATGCAACTACCGCCCTAATTCTCTGGGAATCCGGTGGTGTTTAAAAGGATCGGGCAGACCCAACTTCCCTCATCTCCCTCCACCCCATCCGTTCCGCTCATTTTCTTCCTCCCGCTTCGAAAATGCGCACCAAGCTCCTCCTCGCCTCTGCGGCGTTCGCCGCCGGTCTCACCACGGCCGCCCCAGCAGGCTCACTCACGGTGTCGGAGTGGCTCAAGTCTGTCAACGACCGTTTGGAGGTTGCTGACCCCATCATTGGCGAGGTCCAATGGGCTTACTCGACCAATGTCACCGATGAGACGGCCGCTGCTCAGGTGTGTACATAGAACCGCGTGAGTCGATATTGATGAAGGCTGACATGGCTTTGTTGACTCCCACCATCAGGACGCCGCATCGATCGAATACAGCAAGCTCCCCCTCGCCATCCTCTCCGAGCTCGCTGAAGGCGGCTACGAGGCGAAGGCGACCACCTTTGACGAGAAGCGTTTGATCTCTCTCCTCAAAGCCGGAAGCATCACGCCCAAGAGCAACGCGACCCAAGCCGTTCTCGCCAAGACTCTCTCTGATATGAGCAGCGTGTACGCGTCCGGCAAGTTCGAAGGCAAGGACCTGGACGAGCTGAGCGGGATCCTTGCCGAGAGCCGCGACTACGAAGAGCTGAAGAAGGTGTACCTCGGCTGGAGGGAAGTCGTTGGCCGCGCCGAGAAGCCGCTGTACGAAAAGTTCGTCAAGGCGACCAACGAAGGTGCGCGCGATAACGGGTACGCCGACACGGGTGCCGCGTGGCGCGACGGCTACGACATGACGCCCGAGGACTTCATGGCGATGATGAGCAAAGCTCTCGGCCAGGTGCAGCCCCTGTACGAGCAGCTCCACTGCTACGCCAAGGCCAAGCTCTCCGACCTCTACGGCAAGGAGAAGATCATGACCGCGGACGGTACGATCCCCGCCCACGTGTTCGGCAACATGTGGTCGCAGGACTGGGGCAACATCGAGTCGATCCTCCGTCCCTACCCCGACGTGCAGGCCGTCGACGTCACGGAGGAGCTCGTCAAGCAAGGCTATGATGCCGTCAAGATGCACCGCTTGTCCGAGGAGTTCTACACGTCGCTGGGCATGGAGCCCATGCCCGAGAGTTTCTGGACCAAGTCGATGCTGGTTAAGCCTGCCGACGGCCGCACCGTCGAGTGCCACGCCTCCGCGTGGGACTTTTACAACGGCGACGTCCGCATCAAGATGTGCACCCGCATCAACCACGAGGACCTCATGACGGTGCACCACGAGCAGGGCCACATCTACTACGACCTCCAGTACAAGGACCAGCCCGTGCCGTACCGCACCGGCGCGTCCGATTTCTTCCACGAGGCCATCGGCGACACGATGCAGCTGTCGGTTCTTGTTCCCAAGCACCTGAAGGAGGTCGGGCTCATCACCAAGGAGCTGACCGACGGCTTGGAGCAGACCATTAACTTCCAGATGGCGGTCGCGCTTGACAAGATTGTGTCGATGCCGTGGACTTACCTCCTCGACCAGTGGAGGTGGGATGTGTACTCGGGCAAGACGACTCCGGACATGTACCAGAAGGCTTACTGGGACCTCATTGAGAAGCACCAGGGTCTGAGCCGCCCTGCACCTTCGACCGCGGAAGACTTTGACGCTGGCGCCAAGTATCACGTCCCGGCCAACACCCCTTACATCCGCTACTTTGGTGCCAACATGCTCCAGTTCCAATTCCACGCCGCGCTCTGCAAGGCCGCCGGACACACCGGCCCGTTGCACGAATGCTCCATCTACAAGAACAAGGCCGCCGGCGCGCAGTTCAAGAAGATGCTCGCGATGGGCCGCAGCAAGACGTGGCAGGAGGCCATGTCGGTCGGCACCGGCGGCATGTACGATAGCGTTGACGGCACGGCGGTTGTGGACTACTTTGCGCCGTTGATGACGTTCTTGAAGGAGTTCAACGCCAAGAGCGGCGTCAAGTGCGGATGGACCCAGGCTGGAACCACCCCCACCGGACCCCCTACCACTACCACCTCTACCCCTGGCCCGACTCCGACCAAGTGCCACCGCAAGAAGGCTGCCAAGCAGCACTAGATCTAGACATCTCATAGATTCTTCACCGACGATTTCGAATAGTAGATGGACACCCGATGTGAGGAGAGGAGACGATTCTGTGTCATGGTAGAAACAGATTTGTACTAGAAGCTAATACCCATACAAATGCAATGCCCTGTTTGCAAATTGACGCAAACACTTCGACACTTATGGTACAGTATTATGTCACCCGACGTTGGTTCGAGCGTTTACAACATATATAGGTCAAAAGTCCGCGGTTCGTCATATTGCCCATGCCCCTGGCCTAGCCAACTCGAAGCAGGCGTCCAAACTCGCTGTTACTGTACATGTACAGTACGTACTACGTATGCAGACGTACTGTACATATGTATGCAGCAGCCTGCGATGACATCCTGCGTTCGTACTGTTTGTCTGACGTTGCGCGAGGCGAGTCCCCAGGGTCCTCTTTTCGTCTCTTCCCCTTGAGCGCACGGGGGAATGATGAGATTTGATGTGCGGGTTTCCATGTTTCCCATGGGCTGGGGAGGCGCAAGTGGCGCGTGGGGTGGCGCAGCTTCCGGAGTGGAGTGACGCCGAGAGACGGGGACCCGGTAACGTAGTTCCAGAGCCAGCTGTGGCTGATTATTATTATTATTGCGGCCTGGGGGCTTTCTTGCGCGGCGCTCGCACAGTCGGGTGAGAGAGAGAGAGCAGAGCGACAGAGAGAGAGAGAGAGAAGAGAGAGCAAAGTGGCTGCTGTGCTGAACTGTGACACTGTGCTGTGCTGTGACCCTTTCGCAGAGACAGACAACAACCCAACCCAGCTTTCGTCACTCGTCCCAAGTACAGTACTGCAGGACAGAGAAAGAGAAGGAAGGCGCGAGAGAGAGGCCAGCAACCAGAGTATCACAGTTACATAGCAGATATCGGTCGCCAACTTCCTCTTCGCTGATCTTCCTCCTGCCCGCAAGGAAGGCTCAACGACCGAGACTTACGCTCGCCAAGAGTGTGGAAGAACGCCTTTCCCCAATCACTGTCCTCGCCAGCAGGCACAGCTACTGACAACTCCTCATTTCTCTCTCTCACGACACACGGCACCACTCGACGACGTTAACAACAACGAAGCGAAACAAAAATGTCTTTTTGCGAGCGGGTGTGCATCCCCTCCCAGAAAGTTACAGTATCAAACCCATTTGCTGTTGTTGTCTACACCGGCAACTTCACTCCTGATACGGACGAATGGACCGTCAGCTTATTCCCCGGCGAGGTTACAACAGCTGCTGTTGCCGGACCATGTGTAGCGCCCGGAAACTCTCCTCCACTGCAAACTTGGTCGTCCTCAGCAGCAAACAGCTTGAACTGGGAACAACTGACGCCGACAAACGCTCAGACTCAGCTTACCATCAACCCCTCGGATAAATTGAATGCCGCGATTAAGAGTGCTGGTGGGCATTTCTTTTTTCAAATTAGGGCTGGTAATAACCAGAATTGTCAAGTGGGGCCTTGGAATTCGCCTGCGGGGGGCCCAGGGAACTTTTTTCAACTAGGTAAGCGATCGGAGGGAGCCCACTGTAATACCGAGCGTTAGCGAGCATTCGATCTTTTGCGAGCGCAAGCGAGCTGCGAATCGAAGGGAGCGATCCGATTTATATGGAGAGGACCTCGCTGCGCAAGTTCATGCATACGTTCATCAACGCATCGATGCTGACCTTCCTTCACTCTTTCAAATTTTAGCCGCACCGGCGACATCGACGAGCATTACACCCACCCCCACACTCACCCCGACACCAAGTGCATCGGTTGCATCTGCAGCGGCAGATGGGTCAACCACCGTCACGCCCACACCAACACCCGTCCCGCAACCACAGACACCACCCTCGTCCGGCATCGACCCGAATGGCCCCACAACGAACGACCCTTCCTCCGGCAAAGGCGCCCCAGTCGCCATGATCGCGGGTATCACCGCCGCCGCCATTGTCCTCCTCGCGATTGCCGGCCTCGTGTTTGCGCGCCGCCGCAACCGCAGCAGGACCGCATGGAACCGAAATCCAGACCATCGATCAAGTAAAGGCGTGTTATTGGCGAGTGGGACGGATCAGCCCTCGCTGAACCGCCCGGGTGGGAGCGATCGCGGTACGCTTACACCTGAACCTGTGACGGAGGAAATTCATGTTGGAAACGGTGCCCCCCACGCGGCCGCATCCATCGCTCCCGCCGCGACGGCTGGTGTCGCTACTGCAGCCGCCTTAGGAGCCTCCGAACCCCACTCCCGATCAATCCCACCGACCGCTTCACATGCACCATCCCAATCACCAACCGTGAATACAGCAGCACCAGCAGAAAACCCCTTCGCAGACCCATCACCCGGATCTACAACAGGAGTAGGAGCAAGCGCGGCAGCCGGAGCCGCCAGCTTAACAGCGGCAGCAGCAGCAATTCCCTCCCGCAACCGCCGCTCCATCCTGGCCTCTCTTCACGACAGCTACCGAACTCTCACCCGTGCCGATTCTGCCTCCACAATAACCTCCGACATTGAAAACCCCTTCGACCCGCACCACGCTGATCACACCTCCGCACAACCGACGACCACCGACCCTTCCTCATCCGTATCATCGTCCACATCTCAATTACCACCACCGTCCACGAACGCGCACCCATCTATAACCCCTGAAGTAGCACCAAACACCGATCGCCACACCATGGCCATGCTCGTCGCCAACGCTTTCCGTAAAGGTCTCTCCAGCGGCGACGAGTTTGGCAACTGGAGAGGTGGTGCTACGAACGAGGGAGCGGCCGAGAGCGGTGGGGAGAAAGTTGAGCAGATGCAGCAAGTGAAGCATGTGGAGGGGATGCGGCAGCTGGGTGGGGGCGATCTGCGGACTGCCGATAGGTGATGACCGCGATGTAGAGGTTTGAAGCCAGCGTCCACGGATCCGGCGAGGAGTGTTGGCCTTTGACAACCTCCTATCCGATGGGTTGATCAACTCCGTCAAGTTCGCGTAAGCATCACACCCGATGAATTCTGATCGACCTGCCTCCTTGTCATCGCACCGCCTTCGTTCTGACACCGGGACTGACTCAAGGCTACCGATCACCGACTGTACCACTGGTTCAGTTTTTTTTTTGACTTGTCGTTTCCATCCGAGCCCTCGATTTGTGCTCTGTACCTACTGTACCCTACTTGCACCCTACTCCACCCCATTTTCATTTTCCGTCTATGCACCGCACTCACGGCGTAATTCTGGGGGGTTATTGACCCCCCTTTTTACATGGCAGTTGTTCATAGTGGTTTGTTCTTTGTCGGCGGCGT
The DNA here is from genome assembly GCF_025526975.1 of Fimicolochytrium jonesii. Classification (NCBI taxonomy): domain Eukaryota; kingdom Fungi; phylum Chytridiomycota; class Chytridiomycetes; order Spizellomycetales; family Powellomycetaceae; genus Fimicolochytrium; species Fimicolochytrium jonesii. Next base: position 118,298 of record NW_026515677.1, read on the forward strand.
AGAAAACCGACTTTGTTTTCCCTTGAGTCCCATGTATTTTGGTCCTTGCCACCTTTTTCCATACCCCTCCTCACCCTTGTCTTGTACTAGTTGCGTCTGTCAGCCCATGTTTCTTCTTTTTTTGCATTAAAGAATGAAATTGTACAGTTTCTCAATCCCTATGTGCACTGAAGTCCAGAGGACGATGGGACTAGAATTCATTTAATCCAAGTCACATCAACGATCTTCGCATGTTGCCATCACTTTCTCCCCCAAACAGGATATTTCTACAATCACATAACTAGTGTACACGAAAAAACCGTTACATACACATACACCTTCCTCATCTCCTTCCCCACCCCGTAGCCCAGAGCACATCCCACATCAGCGGTCAAAACCACTTTTTCCACTTTCCCAATATAACAGCCGTTTTCCTCCGATATCACAGGTTCGTGTGTTCCCCTTGGCCCCGTTCTCCGGCCAGCACCACAAATTCAGTCGTCGCGCACTTTCAGTGATTCGCCGGTTCGGGTGTTGGCTGTCGGTAACTGAAACCTTCCCACCCGCTGTTCGTTTCCTTTCGCCTTCTTCACCATGGGACCCTTTCGACCTTAATCGCATCATGTCGCACTTGAACCCGCACCCGCACCAACCCCCAGAAAGCTCATCATCTCCCCATTCTCTTCCAAATCCAGCACTTCCGGCCTGATCGGCAGCGCGACGCCGGGGAAGATATGCACTACGGCGGCATCGGTGAGGTCGTTTGGGTTTGATGAGGTTGGGGATGGTGTTTTCTGGATTGTGGGTTTTGTTGTTGCGTCGTCTTTGGTGTTTTTAGTGTTCTTGGCGGGGCTCGTGTTGATTTTTCCCGGAGACGTGATGGACCCTAAAGACCTGGCGGGACGGGTCGACTTGCCCTCGTCGCGGTCGTGGATGGAGGGGAGGGAGACTGATTTCCTGCGTTTGGAAGACGATTCCTGTGGTTGTGGCGGTGGGTCGGGATGATTGCCTTTTCGTGACGAGCGGCGGAGTGTGGTGGGTTCCGTCGTCGCTGTGTCCGTCGTAGGTTGCGGCGCAGTCGCCGTTGACTCATCATCCGCTCCCACAACCTCGTCCGCAACGGCCACAGACTTTCGCCTCCCCTGCCGCTTGCCCTGCGTTTCTTGCACCGTCTCCGTCTCCCCCTCTGCACCACCACCACCGTTAACATCCATCTTCTTCAACCGCTTCGAGACTCTCGCCGGCGTATTCTGGTCGACACTGGCAGCAACAGCAGCAGCAACATCAGCATCACCATCCGAGTCCCGTTTCCGTTTCAGCAACCTTGCGGCGCGGTCGGATTTCGGTACCTCCACAGGTGGGACTTTCGATGTCTTGGGCGCACTTTTGGCAGGACCCGCGTTGCTTAACCGGCCATTCTTGCGCCCCGTAGTAGGGGGAGCAACGTGGTCGACTGGCGGGATATTCTCCGATTTACCCTTTTTGGCGTTGCGCTTGGCAGCCGATGCTGCCGTCGCGGCGGCGGTGCGTTTAGAAGGCGTGGTCGATTCTGCTCGCACCGGAAAAGGAACCAGAGTGAGTGAGTATCACCTAGTCACAGCACCCCAACCACACATGGGAAGACCCCGCCATCACCGCTTACCTCGCGCCTCGGCCTCCAGTTTCAAGGCCGCCCTGGTCCTCGTCGTCGGTGCATTTGCACTCATCAGATTCCCCGGAGTCCTCAACCCCTTTTCCTCCCTTCTCTTCGCCTTGGCCGCCGCAGCCGCTGCAGCCGCCGCCGCAGCAGCCATGGCAACCTCCTTCTCCTTCGCCGCCGACCGTGCCCTCGTGTTCCTCAATCTTCTTCCACCTACTTCCTCATCCCCATAATCATCCCCACCATCATTCCCTACATCGTCATCCACCAGCGGAGCCTTCGGGAAAATCTCCCTCTCCCCACCGCCATACTCCCAAAGCCATTCATAAAACTCCTTGGGTACGATATCAAGCACGCCGGTTTTGCCATCAATGGGCAGCGCCGCCATACGTTTGGCAAGCTCCTGGAGGAGTGGTTTGGCGCGTTTTTGGTGCCGGTGGGCGGCTTTGAAATAGTCGGTTTCGGCGGAATTGTAGAGCATGCTGTTGGTCCAGATCAGGTCGAGGTCGGTCTGCAAATGCAAATCCATACCCACATATGCGTAAGTGGTCAGGAACCCCTTCGGTCGGAGAGACTGAACCAGCACAAACCTCGAACCCCTTCACGTCCCGATACTCGTGCGCTTCAAGCTTCGACTGCATCGTGCTGAAATCCATGGGTTGCTTGACATACGCATGATAATCCGGCGCGACGTCGGGCGAAACCGGGTCCGCAAAATACCCTTGTTTATCCCACCTAAAACAACGGGTGTCAATATGCTTCCTTTGACCTCGAATCGAGACTTATCTCAGGGGACCTGCGTTCCCAGATACATACTCTCTGATAGTCTCCAACAGCCCCCTCAACTCCCTCGTGACCGGGAAAACCAGCAGCTCGCAGAATTCGACGCCGGCGCGGTACTGCTTCAGCTTTTTGATTTCGCGGCTGCGGATCAGGTCCACAAGGCAGCGCACCCGTTCGAGGCCTTTGCGAACTTCAACGAGACCCTATATCAATGATTACCGCTCTGTTTAGTCTTCTGCACGGAATATTCCTCCTTCATCATGTTTTCTTAGCGTACCTTGTTACGAGTAGCCCTTGCCTCCTCATCCTGCTTGAAGACAGAAGCCGACGCAGTCCATGGCTAGATAAAAGAGGCAGTAAGGAATCCCAACAGCTTAACCCCCTCAACACTATTGCATCACAAGGAAAGCCCACCTCCAAATGCAATCTCTTCAGCAGCGGCGCGCCCCGCCTCGCTTCCCTCTTGAACGCCCAATATCTGCACACAGCAACCACAAACGCCCTCATCTTCTTATCAAAGTCGCCCTTCATCTTGCGTTCCTTAAAGTCGTCTCTCAAATTCGCGAGCACGCGTTGCAGGATGTAGTGTGGGATGATGACGGGGGCGTTGAACTGGAGGTGTGGCGGGAACTGCGCGAGAAGTTGTTGGTCGGTTGTTGTTCTCGCAGAATCGATGGGCGTAGTCGCTCGCACCCTCCCCCGCTTCCGTTCTCCCTCCGCCTCTCCATCGCCCTCCTCGTCCTCCTCGTCCTCCTCCTCATCGCTCCTAACAACACTCTTCCGCTTCCTGCCCCGTTTCCTGGTCAGCTGCTCCTCGTCCCCGCTCGTGGTAGGGGGCAGAAAATCGTCGTCGTCGTCCGACGCTGCGAGTGCGGTTATTTTCTTCCTGATGAGGGATGTGCGCGTTTTGAGCTGCTCTTGCATGAAGGTGCGGATGGATTGTTCGATATCGACTTGGTCGCGGTACTCGGGCTAAAGAAAAGATACCTCATTAAAAGCTGTTCGTGTGTGGAAGTGATTACGGTTTTTTTCGCTCACTTACCGGTGTATGCCGATCGCAAAACGCGCGGAAGGTATTGTTATTACTCCCATACTGCGAGCGCATCTTCATGAACAGGCCCGCTTTGCGAGCGCAGGTCGGGTGGAAGGAGGTGTAGCAGTTGCGGTTGGAGCATTGGATTGGGGCGCCGACGTGTTGGTGGCATAAGAAACATTGCTAAAAGATGACGGTCAATCAGTCGGTCATCAGTCAAAACACCAAACTAAACGCCTTGTGAAATGATAACACTCACCAAACGCCACCGACTCCTCGGAATCCTCTCCACGTCCACCACCGGCTCCATGACCGTCAAATTCTGGATACTGCATTCTGGCACCCACATCGCGCACAGAAGGTGGGCCCAGCCCTGGCCGCTGGTTTGTTTGAAAGCGCCGTCGGTATGTGGGCAAAGGATGCAGCTCTGTGGGGTGGTATGGACCGTGTGAGTAAAGCCATACTGGGATTTGCGCAGGGATGGGAGCCTGACGTACTACGGGTTTGTGGGGACTGAGCATGCACCGCCGACAGAGCCATTGGCCTTCGGGTACAAAGGGGATTCCGTAGCAGTCTGTGAAAAACACACCGTAAGTATAAGGGAAACAAGCTGTGACTAAGCGCGCACCCGTGGTCTCCTCCTTCGTCCACATACCCTGATGCACAGGAATGTCACACCCATCGCAAAAAACGATCGCATTCGAGTTCTCGCATTCCCCGTCATCGCAGACCGCACAGACGGGATCTCCTTCCTCGTCGCGGGTAGAAGGAATATCCTTCGTCTGAGAAGAACCTCGGGAGATAAGTTGCTGATTTCGAACCGGGGCACCAGAACGCGACTTCACGGCACTTACCAAATCGAACCACTCCTTCTCCAAACAATCCATAACCTGCTCAAAATAATCCTCCTGCACAGCCGCGAGCCCCGTCTTTTTCCTCTGCTCATTCACCATATTCAGCCAACACAGATCATGCTCGTCCATGTCGTACTCCACGCGCGCAGCCAGCTCATGCTCGTTCGGCTCGGCGTGGTGGATGTATGCCGCGGTTAAGCGAAAGCGTTTGGCGGTGCGGTAGCCAAGCTCGTCGGTGTCCGTTAGGAGGCGGAAGGAAGGGGTGGGTAGATTAGTTGGGGCGGGTGGGAGGGTGGGAAGGGTGTCGAGGGTTGAGAGGAGGTGATCAAGGCCGTCGTAGGGCGTTGGGGCACGGCGGGTGTCGGAGCCTTCGTCGCTGCTTGGTATGTTGACGGACGCGGGGGTGGCGGAGTCGTCGGTGAGGGAGTCAGCGGTAGGTTGGAGGGAGACGACGTCTTCTTCGGGGAATAGGGCCGTTGCGAGGTCAATTTCGGTGGTTTGTTGTTGGACAGTGTAGTCCAAGTCAACGGATGATGGCTCAGCGTTTGTTTGATCGGGTATATGCACATCTACATTATCGACACTCGCAATTTCGGGTTCACCTTCTGCAACTTCCGGTTTTCCGGTGAAGAGTTTTGTTGAGATCTGCTGAGCTGCTGCTATGGCTGCGTTCGCTAGAGCGCTTAGAGTACCGTTGGGTTCGGGCCGAGGCTCGGAGGCGTCCGCTCGCTCTGGAGAGTTTGTTAATGGAAGTTCTGGCGATGTCAAAGATTCCTGATCCAACTCCATGGTCGTCGTTTCTATTTGTGCATCGAGCACTACATGAGTGGAGATCCCATTTATAGCGTCACCCGCAGGATATCTCCTTGCGTTCATTATCGCCTCTCCGTTCGCGATCTGCTGTCCATATATGGTACCACCAGCAGGAGAGCTCGCTTCGTTCATGGTCGCCTCTCCGTTCGCGACGTCCTCTCCGTTTGCAATCGCCTCTCCATTGACATTCGCCTGTACATTCACATTCACAATCGCCTCTCCACCGGCTATTGAGTCTTCGCTAGCGATCAACTCTCCGTTCGGTATCCCTTCTCCACCAAAAAGCGCCTTTTCATTCGCAGCCGGCTCTTCATCCGCTCTCTGCTTCGCTACCACCTCCTCCACCTCTGGCCTTGGAACAATCAACACCGGCAACTCCACCGTAGTCTCCAAATCCGGAAACAAGACTCTATACGACCCTTCTTCGGGCGGGGCATTATTTGCGTGGTCATGGTCATCCTGTCGCTGCTGTTGCTGCTGCTGGTCAGGAAACGGCGACGGCGATCCTGCATCATACAGATAAGCGTTTTCCTGCACACGCCGAGGCCTGCCTCGGGTGGGCGCTACGTTGAGTTTGAGCGCTGTGCTGGTGAGTGTTATTGAGAGAGGTGGGTCTGCAGGTGCGATGGTTGGAGAAGACGTTCCCGTGAGAGGGGTGATGGAGATGCCCGTGTTTCGCCTTGTAGCCCTCCCCGGTGGCATTTGCGCGGGTGTTGGTGGTGGTGGTAGAGGGTCTTCCTGGGGCATGTTCTCTCTCCCTCTCCCTCCACGATGGCAAGAAGGGTTGACTTTCTGTTTTCCGCCGGAATTCCCCTCCCGTTGCGGCTAACACGGCATTCGTTTTTGAATTCTCAGTGGGTGATATTCTTCTCAGGAAGCTCTTTCGGGTTGTCGTAGACTGTTGTAGGTGAATTGAAGTCTAAGCAGAGCGAGATCAGTTGCTGTGGGGAGTAACTGTCAGGGTTTTGTGGTTGGTATTGTTCCCACTGTGAGGACTTCGGACTCCTTCAAAAGAACCAACGCGGGAGTGCAATAGACGGTCGAAAGTGGAAGCGAGTCGAGAAGAATACAACAGGGCTGGCAGGAGTGGGTCTTCGGTCTTGTGGATGAGCTGCTGCTTGTGTGGGTCTGTGGTTCCAATGTTGGTCCCTTGCAGCCCTTTCTCTCCCGCTGTCCGGCAAACCAACGCGTCTCTCTCAGTTGCGCACCGTTTGTCTTGTCCAGAGGGGAAGGCAACCAACCACACACACAGCGACAAACCGTTGCAAGCTACATACGTACAGCAGACGGTGCTGAGCGTGGGGCCAGGGCAATCTGGGGACTGTGCCTGAGAGAGTCTCAACCGTTGCGAGCAAGGGATAGAAGTGGGCTCCATCCTCTCCATCCTCGCGCTTCGCGTCTTGATAGTAACTCTTCCGACCATGGAGCGAAGGGAAGCTCAGAAGAGCGGAGCGCGGGTAGCCGTATTGAACGAACCACGGCAGCAGCGAATCTACGGCTCAATCAAGCACTGGATAAGGAATATTGGGAAGGAAAATAGAAGAAGGCGTACCCTTGAACTGCCGGGCACACTCTGATCTCCTCTCACATAAGCGCCGGCGGACAGGAAGGATACAGCTCCGCCGATGAGCGTGAGGACGGCTACGACTGCTGCAGCAGAGGCCGTTCAGAAGGATCAGCTCTGCCTAACAGGTGTCCGAGAGCGGCAGGGCCGCGTTTTTTGGATACAGCTCGGGCCAGCATATCGAATGGCGAGAGAGTTTCAGTAGCGTGGGCTACGAAGGCTGCAAATATATACAGCGGATGAGACGACAAGAGACCGCAAGGGAGACACAGGGAGCGAGGAGAACCAGGACGGGAAGCGTTGCCCACCGCCAGGAAACGACAGATGAAGGACCAGTGCCGGTGGGGATACCTTTTCGACTCCAAGCGGCAGCTTGAAGAGATATGCCCGAGGCGAATGAACCCCGGTGGCCATACAATACTCATCAAGCGCAAAGATGGGAGGACCGGACCAGAAGGGAGAGGTGGGCGAATTTGTCACAGCCTGGATTGATAGAGTAGTTTAGGCTTTCGCCCGTTGGATGAGCAGCGAGGCCGAACACGGCACTACCAGAAACACACGCACCACCTCGCCCCGCTCCCAATCCATTTGACAAGCTAGTAAAACACGGCATGAACACACGCGCCTCAATTGACAAAATACAGATAGATCTTCACTTACCTTCATTCTGTGTGATGGTAACTCCTTCCATCGGAAGTTTGCCTCTCTGCTTCTGCTCCCCTATCTGTTGCATAGATCCATTGCTCCCCGGGTATATGGAGAATCCAATGGACTGGTTCTCTTGTTACCCGCACGAGGTTGAGAACGCTCGCGGTTGGGAGGCGTAGAGGGAGAAGGCTTGACGGAGATTAGGGAGGATGTTGCGTATGTGCGTGAGGGGATGCGTGAGGATGCCAGCCCAGAGCTGGGCGGATTTTTGTGAAGAGATCAGAAGGTGGCAGGGTTTTGTAATGTAGAGCGGGCAATCATTATTGGTATTTACAGCTAGTAGCCAAAAAAAAGTCATTATAGGGGATTACAGTGTCTTTACACGAACTACTCTAGTGAGAAGAAGGCCGACTGAAAATGTGCAGACACATCCCAAATGTCGAAGTAAGTGTTTATCAGGCCGATAGCTGCGGCGGCGCCTTCCGTGCCTGGCGCAACTTCCACATCCCCACGCCACCTCCCACCAGCGACACGATCCCACAGGCGAGAAACACCGCCGCGCCGCCGCCCAACGCCTTGATAATCGTGCTACAATCCGTCACACACTCGAATTGCAGCGTCGGGGCCGTGTGGTCATAGTACCCATACCCGACCTCACACGCGCTCTTCCCCGTCGTCCGCGTACGGTCCAAACAATCGTTATGTATCACGATCCCCGCAATCAGCGTGACTACACTTTGGAGGAGGAGGACGCTGCCCATGGAGAGGAGGACGGGCGCGCGGGTGTACCGGTTGTACCAGAAGCAGAGGAGGAGGTAGGCGAAGGGGCCGATGAAGACGGTGGTGAAGGCCGCGATGATGGCGGCGAGGTGCGGGTGTCGCGGGGCGAGCACGTAGGCGGCGTCGGACTTTGTGTGCTCGTAGTGGTGGGGTTCAGGGCTGTGTACTAGGGGTTTCTCGGAGGCGAGGTGCGGTTGGGGAGTGGGTGTTATGGTGGACATCGTGATGAGTGTTCTGTTGGTGTTTACTCGGGAACTTGTTGAGTGATATGGCAGTCAGGGTAGATGAGGGCTTTGGCAAGTGTAAGTAAGTGAAGACAGTAGCTGCGACTGGATCGTTATTTCTTGGCTGCGAGTGATGATGGAAAGAAAGGACGTTCCCAAAGCAAGCAGCAGCGAGCTTAAATACTCTGAAGAAACGTCAGGGTCTATGTCATGCAGTTGCCTTCACAACGTGAAAATGGAGTAAATTCCGGCCCCAGACCGATAAAGCGTGCATGTTCGGCACTCTTCGGGAGGAGGAAGGCTGAGAAGAGCTGACAACCTTGAGGGTACTCCTGGAAGATCGGAGACACTGGCACCGGATCGCACGCATGCATGTCTCCGCGATAATCTCATGGGCCATGATGTCTTTGCTCGCCAAGAGCAGGGGCAAAACGGGGTGGCACGACGTTGCGCGAGCATGCTGTCGGAAGTTACGTATCTGCTGTGACGAGATCATTAGATGGATAGATGGGAAGCCGGCTGGCATGTGCAAGCGATGAGCGTCTGCCGACTCCAGCGACTCTGTTTGACGGTCAAAATGCGCGCAAACGCTGCAAAAAGCAGGTTCCGGACGGAGCCGGCAGTTCCATGTCGTTTTTCGCGCGTTGCCTTTTTCGCGTGCGGAGTTTTGAACCCGCGTGTGGGGGTGATCAGTGATCAGTGATGATCAGCAAGAGGAGCAAGAGAGGAGGACGGGCACGCGCTTGTGTGACGGCGCGACTCACCCAATGGCATGTGAAAACTGGGTCGCGGGCGCTGCGCCACCTGTTGGCCACCCCCGTAATCAGAGCTTTTTACGCGTGCTGGACGACGCGTTTGAACCAACTCCGCAATGTGCTGGAAGCCTGGAACACTCCATGAAAGTGTGCAGAAAAGGCCGAAGGACGTTCAACGATTGCTCATCATACTTCACATGTGGATCGAGCAGGAAAACGTGCAGAGTGACAGGTCTTCTATTTACAAAGTGCTTTGGGTATAAGTAAAGCAGCACGTAGTAGTAGTATACATGATATAGGGTCCCAAAAAGTGTCTTCGAAAATAATCTCAGGTCAGTGATGCAAGGGCTGCCGTCCCTCGTTTGATGAAAAAGTCCTGGTCATGCTGCCCAGTCTTCAATTCGACTGCGATGATGAACGATGGTCTTTCCCTGTAAATCATGGTCGGAACGTTTAGTGGATCAGCACTGATGAAATTCGCTTCTGACAACTTATCGCTTTACCTCGTGCCAGAGCGCACTGGGTAGTAGTACAGCGGGCATGCGTAGGCGCCCTTTGTCATTTTCTTTTTGCTATCGACAGGCTTGAAATGGATTGGCGGAAGCGCTGTTAGGAGCTCCATTGGTTTTGGCTCAGAGAGGCAGTTGTTTTTCCTATCCCAGCTGTGATAATCGAATGTTAAAGTAGCTGCCGCGCAAGATGTAACAAGGGATCTTATGGGTACCTTGCGCCTTCCAGATAAAGGTTGTTTATGTAAACGCCTTCTTTGGGTGCCTGCTGTACGTGAGCTTCGTCCTCAAGCTGCAGCACGGAGAACTCCCATGATAAAGCGTCGATGGCGATGCTGTTTCTTCGTGCGGCAGTTTGCAGCACTGCAGTCAGGAATCCGGTCGGGAATGTGAAGGCTCCTAGCCAGAACATCTTTGGCTCGTTTCTGTGGAGGAAGTTGTCAGCATGTGAACCTCCATGCATAAATGCTATCGCAAACCTACCCTTTGGCCCACTCGGCAAAGAACTCCACGCGTTGTGTCAAATCTCGCGTCCATGCCGCCAGTAGCTTTTGGGAGCCATACGCTTTGCTCCACTGCGGCGGTACTTTCCCTTCCGAGATGAACTTGAAGGTTTCCTCGAGTTCCGGTGACATGACTACGATTCCCCTGATCCCATCCTGCACATCCGTCAACGACTTTCTCATTCTATCCAGCAATTGATTGTATCGCTCGATTTCTTGCAGCAATACGACATTTGTGGGTGACAGATCATGCTGGATCAACTTGTATGTAGTGGTGTAGTCGATATTCTCCGGCAGCTTCCGCAGAATATCGGCCGCGAGGGCCAGAACCTTGTCCTCAATCGAAGCACCGCCCGTCGAGCTGACCTGCGGCTGGAGGGAAAGGAGACTCTGGAGCATGTTTGCCGACTCCTTGATCTGACTAGCGATATCGGCGTTGGAGTGCTGCCCAAACACTTCAGGCTTGTCAGCGCCAGGAAGCGAGTTGATGTAGTCGCGCGTGGCGGGTAGCTCGAACGTGTCGGGGATGTAGTAGTTTGGCAGGCTCGACACCTTGAACTGCGGCGTCGTCACTGCTTCCTCGCTGAAGAGAGTGTTCACGTAACTCCGCAACACACGACGATCCCAGTCATCCGTTATCCGGCCTCCGTAATTGGCTTCCGCGATGAGATACCTCAACGCATCCCACGGCGTCTGTGCGTACTCATCCAACAGCACCGTCATGATGTTCTCGCAAATGTCAAAGTCCGAATCGTTGAAATCCGCCGTCACGTTCCACCCAAGCGTCAAGAACTTCTTCCGTTCCAGCAGAATACTATGGAAAAAGCAGAGCGAGAAGAGCAGCTTCTTGTACACTTCGGGCTTCGTACACCGCTCGTAGTTCTCTTCCAGGAAGCCAGCGTACAAGCGAGCCAGATTCGCCTTGACACCCTTGGGAGGCTCGGTGGTCATTTTGATCCCACTTTGCAAGATAGAGATGGGGAAGTCGGGGTGCGGGCTACTGGACAGCCAAATGCGGAAATCGGGGTGGATCCGTTCGCTCGCTAAACTCTCCAGCAGTTTATCCAAACTCGGCATCCAGCTGATCGACAGATGACAGTTCGCGAGGAACACCCAGTTGCCGTCCCGGATCCCGTCGGTGATCAGCTTGGTCGCTTTCGGGGCTTGGCCCTGACCGAGAGACAAGTAGTTGAACCGGTCAGTCATGCCTTGCTTCTCCGCCAGACTCATCAGGTTGCTCGTGGGGTCCATCCCGGGTGACAGCACGAAAATCAACGGCGTGCGCGGGGATGAGTCTGAATAAATATCCATGATATCCAGTATGGGCGGTTCGACGAACTTCTGCCCAAGGTTCGCAACGACAAACTTGCTGGCGCAGAATATCAGCCGGTCGGGGCGTAGCGACCGAACGATGAGCATGCGTTGGAGGTCGTTAAGCTTGTTGTCCCAGTCGCCAGGGAAGGCGGTTTCTTCGGGGTCGCTGGTCATGAACCAGCTCTTCCATTCTCGTTCGCTTTGCTCGAGGGAGCTTACGAGGCCGGCGAAGGTTGCTAGTGCGTCCAGTTCGGTAATGTCATCCCATGCCGTTTCGGTGATCCTGTTGCGATTGTTTGTTAGCGACATGAGAAATCATGCGGCATTCCGCTTCGATCCCAACTTACCATTCTGAATAGGGATTCGGTAGTTGCCGCTCCCTATCAATGACCTGACCACCTCGAAGCAAGAAGTCATATTCATCCTTCGCCAGTTTTCCTGCCGCTGCCATGATCTTGATCGTCATCTGGAAGGCGAAGAGAAGCTTGTGGGCTTCAAATAGACCCCGACATGTGTTCTTGTACACTGCATAGGTATGATAATCGTTGAGATTGAGGATACGCTCTGCCAAATCATCCGACCGTTTGCTTTTCGCAATCGACTTGTCGAACAATTCCGTGTACGCATCCAACGAGAACTGGTACATCGGATCGACAGTCGAGAGGTCATTCAACACGAAATACAGAACGGAGGCCCGTTGAGCACAAGGCCGGTAGCATTCACGCGCCGCATCGATTCGCTTCTCGGTGTCCTCGCTGACGATCAGTTGCTGGGTCACCTGCTCGGCAGTGGTTTTGGAAGACTGGAGCGTGAGGACCAGCTTCTCGTCATCCAGCAGCGATCCCTGGGCGGTACTCAGTAGTTGCAGAATCTCATCTTCTAGATCCGCTAATTTGGTCTTGGCCGCTGCGACGTTGACTACCAACGTGCTCTTCTGGGCCTCGAGCTCTGGTTTCTCCCGCCTGACGACGATCCCAAGCAGTTGATCCTCCAACCCCTTCTCCTTGACAGCAAAGTTGACGACAGTGGCTTTGGCGAAGATCTCAGGCGCATAGTGAGGATTCGCAAGCTTTGTTGTGATGTAGAACCGGAAGTTCGGGTTGTATTCGATCTCCTTGTCACCCAACTTGATTGTCAGCTGAGCCCCCTTTTTCACAACGGATTTGTTCAAGATGGGGTCAAGCATCGGGTCGATCGTGTCGAGAACGCCTTGCAGAATCACGGGCTTTCCGTACTGGATCGCATTCTCGAGAGTTTTCATAAAGTCCGATTGCTTCAAATCAATGATCTTCAGGTCCTTCCCGGAGCCCTCCATGTTCTTGATCCACTTGTTGGCCTGGTTCTGCGGGTCGACCATGATGGACCACCGTCGCCCGCGCGTGACGATGATACCATTCTCAGCCGAAAATGCATCGCTAGGAAGCCCTTGGATGTTCCACTCCCGTATATCTGTCGGTCTGCCAATGAAGTTGTCAAAGGTGAAGTTGGTGGAAAACGGGATCTCCAGCGCTTTGATCTGCCCAAGCCAGAGATTTCCGACAAGCTGTTGGCGGTAGTTGCTCGGGAACGGACCCGCGTACGACAAGAACGCTGCCGCGAGCAGACAGTCACCGGGTAAGTAGTTCATCGCGTTTTCGTAGTTTCCGATGCTCCGCTCCCACCGATCCCGCTCGCCCGCCAATCCGGATACGAGCTGTTCGGCTCTCAGCAGCTTCAGCTCCGTAAGCTCGGAGTCCTGGCGGAGTTTCTCTTTCAGCCCGACTTTGTCGTCGTACTGGTTTTTGAGTTCGATCAACTTGTCTTGAATCTCCTGGAGTTTGGCTTTTGCTTCACGCATGGACTTTTGTTTCTTGTCCAGTGTTTCCTGGGCAGCGCGGAGTTTTTCGCGCTTCGGGGCTACCTGCCGGAATATTGTCCCGTACGTCTCCATGGCACGCACCCACATACAGAGGGATTTGGCTGCACCCGATACTCTACCAACGACATCTGGCTGGAATGTTTCGTCGGCACAATATTGCGAAACCCTCTTTAAGATCTTGTCCGAGATGTTGTCCTTGTCGAATCCGACTAGCTGTTTGATGAAGTACGGATTTCCTAGCTGCTTCTTGGCCTCCTCCCAAGTTGGCTCGGATTTCCGCAGTACCATCACCGCTTCCATGACCTTTTCGACAAGCGGGGGAGGTTTGCCGTACGAGCGAATCTCGTTCAAGTCCTTCTTGTTCAGCCCTTCCAGAGCTTTCATAGCAGCATTCAGTGCTGGCAAAGCTTGATCCAAATCTGCTTGCGCTGCGTCTGCTACAGCTCTAACCTCTTCTTCTTCGACTTCCAGCTTCTCGGCTTTTGTTGCCACACTTTTCGCTTGCTCGTCTGCCTCCCGTTTCTGCTGCACGATAACGACCAGATAATCCTCACATTGCTTTTGAAACTGCGCGACCTGCTTCTTTGCCTCCTCGAGCTCGACCGAGATCTTCTCCACATTCTGCCGGGTATCATCAAGCTTGCTGAGACCATTTCGTAGCTTCGACGCCGCTTTGCCGATTTCCACCCGCTTCTCCTTCAGGAGCTGGATGTACCCGCTCACAAGTTCAAGATAGTTGATAGGAGTGACATAGTTGTATCGTTTGAGCTCGGCCCGCATCTTCGCTGAAGTTTCCACCACCGACATATGCACACTCACGAAAACCTGCGAAACCGCCCGCCGCATCGCATCGCTTCCCACATCAACGGTCTCCATGTACTTTACACCGACCTCGAGCAACGCGTCCTCCGGCCACTCCGAGAACCAATCGATGGTCGTGCAGTTGACCAACGCTGGGAACATCCGCAGGCGGTTTCGGAAGGGTTCCCCGACGGGGCTCATACATATGATCATGTGCAGGTTGGTTCGCGCTCGCTCGAGGAACCAGGTGTACGCCCCATCCGGCGTTTCTAGGAGCTTTTCACCTTTGCCTACCGTTTGAAGGGTTTGCTTGATTTCTGTTAACTCTTCTGCGGTGAAGAGATTTGGTACCTGATTCAATTGGGCAAGGTCAGCCTTCAAGGTTTATCCAAGCCCAATAACAAGCAGCAAAGTTTGCGAATAATGGAAACTCACCTCTCCGCTGCTCAAGATGTTGCTGATATCCTCAAGAAACGTATCTGAAACAATCTGCTGGTCTGTGATCAGGAATGCCACCGCCTTTCCATCCACGCCAGCCTTTCGGAATACAGTCTTCAAGTCTTCCCGGAAGTCCGTGTGACGGTAATGCTTCGATATCTTGATCTGGAAGACGTCCGTTTCGACAATATAGGCAGCCAAGCGGGTAAGCGATTGACGACCGCTGCCCCCAACACCGATCAGAAGCACGTTGCCCGCTGGCTGGCGCAAGATCCGAGTAATTCTGCAGATATGTTCCATGGCGTCGCGGAACAGAACCAAATCTGCTTGGACATAGCCAGGCTCCGAATTGTAGTCCTTGAGCTTGTCGTCCATGAACTTCTTCAACGTGGCGACTTGCGGGACCTCTTCGTAAACTAGCTCGGCGCTTCCTTCGCGTAAGAAGTCGACGAAGATGGGGATCCGCTTGTCTGGGCCACATAGCTGCTTCAGGCTCGTCGAGAAATGCGTACCAAGCTTGTCATCGACGAGTTTGTGGAAATAGTCTCGGTCCTCTTTGTCCACGAGACGGTCATGAAACACTCTGTAGATCTCATGGACGTAGAGCTTCTGGAAGGACTCTTTGGAGTCGTAAAAGTCTCGATTTGCACGTAGCAAGCCTTGGAAGACCCTGGAGATATCGCGAAGATTGAAGAGGTAATGGATTTTCGCCGGGGTTGGGAGTAGGTGGGAGGCAATCGAGTGGTATATCTCCACCGTCGCCTGGGTGATGAGATCTCCGAGCTGTTTGACATCTTCGTCAAAGTCCTGCAGCTTTTGGTTGATGATCGTGCCGAACATGCGCTTGACCGAAGTCTCCGTAGGGAATGTCATATTCACTACGTGGAATCGTGATTGTACTCGGGGGCTCAGTCGACTCCTGCCTCCTCCTGGAGGGCCCATAGCCGCGACTGCTAGCACATCATTCATGTACTTCTGCGTCTGCTTCTGGCGATCGTAGCAGAACCCGTAATCCATCCACTGTCGCAGGAACTCCAATGGTGGTTGGGATCCGAAGGTGTCTTTCGCAGGCATATTGAGGTCGTCAACAAACATTATGAGATGCTTGCCTCCGATCGGGACGAACATGTTCTTGGTGCGTTTCTCTAGCTTAGATTCTAGAATAGACTGCAGCCCGTTCGAGGATGTTCGCGCCGACATGTTGACCATGAGAACGTTGCTAGTATCCTGATTCAATATGATCTGATGAACCAGGGAAGTTTTTCCCGTGCCAACGTCTCCAACTGCCAGTACAGGACTTTTACGACTGATCAAAGATTTGATCACAAACTCATTCCGGATGCTATCGATGGTTGGCACAAATATCTTGTAGAACGGCGTTCCGGGTGAGTAGCGCCATCCGGAGGGTAGCTTGTCTTCCCACGGCCCCCAGGACTTGTTTTGCTTATCGACGTAGTACTCGTACACCGTGTCCTTGCTTGGAAATTGACCTTCAATCTCGCGGAGGAACATGTCAAAGCTCTTGCGGCTTTCGTCCGTGAGCGACCCTCCAAGCGTCCATATGATCGAGAACAAGAACCAAAGCTCGATCATGCGCGAGTACGAGTCTTGATCTGCGGGATCAACACCATTCTCCCTTGTCGCAACGGCATCAAACAACGTGCAGAATGAAATCACGGCAGATATCTCTGGAACGGGAACAAGTTCCTTGCAGGACTTGCGGAATTCCAAAGTTCTTGGAAGATACTTGTCGACCAAGCGACCCAACATCTCTGCAGAGCCCTTGTCATCGCGGCATTGCATCCAAGATGTGAGGTATGGTCGCCATCCCAAATCCTCGTAGTCCATGTATATCATGCCCACGCGGCTGACCGTCGCAGGCGAAGCTGTGGACATGTCGTCGACCTCAAATAGCAGAGATACCTGCTCCACCAATGCAATACGCTCTCCATTGATCAGAGTGAGAACTTTGTTATCATCTAGCAATGTGTTCATGGATTCAATCCAAAGTGTGTCGACGGGACCATCGAGAATCAGCCATTTCTGGTCTGGCTTTTCGTCGGCGCAAGCAGCACGCATCAAGTTTGACAGGACGCCATCAGTCCACTCGTTGGTGCTGATATTGTTTTCTCCATAAAGTTCCCCAAGACTGAGAGCTTTGGGGTTCAATGGGTACGTCTTCACTGCACGATATATGTCTGGATTGGTTTTGGCCAGTCGGCCGCAGGTGCTTTGCAGAAGCTTCCAGACAGTGGACTTTCCAGATCCCGTCGCCCCGACAATCATGACTCCATGGCGAGTGAGTTTGGTTTCATATAACTGAATGACCTTGGTAATGATTCCCTCCAGTGGCTGCAAGTTGCGTTCCTTCATCTCTTCCAAAAGCGCGGTCCGGAAACTTGTGTAATCCACGGTCGGAGCTTCCACTCCCGGGAAAAGATCAGAGAGCATCCCCATGAACAGCGGGACATCCCAAGCGGTCAATTTCGGGATGTTGTTATCTCGCATCGATAGGTATACGACGATGTCGTCCGGGACAGTGATATCATCTCGTTTGCGTGCGCCCGCGCTGCGGAGAGCTGAGGTCATTGCACGAAGACCGAAATCATAATGATCCTGTTTCGACAATTGCTGAATCGACAGCTTGTACAATGTGTCCACCTTCTTCGACAAAATGCGCGTATTCGAGAACCCTTCGGCGAAAAGCATAATCTCGGCAATCAGCGCGCTGTCAGGAACCATCATGGCCACCGGTCGGAAGAGGGCTTTCAAGTTGTCGGGCAGCTCAGTTCTGCCTGCGTATCCTGGATTCATGGTGATGAAGATCGCGCAGGAAGTATTGAGGCGGATTTCCTGGCCTTCGAAGACGAATACCTTCGCAATACGGGCTATCGCCGAGAGGATGGACGAAATTTGTAAGGCTACGACACTCAGAACTTCAATGTTGATGCGGTTGAACTCGTCGAAGCATCCCCAGGCACCGGTTTGCGCCAATCCGGAGAACATCCTGCCTATGGACTTGTAGTCCATGTCTTCGGAGCAGTTCTGCACGATCACATATTTCCCCAAACTCTTTCCAAGATCCTTAACCGTCTCTGTTTTGCCCGTCCCAGCTGGTCCTTGTGGACTACCTCCACGATGTAGGTGAAGAGCGGTCGTAAGTGTCATATAGCACCGGTCCGTCAACGGGGTGATCACCAGTCGTCCACTGTTGCCCAGGTACTCGTAACCGTAACGGAACTGGGTGTTGATCTGTCGTATGAAGCAATCTTCATCGTCTTTGGCCTCCTTCTCCCAATAGAATCTAAGCTGACAGAGCCAATCAAAAGCGTTGACATCCGACACATTCGTTTTGATCAGGCGATCAATGACATCCCGCGAGTGGACTTCGATTGTGATCAATGAGATTAGCTTTTTGCGTTCGGTCTTATTCAAAGGAGATCTGACGAGATCAGCAAGTTTCTTCAGGCGTATCACTTGCTTCTTCTTTTGATCGCGCATAGCGTGTTTTTCGCCGTTCTGAATGTCCTGTAATGCTTTGGTGCAGTCCATTGTCCATGTCATCAGCCCTGCGGTGATGAGAAGTTGGCCGGGCCAATCCTTCAGCCATCTGTCCATTTTGACTTTTTTCATGCTCATCAATGTTCCCATCAGCAAGCGTCGCAAAGTTACGCGCATGGCGGTCTCGACGTCAGTCAGCCAACTTTCCACCGGACCTATGATTGCATGATTCAGCCTCGCTAACGAAATAATAGTGTTGTGCAGGTATCACTCACCTTCGAGCAAAACAGGGCTATTGAATGGCACGTATTCACCATCAACTGAATGCATTCCGACGGCTTCTGTGTGACGCCGACTATCTGTACCTGCGATGGCTAGTTCAAGTTTGTTGATACCATCGAAGCATTTCTTCAGATGCGATTGGACGGCCTGCGGATCCTTTGCTTGACCCAGAATTTCCAGCAGGTCATCGTTGGATATGAAGTAGAAACGTGGGAAGGCTTGACGCTTAGTTTCCAAGTACATGTCGAGCGATTTTTGAATCTTCTCAAGCTTTTGATTCATGTCATTCAGCTTCTCAAGCAGTTCGGCTTGGTGGGTCGCTCGCAAGACGTTTTTCAGCTCCAACATTCTGTTCATAATTGCTTTCCATCCATTGTTCACACCGTCGAATAAAGCTGACTCCTTGGGAAGCTGTTTCCTGATGTCTTCGGCACCAACAAAGATGTTCTCCAAATACATCCATTGACGTTGCACTTGAAGTAGCAGCTCAATTACTTCCATAATTCTGGAGAGAGTACGCTCCCAATGATCCACTTGACTCTCGAAAGCGAGGAAGAACTTCGATGCCTTCATTGAGGACAGCGTCACTTGATTGTCCTCCAAAAGCTCGAAGATCGAGTCGGTGCTGCGGAGCTTGGAGTACCCCCTCTCCTCTTTGTAGGCAACAATGTCAAGTTCTAACTCATCCCACGAAGCTTTAATCGTTTGCAAGCCCTGTTCAATGGAAAGCTCCTTCGTCGCGGCCGACGAGATGCCCGCTATTGACTCCGCATGCTGATCCAAACCAATATCCAGGATCTTATCCAAAGTGAAATCTTTGCCTTTGGGGTCGAACGACTTGCCGACCTCATCAATGAGTTCGGACCAGTGTCGATCTCTGAGAGCCGGGTTCCTTAGATCCTGCAGTAAAGGGATAGTGCGCTTCGTATGTTGGACCCGATCGCGCAAGGATTGGAAAACGTCCCACTCCCGCATTTCACGTCCGGTCTTGTTCAATCGTTTTAAGAATCCTTGGACCGATTCGTCTACTTCGCCTGCGTCGAGAGTGAGGAATGGACGTAGGCGCCATGTCTCATACATATTATTCCATTCTTCGAATAAGGTCCAGATTTGGCTAAGAAGCTCCAAGGTATTGGTCATGAATTCCACATCTTTAGAAGGAGGCTGCTCCAGCTGGAAGACCGCAAGCCCTTTTTTTAGCTGATCCTCGCTGTTAACCGCGTTGTTCAAGGCGACCCGATACTCTTGAATGCATTTCAGCGCCTTTTCTACCCCGAAGCCAGCGTTGAAGGGGCCCTTTCCAAGGAACTCCTCTCGCAGAGACGACGTAGTCCTCGAAAAGTCGTCGATTGCAGTGAGCAGGTCCGCCTTGAACTTGGATTTGTATTCTTGCAACGTCTTCCCGGAATCAGCAATGGTTTGCTGGAACGCCTGCCATTTCACAGGTAACGTCTCGAGCAAGGCCTTTTCGTCATCCTTGATTTGCACTTCATACTTTTCCAGGATTTCGTATTGTTCGCGAATCGGCCGGAATTGCCCCTCGATGGATTGCAATGAAGTCTGCAGCTTCTGGAGAACGCCAAGACTATCCCCCAACTGGTCCAGATCCCGTGGAACAGTTCGGAGCTTCTCTGCCTTCTCGACGAACATCTTGTGCAGACTAATCAAGTCGGTACTAGCGTTGTTATTGAGAAGGGTCGTAAGCTTGTTCTGCCACGAATTGCAATGGCTGACCAGCGCATGCTTCAACAAAGAGCAGTCAAGGCGAATGAAGTTGATATTTGTGAGGGTTTCCTCCTTCTGCGTATTGTTCGCTACTTCGTTGTAACGATTGATGTCGGCGTCGAAGGTCGACAAGGCAGGCTTCAATTTTGCATAACGGCGTATAAAAGCGTCCTTGTTGATTTCCCAGATTTCTCTGTAGGTGTCCCAAGTGCGAAGATACTGCTGGCATTTCACTGCGTTGCTCGACATTCCATTCTGGATCGTCACGAAGATCTTGAGGATATCCTCCTCGTTTGCTATAATATCATAGAAACGTGGCTTTCGTTCGACCGTGTCTGATCCAAGGATTTGACTGAGGCGCGGTATCACTTCGATAGTCGATATCATCTCGCGGGCAACAGTATTGATGGTTCTCTCCAGATCTGTCAGACTTGGATTGAAATCCACTCGTTGGCTTTCCAGAACAACGTTCACTTTGAAAAGCGGTTGGACTTCCGCGCCCCCATCGCGCGTTTTCCCTTCGCCATTGATGGCCTTATTTATCTCCTGCAAGGACCGACGTACAGAGGTTCGAAGCGCTTCCTCCACAGCCGCATCGATCTTTTCCACATACTGAATCCATTGGCTATACACCTCTCGACCATCATTTCGGAACACCTCGTATGTCGTATGCAGCGTATTGCGAATGTTCTCATGCAGCGCAGCGAGCTTCTCCTGGATGATGCTGCGATACCTTTCCTGGGATTTGCCAAAATCCTCGAGCTCGTATATGCGTTTGCTTTCGACGTTCCACAGCAGTGAGTCTGCTATCAGCTTGCAGTTCCTCCGTATACGCGCATTCGACTCGATGTAGTCTGACACGGTTTTCTGCACATCTTGAGAGTAGCGGCGACATTCCTTGACGAAGTAGTCGGTTATGCCCTTGGATGCCCATGTCAAGCTCACGAGGCCGGGGTTGATCTTCCGATCGAGAAAACGAATTCGCTCACGGAACAGCAGATGCTCTTCGGGTGACAAGGTTTCCATGATACTGTTGTGATCTCGCACCACGAGAAGGATATTCTCGCGTAAGACACGGAGCTCCTCCCGTTTGCTGTAAATCTCCTGAATATGGAACGGGACGTCCATTTTCAACTTCTGCCAGTACGTTATCTCCGCAAAAACTCGCAGCAAGGTTCTGTCAAACTTGACTTCCAGCATGCCTTGCCCTCTGCGTGCCATCAGAGCGTTGTCCAATCGGGTGCTCAGCTCCGCCGGAAGCTCCGCTATCCATTCCGAATGCACGCGAGACAGGTAGTCATCTAGTGCACCCACCAGAAGTTCGTACTGGACCTTGGCATCATCCGCCAGAAGAGTTTTAGGAAGGTAATACGCATTTTTTAACGCGTTCATCGAGTAGCTAATGCGCCGGAGCAACGAGCGCGCCCAGTATGCAGAGCCGGATTCGTCAGGTTGAGACCGAAGGATCTCCGGACTCTTCCTGTGGGCTTCGAATTCGAGCTTCACGGCGTTCAGCTCCTGGAGAAACAGGTTATACGCGTCGGCCGTCTTCTTTTCCACCGTCCTTTTGATCGCTTCTCGTTTGGCCAAATGATGGAATATTTCCAAGAGTTCAACGCACGCCTCCACCGTCGTGGCACCGTCAAAGGCTGATGAGATGGTGTTCTGCATCATGACCTCCAAATCTTTGACACCCTGTTTAAAGGTGTTATAGTCGTCGTGCCATCGTGTGATTTTGACATCGAGGATATATTTGCGAATGTCCCATAAACCGGAAAGCAGCTTTCCGAAGGCTATCTCGATATCTTCTAGACTAGAACGCGAACATTGGTGACGATCAGAGGCTCTTGACGGAAATCAACCACACATACCTTTTGCTGATCTCCGGACCTTTTGATCCGCCAAAGAATGGCAGCGGTGCTTTCTCCCCGCCTTGAAGCTTCCGCGCAAATTGAACCTGCCCTTCACAGACCTCCAGTAAGTCCCGGCAGCGTTGCACAAAAGCATCGATTTGAGCAAATATGCTACTCTCATCGAAATCCCAACGACGTTTGGTGAACTTTGCGATATGCGCGCAATGCTTCTTGTAGATCAGCTTCCATGACTCCCCACAGCTGATGCTCTCCTGTAGACTGAGCATACTTGCGCGGACATCTCCATGGAAAATCTCATCCAATGATATCTTGGCGCAGCAACGGTGTATTATCTCATTGCTGACTTTCCGCAAAAGGCTCGTCAAGCGCTCTTTGGTGTTGTAGTATTTCGAATTCGCCCAGATGATGCGAATGCAATCTAGAAGTTTAGGAAGTACCCCAGGTATCGACTTGGGCTCCGTTGTCGCAAGCACTTGACAGGGCTCCGCAAGCGTCGAGAGGAATTTCAGATTATCCTGCGCTTGAGTCGTTCCCTCCTGGATGAGATGAACCAAGCGCATGAACTGCTCCAAGTACGAAGATCGCGCGAGATCAAGAATGTGCAGGATCTGACGCACATCAGCGCGGTCCAGCTGAGCACTTATCCCCGACAAATCATCACATCTGCTCCGCCAGAATTGGATCTCTTCCGTCGGTCCAGAGTTTTCAATCGTTTCCGAAGCGTGTTGATTGTTGACGACTTCCTTGATCTGCCGGGTCCAGTGCATGAGAAGCGATTCCAGTCGCTGGATCACGTCTTTTCGCTTCGCGCACGATTCGGCATCCGTGAGCTCTTCCCTGGGTACGTAGAGCACGGTGTGCCCTTTCATCTGAAACGCCGCATCGGTTAACAGCGCCATGAATTTGTGCAGCTGGTTGTTGAAATCTTTTCGAGCGCTCTCCGGCCAGCGTTGATTGTTCGATACGATTGGAGTGAATACTCCATCCATCAGCCGTAAAAGATTCGGCATCGCTCCTCCCGTAATTGTCCCATATTGAACCATACGCTCGAAGTTGGCATCGCTGATTTGTTCGTGTTCCGACGCTTTGTCTCGAAGAAAGTACATAAGGTCGGGGTTCGACTGGTCTTGCAGTGTATCGGTGAGGTGAAGCTGCGGACTCCCATTGCGGTTGTCGACAAAGGCAAATAGTTTTGCAGCGGTTTTTGCTTCGAGGAAGTTCGCTACGGTCTTTTGATGTTCCTCGGTCCAGATGTCCTTGGTGAACGACGGCAACGTTAGAAGGGTACAGAAACGATCCACCAGTTGCCCAACTCCATGGCCTTCCGGCGGCACGCTGGAGGTCAGCATGGTTCCCTCTGCGCTCGGTCGCAGGAGAGTGCTCAGTAACTCAAAAGAGGGAGGCAGACGTCTTGTACAGCTTCTCGGGTTTGTCACCTTCAACGTCCGATTCTCAGATTTCAAGCAAAGCCCCTTTCTGACGCGTTCTTGCTTACCTGATGGTGAACGCGTGCGCTCGTCACGACCATCTTTCGAAAGAGTCCCAGAGAGGACCACTCTCATCACCCGGCAACAAGCTTCTGGGCAAACCCAACTAAATCGGCCAAGCAAACACAGGTAGGCCCTTAACGACCTCGTACATAGTTCGGCAAGGCTGTGCAAACCAACACTCGCTACCATCCCCCTCTGCCTTCTCCCTCTCCCGATCACCCCCGGTTGGGACATCGTTATGGGCCTTCGTTCACGCACGCACATCAGGAGGTGCAAAAGTAGATCGTCTCAACGCATCATCGCAACCCACTCCGTAGCTTCGGATCGAGCTTTCCGATGATTGAAAGCGCCTCCGGAGTTTTTTTTTCATATCTCCCTATTCGTTTGACCCGTTTTTCGCGGATGCTGACGTCTGGCACGTTCCCTGGGCTTATAGTTTTATGAGCGAGATTGGGGCCAGCAGGGATGCCAATACAGGGGTGGCATGGACGCTTTATCTTCTTGGGCCCCCTCACGTCCACTTGTTACCAATGCTGTCCGCCCTCCGCAACTCAGGAGCAGCCGCGTATGGAACAGCGAATAAGAAAACGAGCATCGGAAGCATGGAATTTCGAGGATGCGCCACCGCTCTGTCCAACGTTTTGCCCCAGTCATCGGTGGGCCGATAATGGGAGACTGCTGTGATCGAAACAAGGACAGGTGTTCTGGACTTACGACTTGGGACACTGGACCTTCCATCCAACTCTCGAGCGACGCGGAGCGATTTGGCCTATTGCATTCGACCACCCAGACTGCCTGGGATTGACGACTTTCGGGAAGAATTTCGGACAAAACCGCGGTCGCTGCGATGCAGCTTTCGATAGTCTATCCGCCAAATCGGTCGGTCACAAGTGGGAATGAACGCTATCGTGGCTTCAACGAACTGCTGCGAGTGGGACGGAGTTTGTGGATTGTGGACAGAGTCTTGCTGTAGTACGGGCGTTTTGCTTTCTTTGGAGGTTGGACGTTGTATGTATCCACTCGCTGCACAGAACATTGCGTTGGTCACCCTTCCATAAACCGATGCCCTTTCAATACTTGATACGCAGTCCCACACTTGCGAGCTTGTCCACTTGCAATCAGAGCTTCCGCAACGGCCATGTCCCCCACAAGCACAACTTCCCTCCCTGTGGCTTCAACCTCTTCCCTCCCTGTAGCTTCAACCTCTCCGGGCGAGGATGCAGCACATCTTCCCGGCGATGCTCCATTGTTCTCTTCCGCAGCACGAGGCGGAAGACTTCCACATCAACCTCCTTCAGATCTTCACCCACACATATGCGCATGCAGACCAAGCACAATACCAGTGCCCGCGCATACCCGTGTCAACAGACAGTGACGAGCAAACTCGACAGGAAGGCTAGGTTTTTCACTGTATATTCCAACCCCATGTACAAAATCCAGACATATCCATCATCGCCAGGCACAAGACAAGAGAAGATATACCCTTAAGCCTTGGGGGCAACGGGCTTCTTGTCCTTCTGGAAACCACGGAAACGCTGGGGAGGGGTACGGTCACGACGACCTTCGACGGAGCGAACACGGACGATCTTTGAGTGGATGGCGCAGGAGACGCAGTAATGCATCTTGATGTACAGCTTGGGGAGAGCGTACTCTACAAAATTCCAAAGGGGAAGGTTAATCGCTATTCCTGTGTTCTCCAAAAACAAAGCTGAAAGTCTTACCTTCGAAGACGGAGGCCTCAGACAAATCGCGAATGGCAGCTTGCTCAACCATGTTGCGAATCAAGAACCTCTTGATGGCCTTGTCCTTGGGGACGCATCGCGCGCAGTTGGAGCAGCGGACGGGCTTAACGTGGCCGCGTCCGTGCTTGGAGCGTCCGTTGTTCCTCCTCTTCTGAGTCTGCGAGGGAATGCCGAGAAATGGCGTGTTAACCCTCCATTTGACAAGCACTGCGTTTGTGTGTTCCGTTCTCCCATGTTCTTCATGGCCCTCTCAATGCTCGAAATGTCGCCGTTCCTCTGGGGAGTTCGCTGGTACCCATGCCACATCTCAGCCCCACGTCAGAATAACATCCTCACACATGAGCGAGCTGATACCACGGTTCCCCGGAGTTGCCACACCCATTGCCAGCGAACCCGTCGAATATCGTATTCCAGTGCCACCCCCTTCCCTCTCGGCGCCGTTGTCCACAAGCCCTCTCTCCACAATCGCAATTCGAGAATTCAATGTGGGCCAATTCGGTTCCACTCGTTCGTCCGTCCGTCCATCCATCCGTCCATCCATCCATCCGTCGCTCGGAACCCCTCCCTCCACTCGCATTCGTCCATCCTTCCTCGGCGGTCGTCGCTGCTGCTCCTTGGTGGTGTTCGGTGCTTACCATGATGAGATTGTGGTTCCCACTTAGACTTCGCCGGAAATTGAGAGGGCTGTTCAACTAATGCCTGCGAGCGCTCAGTGACCCAAGCACTCGGCCCGCAACCCGCGTCGATAACTAACTGTGAGGAAAATAAGTAACAGGTCACGTGTCGTGTTTTAGGTTGTTCAATTAGCCCATTCAGCATCTGTTTCTCTGTTTCCTGGGCGAAGTAACTATTGTGGAGGAGGATGGATTCGAAGGGGACCTCAGGCTACTACAGACGCTCACTCTGTGACGTTCCGTTCTGCTGTAAGGAGCTACGTTCACCTGGGTGGAAGCAAGAGCGGGTGACAAGGCGTCCAAAGGTGAAGCCGGCCGCCACTCTCGGCATTCCACAGCGCAGGCCGCCGCGTGCTTCTCCCGACGAACATCGGAGAGCAGTCCCACTGCATGATGCATTCAGCGGAATGTGTTGGAGGATGCCGAACTCGGTGTGGACATCCCCAATTCCAGTGTCCAAAACGGTCGGAGCACTCCCGCAGTCCAGAGACATGTCCGAAAACGCGTGTGACATGAACTTGAACCTGAGCGATCCCCTTTTTGCCCTCACAAATCCCCCTTTCGGCATCGTCCCTTGCTTTTTTCATTGCTGCCGTCGGCCGTTGGACAGAAAGGGACAAGGAGAGGGATCTGCCGTGTGGGCTTTTCTATCATGTTACGCTTTTTCGTCCCGGGTCAGACTGTCGAGCTGTTCGTGCCAGACCTGAGAGGTGTGGGAAAGAAGGCTGTCAAGCATCTTGCACAGCGTTCCAGTTTCTTCCCGCAACTGACAACTATCAGCTGAAGACAGCATACTCTCGCCGCTAGTTTCTGAGCTCTCCTGCAAGTCTCGCTTCCCGTTCTCCATTCCTCAAGATCGTTGCCCGTCCCGTGAGGCACCCCCGGTGTTGTCTGACAACAGTTCCTGACCATCTTACCATCTCCGAGAAGCACTTCGCAATACAGCTGCGGACTGACACATACACTCCCAATACCGTTCTGTTACGGACTCACATTGAGAGAGGACACCGCGCTAGCTGCGAGACGTTTCTTTGGGCACAAGTCGACGGAAGCTCACCAGGCATTGCGGCCATCTCGGGAAAACCAGCTGCGCACGACTACGCACGCGTTCTCCCCCAGAGTCATCTCAAAGTCCGACAACCCCCCCACAAACCCCGCCGCCCTCGAACCCCCCAACCATGGTCAGCTTCTACCTCCTCCACCGGGGCCTAACCTACTTCACCACCTCGGGCGCCAATTTCCTGCCCCTCCTCAAACACGCCATGGACCTCTACTTCGCCAAACGTTACGCCAGCGTCCCGTGCGCGCAGCCCTGGTTCCGTTATACCTGCTTTGACGACTTCAGTACCGACTGGTCCTTCCGCACGGAGCTCGGCTGCGTCTCCATCATCGCGCTGCTCACGGTTCTCATCCTCGGCTTCCACACCTTACTCGCCACGTACCATTTCATGTGCTGCTGGACCGCACGGAAGGGCGATTTCCTTGCCGGCACAGAGTTTGGATGCTGCGGCGCCGCAGCGGTCGTGATCGGCCTCGCGGCGGATGACGAGGAAGTCAGCCGCGTTGTCCCGACCAAAGTGAAGCATCGCCGGATGACGAGGGTGGTGACCGCCGTGTTGGAGGTGCCGTTGATTGCGGCGGCGTGTGTGGCGATTAATATTGATACGTCGGATACGGTGACCGATAGTCATCGGAGCAGTTTGTGGTTGCTTTTGGTGGTGTTGATGTTGAATTTGTCGAGCTTTATTGATAATATATATGAGGGGTTGATGATGTTTGTTATGGTTTGACGACATACCCCCCCGGCGTAGTATCTAGTCTTTCCCCCCCGAGATGGGAGTTCCCCTAACGGACATAATCGTGGCGTATTGCTGTTAGTCTTATACTTTGTCTGAATTTTCCTGTCATCAGAATACGTGTTAGAGGCAGCGAGGACGTTGATTCTGAAGCCAAGAAACGTGTGGTGGTGGTATTTGATCGAAATGTACATATCTACAATGAGGTTGCGGGGGTGTGTATGCTACATGCTATTTACAAAAGTCAAGAGTGTCCCTCAATCCAAGCGTCCGTAATAGGATCTAACCTAATCCTCTAAGTATCTCTACGCCTACACCGCACAAGCAACCACGCCGTTCGCGACCAACCTCGCCCTCAACGTCTGTCTAATCCTCGCCTCGACCCGTCCCCGCTGGCCCATCCCCCACTTCCCCAGCCGCGTTTGCCGCAGCATCCTCTGCCCGCTCTCCACCCTCCGAATCTGGAACCCGGCAAAGTCCCTCAGCCACGCCACCCACCTCCCAAACACCTCGCTCGGGACGACCAGCTGCCACTGTAAACCCTCACAGATGGCCTTTTTCATCGCGACCAGCAGCGCGGTCGACAGCCCGCTGACGTAGGAGTAGTGCGAGATGGAGTGCGGGATATCGTTCAGGAACGAGTCGGCGGTGGAGATCGCGGCCGTGAGGAGCACCAGCGGCGCCAGCGGGGTGGAGGCCATGACGTGGGTGACGGCGTGCGTGTGTCGTGGGTTTGCGTGCGCGAGGCCGGCGAGGTATTGGAGGGCGAGGAAGACGGTGGTGGGTTTGATGAGGGTGCGGGAGAGGATGGTGTGCAGGGAGTGGGTGAGGCGGGGGAGGTTGGTGGTTTTGGCGGTTGCGGGGAAGAGGTGGATGAGGACGTGGACGGCGAGTTTGGCGAGGGAGGCGGTGTGCGAGGAGTGGGTGCCCCGGTGGTGCGGGGTGGGTGCGGATGGCGGGGAGGTGTCGTCCATTGCTGTGCCTTTGCGGAGATGTGATATGCGGCGGTTGATTGTGTGCGGTGTTGGTGGGCGAGGGATATAAGAGACCCGAGGACTATGACCGACTAACAGGCGGGCGCACCGCTGACATCGACACTGATATAACTTGCCAAAAAAGCTTGTTCTTGCTCCTTCCTTCACTTCTTTCCGCCGATGCCGTGGTAATTCCCGTCTATATGATGAATGTCCCGGAGCCGCACGGAAAGGGGTTCGCCGCGGCTGTTGAAGCGACTCGAACGAGTATGAGAATGTGAAGAATGGGTGATTGATGAGCGGGGAGCGGGAGTGTGAGTGTCTGTGGATGGGATAAAGTGGCGAGCGGGTATTGAGGCCTGAAGGAAAAGACGAACGGCCAAGTGTCAGAACGACGAACCCCCACGGCCAGCGCGCGTTGCGGTCTGGGCTTACGTGATTTCCCGACGGCGAACCATGCGGCCGTGTTGGTTGGCGCTCAATCAAACGCGTCCCGTCTTGCTATTTTTGAGCAAACCAGTGGTTTCACTTCAAATTCAGAGGGAGGGGGCCAAAGCGCCGCCGGGGTGCTGCCAATCGTAACAAACCTACTAGTAGGCCTCAAACGGTTCGACTCCCCAAAAGCTATATCCCAACGCCCAGTTTCACTTCTCAATCACTCCCATCGCCCATAACTCCTCAAAGTAATGCTTCCCCCTCTCATGTTTTGATCGTTCGATGGAAGGTGTGGTTGGGTACGTAACGTAAAAACCCACACGGAGATGGACAAAGCCGGTTCCTGTTTGCTTGGTCGAGTCTTTGCCCAATCATGCAGCCTTACAAATGCGTATACCGTACGTACGGAACTGCCCAGTTTCGGGGCGTGCCGGAGCTTACTTTTCGTTGGAATACCTGTGATCGGAGGTCTCTGAAAAAAGGGTTCCCAACACATCGTTGCGAACCAATGTTGCCGGGATCCCCGACCAGAAACATTCAGATGCAGCTGCATTTGCCTCGTTGAGCACGGAACGGTGACATGACAATCACGGCGCTCGAAGCATTCAGGGGTGTGCCGTTTTGGAGCGTTATGTGGATCCGGCCGGAGCACATCCCATTTTGGAGGACCCCATGCTGGAAGCCCGCTACGAACGGGCCTGCTCCCGAGCATTGAGTCGTAACCCCTTTCGGGACGGACAACAACGGCTTCAATGCAACTTTTTGTCGAAACATATGTTGTTGTGTGATGGGAGATCCCCCACACAACGTTGCAGACCAACGGGTGCTCTCTTAGATTCGACACGGGATCCGCAAAGAACAATACAATACACGCTGACGGTATTGACAATTCCCCTATTGCGGATTGAAAGCTATCTGCCGGAGCGCATCCCGTCTCGTAGCGGAGTTTACCGGGGTATCGCATTGTCAAAGCAACAGGCCATGATATAAATGGGAAAGCGTCCGCTGGTGTCAGGTGACGTCCCCAAGTTTCTAAGTTCCATGGTTGCCAAATGACGAGCGGGAGGTACGAGCTCCGAGGACATTTGGGAGTGAGGGCGGGAGCACAAATGAGTTCCTTTACGTATACAGTAAATAAGGCGCATTATTACGTAGCGGGCAGAACGGGGATTTCCGCCCATTACCGCCGGGTGGGGGCCTATTACCCTCCCCAACACTGGAGCTCGCTTGGTACTGTATACATCTATAGATCGTAGCTTAAAAGTGCTTGATGAGACGATGAGATGATGCTGTCTGTCTGTCGCGTCCGCCCATGTCCAAATCTGTGTCCAAATAACCGGCCAAAAAACCATACGCTTTCTGAACAAGGCCGCAACGGACCGCTGACTGACGGACTTTAACAAAAGACCCTCATCCACAAGGACACCCCCCCAACTGCTCTTACCAAGCTCAGCCTCACGAGTACATATACCCAGAGTGCCAGCTTATACACTGAGAAACCCGCTCTGCGAAACAGTCGGCCTGAGAAGAGCTTCGAATTCGGGGCATTTGAACACCTTACTTACGACTGCTGGACCAGTCGTAACTCCTCCCAACAACAATGGAATTCCATCCAGCAGAACAACCACCAGCAACAGTCACTGCAATCCCAATGTCCGTGCCAACGACCACCACCGCCACCCCCGCCCCCATCACCCCTGCACCGCTCACAACCACCACCAGCACAGTCCCCGACGCAACAGCCAACACCCACCTCACAATAAACTTTGGCACCCAGGAGAACTACGAGGCCTTTCGAAAGCATGTTAGGGAGGATCCCACCTTTTTGAAATTGAGATCCCAGGAACTGACAGACTGGTGGTTGGTCAAATTCTTTGATGGGGCGAGAGGGAATACGGAGTTGGCATTGAAGATGTTGGAGAGGACTCTTGTAAGTTGAAGGGACGCGAGCGATAGGGGGCGGTTGCTCGAGGTTCCGAGCGATAGCCGAGCGATAGCGAGAAGAGTGACTGAGGTTCGCGAGCGAAGCGAGGTGCAGGGATGCTTCGGTCTGGGAGACCCATAGGTCGACCATAGCGAATGCCTTCTGGTTTGCGATGTGAGCGCGAGCAATAGCGAACCGCGAGCATTGCAAACGGCTTCGCGAACGACAGCGAAGCGCGAGCGGCGCACTTGCGCCAAAGGCGCAAGACTCCCGTCACCGCATTACTTAGCGAGCTTCGCACATTCGCGGCCCGACCTCCTCGTAATTCGCGAGCGGAGCGAGCAGGGTATCGATCATCCATATAACCATCCATCAACCATCCAATCGCATCGCAACTGACATTCATTTTCCCTCATTTTTTTATTTTCATTTTAGCAATGGAGGATAGACTATAAGTATTCTTCGCTCCGCACGGAGGACTTTTCCGCGGACCACGCGACCGGCAAACTGTACTTCCATCACTTCACAAAAGACTCGACCCCCGTGCTGATCTGGCGCATCTGCCGCCACAAAGCCGACCCCAAGAACGTCGAACACACCGTTCGCTTCATCGTCTCGTTTCTCGAAAAGGGCACGCGGGAAGGGATCATCACCTCCCGCCTCACCCTGCTGATCGACCGCGTCGGCAGCGTGAACGAGAACGTGGAGGGGATCGCGTTTTTCCGGAGCTTGACGCACGTGTTGCAGACGCATTTCCCCGAGATGCTGCAGCGGTTGGTGATCTTCCCCACCAACTGGCTGCTGTGGACGGTCTGGAAGGTCGTCAAACCCTTCCTGGACGCCTCGGTCGTCGAGCGGTTATCCCTCCTTGGCCCGAAGGAGTATAAACAGGTGTTGCAGGACCTGATCAGCGCGGAGCATCTGTCGCCGCGGTATGGCGGGACGAGCGTGGATTGGACCGAGGCCGTTGGCGGCGGCGGCGGCCATGTCGAGGAGTCCGATGACGACGACCCTCACATTGAGAACGGTAAACAAGCCCCCGGCCGCGACTCCGGTGTATCCGTCTCGGCCGTCTCGCTCGACGGCCTGCATATCTCGAAGAAGGCGGACCACTCCTCGTCCTCGCACAGTCGGTTTGGGAAGGCGGCGGGGGGGTGGGGTGTTGGGAGCAAGATGAGGAGGATGTTCAAGGACGCGAAGGAGGGGAAGGAGGGGGGACAACAGCATTCTTAAGCACGATTTGGGAACGGTGTAGTGTAGTCGTAGATGGGATTAGAACGTTTTAAACCCAAGAAACGAACGAACAGAGACTCTCCACCCCACTTTCATCCCCCGGACCGCCCCCCCGCCTTCCACTTCCGCCTTCCCCCTCTTCGCCAACATGTGACGGCGACATACATCGAACCAGTTTAATCGTTCAGGACATAAAGGCCTGATCAGAAGAACTCATATATATATATGTACGCCTCGCTTCCCACATATCATCGACGCCCCGTTTGTAAATATATTATCCTTCCTGTAACGACCGATCTCTGCTTCCGATGGTGAGCTTTGCGTCCTACCCGCAGGTTGTCCTTTCATATGCGGCAGCGCGCGTTTCATGGAGGCCTTCTCGCCTCCCCATCGCAGATCTACCTGCCCAACTCGTCTATCTGTCTATCTACCCTGCACTCCGTGTACCGCCATTTGCGCCCGAGACTCGGGCGCGGATGGCCCGACGTGCATGCCGTGACGGCCATCCGACGACGATCGGGGTGCCTGAGCCTGAAATCTCCCTTCGCGCATGGTGCGGTGTGACCCTATACGACCCGGCGGGGAGGTTTTCCGCTCTATCCAAACGGGGGCGATGCTCTCCTCCGTCCGGCGTCTCGATGACAGATATCCGCCGGCGGGGGCAGCCAGTCGTTTCCCTCGACTCCAGCCATGTCCCAAAAACCCTGGAAGACAGGGTGGAATCCAGGGGGTCCCTCTCACTCCGCTGGCTTCACCGCCTCCCCAGGGTTACCACCCCGCAAAGGCTTCCGGAACTTCCCCTGCAACCACACCCTGTACATCTTCAACTCCCGCTTCCGATTCACAATCAACCTGCGATCAACCGCGTTCTGCTCCACAACGAAGTCCTTGAACATCCCTGCAACCTCATCTACAATGAAAATAGTCATAGGGGTTAGATACGCGAAGAGAGCTGTGGTCTTTCTCGGGAGGGGGTTTCCTTACCCTGCGTGAAGAAGTAGACACGAGTGCCGTCACCGCGGATGTAAAAGTTGTCTTCGAGCATGCGGCCGCCTTTTAGGCGGAGTTGGGCGAGGTCGTAGCGGCCGTAGTCGCGGAAGAGGAGGAGGCCGCCGGGTTTGAGGACGCGGTGGATGTTGGATACTGCTGTTTTCCATGAGCTGGACAAACAGGATAGGGGAATCGGGGTCAGTGAAAGTGCTCCTGTACGCAAAACAAGACCCTGACTTTGCATACCTGGGATGTATTGCGGAGAGGACAAAGATGCAGGTGCAGATGTCGACGGATTCGGGGGCGATGTTGGGTGGTTCTTCCGAGGTGATATCTGTGCATACGGATATCGGTTTAGGACCATGCCTCTGTTTTCGCGGTTCCCATCTCGCAGGGTATACTTACCGTAAACAAACGCTCGACATTTGCTCTCGTCGTATTCCGGGTTACTCTGATTCATGAATGCATAAGAATCCGCCAAACCCTCATCAATACCCAATCCACGCCAAGAGCATCGTCAAAACCCTCCCCTCGACCAGCCAGCCCACCCACCTTAACAACATCCACAGCAACCGCCGAATAATCACTCGCCCACACAAACAATTCCTTCCCCTCGGCGGCCCCAATCAACGGAAACACCGTGTTCCCGGCCCCACACCCAATCTCCCACACGGTGAACCTCCCCTCCCCGTCCTCCCCTTCCTTCCGCTCGGGCAACCCCGCGAAGATCTCCGGAAACTCGATCCGCAGCCAGTTCCGGTCCTTGAAGAATCGATTCGTGTTCTTGGCGTAGAATGCGTCCCACATGCGCGAGGCCTCCGTGTCGTATTTCTGCACGAGGTCCGCGGGGACCGGGTTGGCAGCCTGTTTGGCGATCAATTCCAGAGCGGTGGATTCTTGCTCCGCGTCCCATTCTACATTGTCCCTGGAGGGTCCCACGGGAGGTTGACCAAGTGGTAATGGGCATGGACGAACACGGACGAGTTGGTTACGTACCAGGCGTTGAAATTATACACATCCTCCTCGCTGTCCAGGAACCGGGTGCCAAAGTCGCTTACGCTGGAGACCTGCTTTTTGACATGCTCCTCTGGTCGGTTTGGGGGAGGTAGGGTCGGCTCGGTGGTGGTCGCTGGGGGCGAGGCGTCGGTGTCGGCCATGGTTGAGGCTGCACTAGGTCGACGGCGGGGACGATAACGGGACGTTGCTTTCAGGTGGAGTCGGGGAGATATTGAGCTTCCAGTTCCTTGGCGAATGTCAGAGTTGGCAGGGATGCGATGAAGAATGTGCTGCTCGAAAAGTTCACAGCAAACCTCGCGCGTTTTGCCCACACAGACGAGCCAGGAAAACATCGGCCCATATACACAAACGCTAGGTAATGAGGAGGGGCGCCGTCGGCAGCAGCTCAAGTTTCCTGCCATCTCTGGGTTTCAGCAAGACAGGCATTTGTCTGTCCAAGCACAATTGGTGTGGGGTGAAGTGTGATTCAGAAGGTATATGACATTGATGACCGTCAGTAGACAGAA
This sequence comes from Fimicolochytrium jonesii, assembly GCF_025526975.1. Lineage (NCBI taxonomy): Eukaryota > Fungi > Chytridiomycota > Chytridiomycetes > Spizellomycetales > Powellomycetaceae > Fimicolochytrium > Fimicolochytrium jonesii. Next base: position 152,956 of record NW_026515677.1, read on the forward strand.
GCATCATGCAGACTAAAGTATATACATAGATAGCAGAGAGACAGTCGTATATGGTAAGTAAGGGTAAGCTACAGATAGTATATAGTCTAGAATGATCTCGACAGTTACTCGACAACCACTAAATGTACAACAAAGTGCCCAGGCTTTTGAGAAAAAGCTGCCGACGGGTAGACATTTGTCCGACTCGAACGTTGAGGCGACCAGCGCCTTTAGTAGTTGAACGTGGTGGGGCAGTTGTCGCTGGCGCCCTTGAGGGGCGCGCCGGCCTTGGCGCCGTTGGGGGTAGCGTAGAGAGCGATGTAGATCTCGGAGATATATCCGCCGACGCAGATGAGCTGGAGTTTGAGACCGGGGTAGGCCGCCGTGAGGGCATTGCGGAACTGGGTCTTGGTGTACGAGCCGCCCGGTGTGATGTTTGCGTTCTCGAGGGCGGCGCCGATGGGGAACTGGTTGCGCAGGCCGAGAACATAGCTAAAGTACTTGTCGAGATCTTGTCCATCTTCAAAGCCGGGGAAGCATTTCTTCGCGGCGGGTGTGAAGCATCGCCCGTGCTTCTCCCACTCATGTGCCCAGAACACGTTGTTGTCGCCGGTGTAGCTGACCCAGTGCTGGTTCATCTGGTCAACGAGGTCCGAGTCGACCGCCGACAACGTGTTCGTGATGTCGTCGTAGGTCGGGCCGGCGCACCCGTTGGTCTGGCCTCCCGCGCAGGTGTTGGGCCAGCCGCCGTGCACGGTCCAGTCTTGGGGCACGTTGTCGATCTGGCAGCTCTTGGTCGCGCAGTAGCCTTGCAGCCATTGTTGGGCGAAGACGATGATGTTGTTAGCGAGGCAGCAGGTATTGGTGGTGCCGGAGCCGGAGCAGGAGGTGGCGGTGGGCGAGCAGACGGCGCCGGATGCGCGGGGGTTGAAGGGGAGCGTGCTGGCTTGGATGCTGGATGTGAGCAGGGCCGCGGACAGGATGGTGGTGAATGTGGCGTGCATCGTTGATTTGATGTGTGCTCTCGCGATGTGGATGGGCAAAAGAGAGGAGAAGGTTGCGAAGAGCAGGAGGAGGAGGAGCTCGGAGTCGATGCGGATGCGGATGAAGGAGGACACACCACCAACCCTCCTTCGTTTTATAAGCCGGCGGATATCCTACAGCAGAGTCGAATCCTATGGCGGAAAACGTGCCCTGCGTCTGTGCCCGGTCGCTTCGATCACGTTGTGACGGGTGCGAACAATCCCCCCACAATCACGAGAGAACCAACGTTTTCCAATGCATATGCCGTCTCCTCCGTGTGCAGCAGATGCATCCCCTCCCAGATCCCCCAGATCCGATCTACAGCATGTACGACGAAACCCCCTAATTTGAGATCCCATAACGGTGCGCGAAAAGATGCGGCGGTATGCCAACGGTCAACCGGTCATGACTGGCGGGGGCCGCGGGGTGCATGATAGGGAAGGATACCCATGCCCTTCCGCAAATACTACGCTTCACAGTACCGGCTAGGGTGGCGAAAGAAAGACACCCTGTCAGCAGTGTCGAGTGAGATCCGCGCAGATTCCTGCCCCAAATCTTTCGCGGTGTGACGCGCGCGCTGCCATGTTCGAAAAGAAAGATCAACTGCCCCCTTTGGGATCAGACATTCTAAGGATCCACCTGGTGCCGAGTGGGAAACATGCACGTGCAGACCCGTTCGTCATCGTTTACTCATGCATGCTGCCTGCCAGCAAGGATTCGTGATGTGCTGTACATGAATCAGGTCTGATGCTCTTCGCAAAGGCCTGGGGTAGTATCTTTCACGCCTATCACAATTTGGCGAGTATGGATCCGGATCGCTTGTGTGTGTTACTGCGACGGTTCAACGGATGGGGTTTCAGTCAAGAATCAAAAAGGTGACAAGGTTCCCTGACCTTCGCCGTATCAAACGCCCGCTTATCGGCATACCAGCAGGGTATTTCGAACGGCACCGTAACATTTCAAAGGTTCCATATTCCTCGTCCCATATTCGAAAAAGAATATGTGTTCCCGTGCCAATGTCACTCGCGCTGATCCGACGTCCCGTTTGTATCATGAGCGTTAACTTCTCTTAGCAACGCCTAAGTGTGACGGTGTGGTCAGGCTATGGATGGGATCTCGTTGTGGATCAAAGATTGCGGTCAACAGTCAGAAAACGGCGATCACCAAAAATTGTGAAATCTGTAGTTTTTCTGAAGGGCCTTTTGGGGCAAAATTCTCCCGATGATGTAATGTCTCAAAACGTGACCTCGGGGCTCGAGCCTCGGTGACGGTCGCCCAGGTGACGGTCGCCCACAACAATCGGAGCAGAAATGCCTCCCGCTTCGACGGAAACGTTTTCCAGAAGAGACGGAACGTGATTCTGTGAGCTGTGCACAACTGCAGATTACAAGAGCTCAGACGCTAGCCGTACTGTACGCAAGAACGTTGACTGCGACCTATAAAGATCAAAAACGTGGTGGAGCATTCCAGAGCGGCGTTTCACCGCAGGTTACCAAACGCCTGATGAGTGCAATTTACATATATAAAGCGTAGTGGTCCGGAACATGGCGTTCGACGACGAGTGCAGACTTGAGCAGGTCCACCATGTGCATGTGCATGTAAGTTTGGAGGTCACCGCAGGTGCTTCCTTAGACCGTCAAAACACCTTGGCGAGCTCAGGTGACGCGGATGGCGGGGTGCATCCATAGCAGTCTACATGTTATTTGAGCTTGCTTCATCGTTCCCGGTTGAGTTGAGCCCTCAGCTTACACCCACCGTCGCGGGATACTCTTCGACGCAAAGACATTGAGTAGGTTGTATCGGAGTCGGGATCGTCCGCCATCACCGGGCGTTTTGTAGGTCTAGCCGATTTGTACTCGAGGCGAACCCGACGATCTATTGATCTACCCGCCGACTTCGCAGTAACTGCAGCCGTGATGACGAGAGAGGAATCCAAAAAAAAATGTAAATATATCCATCTTGTAAAAGGCTACAGTAGTTCTCAACCTCATCTCCCGGAACTCACTCTCTCAACATCGGGAAGATTTGCAAGAGCCCAAGATGGTGGATGGGGGCCGGGGCCCGCTGGATGCTGGATGACAGGAAAACGAAGGACAGTATCATATTCTCGATCAAAAAGGTGACGTGTCAGTAGGTGTTCAGCAAACAGATGAGCATTCCAAGCGACCTTCTGCTTTCCCCATGAGTTATATTCATAAATGTAGACATATATGTGGGTGTCGCTAACATGATTGCAGCGTTAAGATCATGCACGAATCGAACCCTACATAGTATACCTCCTTCTCGGAGGTCGAATCTGAGTTTCAAATTTTCCATACGGACACCCATACGAAACCGACGTCATCTACCGGGATATTCCTTCAGTGTTTGCACGGTAGAATCAAGCGCCACGCAGTATACATACATTGATTCTGGTCCTGTTCATCTTTTGCGTTCGGGACGACGATAGCCATTTGAAGGGCAGAGACACATCTGGCATAACCTACAACTGTCAGCGCTCCAAGATCAAAAGCATGAATAGCCTGACGCGAAACCAATTCCCTCACCGTGAGGACAACATCGCCGAATAGACATACTTCATGGGAAAGGTGCTGTTCAGCATTGGTAGCAGTTTCTCTTTCGTGCATTTCGGCGCCTTCGCGAATTACCAGGATCCTCAGATAGTAGAGAAAAATTTCAGGGTCGGTCTGAAGGCAAGAAGAACTACCAGTGACTAACCTGTGCGAAGGGTACCCGGTAACGTGTGTGTATCTTGTCTCAGAAGGGTTGCCTCGGCATAAGAAGAGATATGGGGTGAAATGAAAATGTCAGTACCCAATCTGTTTGTGGATCTGACACATGAATCGAGAACACGTCTGTTCCAGCGATACGTATTGCATCCCTATGCACAAGTGTGGGTCTCTAGGGTTTAACGCCATGAACCACCTTGCGAGGAAAGCTAAGCGTCCTCCTACCCGGAATGCGAAGCAAGTTCACGTTACGAACAGAACATGCCAGGGCTGGGGCGTGACAAGGATGGCAGAGTCTGACAGAGCAATCTGCTCAAGCTATGCACATCTACGCCGCCTTCCGGTTTGAAATGTTAGAGACGAAGCCGCCCCCCGATGCTCAGTATCTTTGATCGCAAGGACATCCAAGAGCTGGTTAACGAAACAGCTTTGGCTGGGCAGGAGCAACCTCCGAGTCCACTGTTGCCAGTTGCCAGAGTCGTGGATCGGGCCCAGGAAGCGATTACTCATCATCCTGTCCTTGACAACCCCCAGAAAGATACTGTGGCCTGACACCAATGCTCACCTTTAGAAGAGTATTCTGGGTCGAGTGTACGTGCGTGGGATTTTTTGAGGGTATTGCGAACTTATGATTGCGAAGATATCCAACCCAGTAAGATTTGTGAGATGTTACGTAAGCCAAACTCCGCTGTGGTTAACCGGTCCTGTCAAAATTCTTTGATCTCGGGCCTGTTTCGGGCCACGTCTCGCAAAGAGCAACCATAATATGATCTCGAATTTCAGGAATAAGGTAGCGCCTGTTGTCGCTGTGACTATACGTCGTGCTCAATTTCGCTCGCCACTGGAAGTCATGAGCCGCTCCAGTAGCCCAACCACTTCTTCGACGACGTCGGAATGCAGTTCGCTCAGCCAGCCCGGGTTGGCAAGCCCAGCAAGGCTCATTTTGCGGGTATCAATAGCCAGTTACATCGCCGCCGAAAACATCAGCGACTACTCCGAAGCCGCATGGAGGCGGTATGTGAAACATAACAAGAGAGGGAGTTTTCGGTGCATGCCCGTGCGGCTGGCTGGGAACAGCCGAAGATCGACATGTTCAAAACAAAGTTCGGACTTCTACGCAAATCGTTGGTATGTACTCTTTTCCTTCACGAATCTCTCTCTCTTGAGTCTTCTTCCATGAGGGACCTCGTTTCAAGGACTCCGGAGACCATGCAGGGTGATCCCCTGCAGGTCGACACACTCATCAGGCGAACTCTACGAAGACAATCCTTCTCCGAACCAACGATCTCCCGCCGATAACCTATGCTTCGCCACGCCGCCGCGAGGTCTGACGGCCCTCGTGCAACTTTTTTTCAAAGGGGGGTGGCTTGCGAGGCCGGTTCAATAGGGGTGGCATCTACGGTCGCCGTCCTTGACGACGGGTGGATGGCGAGCCAAGCCGGGAACGGGGAGAGGGCTGGTGTGGGGGGTGGTTGAGCTCCTTGGGTATGCGGGCAGGATCCGGGCTTCGTTTTGTGTGGAGGGCATGGCATGTTCTGCACCGCGTAGTCGTAGAAGGCCACCCTTTGCACTGGCCACCTTTGACGCCTGCTGCGTTCATCGGGGGGGTCGACCGGGGTTCCGTCCCAGGAGCGTGGTCTTTGCTCTGGGACGCTTCAAGGCCCGATTGGGGTGCATGTTGGTCCTTGGAGTCCTCCGGTCCTTCGCGCCCGAAACACCTCCTCCTCCTCCTCCAGCACCACCACCACCACGTCCACCACCACCCTCCGACCCCATCGCCCTCAACCACAGACCAACTAAACACTGCCCCTTCATCGTGTACTCACTCCCATCCCCGTGTATGCGCCCCTCACGACCCAAAAACATATGTATACACCAAAATCTACATACATCACGACGCGGATTGGGGGGTCGGGTGCATATACAGCGACCCCGTGATGCGCTATGCGGAGGGGTATGACGGCGGATATGTGTTGGGTGGCCGGCCCTTCACACCCCCTCGTCCACCTCGCCCTCTCCTTCCTCCTCCGTAATCCACCCCTGCCGTCTGCCCGCCCCGTCGTTCCTAACTTCGCCGAGAGTGAACGCGCGGCCCTCCCATCTCCGTCTGCCCCGTGCTGCCGACGGTGCGCGGCCTGTCCCGGCCGGGGTGTTGAGTTTGCTCGTTATGGGGCCGGGAGCGATATCTGGGGTTGACAAGGGCGTGTCGGCGTCACTGGCCTCGTCGTCCTCGAGATCGGGTTGCAGCGCTGCCGGTGCGGCCGACGGGGATGGGGACCCCCGCATGGCATTCATCAACATCCCGCGGCGGCCGGATTCCAATGTCGCTGAAGAGGGTGACACCGCCGGCGCCTGTGAACTCCCTGGGTGGTGAGATCCGGCGGCACCGGTGCTCCTCCCCCCACGCGACGCGGGTGGATTCAAACCCCCCGGCGACGACGAGACGGGGATCCCCGTTTTTCGTCTTGCGAGCGCGAGATAGTCGCCCGACGCCATCTCCCGTTTTGGCGGGGCCGGCGGTGGTGGGTCGGTGGGGGTGCTCCCACCGTTGGTCCCCTTTCCTCCAGTGGTGGAGACGGCGAGGTCGGCGAGCGCGAACGGGGATCTCGTATGCAGCGGTGACGACGCCAGCACCGAGTCCGGGGACGGCGACGGTGGCGCGACTCCCACTGACCCCGCGTGTTGTTTTCGTTGTTGCTGTTTGGCTAGCGAGAAATACCACATCGCACAGCTCTGATCACACCTATTCGCCTTCACCGACTGCATCATCGCCGCCGTATCCACCCCCGCCGTCTCCAACGCTCTCAACAGCTCCAGTTCCGCCGGGGTGGAGAAATCACCCTCCGTCTGCTCCCCGATCGCCGCCGTGTCCCCACCAAACCACCCGTCCCCCAAAATCCCCTTCAGCGTAACCCTTTCCCTCCCCTCGAGTTTCAACATCGCCCTGATGAGCGCACACGTGTCCGGGGCGAGGAAGGCGGGAAGGTCATAGTCGAGGGCGAGGATTTTGCGTTTCATTGTGGATTCGTTGTCGTCGTCAAACGGGAGGTAGCCGCAGACCAAAGTGTAGAAGATGACGCCTGTGGTTGAGAAGGTTAGTCGGGGATATGGGGAATAAGGAGATGAGAGATGTTACCTAGGGACCAGACGTCGACTTGGGAGCCGTCGTATTGTTTTCCGATGATCATCTCTGCAAAAGGGGGGCAGGAAACTGGGGTTAGGGCACACGTATCCCACCGTCCCTCGTTCCATGCGCTCAAAAACCCCGTCATATTCGCGCGCAAACATACCTGGCGCAGCATACCCAATCGACCCACAATAAGTGTCAAGCAGGTTCCGCGGGTTGATTTCCCGGGTGAACCCGAAATCGATCAGTTTGACGTTGAGGGAGTAGTCAAGGAGGACGTTTTCGAGTTTCAGATCTCTTTGTGATTGGGGGGGAGTGGGGGAAAAAGCCCCAGTTGGTCAGTAAGATTTCCCCCGTGGAAAGACTCCCGTCCAAGCCCAAGAATCCCCACCCACCCCTTCTGCTCAGTTTTGACCCTTCCCCCTCACCTATGCACAAACCGCCTGTCATGACAATACCCCACGGCCTCCACCAACTGCCTAAACACCCTCCTCACATCCGGGCCCGTGTCATCAAACCGCCCATGCGCACACACATAGTCGAACGCCTCGCCGCCCTCACAAAACTCGGTCACCATGTAGATCCTCGTCTCGCTGGTCATGACCTCGTACAGGCGCGCGATGTTCGGGTGGTGCATGTGTCGCCATGTGGAGATTTCGCGGACGACGGCGGGGGCGTGGATCTTGTCGACGATCTTGATGGCGACGAGGGTGTTTGTGAGGCGGTGGCGGGCGAGCTTGACTTTGCCGAAGGTGCCTTCGCCGAGGGTGCGGGTGAGGGTGTATCCGCCGATGGAGGAGAGGGTTGTGGCGCTTAGTTCTTTCAGGAGGTCCGCGGGGGTGCTGGTGGTGAGGCTGCTGTTGTAGGCGGCGGTGGCGGCAGGGGTGAGTTTCAAGCCTGTCATGTGATGTGGAGAGCTGTCAAACGGACGGCTTGGGGAAACGGAACAGGAAGAAGCGTTACCGGCTAAGCGAGAGTTTACCTCCAAGCGGCGGCGCCATTTTTGCTGTTTGTGTATGAGAGCGGTGTGTATGAGTAGGGAGCGAATGGATGGAAACGGAAGGGCGAACCGCGTGTCCTAAAGTGTCGATCCCAGTAACTTGTGGGCCCAAGCGGACATACAGTAGTCGTTACAGCCATGCAGCTCGCGATGGGGGGGCTCCCACTGCACGAACTCATATGGTAGCAGTCCTGTAGGCAAACACGTTCCAAACACGTGCGCGCGGAGACCCCCCGGGGGGGCGAGGGGATTCACACAACAACTGGCAGACGTGCGGCCTTCTTCTTTCTCGCTCACCCCCGCAACAACCTCACATATACAGTAAGTCACTCCGCTCTATTCTTCTTCTTCTTCTTCTTCTTCAAGTCGTCCCCTACTCCCTCCAAGTTGCCCCACCGCCCCCCCCAGCGACAATGCTCGCCAAACAGACCCTCCACACCCTCCTCCTCGCCCTCCTCTCCCTCTCCGTCCACGCATCCCACTACGCCGACGACGCCGACGACGACCTCGACTCCGACCCCATCTCCCATACCCCTCCCCAACCGCGCCCCGCCACCGACGACGACTGGACAGCCCACCTCTTCCTCGACGCCGGCGACTTTGCAACCTCCAACATATACTGGATCCTCCCCACCTTTGGAACGTTACTGTTCTTGAATGTGTTGTATTTTATGTATGCGGCGGGACGGTTGATGCGCGAGGAGATTGTGAGTGTTCGGGCTGTGGAGTTGGGGGTTGCCGTTGGGGAAGCGTGGACGACGGTTACGACGTGGGCCGAGTTTGGGAAGTGGAGGGGTGATATCGCAATGACGAGAGCGTACTCGACGGCAGAGGAGGAGGGTCCATCAAGATCGACATCGTCAAAGGCACAGTCAAAGTGGGAGGAAATCACGCCAACCCACGGCACCTACCTCTGCCACACCACCGAGGTTTCCCCCACCGAACACGTTTTCGTACATACCCGCACACCACACACACCCGCGTCCGGCTCCCTCTGGTCCAACTTCCTCTGGCGCACATTCGCACAACATGCTTCAACCACCTGGACCATCGAGGTTCGGCCATCATCACCCGGAGTGAACAAAGGGAGCATCGTCTACATAACAGAACAACTCCGGATCGCGTCCCCATTCTTCCGCTTCGCTACGGTCATGTTCAAGGGAACCGGTGGGGACGTGACGAGGTTTTTGAAGGATTTGGCTGCGGAGAGCGGGGATACGCAGGCGGTTGTTGTTAGGCCTGTGCAGGGGAGGTTGGAGGTTGGGAAGGGGCCGGTGGAGGATAAGAAGGATTTGTAGGGCGCGGCGCCCCCGATTTGGCATAGGCCTTTGCCCTGTATATATATGTACTGTATACTGCGTGGTGGTTGATCTACACTGATGATGAAAGGATATCCCAGTAGATTTCGTATGGGTGTCCCGTACGGAAAATTTGCAACTCAGATTCGACCTCCGAGAAGGCATACTAGTATGTAGGGTTCGATTCGTCACAATTGCCAGTAGCACCACTACTTCCTCGACGACGGGCTTGCGCGGAAAACTCTCTCTCCATACCGCCTCCCACGCGGCTTCGGAGTGGTCGCTGATGTGTTCGGCGGGCGATGTAACCCGGCTATTGATACCCGCAAAAATGAGGCTTGCTGTTCCACGCGTCGCCGTTCACCCCGGCAGTTTGAAGCGAACAATACAGTTCCCTCCCGGTCTCCTGCAGGAGTTCGCTTTCGTATCGATTGTTCCTGCAGCGTACCGAAAGCCGGCGCAGGCCCCATTTCTCAAACGGGATCGGGGGTGGACCCGTGGGCAGGCTTTTCCAAACCTCCTCGCAGCTTCCACGTACATTCCGCCCCCGCACGATGACAACACTAATCCCAAGCGTAATTTCCACAGGAACATCCATTCCGCCCAAAAAAAACCCTGTAGCGTGTCTATGATCTACATGTACATACATATAGCGTTCAAAAAAGGGGTTATCTATGCATAATCCTACAGGGGGGTCTATGTACACGCATCAAACCCCCATCCGCAACCATCGCCTCCACCCCCCAATTACTCGCACCTCGCCAGCAACACCCCTACCCCGAGAACACGGCCTCGTCCACGCGGATCCCCAACCGCTCCAACCCCTCCCTGACCCCGCCGTCCAGCACGTCCTCAAACCCGCCGCCCGCGACGCCCGTCAACACGTATCTCAGTTTCTGGACGGCGCGCGAGAGGTGGAAGGCGAGGGTGCTGAGGAGGAGGGTGAGGCGGAAGGTGTAGTAGTTGAGGCGGGCGGCGAGCGGGGTCAGGAGGGTGGTTGGGGATGCGGGGGGGGAGGTTGGGGAGGACCAGATGGACCAGTCTGGGCCGAGGGATTTGACGGCGGAGTGGGCCATGATGTTGATGCGGTTGACGGGGGAGCCGAGGTATTTATTGTTTGCCCTTTCCAAAAAAAAAAAAAAAACACGGGAAAGTGAGAATGAACAATTCACCGTGCTACGTGCCTCTCGATGTGACCATTCCGCCCGGGGTACAGCCACAGCATACATACCGGATGATATTCAAGTTCCGGCCAATGAGTATAACCTCCTTCGGCAACAGCTCCGCATCATCCAGAAACCCCCGGATCGTCTCCTTCATCCTGACCTGCCTCTCAAACAGGTCCCCCAGATTCACCGACCGGTCCACATGCACCGCTTTCCCCGGCGTCCACGGTCTCTGGATCGTCGCGCTCGCAAACATGCGCACGTCCTTGATGCCCCATTGCGAGGCGATGGAGGTGAGGGTCGTGATGTCGCCGGTAAAGATGGATTTCCAGAAGAGGGCGTAGTCGTGCGTGAAGGTCGGCGTGCAGTGGACGTAGAGGCCGTGGTCGAGGAGGACGATTTGAGCGGAGGCGGGGTGAGAGGGGTGTGGGCGGATGATGATGTTGCCTGAAAGGTATGAGGAGGGGTTGGTTTTGGGAAGCATTGGAGTCGTGTGTTCATCGCCGTGTGCGGTGCTTACCTGGGTGCGGGTCGGCGTGGACGAAGCCGGATCGGAAGATTTGCTAAGGGACACAAAGGAGGTTAAGACGGCAAATCCTTTGCACGTGTTCACGCCTCCAACCTATACACACATCAGCAGAAACCTCCACAACAGTCCTCATAACCCCCTTCGGGCTCCACCCCCTCCTCATCATCTCCTCCGCACTGCTCGTAAACCTCAACCCCTCAATCCACTCCGTCGTCAACACCCTCTTGGAGCTTTCATCCCAGTACACTTTGGGTATATGCACGCGCTCGTTGAGATTGTCGGGCGCAGAGGCGAGGTTGTGCGCGGCGAGCTCGGCGTTGCGGCCCTCGTTGATGAAGTCGGTTTCGAGTTGTAGGTGGCTTGCGATGTAGTTTGCTTGCCATGTTCTAGGGAGAGAGTGCATGGATTAGATAATGTGATGACAATGACAATGGGCGATATGGGAATAAACTCACAAAGGCAAATCAAAAAAGAACTCCAAGGCCCGACACAGAAACTTATACGTCATCAAATCAAACCCAATCTGTCTCCTGATCTCCGGTTTCTGCACCTTCACCGCAACCGGCGTCCCATCCCTCAACGTCGCGCGATGAACCTGCGCAATCGACGCAGCAGCAATCGGTTCCTCATCAAAAGACGCAAAGATCTCTTCGGGCTCTTTACCAAAATCGGCGTGGATGATCTTCCGGACGGCGGAGTAGGGGACGGCCGGCGCGTCGTCGAAGAGGGTGCGGAAACGGAGGTAGGCGGGCGGGAGGACGGGGACGGCGGCGATTTGTTGCCCGAATTTTATATACAGCCCGCCTGCAGATGACATGGGAGGAATGGAGGTCAGTTGATTGCGATGAGGATCGATGAGGTCGATGGAAGACGCGAAGCGATGGATGTTGGGAGCGATGGATGAATCGATACCCCGCTCGCTCCGCTCGCGACGAGGATGTTGGGCTGGCCTGTGATCCGCGATCCTGGACCTCCTCGGCCTCGCCGCACTCGCTGAACGCCATCGCATGCCGCCATTGCACGCTCGCCCATACCATTAGTTTTACAAACATCGAGTATCCTCTCCGCGGTCCTCTCATGCAGTTTCTCAATATTCTCCGCGTTCCCCGGCACAAAGTTCCATTTATAGTCTGCGGTAACAATCGCACCGGCGACCAGCGTCCTTATATTCCTCTGCAACGTCCTGTCGTAAGCATAGGTATCTAGCGCGGCGACTCCGAGCAGGGCGGATGTTGTTAGTAGGCCTAGCCGGCGTAACCGTGAGGGTTGGTGTGGGAGGAAGGATGGGCGGAACATGTGTGGGGGTCGGGGCGAGGTGGACTGTTTGTGGAGAAGGCGGACGAGACTGGAGGGTGCTGTTTGTAGGTTATGTATATGGCCAGTCTCTCTGTTTGAGAGAGCTTTGGTGTGAACGTTCGACGACGAGCGACAGGCGGAAGTTCAACAAGTTCATGCCGTCAGTGCCTCGCCCAATGCCCTTGGATGACTCGCGTGCGGATCGGGCTTTCCTTGTTGTATTCCACTCACGTGACCCCAGACTTTCGTGACGCGATCCCATGAGATTACTGAACTCCTCGCCGTCCGTCGCGTTATGCGAGGAGACATTTCCGTACATGCCGTTTCCCAAAGCAACAAAGGGTTTCGTTGAAGAAGCCCAGGAAAGAGAAGATAATCCAAGGGTTTATTCACAGCAGCGGGTGAATGTATGTGTACGACGAGACTTGACGCGAATTCGACGAAAAGATTTGATTTGGATTACTCAACGAATTCGTTCGTCATCAATCACCCAGGGGAGGCAAGCGGGAAGGAACAGACCACATTTGTTGATAGAATCATTCTCTGCAGCTTATGTCAACATGAATGGTGAAGGACAGCATTTGAAAATATGCAAGAGAGGTGGGACTCTATAACGAGAGGCTTTATGCAAGAACGATGCAGCTCTACCGATCTGCTTTTCGATGTAGGTTTGTCGCTATGAAAGATCCGGAACTACGCAATACTGATCTCCTCTGCTTCTTCACCGTAACGTCCCAATCCCCCTGCCGCGATTGCGACCCTGGTCGAAAATTGCATACAACACCTGTGTGGAAACTTGGGGAGAACGTGAACACTGAATAGTCAGATGAATTCGCAGACAACGCGTCCAGCACGCGCGCCCACATCCGCTTACATACATGACTGAGCATTGCTGACTAATGGTGGCACAGTCACGTAGTTCGCTGGAGTGTCGCCCATTCTCGCCCATTCATTCAACCCATGAAGAGCGGACGATCTGGTTTGAAAAGCTCGCTCATCACCACGAACATAAAAGCCCAAACAACCCGCGCCTGACGTTGAACGAACCGTTTCACTCCTGCTGGACACGCCCCAGTCCTTGAGTTTCCCTTGGTTTGCTCCTGCAACAGCCTCCGCCAAAGTCCTTCTCGGTGGTTGCAACAGACTGGACAAACGACACAAACCCGCTTGCAATCGTGCCCACAATGACGGCAACTCTCGCCGTCGAAGCCCCACCGGCGGCCTCAGCATCTATGAAAAGTGCCGCCACACCGCACCCATTCACGACGTTCATCACCCTCCCTCCCGACATCATCTTCGATTTCGAACCCTTCTTAAAATCCGACCTCAACCTCGACATCTCCCGCCCGACAACCTCAACCTCCTCCGACGTCTGCAAATTCTTCACGAAAGGCTACTGCCACAAAGGCGCGAGCTGCCAATTCCGCCACGCGCGAAACGAGAAACGGGTCGTGTGCAAGCATTGGCTGCGCGGGTTGTGCAAGAAGGGCGACTTGTGCGAGTACCTACATGAGTATAATCTGAAGAAGATGGATGAGTGTAGATTCTATGCTCAGTATGGGGAGTGCTCGAATCCCGAGTGTGTGTATTTGCATGTCGATCCCGAGACGAAGGTGAAGGATTGTCCGTTTTATCAGTCGGGGTTCTGTAAATTGGGTATGTACCTTGAGCGAGGCATGACCGAGCGTAGAATGGGTTTGGTTCGGTCTGGGAGACCGAGTGTAGCGTTGCGGAGCGAGTCCAATGTAATACGAACGAAGCGAGCCACATTGCGCCAAAGGCGCAATACTCTTTTCACCACGTTTCTTAGCGAGCCTCAGCTAGCGTTAGATCTTTTGCGAGCGAAGCGAGCACCACATTGCGCCAAAGGCGCCATGCTCCCTTCACCCACGTGGTTGGTTGATTAGCGGTTGATGGTTGACGTTCGATGATTGATGGTCGATGGTCGATGGTTGATAATTGAGGGGTTGACCGTCACTGCTTTTCACATGGAATCCCTTGCTAACAACTAATTCTTCCCAGGTCCATCATGCAAAGGGAAACATACCCGCAAAGCCATCTGCCAAAACTACCTAACAGGCTTCTGTCCCAAAGGGCCCGAATGTAACCTTGGCCATCCAAAATTTGACCCGCCAAACTACAACACAGCAGACGACGGGCGAGCACAAAACGCAGATCCGGCTCAACAGACGAACGGCGGTACGGCTGGTGATGGGAATCGTCCGTATAGGCCGCTGGATCAGGTTACTTGCTTCAAGGTAGGTGTTGCATATCGGGTGTATTTCGGAAATGATCGGCACCCTGACTTTTTACTCCTTATAGTGTGGCGACAAAGGGCATTACGCCAACCATTGCCCCAAACGACGAAAGTTCGAACATGAGGACGGGCAACCGATACCGACCGTGTCTTGAGCGCACCCCTTTGTCCATGCTTCCGAACCCACTCAACATCCATTATTCGCGTGGAAACTCCTCCTTCTTGGGAGCTCCCATGTAATGTACGAAGGGCGTACAGCTCGCATTTTTGGGTCCCTTCATAGCACCTCATCGTATTTATGCTCCTCGAATATATGCTTAGCTTCGCGAACTCGATAGTGCTGAGATCATTGTATATAACACTTAAATAACAATCGCTTCCATGCTTTTCATGGAGTAGAACGTCACAGAAATCATACAAATGTCTTTCATATGACTATTTTCAAAACTTGTTCGCCGTTTTGCATGGCGAATGATGAACTTGTAAAAGGTACGGGCCACTGACACACATACAAACGCAGAGGCCGCCCTCCAAATACCCGACTTTCCCAAAAAGCGATGACGGGGCTGGGTATCCAATCTCAGACCCCCCAAAAACAAGCAATCAAAAAGCACGGGAAGGAAAACCTCACTCCCTCCCTATCCAGCAAACCCATAAACCAACCCCAACACAACCCCCACCCCTACCCCCCACCCCCTCACCACCTTCCCCCTACTTCCCGCACTCGGGCTTGCCGAATCCACCGGAATCACCGGCGCCGGGCCCTGCCCATTATAGTTCCTCGTCACCGGCGTGCCCACCCCTCCGACCTCACCCACCATACTCCCGTCCCAGCACCAATCCCTCAAGCACTGCACGCACACGGCCGGTGTCGGGATGCTCCCGTTGCGGTATAGTGGCGCGGTCAGGATGCAGGCGACGCAGGTCCTGGCATCCGTCGCATTAGCCTCCTTCACCCACCCGCCGTTGCTCCGATCCGCCATGGCCGCGGCCCCGTTCGCGAAATACCCGCGGACCTCCTCAAACGTATACTCCATCTTGAACGTCGAGTCGTTCGTCGGGGCCGTCGCGAACCTGTTCGGGATGTACACGACCATCGGGCCGTTGTACCCCGCGGGGCCGCCGCCGGTGTTGCGGGCGAGGCCGGCGCACCCGAACGCGGTGACTTTCTGGTGGATGCGCTGCGCGACGACGGCCTCGGGGGTGAAGGGCACGGGCGGGAAGCGGTGCGCGAGGCCCTTCCAGGCGGCGTACTGCGCGGCGATGACCAGCGACGTGCCGTTGGGGTACCCCGCGACGTCGTTGCTGGAGTCCACGGCGAGGATCACGTCGTTTGCTCGTGACGCCTGGAGGAGCGGCCAGAGGGGCACGTTCTGACCTGCTTCGCCGCCGTCGACGAGTTCCACCGTGTACGGATCCGCGATCGAGGCGTTGACGGTGGTGAGGTTGTGGAAGGGGTTGGGGATCAGGGCGGTGTCGCGGCCGGTGGTGGCGATGAGGGTGGCGAGCGGGGAGAGGAGGGAGTGGGAGGTGATGAGGGAGTCGATGGCGAGGTTGAAGAGGGAGGAGGAGGTGCCGATGATGTAGGAGGTTTGGTCGAAGTTGAGGACGCAGGGTTGGGTGCTTGGGCTGGGTGAGGGGGGGAGACAAGCGGGGTTAGGGAACGTAGTTTAGTCGCGGACCCGGATGGAGTATTCAGAGCTCAAAACTGGTTGGCCCGCATACCTTCTCGCACCGCCGTGGGGAGGAGGAGGCTGCGTAGCGACGCCACTGTCGAGGAACGTCCCCAAGTAGCGAGTCTTGATGTACGAGTTCACAGGGACATTGGACGATCCCGTCTCGAACGGTGTACTCTCCCACTGAAAAAGGACAAACTGTCAACATTGCGCCGTCCCATTCGTTTTCAAAACCACCAATCAAACCGTTCTTCCCAACTCACAACATTCGCCATAACAGTAACCCTCTCCTCGCCCTCGGTCCTCTGCACAGTCGCCACAATCGGCAACGGCACACTCGCATTCATCAATGCCGGAATCCTCGCCACCTGGCTCCACCGTGGGGTATACCCTTTCTTCCCGCCCGAACTCGCCCCCACATTCGGCGGCAGATACTCCGCCAACAGCCTCGCCCACAGATCCGTGATGCTGACTTCAAACCCCGCATCGCGCTTCATCTTCACATCCTCCACATAGTCCGCCCACGCGTCCACATTGCCCGGGACGTTGCTGATGCCCTGGCCCGCGGGTTCGAGGGGGGACGCGGAGGGGTTCCAATTGGCGTAGAAGGTGGGGAGGGTGAGGGGTGGGAAGCCGTTTGTGTAGAGCGTGCCGAGGAGCCAGGAGCCGCCAGAGAGGCCGGAGATGTAGGTCGCGAGCTGGAGGATGCCGCCGTGTGGGGTGGAGGGGACGCGGGCGTCGAAGGTGGCGAGGATGGAGGCGCCGCTCATCATCGCTCTGTAGGACACCGCCGCGTGTTAGCTACCCCAGCATCCTGTTGCTGTAACGGTGCACGAAACACCCCTCTTGGTGCTATTCTCCTCTGTGGTCGAGGCTCACCTGTAACCGCCCCCACTGGCAGCAATGGCGACTCTCGGCCACCTCCCGCCAGCAGGCAGCGTCATCTTGTCCAACCCGGCACTTTCCAAATACGCCTCCCACGCGCTGGGCACAACCCGATCCCTCCCCGCAACCCAATCCGCCTCCTCCGGCGCCAGCCCGCCCACATCAGCTCCCGTTCTAATAAGCGCCGCGGACCCATTCGCGGGGCACGGGCCCAAGATCGGGACGTAGGACGATGGGAACGACAGATTCGCGACCTCGGGTGGTGTCGGCGGAGGCAGCTGCTGCTGGTCCTGCCGGGACGCGAGCGTGCTGGGTCGGGCAGCGGCTTTGAGTTCGTGGAGGATTTCGCGGAGGATGCGGTGGTGAGGGTTGTGGCAGATGGAGAGGGTGTGAGCGGGGCAGATGGCGATTAACGGGGATGATGGGGGGGATGTGAAAAGAGATGACTTGCCAGTACCTGGCAATATGAGCAGGGCCAGGATGGCTAGGGTGGTTGGGGAGGGCATCATGTTGCGTAATGCGGGTGATGCTACTGCTCGTAGACACCCACACGCTGGATATATGCAGTACGAGCCAGAAACGAAAGGAACAAAACTTGATTGGGAGGGCTCTGGATTTGCAGAAATCGAAAAAAAAAAGGTTCAGGAAAGGAAAGAACGGCGCGCAGTATCAGTGTTTTTGCGTGGGATGGACGGAGAACGGTCTCGACGCGTAACGCGGGAACCAGTTCTGCGCAAAGAATCCCCCTCACACACAACTGCGCCCACGTGCACAGTAGGGAAACGGCGTGGAAAGCGCAAACCCAGAGCAGTGCAGATGCGCTACTTGGTACTCACCACCAGCGAGCCAACACTTGTGATTTGCTATAAGCAGCGCAGTAGCCAATTCTCGATCGATATGAGGTTTTCAAGTCCAAAAAAAAGCGTCTGTGGTCAAGGAAGCTGGGCGGGCTCGCCCAGTCGTGCCACCCTATATATACTCAGTTGTCGAGAGGAGGCAAGATCGAGGGGTGCTGAACAGAGACATGCATGTACTGTAGCTCAGCTGAGCATTTCGAGGAGGCAGGCAGTAATAATCTTTTGTGAGAACTGCGCGTCTTTTCCCCCCCGGTCTCCTTTTGACCTCCGATTTTCGGTCACAAGCACGGGGAGATGCGACGAGTTGCGGGATTTGCACAACAAGTTGGGAGAGTGATTTGTGTGGTGGAAGGCTCGGAAGCTGCTGTGGATCATATCATTTCGCCACACACCGTACGTACGCGGTCGAAAGCCTCATTGTAACGACGTCCAAGGGTCTTGCTGTTCCGTCGCGCGTCACCCGGTCGGTGCATAATGCTGTGTGGGACGGTTTGTCACACGTCCCCCAGAGAGGCGTTATTGAAGACCTCTTTCATTACGGGCGGGGAGACCGGGACCATGATTTCGTCGGGAATTTTAAAAGCTGCTTTCGCGATTGACATCATTGCTGAACCTGATGCCTGTGCGAATCGATCGGGTTAGCTTTATGTGTTTCGAGAAAGATGGAGTTAGCTTATACTTGTCCTTTCCTTCAATCATGGGTCAAATGAAAGCTGGACTGAACGGGGCTTGTGTTGTGTGCAGACAATCAGGGGCAAGGAGTAGGCGATTGTACCCTATATTTAGGAGGTTGGCGGGGAACTTAAGGAGGAAAAGCACAAAATGAGGTCACTCACACTGTCAATCTAGACTTTCCCACTGTCGAAATAGGGACGCGCCTCCTTATGTCATCTTCCGCGCGCCCCAAACGCGTCGCACCAGCTTCCGAACTCCCCCGGGCATCTCCTGCAGGACGTTCGAAGGGGAACGATATGTCTGAAAATATTTCTGCAGGAGACTGAACGGGGACCGGCTCCCTGGGATGGAAGATTGAATTGTTATTGAATCTAGCTGTGAACAAAGAAAACCGATAGATCTCTGCAATTTACCAAAGGTTAAGAATCAAGGCAATATCAGGGTGTCCGTCACTGCCTTGTAACCGAAAGGCTCTCAAGGGTTGTCCCATAAACGCTCCTGCAAAACCAGGAGAGAACCCCATGCTCAACCAGAACGGCTGAAAGATCCGAGGTAAATCACGATGTCTGGTCCCCCATGCGTCTCCCTGATCCTAATTCGAACTTCATCGTCGCCCTTTCCCAGCTTCCATTCCGGCCCTCGGTCTTTGTGCGATGGCGTAGTAAGTCTACTACGTCTCATGCACGCGATTGAAAGGGAAATAGGTGTACATCTGCTGCAGGAGATCAAAGGAGCATCGTACCATGCTTGAGATGACATCGGAGGGGCAAGGCAGTGCCTACAGGCAGGAAATCCCACGCTTTGGGATCACAGGAAGGGACGTGAGGTGGGGGCGGAACATTTCTGTGACCTCAAAAGGTACTAACGGGGACTCCCATAATGTGGAATAACAGAGTTCAGTGCACACAGAATCTCTCCTAAAATCAGATTGTTGCGGGCTGCGTTGGGTAACTCTCGAATCAATGCTGACATAAGCCGCGTGCTGGACGCGTTGGGGGAAATGCAGCAGTTTGTACCGTGCACTTGAGAAAAAGACGGTGGGCGGAAGGACCTTTCGGCAGGTGTACATTAACAGTGAAATTGCATTTTAAAGTATGTACATGTACACATACTCGCAGAATCTACAGATTCTTTTCTATTCCACACGACATCACCCAACCCCAGACCAAAAACGTCTCGTCCCAAAAGTCCCCTCACCACATCACATCCTCTCAGCGGTCACACATCATCCTCCTCCCCCCCTCCCACAATCCCTACCGCAACCGGGCCCCAAAGCCTCCTCCACCCCTCCACAATCCTCCCCACCCTCCCCTCCGCCGCCCTCCTCCCCTCCTTCTCCCCCCGCAACTCCCTCTCCATACTCTCAATCCTCCCCATCTGCCCATCCGCAACCCCCTGCAACGCCTCAATCCGCTCCCTATCGCCCGCCACCCGCGCCTCTAACCCCTGTATCCGATCGCTGCTGTCGTGTAGTTTGGATTGAAGCGTGCGCAGGTGTTGCGTTGTGGATGTCAGGGCGCTGAATGCCGTTGTGTACGTCGTGAGGAAGGGGTACGGGTGGTCGTGTGCCTGTTTTGTAGGTGACCCCGGCCGAATCATATCGCCGGGAATATCCAACACGTTCCCGACGGCACACACACCCTCCCACTGTTTCTCGTAATCGACCAACAGGGACTCGAGCTCGGCGTGCTCGGTCTGGAGGATGGTCAGATGTGATTGGAGATGTGTGAGTTTGGTGGTCCAGGCGTTTTCGTGGGATGTGAGGCGTTGCTGGGTCTTGTGGAGGGTTGATTTTAGCGCGGCGTTTTCGGCGTGGGTTTGTTGGAGGGCCTTTATATGTTCTACATCAATCACAGAACAAATCGATATCAGCGTCATGTCATCCATATCAACAACACCAGAGAAGTGTATGTTTGGTTCAGCCTACCTTCAACAACCCCCGTCAATCCCCCAACCAACTTCCCCATCTCCCTCCCCTCCCTCACAACCTCCTCCAATCCCACCTCCTCCCTCCCCGCCCACGTCTCCAACACGCCCATCTGCGCCCTCACCATGCCCTCCACCTGCGCAACCAACTCGCTCGCCTCGCCAAACACCGCTTCTTTCGCCTCGGTGCGCAATCGCTCCATCTCGGCTGTAAGCGCGCTGATCCGCTCTGTGTGGGTTTGGTGCGTGTGGGAGAGGGTCGTTTCGAGCGCGTGGATCTGGGCACGGAGTTGTATGCGGTCATGGTCGGCGTCCGCGTCGTGGGTCCTCACACTCCGATTCGCACGATCCAACGCTTCGCTCAGGTCCGCTTTCTCGCGTCTAGACCCTTCGACGGTCTGTTCTAGACTCCTGGTGTGGGATTCCAGCGTATGTATCTGAGCGGCGAGTTCCGCTTTTTCGCGTGTATACCCTTCAAGGGTGTGTTCCAGACTCCTGGTGTGGGATTCCAGCGTATGTGTCTGAGCGGCGTGTGCGGCGGTGCTGGCGGCGAGGGTTGTGCGGAGGTGGGTGAGTTCCTGGCTTAGGGTGGCGATGAGTCTGGCGGAGTCGGAGGTGATGTCGTGGGGCGCGAAACGCGGGATCGGGGACGACACAGTCTGCCTCTGTCCATAGTCCCGTAACTCTTCCACCTCTTTTTTCAATCCTTCCACTTTACGCTTCAACCCCTCATTCTCCCTCTTCACATCCTCTACCCGCTCCCTCAACCCACCATTCTCCCTTCTCACCGCCTCCACATCCCTCTCATACCTCCCCTCCCACTCCCCCACCCTTTGTTCCATCTCCACCACGTCCGCCCTCCCCGCCTCCCCCTCCTCAAACCCCGCAAAGTACATCTCCCCAGCAATCGCAAGCATCTGCACCACCTCCCTACACGCACCGATCAACTCCCCCGCGTCGGACTGGGACGCGATGGTGATGGAGATGTCGCGTAGGATGGTTAGCAGGCGGTGGATGCGGTCGGCTATTGTTAGAGGGGTTGTAAGATGGGTTGGTTTTGGGGAGGCGGCGCGGTACGTGGCTACGCAATGACGGAAATGGGTGGATTGGATGTCGATCAAGGCCAAGAGGTCTTTGAGCATTTCCCCACTTCTGGCGTTCTGCAACGGGGTGGAAGGCGGTGGCAGGTCGTTTTCCTTATCGGGATACATGGGGCGGGACTCCGTCTTATCGCGACGGTGCTGGTCCCTCAAGAACGCGTTCTGCTCCAACAACGATCGGAGTTCGAGCTGGGTACGTGATTCCTGCATTCGGAGACGGTGGATGTCTTGCTGTAAAGTCGTGCAGTGTGTGCATGGTTGTTGATGATGTTGTTCCGCTAGTGCCCTCGCCGGAACATCGTCTGTAGTAACCGGTGCGTGTTTGGCGTTTACCGACCCGACGACCCGATTTTCATCAACCAACCTCCGATTCTCCGCCTCAAGCCGCCCAATTTGTCTGCTGAGGTACGCGACGGCGTTATTGTCGATCTCTCCCAGTTGGTGTGATTGGAGTTGTTGCATGAGATGAATTTGGTGTTTTGTTTCGGCGAGGTCGCGTTGTAGATTTGTGGTGGAGGTTTGCGGATCTGGAAGAGGAATGGCGTGCGCGGGAAGGGCGGGCGGTTTTTGTTGTTCTGGTATCGGCGTTCGGTGTTGCGGTAAGGGTTGCGATTGAGATAGGGAGACCGCTTGGGATGTGTCAATGGATTGTGGTTGGAGAGCCGGAAGGGGGTCGTTCCGCGGATCTTTCACGGAATTGGATGGGGGCGCCTCGACCATTGGTAATGCAGCCTCGATCGGTTCATCCGCCGCATCCTTTCCATGCTTATCCTCTACTGCATCCGCACCGCTTGCACCAACCCCTCTTGGCCTGGTCATCATATCCTTCCGAGGACCGCCCGCCTCTTCAGCAGGCCGCAAATCAAAATCAAACACCGAATGCCCCGGCTGATCACGCACGAAGATCGACGAGATGTTGCGTACATGCGGTGTCGGGTTGCCGGAGGGTAGACCCGCCGGTCTGGTTGTTTCTGATGTCCGAGGAGCCTCTTTTGTCTCGCCTTCATGGGCAGCGTCTATGATATCGCTGCTTCGAATCTGAGATTCTATGGATGTCGTGTCTACCGGCACCGGAGCTCCCGCTCCCGAGTCCGACGCCACCGGCCCCACCACCGCCCCCGCAGCACCATCCCTCCCCCCCTCTCCCAACTCCAACCTCTCCAGCTCCCTCGAAATAGTCGTAACAGTCTGCATCAGATCGCGCGTCCTGTGCGCCAGCGCGTCTTCTTTCGCGATGGACGGTTTGTTGCGCGTTGATGTCGATGTTTGGGTGGGTAAGCGACCTCGAGATGCCGGTTGTTGTTTCTGAGTGGACGGCTTGGGTAAAGGTGGCTCGGCGTCTATCTTCTTCTTTCTACGGGGGACGGGTGCGTTGGTGGTGGATGGTTGTTGGAGAGGCATCTTGAGGCATGTGATGAGAGGAGTGTAAAGTCTATCGATGGGATAGGATCGTGCGTCCTAGTGGGACAGAGCAGTCCCTTTCCGGATGTACATGTAGCAACTAATGATTGAGGTTTTAGGCGGCAGCACTGGTTTGCGAGAAAAAACGAGCGGTGGATCTGGAAACGCCCATAACACTTCCCAAACGCGTCAGGTCTTTCCCCGAAGTCAACGCGTCTAGATCGATCCAACACTTCCATGTCATCCAGGACTTTCGGGGAATCTTCCACCACCAGACGCATATCTGAGGCCAGGCCTGCAGTGACACAGTTCTGATAACTCCTTATGATAACGATCGCTGGCAGTGTTCACCAAAGGGAAGGCGGGTGTATCTATGTAATGGTCACGTAAGCGCAGTTAGTAAAATCGAACGGGCGGCGGGCGCAGCGGCGGAGATGACGTTGTTGTCGTTCGTGGGTGGACAGAACATCCTACTAGTACTGTAGGCCTATATGATATCGATATCTGGACGGACATCGGTATTCGACTAGGACCGTACATAACGAGACAGAGAGTCTTCCGGCCTCCTGCTACATACATATACGTTGTTCCCGTCCTGTACGCTGTAATCCGGCTCAGACCACCAAGTGCTTTAGGCTCTCCATCGCGGCAACAACCTCAACTCCGACACTCACTCAGTAAATCGTCCAGCAATCGGTCGCTTCGCCAGTCACTGTTCCACGATATACACCCTATCTTTTATCGTAGTGGTTGGAGGTAAATAGAACCCCGCAAACACAAGCGAAGAGACGAACATCAATATTGAAGATCGGACCAGAATAAGGATCTCGTTGCCACATCCTCCCTCAAATCACCCCAAAAATCATGGCAGCAGCCGGCGCCATAGCCGGGGCGCGTATGCGAGCCGAGATCGAGAAGAAACTCTACCCACCCGTGGCATGTCTCGTTTTCTCCGAAACCTCCTCCGTGTCACACATCCTCGCTCTCCTCCGCGCCATCGCCACCAACCCCAAACTTCCCAAGGACGTTATGATCCTGGGTCTGGACGACGACGGCGCAAAGGTGCTGAGGGAGAACATCACCGAGGCTTGTTGGGGCCTGGGCTTGCAAGCCCGTTTTGTCGCGGCCACTCCGGCTGATAAATCCGCCGTCTCGTCCTTTGAGGCCCTCCCCCCTTTCAACCACAAGAAGAGTAGCGGGGTTCGACATTATATTTTCGGGTTTGGCTTGCGACCGCAGCCGGAGCCCGTGCCGGCCCCGATCAACGATTTGGTGTATGTGCTCCCGCAGGATTCTAAGGGACCGGGGGAACCCATGCCGCATGCATACAACGCTGCTATTTCGCTTGCTTTGGAGAAGGGATATAAGATAGCTAGTGTGGACTCTCTCTTCAAAGCTTAGTGCGGCTATCTGAGCATCCCACCGGGCGTAGTATCTTTGTAAACTTGAGATCAGACGTTCATGTATATAGGAGGCTGGCCGCAACGCCAATGGTACTTGAAATGCGAGAATGACTGGCACTTTGTACACCAGTACAGGTGTAGGGGCGACTTGGGGGCCGAATGCAGCCGTAGTGATGACCAAGTACTTCTGTCAGTCTTCGGATGGCGCGTGAGGCGGAGGGCATAAGCAGAGGCTCTCGCATACCAGTGTATAAGAGACTCCCGACACCTCTCGCCCATCCGTTGCAAGGACGGTGGTGGTAGAATAACAGGGCGGCAATGCACTGTTTCTGGCTTTACAACGGCCCTCTAGATATTGATCTGACCCTCGTGAATTTGAGGATCTTCAGCAGGCAGAACTATCCTGAAAAGGGAGTCAGCCTTTAGCTGAGGAGATTCATACGGACATCCAGCGATGCATACGAACGTCCTTGCCCTGATGGGAATGTACCGTATGCACTGGAAGCTGGGCAAAACTGTCGAAATCCTCACCCAAACTGTCAATGGACGCCGCGAGGGAAAGGGGCATCGTTCTTCACCACTGTATTTTCGAACGATACCAGTACACAGACGATCAGTGCAGCATGTAGGGCGCCACCTATTCTCTAGAGGTTCTCCAGGGCTATGGAAAGGCCCGATGGACGGTCTGTGGATGATCTCGTTGCCCCTTCGACTCCGCTGAACATGTTCAGGACCCTCATCGCGATTGGGATCGCTGTTGCCACCACCGCTTTGGCAGCTGAACCGTATTCACAGCAACACAGATTCTCTATATCAGAAACGACATCGGGCTGGCGAATCCCCCTGGACAAACGAAGCCGTGGACGTCTGCCCGGTTTTCCGCGGTTGAGAGGACGTTCAACGGCACGGCGCTGGAGAGCGCTGTGACCTACCCTCGGTTCCTAGCAACGCAGTCTGGTGGATTTCAACTCTTCTACAGATCGGGCATCTCCGGTAACGGCCAAGGCCGCATCGCCGAGTACGCCAAAAGCACATTGAAGACTCTAGGCGCCTTCAGATCGGCCCTAGGCACCTACGTAGCGCCCAACAAAAACACCTCCATCACCCGCAAACTGGATCTGACTTCTTTCGTCTCAACGGGCCATAAGAGTGCATCCATTCGAGACGTGTAACCCACCGGTTCTTGGAAGAAGTGACGATGCTGCTTCACATAAGTGTAGGTGGTTGGCTGGAAGTGTGCGCATATACTGTACGTCGCTTGTTTGCAGTGGTCGCAAGCCTCCCGCTCCCTCCTAAGTCCTGGATGTCCAAAGTCCACGCGTACTGTACAATATCCTCGTCGGTTGCAAAAGCGTTCGCGAAGAGACCCCTGGGCAACATCGCTTCCCCAGACCTATTCCCCAGCCCAACATCTCGGGGCATACACATCCCAGCTATACTATAGAGACACATAGATGCTGTCGTGCAGAAGACTAGTCCACACAAGAGGCCTCCTGCCAAAAATGCCCCTCGACACCCCCGCAGCCCAAGACTCCGCTAAGGCTCATATCCATGCCCTGTGCGTCAGCGAACGGACCGCTGTGCTTTCGCTTGGTTGCAGATATGCTGTACTGGTTTGTATTCGCCGCTTGTTTGCTTCTACTGGGGAATGTACCCAGACTCACGAGTTTTGTAATTTCCAGTGCGCAAGTCTGTCTAGTGCGAATATTCCCACCGCATTTGCACCAGCTCTCGACGCGTTGGCGGAGATTGCGGTGGACGAGAAGGAACGTGCGGTGTGTTTGAGGAAGGGGAGGGAGGCGGTTTACAAGGTGGGTGGGAAGGAAGAAAATTCCTGATCTGCGGTAGATAGTCGCTTTACACGTTTCACGTTTGCAGAGTTACACCGTTGCTGGGATGCCCAAGGTACAGCCAGCCGCCTAGCTAGGGGAATAGGCGCCCCAGAAAAGGACGGACTACCCTGCTCACAGTCAATGCGCACAGACCATCAACGGCCTCTCCGAACTCCGCTCCGGCGCCATCGCCCGCTGGCCTTCCTCAGCCGCCACGTTCGACGAACCCCTCCCCGAAGACCAAACCGGGTCCACAGAGCAGCAACGGGCGGAAAGGGGCCAGGTGCTGTTCAATGAGGTGTATGGGCGGACGGCGCAGCGGTTGACAGATATACTGGGGTCGCTGCATCCGCGGCTGCTGTCGGTGATTGTGACGGATGCGTATGGGAAGATTTTGGCGGATACGGGCGTGTTGGGGTTGGAGGAGACGGAGTTGGTTATGGTTGGGGCTTTGAAGGTATGGCCGGATCCTTTACATTGCGCCGTACTCTTCAAGCTCTGGTATCTGGGATTCGCTGAACATGCTGATATTTGTCTACTCTAGGTACAAGGCGGCCCAGTCGCAAAGCAGGTAGAAAGTCATCGGAGAGGCGCCGTGCGCATGGGTGCTTCGCAGAGTCATGTCGAGGCCGCCGAGTACATTGCCGATGAAGTCGTGCGGCTGAAAGAGATGGCCTAAGGCGAATACGTAATGGATAGAGAAGCATTGATACCCACTCGGCGTATGCCACACGGACTTGCCCCTGCAGGGACAGCACCTGACCAACGAAAGCGACCACTTCCTAAGCATGTGGCACACTTCATACATTTTCATAGTAAATACACACAAATGCACAGATGAGAAGACGCACCAAACTACATGTCCACAATCCCAAAAAAAGTCCCGAACACTTC
The DNA here is from genome assembly GCF_025526975.1 of Fimicolochytrium jonesii. Lineage (NCBI taxonomy): Eukaryota > Fungi > Chytridiomycota > Chytridiomycetes > Spizellomycetales > Powellomycetaceae > Fimicolochytrium > Fimicolochytrium jonesii. Next base: position 180,009 of record NW_026515677.1, read on the forward strand.
AAATCCCATGGAGACAACTATCCCTCCAACTCTGCATCTCCTCCAACGGCCCACGCAAGTAAATCACGCTTTCCCGATCATGCACCCTAACAACCGCCTCCCGCTTTCCCTTCTCCTTCTCCTTCCCACCCTCCTCACCGCCACCATCCAACTCAACAAGCTCAACGCACTCCTCATCCCCCGGCGTGATCCCAATCCCCAGCACCAAATCATGCTCCCCCTCACTCCCCGCCTTAGGCCGACACCAACACAACACATCCGTAAACAAGAAAAACGAAAACGTCTTCCCGCCCACCCCATTCAACCGTAGCCTCCCCAACGCATCACTCCCACCAGCCGTCTCCTCTCCGTCTTTAACTCCAAAACGCGTCTCGATCAAATGCCCCGCAACCCCCTGCCTAAACCGCTCCTTCTTCCCCCCACAAGCCTGCAACGCGTCCACGCGCATATGACCCGTCGCCGCCCCGACAAACTCCACGCTCTTCAACACCCTGACCATCCCCTGCCGCACGAACCGTCGCCCGGGGCGAACGTGGGCGAAGGCGTCCACACCCGCGGACCACGGGCGGACACGGACGCGGGAGAGGACGTTGAGGCCCTGTTCGCGGGCCTCCCATTCGCGTTTTTTGTCGTTGCATTCGGCGACTCGGAGGCGGATCTCTTCCCGCGCGCGTTTGAGCGAGGCGTAATCGGTATGTGTGGGGGGTGTGCATTCGAACAGTTCGTCGATCAGGAGTTTGTACCGCGGTAACCGCTGCACGGGCAAAATCAGGAACGATTGGAGGCTGTTCTGGGTGTGGCGGGGGTTCTGTTTGGCTTCTTGCACGAACTCTTTGAGGCGTTTGTTGAGCGCTTTCTTTGTGGATTTGCTGCTGCCGTCGGTTGTGGGGAGGGCGGTGGTGGAGTTGGAGGAGGGTGGTGGGGCTGCGGAGGTGGAGGCGGAGGAGGGGGAGTCGATTTGGGAGACGAGGCGGTTGGCGGAGTCGAAGTTGTTGTAGTACGTCTGGGAAGCACCGGGAAAATGGATCAGAACCATTGATGGCAGGTGGGGGCATTGCGAAAAAAGTGGAATCATCCCCCTTGGGTCCAGATCTACTTACCGAGTACATGCGCAAAAACGGCGCACTCGGCAGAAACACCGACCCCAGCGGCTGGTCCTCCGCGCTGCACGCCCGTTCCAAATCCGGCAGCAGATGACTACAAACAAACATCAGCAAAACTGCCCATAACCCCGCCACCAAAAACCCCCTTCCCCTTATACTCACTCGCGATGGAAAAGCAACAAACTCCCCAAATTCGCAAAAATCCCATTCATCTCCTGCGCACTCAACACCCCCCCTTCCTCCATCGGCACAATATACACCTCCCTCAGGGCCTCCAACTGGCTCACATACGTGCGTTCCGTGGTCAGGACCTCCATCGCGACTTTGCGGCGGCGTTCGGGGGTCTGTTTCTTCGATAAGTGTTTAGGGTCCGATTCCGTGTCCGGGAGAGAGGCGGAGGGGGAGGGGGAGAGCAGGGAGGCGGCGGCGGCGGAGGTGCGGGGGTCGAGGGTGTGTGCGTCGCGGAGGTGGTTGAGGAGTTGGAGGAGAGCATTTCGGTATTGCGTTGCGGTGTCCGGGGATGTTTTCGTCGGCGGGGATTGCTTTGGCGATGAGAAGAGGTTGGAGAAGCGGCGGGTGCGGGTGGTGCTGCTGCTTGTGGGGCGGGAGGAGGGTCGCGGGTCGTCGAGGGCGGATGAGGGGTCGAGGGAGGAGCGGCGGGGGCCGTAGTCGGGGGATTTGGAGGGGGTTGTTGGGAGGTCTGGGGTGGAGAAGGATAGGCTTCCGGGCGGGGCTGTTCCAAACCATATCATATTCGATGTTCAACGGAATGATGAGCAACACAACCACAGCATCTGCAAAAGAGAAAACCAAACCTACCAGATTTCCTAACCAACACCGACTTCCGCTTCCCAATCCCAAACAACCTCCCCTTCCCCGCCGCCGCATCCGCCACCGCCAACTTCTCCCCACCCCCATCCACAACCGACGGCGGCCGATCCATAGCCCCCACCGAACTCCTCCTCTCCTGCTGCACCACCCCACTCCCACTGGCCGCATCCCCATTCCCACCCCCAAACAACCCCACAATTCCCCTCCGACGACTACTCTCACTATTCCTACTCCGGAAACTGCTATTCGGCGTCGGGTTGGATATCACAGATTCGGCAGTAGGCGCCCACGGGAACGCGTCCCCCGCGATCGAATGCCGCGCAGAGGTCCGGGACTGAACGCTCCGGACGCTGCCGAGGGGCGTGTCGTTGTTGTAGATGGGGGAGGTGGTGGTGCCGCCGATCATCTTCTCGAGTTTGAGGAGGTGATCGGAGCGCCAGCCGTCTGAGGGGAGGGATTGGATGCGGCGTTTTGGGTGGCTTGCGGTGGATGATGTGGGAGTTGGGGGTGGGTCGTCAACGGGCGGTAAGTCGTCGGGAAGTGGACTGTCGTCGAGATGAATCGAGCTGGCCACACTCGGCGGGGTGCTAACCCCCACACCCGCGTTTGAAACCGGATGAACCTCCCCACTGGCCTGCGTGACGGCCAGCAGCGGGGCAACGATCTGCGCAAAGGAGGTGTCGAAGGGGTTTCCTTGCACGTAGAGGGTGTGTAGGGAGGAGCGGAGGACGCCGATGGAAGAAGGGAGGATGCGGAGGCAGTTGTGGGAGAGGTCGAGGGTTGTTAGGTGGGGCATGTGGGCGAAGAGTTCGGGTGCTGTGGGGGGGAATCAAGGAATGTTAGCGTCAGTTTCCCCCGTCTTCCCTTGTAATGAATGAAGAGGGTAGCAAACATTACCAATGTCAGTAATCCGATTCCTCCCAAAATCACAAACCCTCAATCTCCCGGCATCCGCCAGTTCCACGGGCAAACCAACCAATCTATTCTCCCTCACATAAACCTCCCTCAGCTCCCTCAGCCCTCCAATCTCCGCCGGCAACTGCGCCAACAAATTCTGACTCAGATCCAGCACCTGCAGCCGCTCCAACCGGCCCAGAATACTCCCGGGGATCGCCGTGATCCAATTATTCACCAAATGCAACTCCACCAATCCATTGAATTGCGCCGGTAAAGCTGGAAAATGGGATAAATTGCGGGACGAGATATCGAGGTGTGGGGAGAGTGGGTCGAAATGCAGTTTAGCGATTTCGAAAGGCACCAAGTTTTTGCCCGAGTCGCTTTCGTCCGAGTCGCCGGCGAGTGCGTCGATGTCGAGGGGGGTGTTGTCGGCGACCGCGTTGGTGTGGCTGATGGAGCGGCGTTGGGAGTAGACGTGGGAGCGGCGGCGGACGCGGGGGAGGCCGAGGTCGGGGTAGTCTGAAGGGTGCGGGGTGGGATGGGTGCTGGTGGTGGGGGTGGTGGGCTCGGAGGGCGGGATGTCTTCGATGACATTGGAGGGGATGGCGTCGCCATTGATTTGTACGGATGGGGTAGTAGGGCGTTCTGTTTTTTTGGGACGGGGTTTGAGAAATTTGCGGAATTGCTGTCGCTTTGCACCTGTTGTCGGGGTCGATAAGGACAGTGACGACGGTTCGTCTGCGATTGGCGGCGGCGGGGACGCCACGGGCAGTTCCGCGCGCGACGTCTCCGCCGCAGTCGCGAATGAGTCCGAAAACAGGTCCTTTCCTCTAGGTGCAGTCGTGTGTGCGCGCGGGGTATCTTGCAATGAGGTTGTCTCGTCGACGTCGTCAATATTTGCAGCAGTCCGACTTATGACGATTCTGATAGGCGGCTTCCGTAGCGGCGCACGTTTGCCTGATCCGGTGGCCATGGATGGTGGCAGCTGCTCGCTCATTAGTTTCGCTTTTGTCACCGATAGCTCGGGGATTGAGTGCGTAATTCCATTCGTGGCCGCTGAGTTTTGGGCGACGTGATGGTCAAGTCCACTCGTTTCCCCATGTCCAACAGCACCCTCCGCCTTCATCTGAAAGAAATCGGTGATATCAATCGAACTCCCACCCATGGATTCCACCCCATTCACAGACGACAGCGTCGTATCTGCCGTCGACGCGCTCTGGTTCCTCCTATGACCTTTCACTACATATATTTGAGGCGGCGGGAGTAACGGCCCATCCGCGTGATCGCTTAGTGATGTACGATCAGAGGACGGATCGGTCTCACCGGGTTTGGGCAGCGTGCTGAGCAGCTCATCCAGCATTGCGGCCATATCGTCGAGCTTGCTGTCGCGTTTCGGGTGCGGCGGTGGGGAGTTTTGTGGTTTCTCTACGGTATTCGTATGGTATTCGCAGACGACGGGAGCGGCGGCGGCGGGTTCTACGTTGGGCTGCTTGTCGATGAACATCGGATCCTTCCCTAAAAACGTTGCTCTTGATTCCGGATATCCTCGTAGTTCGTCGTCCTTCGTTGTCACAAGTTCAGGTTTACCTGTTGATCTGTTTAGAAGGATTTGATCTGGCTTGTGTATTTGAGTGTTCCAGCCCAGGCGCGCCAGCCCTGCGTGCGTGCGTGCGTGCGTGCGTGTGTGTGTGTACCAAAGCAAGGGGTTGTTAGACAAGTTTGAACGGATCTTTCGCTTATCGATTGCGGTGTCCTTAACGTTGGGCCTTGTTTCCGAAGGGCGGGCAGAACATACTTTTTGACAGGCCCCGCAGTTGGGCGAAGCGATTGACGGCCGCTTACGTGCTGGCGTTCCTCACGTGACTCGATCACAGAACATCATTGAATTCGGGCTCCATCACGTGACCTTCACTCTTTTGTATTGAGAGTTGAAACCCGTTCGCCCGGGCCCTTTAGACAGACGATCCAGAAGAGCCAAGCAGAAGGATCCGCAAAGGCATGGAAAACACAATCTTTCCCAATGTGACCTGCACAATCGATGTCTCCTTCTTATCTGCCTCGTAAAGCCGGCCGCTCCGGTTGATCCCAACTTGCTTCCCGGGTCTGGGATGGGGCCTTCAAGCCACGTGTGCTATATGAGAATCGGCCGATTTGCAGTGTGACTGTGTGACATTTGCGGCGACAAGCCATTCCCCGCCGGTTTACCTTCAATTTCGAGAAAATGTAATCGCCAGCCAGTCGGCCACCGGTAATCCTCCACCGGTATAATGGAAAATCCTCCACCGGTATAATGGAAAGCAGTATGAGTTATCGGGGTCCCATTGGAATCCGGCATTTTAATACCTATTCTTAATGCGGCCATACCCGGATTCCTTGAAATCCTACGTATACCGTTCACGCGAACAATGACCATTTTTCGACGGCCGATATCACTCCCTTTCCTGCGGTCTTTACGTGCAAAATTTGCTATGCGATAAGGCGCTCGTTGCATATGTATTGGCCAGCCATTGATCCGCTGTCTCTTTCTTCCTCCTCCAAAGTCACAAAGCAGACTTGCATGGCTCCTGGAAGTATCTTCCGGAGCATCCTGCTACCGTCTCGTCAGATATCCTGTACGAAGCGCTTCTGAAGTTGAACTGTCCCAGGGTCTGTTGGTGTCGGAAGCTTTCCGAGTTTCGAGAAAGTGAACTTTTTGGGGTTGTTTCGTATAGGCACAAAACTTTGTCGTTGTATCGGGACCCGAAAGGTTACAACGTCCGGCCGTTCCCAACTTCCAGCATTCGTCTCACGGCCGTTAAACGGGGAATCCGCACATAAACGGGCGCCCAAGTGATACAGCACCTACGCCGGCCTTCGAGTTACTCCCCTCATTGGTGATATTTTGCCCCATCCTCGCACAGGCGTCTCTCGAGTCTCCAACCCTTCATTTCGAGGTTCCTGTTGTATACGTCCAAGTAGGAGCTTGGACTCCCCATCGCTAGTATCGACGCTCATCACTCTCACCCCAGAAGGAATCAATCGGAAGGTTCGTACACACAGCACAGCCGCCGCTTTAGCCTTTTCGGACAATTTCGCCTCGTTTCCCTTCCCTTTGTAGTAACCGTACATTCACTCCTGCAGCAGAACCCCCGGTTGCCGCTGATCGCTACTACTCGTTTGTCTGTCCCTGCCGTCGTAGTTATCCTTGCGGCCGCGCACAGTCTGTTATTAGTGCGCGAAACAAAGAAACGCCGTTGTAGCCCGCCGCCCCTTATTCCGAAGTGCGCTCAAAGAACAACTCTCGCTGAATACGGCAAACCCTCATTCACGCACTACCGGACACTCCCACCCGCATTTGGCCACCCACTGCGACTCTTACGGACACTCCCGTCGCCGCCAACGAGCCGTTCTCGTTCTCTCCCGTCGCAGTAGTAGGTGAGTATTTTCGTCAAATCGCGAGTGTTTCTTGAATGAGGGGCAGCGATCCTCAGGACTTGGTCTCGGACAAACAATGCTCAACATATCACCTCCCTTCTTTCCCACCGCTGGAATAGAAGTGTTGCAAACGAGAAACATGGCGCTCATCACTGAACTCGGTGTTTCGGACTCGAATCAGCCTGGACCGTCGGTTGGCGGCTCATACCGACCGAGCCTAATGTCGAGCAGCAACGGGACGCTCGCAGAAGGTGGGCCATCTTACCGCTCGAGCCCCATTTCCAGCGGCCAGCCTTACATGGGGGACACGGCATCGTACAGCAGCAAGCCCAGTCCGCTCCCGCTGACGCCACTGGACATTCAGCACCGTCAGTTTCCGCAATTCCACAGCAACGAGAGCTCGCCGGTGTCCTCACCTCGACTGGGAAAGCAGAATGGGTTTCCTCACTCTATCACGACAAGTCACACTGAGCACCCGCCTATGAGCCGCCCATACCCTTACCAACCGCAGCACCCCTCGCAATTCAGGTCCGTCTATCAGCCCGCGTCGCCAATGGCGTTGCAACAGCACCACCACCTGTACGACGTCAACAGAAGTCACTCGCCGTCTCCTTCGCCGCTGGTGCAGAGTTTCCCGCGTTTACCTTCATCTCCACGGGCAGGAACCGTTGGTGGGTACTCGCAGCAGCAGCAGCCACAGCAACAGCACAATAGCAGCCCGAATTCAGCCTCGTCTAGCGCGAACGGGAAGGTGTCGATCAATCAGTTGACGATGATGAATTTGAACGGATATTCAGCCAACAGTCCAGCAACACCGACAGGATCGGTTGGTGATGATCTTGGAAGCAACGGCATGACGCTCTACTCCCAGCATCAGCCACAGCAGCATCAACATCAGCCGCAGCAGGGCTTGCAGTATGGACATCAGCAGCAACATATGATGGGATATTCGTCGAATGGACCAATGCCATACTCCCCTACACTGCCGGCACCACGATCTGAAGGGATGTTGCCTTTTGGAAACAGGAATCATCCACCACCTGCGAACCAAAATGTTGTGCAACTTCCTCCCTTTGCGCACTTTGATGGCGCTTCTTCCCCCTATCCTGGTATGTAGCATTTCTTTTCCTTGTTTGATTTCCGCAATTGGCAGCTCACTCACTCCTTGTTCTTCTCCATTCCGATAGCCTCCCCACTCCCTCAAGCGCCTCTATCATCGTCGTCCTCCCATCGCTCTCAAGATCCCCCTACACCGCAATCACAACACCAGCAGCACTTCCCATACGGTTCGTCTTTGAAGTCTGAGTACATGCCTGGACCTGGAAGTGCCGGCCACCTCCACGAACCTCTCCCATATGCATCGGATGATTACCCTCATAGCAGCCCATCACTGCACAACGGGCCTCCCTCCGCTCCCTACAAGATGGAACCTCAATCAGGGCACCCCGAAGGCAACATCGTGTACGACTATCCGGGCCACTACGCCATCGGCGCTCAACCGCAACCCCACTACCGCTTTAGCCCCTACGGCAACCCTTATGACGAAGGCTCCAGCTACCGCGCCAGCCCCCACAACCCCAACTCCCCCGTCGTCCGTTCCCACCAAGGCCTCCTACAACCCTCCCCACCACCCCGCGACCTCTCCCCCCTCCCCGACGGCATCCTGCGCTACGAGCCGGCGATCTTCAAACGCGCCATGATTCACCACATGTGGAGCCTGAAGGAGACCGCGATCGAGTTCATCAAAGAGGAAGCGTTGAAGTACGGGTTCAGCGTGCTGGTGCGCACGAGCAAGCCGGACTATGTGGTTGTGATTTGCAACTGTGGACGGCGGTTGAAGAGGCTTAAGGGCGAGCGGAAACGCAATCGGAGGTTCAAGACGGCCATGACGGGCTGTGAGTGGCGCGTGGTGCTGTTTAGGAGCCCGAATGGGGAATGGGAGTTTAGGGCGACGACCAAGATGGATCATAACCACGGGTTGCCAGTCATCGATAGGTGAGCACTCCTACTTCTCGTCTGCTCCTAACTTTGTTGCAAATTGGACTCGAGAACTGACATTTTCCTCTCTTTCCTCCGCAGCGATGACTAAGCGATTCCCATAAATTTATTGCGACAAAGAGAAAGGAGAGCCGGTCTCTCCCCACCTCCCCACCCCTAACACGGCGTTAACAAACATAAACGGCGTTGACATTGTTCCTCAACTTCCCCGGATTTCGGCATACATCCCAAATCCTGCGTATTACATACACGCACAGCATATTAGTCGCATGCAACACATACATACATTGTATCATTTTCATCCCGCAATCGAGTCATGGCCTCAACATCATCCCTCAACAATATAGACAGACTTCAAGCGTGTAGCTGCCGGCGTACATACAAGCTACCCACGAACTCCCCCCACATAGACATTTCATAACCTTTTCTTTTCACCCTCTCCTTGTTTTTGAGTTTTGTACTTTGTGTTTTTGATAAATGGCTGGGATTGATATACTGTTCTTTGATGGGCGTGGGGATCTGGGAAGGGGTTTGGAGCAGACCTAAACTCAAAGGGCAGGATTTCGACCGCTCGGACGCGTTTCGCCGGAGCCGTCGGAGCCGTCTATTGATGTCCAACTTCGTCTTGACTCCACATCCCGCAGTTGTCAAGACAAACAGGACCAAAGCATTAGCAGTCACCGTCAGTATCTGCCTAGCTGTCTCAGCACTACGTCGTTGCTCCAGCAGTAACCCCCCACCCCGACATGCCCGCTCCAGTCACGGAGTTTCACGCAGGCGAGCGTGCCATGCACTCCCTCCTCCACGTTCCCCGCCAACGCAACCCCACCTCCTCCGGCCTGCCCCCACAGTACGCCGCCCGCGCAACCCACTTCCCACTCGTCGCTGTCGGCACCGTCGACGCAGCAGGTCGTCCATGGACAACCCTCTGGGGCGGTGACCGCGGGTGCACACGACCCATCGCTCGCGGCGTTTTGGCATTTGTCAGCGCTGTCGATGTGGACAATGATCCGGTGGTGGAGGCGCTGTGGGACGGTGCTGAGGTTGTGGATGGGGAGATCTTGAGGCCTGGGACGTCGGATGCTGGGAGGCTCATGTCGGCGCTTGCTATCGATCTGGAGACGAGGGATCGTGTGAAATTCGCCGGACGCATGGTCGCTGGGACGGTGGACTCTCGCGGCACTTGCGGCGCTGGATGGGACGTGCAGCTTGCTATGCAAGTAAGTGAGAGCTTGGGGAACTGTCCAAAGTATCTGAATTGCAAGGACATCGTTCCCGCAGGCGAGGTGATGAAGCCAGTGCTCGTGTCGGCCGCCCTTCCGCTTCCCAAGGAAGCGATCGGCCTGATCGCAACAGCAGACATGCTCTTCCTATCGACCACAAGCGGCGAAGCCATGGATACGAACCATCGCGGAGGCAACCCGGGATTTGTAAGGGTTTTGCGCAACACTGCAGACGTCGTGCAATTGGTCTACCCGGAATGTGAGTTCGGTTCGGGTGGAGAATCTTCCTGCACTCTCTGACCATGGGTCCACCAGTCTCGGGTAACAGACTCTACCAGAGCCTAGGAAATCTCAAACTCAATCCGATGGTCGGCATCGTAATACCGGGCTTTGAATCAGGAGACGTGCTGTATCTCACGGGCGCCGCGTCCATCCTCGTTGGCCACGAGGCGTCATCTTTGATGCCTAAAACGCAGCTTGCCGTTAAGATCTCGGTGACCGCCGCAAAGTTTATCAAATCCGGTCTGCCGTTCCGAGGCACCTCTCTCGAACGCTCGCCTTACAACCCACCCATCCGCCACCTCCTCGCCGAGCACGACGCTCATATTGCAAGCTCCGCCGCCGCAGAACGTGACACAGTTGCAACGCTCGTCCGCCGCGAAACCCTCACCCCTACCATCAACCGCTTCACATTCCACCTGTCCTCGCGCACCGCCGCCGTCGTGCCAACATGGCATGCAGGGCAGTACGCCACGCTTGATTTCGACGAGCTGCTCAGTGCAGGGTACTCGCACATGCGTGATGAGGACCCGCAGAGCCTGAACGACGATCACGTCCGGACGTTCACCGTGTCCAGCCCGCCGGCCTCGACCGAGATGCAAATCACCGTCCGGCTGCATGGGCCGGTGACCCACTTCCTTTGGGCGCAGCAGCCCGACGGGACTGCCGACGCCGATGCCCAACACGCACCGGTACGTGTCCCCGTTCTCGGCTTTGGCGGCGCCGAATCATATCGCATCCCGACAGACCCGTCCACTGCGTCCGCCCCCGTCTTCATCGCGGCAGGCGTCGGCATCACCCCGCTGCTCGCGCAAGCACCCGCCCTGTTAGCCGCCGGACGGCCCCTGCAGGTGCTGTGGACGCTCCGCGCCGAGGATCTGGCCCTCGCCGTCGATGCGTTTGCGGTTGAGCCGCGCCTTGCTGTCTGCACGACGCTGTTTGTGACGGGAGGCGCGGATGGAGAGGACATGGGTGCGCTAGCTGGCGGGGCAGCGGTTGTGCGGCCGCGGAGGCTTCAGGCGGAGGATGTGCATGCGTTGAAGGGCAAGGGGAGCAGGTTTTTTCTGTGCACGGGGCCCGCCCTGCTCGCCGCGCTTGTGGGCTGGCTGCAGGGTGAGCATGTTGTGTGGGAGGATTTTGGGTACTAATATGGCCTTTTCGCATTCGGGAACCCCTCCTATCCATCGAGTGGCCCGAGAAAATACGTACTGTACATCACAACATTTGTATTCGCGCATGGGTGATTTGTAGAGGCATGCTGGCTTGGGTAACAGGTCGGGCATGGCTTCAAGATTTTGGATACATGTATATATTGCCGGATTCATGGCGGATTCGTTTTGCCTCTCATTAATTCAGAAAGTCGTGTTTGTTAAACGGGACCCTATTTAAGCTATGAATACCAAAAAGGCAAGCATTTCCTAGTCAAGCTTCACGCCGAGATCCAACTCGAGCGCTCTAATCAAGTACCACGTAAATTGTGGGCCTGAAATGGGATTGCATCCAAATAGCAGGCTCTGGTCACACGCGCATGTAGTTCGCCTCATCGTGGTCGTTATCCTCCTCCTCTTCCTGCCGCTCGTCGGGGAACGTCAACGACTGATTCGCTTGAGACGGAGGCCGCACCAACCGGCTTTCGAGCATACCGCTCATTTGCCCGGTACTTGGCCCAAACATCCGCCAAAGCGCCACGGGGACTTATATCGTTGGAAGCCATAGCAAGCCACCGGATCCACCGGAGAACCTCGGCCAGCGACTCGTCCGATCCAAAGGCGACGATAAGCGGCAGTCCCGAGGCGTAGACCCAAACCCCCGGCAGCCCGCAGAGCCCGCTTCGGAATGCCTGGACCAATCGCGTCCGAGTTGCTCCAACAAAGACAGGCTTCCCCCGGGGACTTTGACAGTGAGCGCACCTTTTGCAACCACCATCCAACTTGCCACCTAACCACGCAGGTCCCCTTTCGCAGCGCAAATTTGAAATCTCATACATAGGAGCCCATCCGACAATGGAATTTCTAGCAATGGATATGGATTTCTAGCAATTGTCTGGTCCGCAATGGATACACGGGGCCACCTTCGCGATCGATGGAAGCCAGCAGCAGGAGACATGCTGTGGAAACTTCGGTTCCCAACCTGTGCATTCACCTATCCCCTGCCGCTCTGAGCGACTCTGAGTGAGCGACTCTGGGTGAGAGGGAAGTGGCACGCACTCCGAGTGAGAGAACGCGTCTCACTCCCCCGAAAAAATCGAGAGAAGGTGGGACTTCTGTTATACAAGACGTGTATAGAGTTTTAGGGCGTGAAGTGTAAGAACCGATGCCTGTATGGCTAAGTGGCAAGGCGTCTGTCTTGTAAACAGAAGATCCCAGGTTCAATCCCTGGTGCAGGCACGATATTATCATTTTTGGTTTTCTCAGCTTTTTTGGTCCAAAAAAAAGATGGGCGCGAACGATATGGAAAAGATTCCCAAAGACATGGAACCAGCGACAACAGCAAACCGTCATCGTGAGAAAAAACGCAGCAACCCCCAGCCCAGTTTTTACGAACTCAGCTGCAACATCCCAGAAGCCAACAGCTGCCGCCGACGGTCGACCCACAAGCAGCACACCGACTCTTCGTACAGCGCTCTTCCAGAACGCCATCCCACCTTGCACTACTCACGCGTTGTGTACAGCATTACCTGTGGTATGTGATTTCCTGGCAGTGTACTTTTATCAGGGGTTGCCAGCCTAGGGCTTCGCGCAGGACCGGCCGACCCAGGGCGGATACGGCGAGCTGCCATCCTGCGCACAACGCCCAGTCTACTTGCGGCGCTGAGTGGCCACGTATTCATTAGCATTAACTCTTGGGCTCCCATTCCTAACAGAAGCATCTGATTTCGCTGACGACCTCTATCCCGAGACGTAACCACCTGGAAAGAGATACAGGAGAATCCGAAAGATGTCCGTAACAGGGGGAGCAAAGGTGTCTGTAGCGCCGATACCGGGCTTGTATCCGGTCACGGGCAAGCCACGGCAGTTGGGTGCTTTCGAGCACTTTGCAATGTCCGCTTTGGCCCCTGCTGGTGAGTTTCGGGAGTCTATAGAGGTCATAAGATAGGGAGTGCACTGGGTTGAAAGTCTGAGGGTGTGCGGAGGAAGAGGTCGTTGCGAAAGTCATGGCATGGGAGCATACCAGAATGTCAGTCTGGGAGGATTGAAAAGCTGGGGCCACGGGCCTCTTGATCTAATTGTATACGATTCGCCGCAGGTCGCTGCCATTGACCATACCACGTTTATGCTGACAGACCGTTGTTCTTATTCCTTTGCAGGGGCTGTCATCTTCACAAATCCCTTCGACACTGCAAAGTAAGTCAACGCCATAATATGGGACCCTTCCACCGGACAGCCCTTCTCACCCTCGTTTTCTAACGCACCACAGAGTCCGCCTACAACTACAAGGCGAAAAATTACGACAAGCGAAAACCGGCGCAACCGCAGCAGCCAGCGCGCAATCGCAAACGGTGTACAAAAACAGTTTCGACACCATCTATAAAATCTACATAAATGAGGGCATCAAGGGTCTGCAAAAGGGTCTGACGCCTGCGATCCTGAGGGAAGGGTCGAAGAACTTGTTTCGCATTGTGAGTGTGGTGGTGGAAGAATTCCAGACTCAAATAGCGAACGCCTGTGGGAAGGCATTCGAATTCAGTGGCGAGTCTGTCCCAGAGGGGCGCATCACTAACATCTTTGCTTTGCTTCTAGGGCATGTTCGACCCCATTTTGGCTACCATACACGACAATTCGAAAGGCAAGCCACCAGCCTGGAAGCGGATGGTGGCTGGATCGATGTGCGGTGTCATGGGCGCCATCAGCTGCAATCCCTTTGAGCTTGTGAAAACACGGTATGGAATGGAAACACAGCGTTTGAGAAAGACGGAAAGTTAGTAGCGATCACGGCCGTTCTGATCCCCTCTGGACGATTCGCATCCATCAGATTACAATCCGCGTCGAAAAGCAATATCGCCGTTGGAACGCAACATGGGTAGGCATGACTCCAGTGCTATCATAGGATCAAAGAGAGCCCATCACTCAAACCTTCAAATCGCAATCACAGCTACACCGGAACATGGAACGCCCTTTCGAGCATCTACAAAGCCGACGGCGTACGCGGCCTCTACCGCGGCTCCATCCTCAGCATGTTCCGCTCCATCTTTGGCTCCGGGTCGAATCTCGCCGCCTACTCCATAATGAAGGACTACCTGATAACGGAACGGCAGTGGAACGATAACGCGTGGCTGGATATGGTCTGTGGGCTCGCTTCTGGGATCGTTAGTTGGTATGACGCCCGGGGAGATGCCGGATGTTTGTTGGTTATTTGGGAAGCATACTGATTTGATACGGTGTGATTGTTAGCATCTGTATGAACCCCATCGACGTGACCCGTACGCGATATTATAACCAGCAATACGTTGACGGAAAAGGCGTGATGTACTCGAATGGGATCGACGCCATAAGGAAGATCGCCAAGAACGAGGGTCTGACGGCGTTCTATAAAGGGTTGACGACGCATTTCTTGAGGATAGGGCCTCACTTTTGCCGTGAGTTATTTACTCTCAACATCACCTTCAGTGGAGGATTGTCCGTCTAACCGAAATGTCTTTTAGTGACATTCGTGTTCCTGGGCATACTACGCCGCGGCTGCACGGATTTCTACAGCTACCTCGACATGCGCGACTCGTTCTCGGCCTTCGACAAGGACGGGAACGGCATGCTGGACCAGGCTGAGTTGCGCGACGCGTTGCAGAAAGTCGTTATGAGCCGTGGAGAGTTGGGGTACGATGCCATGGTTAGTGCAAAATTCCTACTCTGGGACTGTCTTTACGCAGTTGTCTCGTAATGAAGATCGTGATGACGCTAATCTCGATTATGACGTTTTTCCGCAGATCACGTCGTATGCAGACCGCATCCTAGAACAAGCCGACGTGGACCACGACAACATGATCAACCCGAAAGAATATCCCGCGATGGTCAAGGAAGTCACTGCGATCGTCGGCGAGCGGAATCGCAAGCAATAATCCCAGCCCAATAATCCCCCCCACTATTTTATGAGAGACTTCGGATCTTAAACTCTACTCTAAACCCCCCCAACCCGCATTGAATGGACACACTCGCATACGCATACGTTTAGTGCTCTCTCTCCCCCAGACCCGGAACCTTAAAGGACTTTGTGAAGTTTTCCGGCAATGGATTGGGTTGAGATCACACGAGAAGGACATACATGATGGTGGATAGCGGTGGATCATGCACCGCTCGTTGTACCGGCCCTTAGTTCCAACTTTTGCTCAGCCGTTTGTTGAGTTGCATGTCAAGACGCGTCTCCCCCTTCTCCCCCAATTCCGCCTCCAATCCCTCCATTGACGCGTGTCAAGTCGACCCCTTTTCTCACCCTTGGGGCTCCCAAACCGCAGCGGCACAGTCGGTTCATCCCATAGTAGTTATTGGAGGCATGGCGACATGGGGGAGGGAAGTGAGATCGGTAGGGAGGGGACTGGGGAAGGGATGCGAGGATCTTATGTCCGGCTGCGCAGCTCGATCGTTCTAGCTGTGCAGCTCGATCGTACCAGCATTGCCGATGGGGGCAAAAGCTGACGTACGGGAATCTGAAAAGATCCCCTGTACCCCCGCAATAACGTCACGGATCCTACTAATGCTGGTCACGAAGGCCTCGCCGACGTCAACCGACCGCACAGCCAAAGGGCCTTTACAGTAATTGCTGCGTGAAACTTGGAAACCTTTTTGCCGTCGCTGAGCGTGAGGGCGGTGGCCACCAGGGGTAGATATAGAAGGAGAAGGAGAAAGAAGGCACAGCCTTTCACACCTCGTTCAAGACCGCTGCTCCTTGCATCCTGCTAGAACTTTAGATCTGCGGTTTTCTTGCCCGCCCTTCAGACACTGCACTGCGCTGGACGCTACTGCACATACGGACGTCGGATGTCACATTTTCACTTGGTGAAGGACTCACTCAAAGGCACAGCCGTTAGATTTTTCACACCTACCTGCGCAGACGAGGCTTCTCGTAGCGACGTCTTTGTTTTTTCTCCTGCTTTGGGAAGTGGATCTCGTTCCCGCGCGCGCTAGAGCGCTTTCCATCGCATAGCCCACATTTCCTCATCTCAAGCTCCTTCGGGCGAAGCAAGCCAGCAACACACATCCATTGTACATACAATCTAAGCCATGGCCCTCCTCCACCCACCCACCCTCCGCGACTCCCACCACCGCACCACCCTCCTCGACGACACCCACCCACTCCTTTACCACCACCTCCCCGTCACACACTCCAACATCTGGCACGACCCGCACACCCGCTGGTACGACTCCGACCATGCCGTCGACCCGCGGTGGTCGAGCGATACCGCCCTGCACATCAAGTCGGAGATGATCATGAAAGACCGCACGATCCCGCCGAGGAGCAAGTCGCTGCCGCTTACGCAGATACTCAATATACCTGCTGACGCGTATGTGCCGATGAAGGGGATCGACCCGGACGCGAGGACGATTGATGATGAGGAGGGGCGGGGGCGGTATGCTAGCGACAACGACAGCGATGACGATGATGACGAGATCTTCTTACTTGCTGATGAAGGCCCGGTGGCGTGCGTGTCGTCTGTTGATGGGGAGAGTGGCGGCGCGGAGGTGGATGAAATGGCGGATTTGATGGATTTGTATGGGGGGTTGCATGTGTTTGGGGATACGACTGTCTCCACACCGGCATTGACATTGAACGACGCGTCAAACATTCGCAAGAGGGATACCGACGCGAACCCGAGCAACGTCGACGCGTGTGAATATGAGGGCCCGCTCTATTTTCGGACGGATAGTAAGGGAGAGTGGGTGCGGAGGTGGGGCGTGTTGGGTAGCAAGAGTGTGGTCGTATGCGAGTCGCGTGAGGTATGTACTACTTCCCTTTGCACCAACAACCTCCCCCACCGTCAGATACCTAACCACCATTATACGTCCTCAATAGAACCGCCAAATACTCGCCCAAGTCCACCTCTCACCCCACCTCGTCATCCTCCAAGAACAAAGACCGGGCACCGAGGAGCATCGCCAAACTCAACCCTCAAAAGGATCGAAACCCACCCACATCAAACCCAAAAGCTGCCGCAGCCTTCCTTCCCCAACAGCCTGGTTCGCTCAACACACCTCCCCACACACATCCTCCTCCTTACCTGCATCCCACACCACATCAACACACCACCCACCAGGAACATTCGCCTTCAAACTCACATCCCCGCCCTCCACCTCACTAGACAGCCAACAACAAAACCCAACCCAACTTCATCTCGCATCCCCAACCCTTCTCGAAATGCTCCTATGGATGGCACGCATCATCTCCGCGACCGAGCGCGGGGGGGAGAGGAAAGTTGTGAGGACTCTGGTGCCTATTCGGCGGCCTCATCAGAATCATACCAGCAACCATAGTACTCATACCAAAGCGTTGCCGCTACTCAAGAGGGGTTTAGAGAAAGGTGCACGCACGGTTGACGTGTTTCCCCTCACCGCCGACTCGGACGTCGACACGGACACCATAATATCATCCCGAAAATGCACATGGCCCTCCTCCTCCGCCACCAACCTGCTCGGCGGCGCCGACATCCCCACCACTCCTACGGGAACAAAAAGGAGAGAGGGCAGACGGTTCACGTTCCCGACGCCGGGACGAGGCTTTGGGAAGCGGTGGATGAGGGTGAGCCAGGGTGGGGTTGTGCGGTGATGTACTGGGGTACTGGGTTAGATGGGGTTGGAATGTTGCATTGTTTTCGTTTTTCAACACGTCATTTGTATATCTTTGTTTTTTTTTTAGGCTGCTGTGAGGGATTTGATTAGCGAGAACATTCGTACATCATGTCGCTGGTGCAGTTCGTGAAATGTGTACAAACAAAGCATTCTAAGATGTCGTCCCGGACTGGACGTGGGGACGCACAGAATTCTGTTCCGTGGTGACGGGATCCTCCAAACGAAGGAGTCCGCGTAGATTCCGCAGATGTCGAGGATCGCCACCGCGGCCGTCGCGGGGAATGTGCATGCTCTGTGTTGATGCAGAGAGTCGCGGGAAGGAAAGCATAACAAATGACGTAGAAGTGCCCGTCGTACATCCCCTCATAAGAAGCCTGACAGGTATTCATTAGCCCTTCATGGGAACCAGTATCAGGTCGAGGTCGCGCACCAGGGTCCACATCATCCAGATAGCGGGAAACGAGGCTCAAGTCTCATTTGGAGTCGTTAGAATGAAGCCACGGTGGGGCATGGCCGTACGGTATGACTGACGTGATGTTTTGGCGATGAGGAAGGGCTCCTAGTTTGGATCAAAAGGGTCGCACCATGGTCCGCCTCGGGTTTGAACAGATCGATGGAGAAAAGACGATAGAATCGAGCGAGGCACACCGAGTGTATGTACCACCCTTACAAGCGATAAATAAGTAAAAGTGAGCATCGACAAGAGCTACCCGCAATGACGGGAGGGTGACAAAAGTTTCTAGCCGCTTCCATTTTGATCCATCGAGCGACGCATTTAAAACATCCCCACCGCCCAACCTCCTAACCAACCTGTCCCCAATTTTTCACCATGGGTACCCACACCACTGAGGCCCAACGACACGCTGTTCTTGCCCACCGAAGTGCAGGAATGCCCATACGTGCGATAGCTGAAACTGAAGACATCCCTTTTTCAACTGTCAAGTTGATCCTTGCCCGCTTCCAAAAACCGGCACTGTTCAAGACCAACCACGCTCCGGCAGGCCTCAGAAGCTATCGGAAAACGACTCCCGTCATTTGGTCAGGCTCACAACTCGCACAGTCAATAAAAGGCGCACGTCTTTAGCTGAGATCACCCAAGAGCTCAACGCTGGGCGCACAGATCCTGTATCCAAGCGAACCATACAGCGCCGCCTACATGACCTGGGCCTCCGACGGCAACTGGCAGTCAAGAAACCTCGACTACTGCCTCACAAGGCTGCTCGCCGCAAGTTTGCTGCTGCTACTGTACGTAACGACCCAGGCTTTTTGTTCACAACACCATACGGGTTTCTAAAAACGGAATTTTCCTTTGACGGTCAACTCAGGCCCCTCGAAACGCCGCGCAACACCTACGCCCGCCGCAGCCACAAGCAATCGAAGGAGTCGGTGGAAGACATGCCACCGGGCCGGGGCCCACACTAGACATAGAGGGTCCTGGTGGAGAGAAACTTCATGCGACGGCGGGCAATGTGCCTGGAGGGCGTTAAGCGAGACGAGGCGCTGGAATAATCCTGATCACCGCGCTAGGACTGTATTGTTATTAGGCTTATGTTGATGCATATGCTCGACGCCCGCTTTGGGGCTTTTTCTTGTGATCTACCGTCTCATTGAAACTGGGTCGGAAAAACGGTACGGGTTCGTGCTACCGGATGCATTGGGGAACACTGCTCGAACCTCTCTGCCGCTGTGTTATACATCGAAGTTTGCTGGCCAGGTTCAGAAACTCTTGTGTCATCGCCATAGACGGCTTGATCTGTGACTTTTTTTTTGTATGAGGTTTCCAATTAGTAGAGCCTTTGTGTTGGGTTGCGAAAAAGTGTTTCTGTGCGAGACGCATCGTGCTCCCCTGTCCATTCGTAAACCTGTCGAAATAAGCACAAATAACATGGAAATATGGTCTTTTGAACCGAAAATCAGTCAGACGCCATCTAGATCCAGGTTGGGCGAGGAAGAGATTTTAGCGAGGGCCATAATCTCTCGTCGGATCGCTTGAACTGGATGGCCTCGATCTACTGATTCTTTGGCGTGATCCGTTTCAAGCTACTTGAGAAACCATAGGCTTCAAAAAGCGGTATTGGCAATGCAAGAACACACATTGGGTATCATGTTGCTAAAGCAAGCACGTCGGCTAACTAAAGGGACAGACGTGTTTGTGTATAAAGACGGAGCGTTGTCTCTTCCCACCGACATAACATCATCCACCTTTCAATTAGCTGGTTGGCTTCAAGCATTCGATGCCACTGTCAACTGCTGTCAATAACCTGTCAACTTCGGACTGTTTGGTGACCTCTCGTGTGGAGACGGTTTCAGATGTTTGGAGGAGAGAAAAAGACGGGTCGTACTATTCCCCAAGAACAGAACAACGCAGGATCAAAATATAGTCAAGATTGATACACATCAGACAAAAAGAAAGGTCTCCTCTGCGCCTCCACTTACGCTTCGCCCCAATCCCCTCCCGGACGCCACCCGACATGCCCATTCTTCCCCTCCTGCTCACATCAACCCTGCTCACTCTGCTTACCTAAGACCCGCTCTCCTTGGACGCCGACGCCCACAAAGCCTTGCTTGCGGAGTGCATGCGGAAAGTCGGTTGCGTATGGGTACTTGCCTGCCGCCAAATCAGAAGCAACGATAACGACGACCATGAGGATGATGATACGCTTTTGGAGGTTGAGACATGTCTTGACGAGTGCGATGCGCTGCTGGGGGTGGATATCGTCGAGGTGGAGCATGCGGGGATGGGGAAGGATGATTCGGGGGGGAACGAGGATATGGTGCTGAGTGCATGTGAGCGGGTGGCGGAAGCGGCAAAGAAAGTCCTTGGAGTTGCGGAGAAGCGAATCGCGAGGGAGAAGAGAGGCCTGGCCTTGATGGATGCCAAAATCAAACTTGGCAGACGTATGAGCGTAAAGGAACATCAGGCGATGATTTGGATCGGCAACCTCAATTGCGACTTCCGATACGGGGACGAGGAGGACGTTAGTGGCGAGTGGCCCAATGTCTCGACCGTGTGGACGCCGGACCCTAGATCGGAACCCAAGTCAACCCGTGAACCAAGTTCCGCATCAACACCCGGACCAAGGACCGGACCTGTCGATTGGAAAGTACATCCCGTGACATTCGTTCCGCTTGATGACCTGCTAGATGACTTCGAACGCGAACCCAAGCCCAAATGCACAAAGCTTTCCAACGCACCTACTCTCATCACCATCGATTTGAAAAACCAACACACCGGATGGGTGCCTCACAGCTATTACCAACCTCCCGATCAGAGTGCCCGGTTGCCCGGCGGGCTTCTCAGCGACCTCCAACGCAAGGAGGGACATAGTAAGCGCATCTCTATCGTCGGTTCTCAAAGCAATGACAAAGACGAGGAATGGGGCGCATGCCTGGAAACAGATCAAGTTGCAGAGGCGAGTTGGCGGCGAATGGCGGCAAATATCAACTACATGCGCAAAGAGACGAAGGGGAGTGGTCGGCACATCTCCTTGCCACATGGCGATTACCGTCATCGCGGACGCGAGGGGGTGATCCCTGCCGCAATCCTCCGCAACCTCGAACACAAAAACCGATCCCACACGGGCACCTCTTTCAGTAACACTCCCACACAAAACAAGAACAAGAACGAGGGACGGGGTCATAGCGCCAATGTCTGGATGGAAACGGGTAAAGCTGCAGAGGCGAGATGGCGAAGGGTGGTCTTGGATGTCGATCATGTGGGTCGGGAGATGGAGTCGAGTGGAGGCGCGGCCAAGAGTGGGTGGACGACAGTCGCAGCACGTAGATGTGAGATATTTGGGGTGATCGAGAGGGCGATTGTGCCGTATGTGCCAAGGCAGTTGTCGTGGACATCCCACCAGAAACCCGATTCCGTGGTCTCGAGCACTCATCAAACGGAAAACCCTGTCAGTACCCGAACTCCGGACGAACACGCCTCTGTTCTCGGCAAGGAGGACTCGGCGACCGGAGAAAAGATCGTGCCTTACAGACCGAGAGTAACGTTCGGCACCTTCTCCGCTGCGTTCGGGTCTCCGCCGCGCATCCCCTATATCGATAATGCGGACAAAAAAAAGCGTCGTACACAGGCCCAGAGTGTTGCGGCGCAGGGACGTGAAACCTATGTTGCCCCAAGAGCAATCGTGCCGTATGTGCCAATGCAGATGTGGTCGGATACCACCGCCGTCCGACCCGCTTTCGAACACAAAACCAGCGAATTTGGATCAGACTCTCACCCGGATTGCAGGGATATCGTCGGAACAAAGGCAACTGTGCAACACCTGGCGAAAGAGGTGTTGGCCACCTTCGACACTCCGCGCAAAGCGGATATTATCCACGCTGACGGTGTACTCTCCAAGACAATCGCGCAATATAGGCCGAGAGAGATGTTCACTGCCTTTCAGCTTCCACGCAGGCCGGATATCAATGCTTCAAATTCTTTTCATGATCCCCAACCCGCCCCCGAACAGGAACAGGTTCCTGCATCGGAACCTCACCTGGCCAGCATGGACGTCGCGGTTTCGAGAGCAATCGTGCCATACGTGCCTAGAGAGCTGCTGTTCGCAGTTCAATCTCCCCGCACTCCCAAAATCACATCTGGAGATGCTTTCGTTGCTGACCAACCCATCGGCGAACAAGCTGACTCTCATCGGAGCCGGATGGACACGGCAGACAAAGCAATCGTTCCATATGTGCCTACAAATTTGTTTCTCAGCTTTCGACCTCTCCGCAATTCGGAGTCCGCACATCGTGAAGATCCCGAACCTTTCTGCGCTCCTACTGGAATGGGCGCTACGCCGACCAGCGTCATACGAGAGCATTCATCCCCAAGCGCCGTCCATCCTGTCGCGGCGTTGTCGCATCACTTATTCATGCAGCACGCGCTCGTCATCATCCCTTACGCTCATCCCTACATCTCCGACCTTCCGCTACGAGCTCCATCGGCATAACCTTAGCGCACATTCGATCAACTTCCGGCCATCGACATGGACACATCGGCTCGGCGAGTCCTCGACTTCATATACGGGCACGAACTCCGACGCATCTGAAATGATTTTGTCCATTGGTGTCACGTGACAGCCGCGTGACGTGATGCCAACCATTTAACTCCGGTTTCTTGCGCAGAGACGCCGACAGATCCTCTACCCGCACTACACCCCACCGCCATCAAGCCGCAAACATGGGCACTACCAAGCGGACGTCGAAGCGGAAGGAGAAACGAGCAAAGCCATTCAAGTGGTTCACCATTCCAGAACCTTACCTCTCCGCACCCGGGTCACGACGGGATATGCGTCTCTTAATTCAGCGTGGTCCTAGAATAAAATGGACTTACCACTTGCTTTCGGCAATAGGGCTGTGCTGCACATCTTGAATATCCTCAGGGACGAACCGAAACTCCACAAGCGACTATCCGTGCCCAAATCGCACTACGGCGTCATATCAAAGCACTATGGGGAGCTGGTAGGCGTTAATCTAGATCTGAATCGCATGCGATATTCTTACCCACCGGCCCTTCCCCGCGCGATGCGAATGTGTGCACGCCATCAGCGCTTGGCTGTTTTGCCCATACTTGTGACGGGTGTAGAGGCCCACCATTGTGTCGTCCTCGTCGTCGATTTTGTTGCCCGTACCGCCGAGGTTTGGGACCCCGCGGTGCTTCCGGGACAAGTGGGATTCGGGGCTGAAGGCGTCATTGTGCGAGATCTACTTATCGCGCTCGGGCTCGGCGACTTCAACTATGTACCCCCCACGGAAGCGGCCCCATCTGGGAAAGGGCCTCAAGCGTTCACGAATATCGCATATGGATCGGACTCTCTCTGCGTCGACTGGTGTGCCTTGCTCATACATTTGCGGCTGCTCAACCCGAAATATAGCCTTCACGACATCACGCAAGAGCTTTACGCAAACTTTGGTGGCCCGCAGGAGTTGGGAAGGTTGATCATCTCCTACTCGAAATGGGTGCACTCGACAGTAACCCAAGATGATTACGATGACTTCACCAAGATCTCCCCTCCATTGCCAGACTGCATTGTTCATGGCGTCTTGCCACAAGTCACTCGTTATCTCGGATCGGTCGAGCACGAGGACAGCCCACACCCTCTGGAAGAGAATGTGAAAAGAGAATGGCGGCTCAGGGAGGAAAACCGAGCCAAGTATGGAATGTATGAAAAGTTTCCTCAACGCGAGAGAGTGGGAAAAGAGAATGGCGGCTCAGGGAGGAATACCGAGCCAAGCATGGAATTTATGAAGAGTTTCCTCGACGCGAGAGAATGTGAAAAAGAGAATGGCGGCTCAGGGAGGAATTCTCAGGGAGGAATAGCGAGCCGAGCATGGAAGGTATGAAGAGTGTCCTCGACGCGAGAGAGCGAGTGAGTGATAATATTCAAATAGGATCATAGCATAGTCAATGAAACATACCTATTGCTCACATTATGTAGGAAGTTTACCGTTGGCATTAATATACATTCCTCTACACTTCGAAGGTTTCCATCGTGAATGTCGATTCCTGTGGCTTATCGTACTTGAGACATACCTGCCCAATGGAGACGCCCAACGTGGAGCAGGTCAAACTTGGGCGGCGATGCCAATATCGACAAAAACAGGAAGTGTTGCGCGTAACACTTCTCGCCTACGGGAGTTCACATACAGCGGCGGCAAAAAGCCCTTTCATCTGCGGTTTCTTGGTGTAGTTGGTTATCAAATCTGTCCACTCTTTTTGATGGTTCCAGATCGGGAATGTTTTGTTGGCGTCGATGAGGGATGACTCGATCGAGCTGGCGACGACGTCCGAGCTTCGACCCTGATGCGAACTCGGCACGTCGAGTTTGAGTCGAAACCCAGCCTGCAGTTGTTAGTAGGGCTTTCGATGTGCGCGAGGTGAACTCAGACGCCGCTCGATTTCCTATAAGCGCACGGATCCTCGAACGAAGGACGGGGTTCGGAGAAAATCAAATGTGAGGAAGACACCTTCCTGTGAAGGGAGGCGCTCCAACTTTTCAGCGCACGAGGGGTTGGAGCGGATCTCAAGAGACGTCCGAGAAGGCGCCAATGCTTGCCGGCCAATGTTGCAACTCCGGCTGGAGCACAAGAGACGCGAATGGAGCTTGAGGAGAATGAGCGGAATGTGGTGGAGAATAAAGCCTAAGGTGTTGACATCTAGTAGAATAGTGGACAGGCCAGGGGTGGAGCTGGAAGGTGTTTCCTTGGCTATATCGCACCGCCGGCGTAATACATAGTAGGTACCACACCCCGGCCGTCTCTAGCATCTGTGAAGACTAAAATATGCGTTTCCGATGATGTGCTTCCCAAAGCAACCTCCTCCCTCACGGCCGGACCGAGGGCATGACCGACGTACTTCACTCATATAGAATCACCTTCCATTCACTATTGACACAAATGAAGTGAAAACAGAAAACAATCAAAAACAAATGTAATGCCAAATAACGTGCGGGAAGTCCAAAAGCCCTTCCGTCCGCCTGTCCCTCCGTCCACATGCTTGATGCCATAGATAGAAGGGCTTCGCGAAGATCTGGTGGAAGGAAGGGCAGTTGGTTTGTCAGAACCATCCAGGCACAACGAGAACGCTCGGCGAGGGCGGGGAGGACGATAAAGGAAAGCGGAGCTGGTGCTTCTACCCACAACGCCGAGAAAGTGACGGCACTTCTACAATCCTACTCACCAAACAATCAGCGAGTCCAAAAACGCCGCAAACCCCTGCTCAGATGCCTTGTCCTCCGCCGCACTCTTCGCCGGCGCTCCCTTCCCCCCTTTCGCCAACCCGCTCTCATCCGCAACCAACAACCGATCAAACAACCCCTTGAAGTCCCTCCTCCCACTACTCTTCCTCTCCCTCTGAATAACCTCCCCACCCTCCGCCACCGCCAAAACCGACACTCCGAACAAATCCGCCAAACTCGCATGCGACGTCCACCCCTTCGCGCGCTCAGCGTTGTAAGCCGACACCGATCCCGCAACGTCAGTGAGGTACGTCGCGTGGTCGTGCGCATCGCACAGGTCGGGGTCGTGGTCGACCCACGGCCCGAGGGAGGTGCCGAAGGCTTTGCTGAGACGGGAGGGACCCGTGTTGCGTTTGGCTTTGTCGCGGGGTTTGAGGAGGGGATAGGATTGGGTGCGGGTGAAGACGAGGGCGGAGGAGGAGGTCCAGGTTTTGGTGCTGTTGGTTAGGAACGGTGGGTTGGGGACGTGGGAGTTGGTTGCGGAGGTTGGGGAGGGGGTGGAGAGGCCGGCCGAGGGGGGTGCGTTGACAGACGCGGCGTCCCGTTCGGCGATCTCCAAGGCGGGGGTAAGTGAGACCCGACGCATGCGGTGGCGACGTTTCTGTTTGTCGTCGAAGAGGCTCGCCTGGGACGGCGCGGGCGAGGCTAGGAATCCCAAGGCGGCCGTTGAGGGCGTCGAGCCCAATGGAGGGTGTGCAGCTGCCCCCGGCGCGGCAGAAGCGCGGTGCAACGATCGTCGCGCGACTTTACTCAACGCAAATGTGAACCCCTTCGTTCCGATGCCTTTGAACACATCCACCCCGTCCTCTTCCATATCTTCCGGAATCGCGGCCAGATTCTCGCTTACATCCGTCCCCGCCGATGACATGCACATTTTGGTCGGGTGGTTGGGCGCCGTGGGACGCTCCATCCCGCCTGCCTGGCTCTGGCTCTGCAGGACGGGCGACCCGGCGCGGCTGTAAAAGTACCATACGACCAGCTCGCGCATCAGTTGGCTGCGTTGCTCTGCGGTTCGCGGCGTCACGTCGACCACATTTTGAGGCGTCACTGACAATTGCATGGGACGGTCCTGGGCTGACCAACCACCGCTCGCTTTCAAAGCCGGCTTTGGGCTATCATCTGTGTCCTCAGCAGTGCGAAGTCTGGGGAAATCGGTGTCGAGCTTGTGGTACGTTTTGTGAATCTGAAGAAGAATATGAAACGTTATTACTGGGATTACTGGAAGAGTTACGGAAGGTCCCCACAAAAGACAGGGCCCCACCCACCTCATCCTCGGCAGGGCCATCGTAATCCTTCAATTTTTCTGGGGAAATAAAATCACATGAGCCTGAAGACAAACAAACTCACACAAAAGTACACCTACCAACACCCAACGCATTCGGCACAGGTTTTGCGACCTTCCCATGCGACACACGACGCGACCCAGCATGCTGATCAGCCCCGATCAATCCAGCCGAGTCCCGTCTGTCCTGCACAACGCTGGAGCGTCTCCTCGCTTCAGCCGCCGTCGTCACAGGCACATTTTCCTCCTTTTGATCACTCTGAGCGCCGGCGGCGTGTTCCTCAGATTTGGTACTCCCCGTGAGAGCAGCCATGGCAGCGGCTGCGGACTGGGCGAAGTTGGGGGTGTGGCGTTTGGCGGCGTGCAGACGCTGCTTTATGCTGAGACGGAAGCTTCTGCCGCGGGAACGACGGGCTGGGAGGTCTGAGACGAGGCTTACTGAGTGCTGTAATACAAATCCGAGATGGAAGATGTGATAGGGCTGTGTCAGCTCTTCGTTGTATTTTGAATATTCCCTGTTTGGCTCATGCATCTTTCGCCTCTAGTGGCAAAATGCATGCAGCAAACTGCTATGTCACACATACATCCAGATGCACAGCACGTCGGGGGCTCTTTCCAATAGGTGACGGCGCCGCGTGGCTTTTGCGGAAGCGAGTGCGACCCACAGATCGACGGATTGGCTTCTCGTTCAGCGAAGAAGATGAGGTCGATACGTTCGACTGCGGATAAATCCGATGAGATTTCTCCCCGTAACTTCTCATGGGATTGCGCCTCGATGCTGAAATAGAAAGAAACGCACCTTGTCAATGTCCGAGGCGTACTTGACCTGACCTAGGTATGCAGATGCATCGGGAAAAGAACCCGGTGAGTTCGACAAAACTTGCATGTTTTGACTGTTTCCCAAAATCCCAAACGCATGCGAGGGGAAAAAAATACCCCGGCTTCCTCCTTCCTCTGCGGTAGTCCGGCCACTTACAAGCGCGTTCGAATATTGCCTCTGCGACGTCTGCAGCAGAAGACGTCCCTGACATGGTCCAACAGTAGTTTCACTGTTTAATCGGTGAGGCGAGGGAAGTCAGGTTAGATCAATGCACTGGTCATCAGGCCTCCCGATGTGATGCGAGCGAAGCACATCAGTTAACCTTATCCCTCTGAAAATCTTCCAGCATCAAGTGGGGCGCTCCCACGTGAAGGGTGCAAGTTACGATTCGTGGTTGTTCGATAGTCGAGAGTTACGAATTTGCACCAAATGCACTCAACCACTTTTCATTGGTGTACAAAGCGCACGCTTGCTTGCCCTTCCACCGTCTTTTATATTGCGGAGCCTATGCATGCATACGTCGAGTATTGATCGACTCCGAGTCAGATGGCCTAGGGACTTGTTTACGACTGCATATAAGGCGGGACGGGAAGCATGACGCAACGATGAAAACGAAGCGAGGCTGATCCCTGCAGGAGCGTGGCAGGGGGGATTAGGTAGGCGCAAGGCGCTTGCATTGTTTAAGCTTGAGTTGTTAGGGACCAGGGAGTAGAAGGGCGGAGTTGCAGCTTATGTAAGGACGCGCTCGCGCTGTCAATTGCGTCCCTCCACAATCTTCCCCATCAGTGCGACAACAATGGAGTGAAACCGCTTTGTGCATAGAGAGCGAGAAAAGAGACACCGTTCTCCATCCTCGTCGGCAGACTACTGTAAGTCCTGCTCTGCCTGGAGAGCACCTCGACGTCAAACGACTTAGTGAAGAACAACACCAAGCACGCCCGCCTCGTTCTTCGCTTATGAGTTGGGCAAAGTAGTCTAGTCCCGCCGAAATACACTCATTGACGGAAGAGACTCGAGAGACCGCCAATGCCAGAGGTGATTGGCGGTACTAGTTTTCAGATTTGGCATGCTATGAGGTTTACGGGGGAATCACGAGCTACGACTGACACCTCACTCATCAAGGAAGCAAACGACCGCGATCGCAATATGGATTCCGAGGGCGAGGGATACAGCAAAAGAGGCGTCTCCCAGTGGCGGCAGTTGAGACGACGGAACACCTCTAGACTGACTAGGCCTGCAAACCATTTCTCAGCAAGATAAGACCGGCAAGACAACAAATGTCCTTGTTCTTCTGCAGTAGCAGTGGTGATGACGCTGCTGCTGAGGAGTTGTGCTGTCTGTCTGTCTGTGGCTGAGACGGACGACGTCGCCGTGCGGAGGAGCGTTTTCCCTCCGATGTCCATACTTCTTTTCCCATCCCAATTCCGTATGGCTCATGTGCTGTACATCGACATGTCCTTCGGACCTTCTCATGTCTCAACCCCGCGCTATCTCCGAAGACATCTCCGCATCCGACTTGGTTCAACCAACCACCGATCATGTAATTCACCTCATCAGCACAAACAAAAGCATATATACTGTATATACAGAGAACAGAGAAAAAATGTACAAGCAGGTCCAAAACAACTATCTACCAAGTTATCCAGTATACTACGCCGTTTTCACAACCAGTCCAAAAAAAAACCACAGAAAAATCGCAAATACCACAACCCCACCTCCCACAAAACAATCCGCTCCCAAAAGTCCAAACTCGCCATCTTAAGACACACACTACCACGGCCAACACCCCCACCTCGCCGCCATCTTCTGCCTCGCAACGTTCTCCTGGTACTCATCCTCCTCTTCATCATCATCGCTGTCTGATTCATTCCCATAACCCCCGACTCCACCAACCTCTCTTCCACTGCCGGTGACTTTCGGCCTCCCCCGTCGATCGATTCGTCTGAGATATGCTTCGCGTCGTAGGGCCCGTTTCACGGTGCCCGGTAAAGGCGGGACGAGGAAGGTTAGGAGGGCTTTGATGAGGAGGATTGTGTGCTATGGATTCAAGAGGGAGGAGCGATGTTAGAGCGGATGGATTTGCGAGCGAACAGCGACCCCTAGTCGTGTTTGTCCGCTTGCACATATTGCCCAACATCCTTGTCGCGAGCGTAGTATCGGCCAATCCCGCGTCAACCATCATTATCACACATCCGCCAACCCGTCATCCCTCAGTCAACCATCCATCGCTCCGCTCGGATACATACCTCAAAAACAATGACAAACCCCAACTTAATCGCAAACGTATTGCCACCCGGCGCCCAATGCTCCGCATACGTCGCAAACGTCGAGCTGCTGAAGGCGATGATCAGGGCGTTCGCGGGGGCCCCGATTGTTGAGATTACGGTTAGGATTGATGTCCAGAGGCCGATTGATTGGGCTGGGTAGCGGAGGGAGAGAGGAGGGTGGTGGATGGGTGAGGGAGGGTGAGGGGAGGACGAGGGAGAGGGAGAGGAGGAAAGAGCTGCGCAAAGGGATCGACTCTTGTTTACCTCTCTGGGCCCATGGGCGACGGTATTCGAATAGCATCTTCCACGAATCTATACGCGACAAAATTAAACCACTTAGTACCCTCGCATGTATACACACGCACTCTTTTATGGCGCACCACTTTTCCACTGTCCTTACCGATGTGCAGCACAACGACGTTATTAGCAATCGCAAAGATCGGCGCCAGCGGAAACGCGCACGAGAAGAGCGCAATGTAGCCAAACTGTACCACTGCAAAGCCAGTCGGAAGATGCAGACATCCAAAGACAATCAGTAAAGAGAAGGGCGCACCGCATACAAAGACCGTCACCCACCAGCCATCCCATAATCCTGACAAAGCGTCCAATCATCATACGCAAACAACGCCTCATCCATCGCATACTGCGGGACTCTCCCACCTCCTCTCCCCACACCCCCCGCCGACGCTCGTCTGATAGCCTTCCTCCCACTCGACGCGGGGGTAGGTCGCCATGATGTTGACGACGGCGAGGATGTGTGGGCGGCGACGACGGGTGAGACGGGGGTGAGGGGTGATGGGAGGGTGAAGTGGTGGGATTTGAAGGTTGCGCGGAGGTGCTGGACTATCCAACTATGGAAAAAAGATTCACATATGAGACATCAACGGAAAAAAATATGCCGGGGAACGAGTCAGATGAATTGACGACTTACGGCCAAGCAACCTTCTCCCCCGCCCTCACAAACTGCAACCCGACAAAGATGATCGCCATCTGCAGCATGATCTCCTGCATGCACGACGAATCGATATCGGTCGTTGCGCCCGCGGGTGACAGGTCGCCTGTTGTTGTGGTCGTGGAGGTGGCGCCGCCGAAGGAGATGGCTTCGCAGCGTTCGGCGTATTTGCCTACGGGATTGTGGGAGGGTGAGATTGGTGGTGGGGTTGGGGAAGGGAATGGGGGAGACATGTACCGAAGACGTAGTGTAAGCCCAGCATGGCTTTAACGACGCCGGTGTAGAAGAAGGCGGAGTAGTTGTTGATGAAGCTGAAGAGGAAGGTTTTGAATATGAGGCCGTCTGGTGTTCAGACAAGGCGGCGAGGTGAGTGTGAGATTGAAGGTCGCCGTGAATAGGGGCAAGAGGCGCGGGTGTCTGGTCTACCTTCAAACTGACTGTCGTACTTGTAGTTATCGCCGTTATTGATCTTTATCGCGATACGGTTATAGAGCTGTGATTTGCGAATGACCCAGTGCGTGAGTTTGAGAAAAAAACCAACCACAAGAGAGACACGATATCACAACTCACATTCTGCACAACAAGCACCTGCACAATTTCAATCACGCCCCCAACCCCACTCAAAAGCACCCACTTCACAACCCGACTCTCCGTAAACGTCGCCTTCACAAACGCCTTATACGCAATAACCCCCGTCACAATCCCCAACAACACCATCGCACACACGCCCAGGACCAGATTCGTCCACGTGCGTCTGAGGATCCTGTTCGGGTACGGGTCATGTTTCTCGATCCGTCTCGTCAACGGGTTGCGCGTGACCATGGTAGGTCTCCACTGCGGTCTTATCAGCTCCTCGCGGCGATACTCACTCACATCCCACACGTACGCGAGGAACTTTTGTCGGCGTTTCCAGGACTCGATGAAGACGGTGGCCCAGATGGACATGCCGAGGGTGAACGCGATTGTTGCGCCGTTGTCGAAGGCGGAGCCGAGGCGGTACATGGAGTCGGTCATGGAGGGAGTGCGCGTGGTCGGGTCGATGTGGAGGGTGAGGGCGTGGAAGAGGCCGTAGGTGAAGACGAGGAGGCCGAAGAGGGCGGCGGGGAGCATCCAGAAGGTGTAGAATGCTGTCCGGAAATGCGCTTAGTAACCCTACACTAAATGGGCATTGATGGACTGTTTTCCTCGTTCATACCTAACCAATCAAAATAGAACGCAACCTGCTCCCCCGCATACTCCCTCACTAGATCCGCATTATCCCTCGTAATCCACCCCTTCAGCCGTACCCAAAACGGGCTCTGCACCCACTCCACAAACAAAATCTCCCGCAATCTCTTTCGCTTCCCCATCGCTTGTTCCGCAAGCGACGGCCTGCGTGGACCACACTGCTTTTTATCACCGAATCGCGGCGCGGTCACGTCGCAGTCGTGCACGGGGTACCAGTCGGTGTACACGTCGTCTTCGAGGAGGTCCCGGATTGTTGTGCGTTTGGAGATGGGGGAGCCGGGGGCGGGGTCGAGTGTGCGATGCAACATGATCGAAAACGTCAACTCAATCCGCCGTGCGCTGCGGAAGAAGTTGTAATACACCCCCTCGATGCCCACCCCCGGCTCGTTAGGGTCGCCGCCGACGAAGGAGGTCAGAGCGGCGCGCCGGAAACTGGCGGTGCGGTGGTCTTTGGGGCATTGCTGGATGGTGAACATGTAGCGGGCGAGGCGGATGAAGACTTTGGCGATAGGCCAGGGTTGTTTGCATTTGGGGAGGGGTGGGCGGAGTGAGGGGTCCGGTGTGGTGGTGGGGGTGGCGATTTCGACGACGATAGTGCTGGGGTCTGCTTTGCCTTTTTCGGAGGCGGTTCCGGTTGGGCTGTATGCGTTTCCGGTTGAGATGCCTTTGCTTGGAGGGCTCATGGGCGGCCGTGACGGTCCAGATGACGGGGATTTCAAAGGCTGCATAGAGATGACGCATTGAGCCCAAACCTGCTTTCCGTACCTCCTACTACCACTCATCTCAATCACTCACCCCTACCTTCAAACTCTTCCTTAACTTAACCCGCTCTGCTTCTAAAGTCAACGCATCAAAGGGCGCCATCACCTTCACATACCGCTCACACCCGCCCTCGCTCTCGGCATCCACCTCGATTTCCACAAACAGGTTCGCGAGCAGCAGTTGCCGCGTGTACAGTCCGCGCACGATGGCGCTGCTTTCGGAGGACGGCTCCACACTGTATTTGAGGATGGCGTCCCATTCGGTTGACTGGGGGCCAAAGATGATCCGGGTTAGGGCGTCGACGTGGGGTCGGTCGGCTATACAACCAAAGATACGGCGTCAGCGCATGTACTCAAAACAGACATACACCTCTGTTCTTCTCCACCATACCAAAGAACTTCAACGCATCCTCCGCCTCGACCCCCCCTCTCCCCTCCCTCCATCCCACAATCTCATCAAAGAGCTCCACATCCTCCAAATACATCAACAGCACGACGCGGCCATCCACAACTCTCGCAACAACATCCTCATACCCGCCGCCGTTCACTTCCGCTATGATCGGGAGGGCACGGTTATGCATGTGCGGGCAGTATTCACCAGGGGATTCTTGGGCTTTCTGGTAATATGAGCCGGCGCCGGCGCGGAGGGCGTAGTAGGAGAGGAAATCGGCGGGCGGGGAGCCGGGAAGGGATGCTTTTTCGAGGTCGTCAGAGGAGTTTCCATCCATCGCTGATGCTCTGGAAGTATCGCCCGATTTTGTGGACCCTATCCCCTCCGACTTCCGACGCGGTGGTGGTTGCGTCGTCACAATCCCACTCTCACCCATACGCCCACTACCCCCATACGACATCTCCGGCCGTCGGATCTCCCGCAGCGGTCTGCTCCCCCGTCTGCCATCCCCGACCGCTTGCGCCGGCCCCGTAATACCCGCATTCTCGCCGCTACTCGCCGTATGACTCGAAGATTGTCGCGTTGGTGCGGGAGGGGGCGGATACTCCCCGCGCGCAGACTGGGCGTAGCGGGTAGCGGCTGCGAAGAAGCTGCGGTCTAGTTCGTCGTCGGGGGTGGGGATTTGGTGGGTATCATCTTGGGTGGGGGTGTCGAGTGGGAGGGAATGCCGGGGACGGCGGCGGTTGAGGGACGAGGTGGCGGTTGCGGCGGTGGTCATACAAGTCAGAGGGTTGGTTGCCGTGGGAAGAGAGTTGGAAGCGAGACTGTTGCGAAGCGAGAATATGAGGTCCTTTGCTGGGAAAGAAATTACTGTACCTTCGGGAAAAAGAGAGGCCGGATCGACTGACAGGGTGACACCAGCGGATTTTGTGCGCCGTCAATGGTGTCATTTGTGCTCCACGGACGGCTTCCCGTTTCGCACCCTTTTGCGTCTCTCGGTGGAACACCCCTCCGAATTTCCAACACGGCAAACACAGGGTTCTCCATGAAGGATACCCCTTCGCACTGCATATAGGGCGTCCGTAAAGATGATTCCTCTGCGTCTGCGAGGTGGTATATCAATGGTACTGTACATAGAGTAACAGCCACGTACAACATTATCAACATTTACATAATTCAAAAGAAAAAAAGTCCACGCCGTCTCCATCTCATATCCTCTCCGAAACGCTACACCGTCTTTTCCAACCAAATCTCAGTCCGGGTAATCAACGTCCAATCTCAGCATCGAACGGGCTTAGCGTCATTACCCTCATCCGTGTCCACCTTCTCCACATTCGCCGCCGCTAGTGCCGATCCCGCCCCATCCTTGACCTCAACCTCGGCAACCGCAGATGCATCCAATTTCGGTGATGCAACCACATCCGCGTCATCACCGCCAGAAACCACGGTAGTCTCGTCCTCATCCTTTATCGTTTCGTCTGTCACAGGAGCACCGTCTTTCGCGACCGCAGCGGTTTCTTTATGAGCATCGACTTTGGCAGACGTTGCGGAGTCTGCCTTATCAGTCGGTTCTGCGGCGATGGGGCTGACCAAGGCAGTTTCGGTGTTCGCAGGGAGCTGTGAAATCACAGGTTCAATGAGACACATAAATCACGTCATCCTCAACACGAGAGAGATGAACTCACCGCATCCATCCCAGCATCCTCAAACTCGCGACTATCACCCGAACAATCCTCCACAGCATCCGTAGGGACAAGACCAATCTGTCCGTTAAGCTCGCCGACCCACGTGTCGTCTGACGTCTTTTTGCGGATCAAAATCAGGTCGTTTTGCTTGAAGACCAGCTGGCCCGCGTTGGTGTTGGGTCGAGTGTCGCTGTCGTGTTTGGCGCGGTAGAAGCTGGGGATATCTAAGCGCTCGTTTTCGAGGGTCTGTTATGGGAGACGGGAATCAGATATGGAATTGAGCTTCTGTTTTGTCATTCCATAATTCTCCTGTGCACAGTAGCTTACGCAGTTACTCTGATTGTCGTCATCCTTCTGATGACGTCGGAACTCAGACATATCAGACAAGCCCGACAGCCTGCGGTCGGAATCAATACAAAAGCCCTCAAAAGGGTTCTGGCCCGTACATTCTTCCGCAAAGTCCTCGTCGAGCCAGTTGCCAACCTTCCGATTCTCGCCACCGTTGTCGGTGTTACCCTTGTCACCTTTCCTAAACCGCTCAATCTCATTCTGAAGCGCGCGGGTCTTTGCCTGCCACTTGGCGCGCTCGGCCTGCAAAGCGGCGGTCTGTTGCCGGTCGGCGGTGTTACCAGCAGGGGCGCCGTTCCGCAGGGAAGAGATCTGGGCTTGGAGCTGCTTTTTCTCGATGAAGGCTTTGTGTTGAACGTCACGGAGTTTGGCGTTGAAGTGGCGCTTTTCTTTTTCGAGTTTGGCGACTTCGTCCCGGAGAGCGGAGACATCTGGTCCTTTGGCCGTTGCTGCGATGTTCTCGCTCACCTTCCGCGGGGTGGCGGGGCTTTTGGCGTTTAGGGCTGATGGGGCGCGTTTGTGAATCTCCATGTCCTTTTTGCTAATCTCTTCTTTGCGCTCAATCTGAGACCGACCTTTTAGTCTCGCTTTTCAAATTAACGGAATCCTCTCAAGTATTAGTGTTAGTATATACCTCTGAATGCATACGATCCTTCGCTTTT
Source organism: Fimicolochytrium jonesii (assembly GCF_025526975.1). NCBI lineage: Eukaryota > Fungi > Chytridiomycota > Chytridiomycetes > Spizellomycetales > Powellomycetaceae > Fimicolochytrium > Fimicolochytrium jonesii. The sequence goes on from NW_026515677.1 coordinate 215,657, forward strand.
TCCAATTCCTTCACTTGTTGCAAGAGCTGCGCCGCATGAGCCAGCATGCCGGTCTCCTTTTGCTTCTCCGCCTTGAGACGATCTTCAAGCGACGCCACCTTCGAGAGGAGGGCGGCATTATCGATGCTCAAGATCCTGATGCGCTCCTACCATAGCGATGCAGGTTGCGTGAGAAATCCGCATTCCTCCCTTTTGAGAACGAGTGGACATTTCGTCACAACGCCTGTATCCTACCTCACGGTGCTTCAAATGCAGCTGGAGAAGGTCCACTTGCTTTGTCTGCGCATGGACTTGATGCTCGAGTTCCAGCTTCTGCCTTTGCACGTCACGCAGCTGCGGGATAATTCCAAATGTTACTCATCCTATTCATAGACGAGTTCTCGATATTACGGCGCCCACCTTCTTATCCACCGAGTCCCGATCCGGCTGAACGGTCTGCGGGGCGGGAGAAGGCGGGGCAATGTTCTCCTTATCCTCGAGATCGGGGGTGGTTGGGCGCAAGTCGATGGTACGGGCTGTGAGTGTAGAAACCGTCTTCTTTAAGCAATTTATTGGCAGAAAGTCATCAGAAGCACTGACTGACAAACCTTTCTGAGGAGTGCGGAACCTTGGAGCCCCGGCCCTCTTCGATACGGGGCTAATGGGGCTCGCCCCGGGGTCTGAGGTTATAGAAGAGAGGTAGATATGAGGGAGAGTGGATGGCACGGATCCTGAGCAAGATGAGGAATGGAAACGTACCGTTGAAACGCGAGGCGCGTGGGAACATTACGAGAGTAAGAGGAGGAAGTGGGGAGACTCTGATGAAGGTAGTGAGGCTCGTGAGAAAGTGGGAACAGTAGTTGGATGACGATGCTCTCTGTCGGTCTGCAAGCGGTGGACGAGCGAGAAAGCACGGAAAGGGGAACGACGCGCACGAGAGAGAGAGAGCGGAGAGAGAGAGCGCATTCCGGACACGATTGACTCACACTGACTCACTGACAGCAGAACTGACAGCACTCCGCTCTCTCGTTCTCGCGCCGGATGCTTTCCTGCCCCTGCCCCTCACAGCACACAGAACGAGTGCATCAGCACAGTCCCTCTCAAACGCACCAGGCAGTATCTCCAAAAAATTGCGTAGCAAACAGATAACCCCAATGTCCTCCAAAGGCGATTCATCCAAGGTAAGGGGAGCCTAGGCGCAATCCACCCGGAGATTTGATCGAGGGCTTCTCTTGATTCTCGTCCGTCCCTCGCTCTGCCCTGCCATCTCTGCATGCGAACGCATGCGTCAGACGGTCTCCAACTGAACGTACATCTCTTTCTTTGCCATTATAGAAGTCGAGGGCGTGCGTAGGCGTCTACCGGTAAGCACGAAATAGGATCCCGCTCGTTCCAATGCATTCCCTCATCCTTTTCTCACAATACCAGCGGCCACGAAGGCACAGTTTACACCCTCGACATCCAAGGCCCACAAACCTTAACCAACCGGGCACATTCTCGCGCACATAAAACCGGAGCAAAGAAGAACCGGGTTGCGCCTGATCCACAGGGCTCGATGGATACAGATGATTTGAATGCCGCGCCGGGGATTGTGCTGGTTTCTGGTGGGTAGGGTGCCGGATGTTTGGGGAGATTACTGATTGAGAGATGTTGGGAGCGATGGGATGGGATGTTGAATGACAAAGTCGGATGAGTAGGATCCCATGATCATACGGTGATATCGTGGACGGTGCGCACTGGGGCTCCGCATGGTGGGAACCTGTCTACGCAGGTATGCACTTCATTTCAAGCAGAAACCGAGCCCAAAGACACATATCACCTTACTCTCTCCCCTAAACCAACAGCTAATCACAAATGAAACCTACACCGGCCACACCGCCGCCGTGTACGCCCTCGAGCTCCTCCCCGGCGGCGCGCAGGCCCTTTCCGCTGGTGACAACTCGTTGCGGTTGTGGGACTTGCAGGTACCCCATATCCCTCCCCCTTCCCCATCCTCATCCATGTCTCTGATGAATATTTTATTAGACAGGAGAATGCATCCGCACATTCACCGGCCACGACAACCACGTCTCCTCCCTCCGAATCCGGGGCAAGCGCGCGTTCAGTGGGTCGTGGGATACGACTATTCGGAGTTGGAATGTTGAGGTGAGGGAAGAGACAGTCCTAGCCGTGTGTGTGGGTGTGCGAGGGGGGGAGCGTTGAAAATTGACAACTTTGATTTTTTTTTAGACGGGAAAACCGATGCATATCTTTAGGGGCCATCGGAATATTGTGAATGCGGTGGATGTGACGGATACGGATGTTTTTAGTGGGAGTTGGTATGTGGAAGCTTTCCATCCCTCGGAGTGTTGCGGGGGGCACTCATGTTCACCCCTTTTGGTTCGCATGTAGGGACACGACCGTCATACAATGGAGTCGGTCGGTAAGTCTTCAGCGTTATACCACAACAGCCTCCATCCCAACTTCCTCCAACTGACAGCACACCCCTCATATCCAGACAGGCGAAGCCCTCAACGTCTACCGCGGCCACACAGACGGCGTGCAGTGCGTGCAGGTCGTGGGGGAGAATATGCTTGTCAGCGGGTACCGTATTGTGGATACACGGTGTAATTGCAATCTTTATTAGTTGTGAGGACTAATCTTTGGTGCAGGTCAATGGATAAGACAGTCCGTGTATGGTCGCAGAAGGTAAAACCCCCGTCATCCTTTCATTCCGAAAATGACTACCGGACCGCTAACATCTTCTCTACTCTGAATCTAACCTACTCTAAACTGCCCTATGCTACTCATCATCCACAGACAGCAAAACCCCTCCGCATCCTCACGGGCCACACCGGCGGGATCGAATGCCTGCACGCGACGGGCGGGGTCGTGTTTTCGGGGTCATATGATAAATCAGTGCGGTGAGTTTCTTCGCGTGGGTCGCAGGAAGGAGGGGCGGCGAATGTGGCGTGCTACAGCAGTGCTGATGAGTGTGTTTTCTGTCGTCTCCGCTCCCAGGTGTTTTGACATCCATGTACGTCCGGGCCACGAAGCTCTGGAAACGGTTTTCGAATCAAGAACTGACATCTCCCTCTCTCCTTCGTTTGCCATGGCCTGTCGAACGTAATATAGACCGGGCATTGCCTAGCGGTATTCGAGGGGCATACAGATGGCGGTACGTCCCTCGACTGGTATTCACGGGCGCATCATCGTGCAAGCCAGGAGGTGCCCATTAACGCCCCTTTTTTTCCTCTCGCATCACCCCACACCAGTCTACAGCGTCCGCTACTTCGACGGCGTGCTCTACAGCGGATCAGGTGACAAGACGATCCGGACGTGGGATGCAAGGGTACGTACATCCCCTCTATCCTTCGTCGCACAGGCCATCTTTCTCACTGACATGTGTGATAGGGCCTTGTCCGCACGGGCGCGGTGCCGTGGTATCGGAGGGTTCTTGGGTGTTGTGCGTAGCGTAGAGGCAAGGATCCGAGTGGAGAGATGGTGAGGGACGAGGGGTGGGGAGACTGGACGGTGGATATGTAGTGAAGGTGTCCCGTAGTGATGCGTAATGCGGTAGTTGGACCTGTAGATTTCATTTTCGGGGGGACGTGGATGCCAGTGCTCGAATGACCTTGAGGTAGCGGACACGACTGCTTCCTTTACGTGCCGCGGGTATAGCATAGCGTAATGTAAGAGAGTTCGAAAAACTCTCCTGATTAAGTAATTCGAAGTTCACCGCTTCCCACCCCGGCGTCCTCTAAACGCCCCCGACCCCCGCTGTTGTTTCCCATGCGATCCCGTCCCGCCGCCGCCGCCTCGGACTTTGTCTACCCCACCACGCGAGACTCCCAGCTGTTTCCCACCGCGTTCCTTCTTATGATTCCCTCCTTTGTGCGTTTTCGTCGGTGTGCGCTTCGGGCTGGCGTCCTCTGTAGCCGTTTTTGACCTAGATGATTTGGGGCGGGAGAAGCCGCCGGATGAGGGGGCGGCGGGTGCAGACATGACTATGCGTTCGACGGATTTTGTCTTTCTCGTCATTGTACGGTCTTTTGGGGATGCTCGCGCCACTCTTTTCTGGATGCCGCCGGCGGGAGATGGGTGGGGCGGGGGTGCGCTGGCTTTTGGCTTCTTCTCATTACCGGCTTTTCGCGGGAGACCACCGCTTTCTCTGCTTTTGCGCTTCTGGCTTCCGTTTCTCGAAGGCACATCGACGGCCTTTGCGGACCGTTTCCCACTCTCCTTTGGCGCATCGTCCACTTCGTCTTCCGATTCCGCCCCGTCCGCACCAACACCAGGACTAAACACATGCACAAACGCATTCTCCATTGACGGCGCCTCCCTTACCGCCGGATTCGTCCGCTGCGGCGTATACCCCAACCCCGCAAACTTCTTCGCATCAAAGGGATCCCTGCTCAGCATTTCCAGCCCCTGTGCAGCCGCAAGTGCCTCCACATCCCACTTGCGGTAGAACGGCGTATCACGCAACGTCACGTGGATCTCACCACCGCCCTCAGGAGCCAACAGCTCCACCGTTTCCGCGAAAAACGAGTCCAGGAGATCTTTGTTGGCCTGCACGTCGTCGTCGCTGGATCCGCCGATATGGGGGAACTGGAACACGATCCGATGGAACGCACCTCTGTCCTCTATCTCCTTCTTCAAAGCTTTGTTAGATGACAAGCGGGTGGCGTCGACGTTGTGGAGAACGCGAGCACGGGCGTCGGCGAGCTCTTTGAGTGTGTGCGGGAGGTGGGAATATTTCTCGGTCGCGACGCGGAGTGAGTCGAAGGAGGTCGCGACGATGTTGGCGGAGGAGCCGAGTGCAGCGCCGAGGGCGCGGGCGAAGGTGAAGTCGCCCTCGCCGATGAGGAGGATGCGGTGGTGTTTTGTGTAGTGCTGGAGGGTGTTGCGGGAGGACGGCTTGGAGGAGGTCGTCATTGTGAGGGCGAGGAGGTCGGTCATGCTCATGCCGGTGAAGTTGCTGAATGCGCCGGGGCGGCTGGGCACGGGAGCATCGATATCGGCGTTGGCAACGGCCTTCGCCCTGCTTTTGCTGCCGCCGCCTGTAGCCTTCTTGGGGCCCTTCTTGCCCATTGCGTGATGGCCGATGTGTCGGTGGTGGGATATGCTGTGCAGAAAAGAGATATGCTGTGCTTCTCTTATGCGGTTAGTTTATCGCATCACATGCACGCTTGGCGGGTTTAATTGCGCCCGTTTGTTTTCGATGTTCACGTCAGCATCCACGCGTTAATTCAGGTTCGCGCCGGCTTCTCGTACCCCTTCCTCCCTCCTGGCAGTCTTTCTTTCCTGTGGATTGTAGTAGAGCTCTCATGACCGTATCTCCTCCTCTTCCTCCTTTCGCTTGGTGCCATGTGGGGTTCATCCCATCCTCTCTCCTTCGGTTTTCTTCTGAAGATCCCGTCATGTTTCAATTTCGAGCGCCGAATTCCGTCCCCGTCCGTTTCCCTTCGAAGGCCTTCTCCTCGCCGTTCGCCTGTGCCTGATCTTCGAGCCTGTTTACACTGGCTTTCAAGGGTGGGACGGGCAGGGACCGTTTTTCAGGTCCTCTCAGGCGGTCCTGTGGATGTGCTTCCGTTTACGCGCTGGCAGTCGACGATGCCAGCAAACCACTACGCTGCATCTGCGCTCACTCCCCTAGACGGAAACCCCAACACAATCCAGTATACGGAATTCACGGAGCGACCTGCTTTCGCTTGCTGCGAGGGAACGAAGACCTTCATGTCCGCCGATGTCATGGTCGCATGCCGCTGATTTGCGTTCTTCCCCATACAACAAACGTTGGGTACCTTGTCGATGTCTATCCGATGGGGATGCACATCTAATTATTTTTTTCTGATCCGGTGTCAAAGCTGACAGGGTCTCCCTGTTGTTTGCTGGAAACGTAACTCGTTTTGGGTAGTTTTCCGGCTCTCTTGGCAGGATGTCCCGGGGGGGTATGATCGTTGAACTCAAGGCGATAAGCATTTTGGCGGGGCACGTTACCGTGAAAAAGGATATGTGACGTGTAGGAAACACATTCCATGAATCCGATATGGTTCTTTATGCATTTGATACTTTTTTTTTTCGGCCCTGTCAAACTCGCACCGAAACTGGAGGTTTCAGGGAGTGTCGTCTCCACAGCCAGCCCACTTACGCTAAAGCGCATGCTCCCCACACTTCAAGATGTCCGGGGGACCACCGTCACCATCCCACCCGAAGCGATATCTAGAACATGGGGTCGAAACCATTTTGGAGAATGTTTCTGAGGTACCTTGAACGAAATCCCCTCCGTCTTTGGCTGGCCGGTGTCGTTCCAGTAACCCATAATTAGCAAAACGCGGACGCAAACAGATCACGGAGTTCGAAGAAGACATTCTGCTGTGCTTCATGTTTACACACCAAGCTCGGGACTTGCTGTGCACCACCAGTGACGATGCGCTGGCTTCCGTCGGCTTAGCGAATTTTCTGCAGTTGCGCGGCATCGAAAGCGTCATCAAGACCACGGCTTCTGCACAGCTGATGTTAATCGGGTTCCAACATAGGCCAGAAGTCTCAAAAAAGCATATGCTAACCCTCTTCAAGCAAATGATGATCTTTGCTGTGAACGAGCGAGATTCGACTCGAACCAATATTGGTTGCCATAATGAAGAATGTCTGGCTCGTTGCGAGCTGATTGTGTTTCAGAATGCTTTCCTGATGGCTGGCTACCGGACCATCCAAAGCCCCGGATGATTCAAGCTTGGCAGAATCTGAACCCTGTACACAAGCGAAAAACGCTGTTTTTCTACTTGCGTCTCTTGGCAAAAGCGCAAGTGTCGGGCACGTGTCGACAGTCGAAATGACTGGCGGCAGTCGCCATCTGAGGACAGGCGGTGGTACTTTTTCACATAAGGGAAATTCAACCTGAAATTCCTGCATCTCGATAGCTTGCTTGAAAGGAGACGCGTAAGCCTTTGCAAGGCGGGTACGGTTCCCAAGCGAGGGCCAGTTTCTTCATCCTTTTGTTCGGTTTCAGAAATACCGATTTCAGAACAAGGGTGGGCTCCAGCAAAGCTGTCACTGCCGGCGATTCTATGCAGCATCTCAGGTGCACATCAACAAAGCAAGGAACAAAACGAAATGCGTTCGCAGCTCTCTCTTTCTGTCTTTGCAGCTGTAACGGTGCCGCTGCCTGGGCGGCTCTTTATGTCTTTCGTGTTGAGATCTCTGCCAGCCAGGAAGAGACCCGTTCGTGACGCGTAGTTCCGTTCGTTCACTTAAATTGACCCATCCTCACCTCGGCATGATACCATGTCATCCCTTTATACATACATACATAGAGTAGCCTCGAGCGCTGGCTCTAAACCTCCTCTGCTCAAAGCTTACCTGGTAAAGCTGAAATGGTGGCAGTCCTATATACATGTGAAGAACCGGGTGGTGCGCTGGATGCGCCGGATGGGCCCGCGTACGTCGTAAACATTTTGTGCTCCCCAGCAGCGGGACTCATAAAAAGGGTGTTATGTCCCCAGGAGCTATAGGTCACTTCTTGATTCCAGCCTAACCTTTGCTGGCTAATCCTTTTGAGGCTCGTGAGTAGAAAATAGATGTTTGGCAATACGCCCATCTCCATCTTCAACATTGAGAAACCATCTGATATACAACCAAACGCTATGGGGACATAGGAGAAGCCGTTGTTTGACACAGCCAAACCTTGACTCCATGTTACGAATCATACCAAGGCTCATTTGTACAGACAATTAGCGCAGTTGTCATGTTGTCACTATTAGCAATCATGTGTCGCTGCTCGTCCCAGTTTTGGTGATCGATTGCCTTTCTTGTTCCTACGCGTTTTCGGCGAGGAGACGCGTTGATAACGCGTAAATGACATCGCATATTAACGCTGAGGGCGCTCACGTGACCCGCGCATTTTACGCGTGACATTTATTTGCCCTGAGGCGGTTTCTCGCCTCTCCGTCCGTCTTCGCAAACAGTCGCAGGACTTCAGAGGATACCCCACAACCACCCAGCCCAGGCAGCGCCCTTCTGAAGACTCTGCAGAGAAGGAATACCCACGTCGTCGTCGTCGCCGCCCGCTTCGCTTCCAGTCGCTTGGAAACTCTTCTGCTTGTGCTGCCCGCCAGTCTCCGTCGAGACACAAGTGCGGAGCTGTCGAAAAACCGCTGTCAGTTCGCGCTCCTTAGAACACTCCCAAACCGTCTGAAACCAGAAGCGTCGCTGAACTTTCCACGCCAGATATCCGTCCTAGGGGTCTCAGCAACATGCTCTCAACCAACGGAGTATCCTATGTCGTCGAGTGCCCAGTCTGCGCAAAGCAGTTTCAAGGCATGCACTCAGTCTACCAACACGTCTGGGACGTGCACTATATCTGCCGTCTGCAACCCGAATGTCTCGCCGTCTTTGTCACCGGGCTCGGCCGTGAGGAACACGAGAAGCACGATCATGCCTTTTGCGAGGCCTGCGAACTACCGTTTCACTCCGAGGAGGACCTGTACGAGCATCACAATTCGAGCCATTGCGACCACCCATGCCCGGAATGCCCGCGTGTGTATGCGCTTGAGAAGGACCTCAGGTGGCATCGCGCCAACGAGCACTGCTATCGGTGTGAGCACTGTGGACGAGGGTTCCGGATGGGAATTGATTTAGCGAATCATATTGCGTCGAAAGTGCATCAACGGAGGAAGATGTTGTACCCAAACGGGATAGGTTCCACCCATCTGAGTAAAGATAGAGATCTCACGGCGGCGGAGCGTGCGCTAAGGAGAAAGAGGACGAGCTCAAAGTCGAGTCAATGCGTCATCTGCTCGATAACGTACACCACAACATACACGGCCGCCGACCATCTCAAAGCCGGCGAATGTTCCGAAAAGATCGCAGCGCTAGCCAAAGCCCGCGCCGAGTACCTCCAGCGCAAAGGATTCACAACCCTTCCCCACCAGCCCCACCTGACCTCATTAGACGATGACGAAACCCGACCGATAATATCAGACGACAACCCATCCCACCCCCTCCTCACCCACAACATCTTCGACAACCTCACCCCGGCCACCGAAGCCAGCTGGAACAACTACGCCTACGAGTGCCCCATCTGCACCTGCGAGTACCTCTCCCTGTCTCGGCTCAACTTCCATCTCGTCACACACCACCCGCTGCCTGAAGAGTACGTGTGCGCGACCTGCCACACGCAGTTTGACCGTCTCGCGCCGTTCGTGAAGCATTACGAGGATCGCACGTGTGCGGCGTCGTCGAGCACGGAGGATCCGTTGACCGGGTCAAACCATTCCTCGACGGCGATGGATGTGGACGACGCTGAGCTTATCGTTTACGAAAGTGATACGGCGTCCGTCGCGCGTTCGTCGACAGTAGTCGTCCCCGACCCCGCGGAAGTGGCCGGACAGGTCGAGGTGGAGTTCATACCCCCGGTCACCACCGACGCCTACGGCACGACACCCAAACCGACGACCCCGCCACCCCGCTCACCCACCCTCTTCGTCGACGAAGCGCGGTTCGAGGAGCTCTATGACGCCGACGAGATGGCGATTTTGTACGGCGCGGATTACTATGACGGCCAGGACCCGTTTGCGGCTATGGATCGGATTGATTAGGGGGATTCAGGGGTCGCGGATAACTCAGGGAGCCGCATATCGCATACGCCTGCGATTTCACTTCAGCACATTGCTTGGCAAACTCCCGCGGCGTATCATGCACCCGCACGCCCAGCCCATGCGCAAACACACGTAGCAAAAAGAAACACACACACAACTAGTACGATGATAGAGGCCAAAAAGAATGTAGCTTCTCCGTTCGCACAGATCGTAAACATAGGTAGCCCCATTCGGCGTAGGGAAAAGGGCGAGACAAGTCCGATAACTATCTCGCGGTGTCCGTATTCACGATTTGCACATATGCATCAATTTGAAGAATAACTTTTTTGTCTTTTTTCGCAAGGGGTGTCTTTGTTACATACTTCAATCGGGGGGCAGAGATGTTGAATACAAACACTCGCCCCGTTGCCATACTTCCGTCTTGCTTCTCCCTTTGCCATCCGTCCCGGTCTCTCTCATCCCCGCAAAATTATCCTCCCACTCCCCGACCGTTGTGGCCGAGTCCGTCCACGTCAACATCAACCCACGTCTTCCCACCCAAAAAAAATCCCCATACGCACGTTCACACATCCCATCGACATTCAATAATACCGCCCAGTACTCCCCCCAACCCTCTCATCAGCATAAACCCCCGTATCCGCGACGCCTCCCCTGACTCCAACCCGGGGGATAGTCCTCGCATACCGGTCCGCGTAATCCCTCCCCACGGGGGTGCCCACATCACGAGGGTATTCCCCACCCCTCTCACTCGAATAATCACGGGCATCCCCAATCACAGTCGCGTTCGCCGACCCGGCAGATATCCCACCACCCCGTTTCGACGGCATTCCCGCAGCGACCACCTCGCCCACCGGCGCGGTCCAGTCTACGAACTGTCGGTCGTATTCGGTTTGATACGCTGATGCTCGCGTCGGATCCCCTCCTCCGTATGACTTATACGACGCCGGGCGGGTGTAGTCCTTCAACGTAAGCGTGCTGTGCGTGTGCGGGTCATATGTCGTTGCTGTAGGGTAGGTGTGGAGGGGCCGGTAGGCGTATGGAGGGGCTGAGTAGGGAGGGAACGCGGTTGTTGCCGTTGTGGCCGTATGTGGCGTGTTCGGCGGTGATGGTAGCGTAGAAATGCCGAGTAGGTGAGTTGTGGGCGGGGTAGGCGACGTCCCCGCTGTGCGCACTTTCTCCGGTTCGAAGTGCACGGCGGGACGGGTGGGGGAGGTTGCTCTGCTGATGTTGGTGGATGTGGGGTGGGTGGACGGTTGGGGTGGGTTTGTCGATGTCCATGCCGTGGAGGTGCGGGCGGGGGAGATGGGTCTACTGTTGCCTGTGCTGGTCGTGGCACGGACGGGTGAGGATGCACGACTTCGTCGCGGGGAACTGTTGTTCGATTCTCGGATGGTGGATTGTGCCGGCGTGTTTACGTAGCTTCTCGCCGGCGATCCGTTATCACGAAAGCCATACCGCACTCCAGCAGCCTCCCTATCCACCCCCTGATCATACCTCCCCACGACCTTCTCACCCCTTCCCACCATCCCCCCTTTCCTCAAATGATAATCCCTCCCCTCCTCATCCCCATCCACCGGCACAAGATCCGTCACCACCCTTCTATAATCATGCATCGTTCCCGGTCCATACCCATACACCGGCGAAAACACGCGGGAGGGCGGGAGGGTTGTCGGTGTGTTGAAGATGATTTGGTCCCGCGCGGGTAAGGTGGCGCCGGAGGGGAGGCCGGCGGGGCGGACGTAGGATTGGAGGGTGCGGGCAGGGGAGGTGTGGGGGGGTGGGGCGGTGTAGAGGGGGGCGGGTGGGGGTGGTGCTGAATAAGTGGGTACTGGGGCGATGGATGTGCTGTTGGGGTCGTACCGATAATCATATCCGTGGGGTGGTGCGGTGTACGATGCGGGTGCTGGTACCGCAGTCGTGGCAGGATACGTCGTCGCAGTTGTCGCAGGGGCAGTCAATGCACAATACTCCCCACCCCTCTCCCTCTCCACCGCCGTCGCCGTCGTCGCAACGGGAGCAGCAGCTGCACGATACTCCCTCTCCCTCTCCCTCGCAGTCACAGAAGAGGCAGGACTCTCTCCCCCAAACCGATGCCCCGCAATCGTAATCCCAGGATACCTCTCCCCCGCCTCCACAGCCGCCGCATTACTGGACCTCGACACCGTCCGCGTCCGATTCCTCGAAACCTCATCCGCCACAATCCTTTCCCGCTCCAGCTCTCGAAGTCGGTCACTCGCCCTGCTTTCCGCTCTCGATTGCACTGGCATCGTCATCGTCTTCGGGGGTGATACCGTGGTCGTTGTGGTTGTCGCCGCAGCAGTTCCTCTCAGATCATCACCGCGCTGCACACCATCCAAATACGCATCCCGACCATCGCCTGCTATCCCAGGCCCGTTGGAGCTCGTCACGCGGTAATGATCGGAAATGGGCAGTGGCACCGACGTGGGATCGGCGATGTCGTCAGGGACCTGCACTGCGTCGTCGTGTGATGTTGGGATGTTGGGTTTCCACGCGAATTGGCGCTTAGAGTTTATAATCCAAAATCAACAACGAGTATGAGTGATTGAACATTTAACCCACGAACAGACGGCCGCGAGAGGAAAATATCTGATTTCACACGATTCTGGGAAGCACGGTGACATGTAGGGAGTGTTTCGGACACGTTACCTGGTACTCAGAGCGCCAGATGGGCGAGATGGAGGGTGGCGCGACGAGGTGCTTGAAGCGGCGTTGTTGGAGGTGGTAGGACATGACACTGTGATATGGGTCGTGCGGGGTCACCTCTTCGCTCGGTGGTTTGCTGCCGGTATTCTGTGTGATCGTCGGATGCGTGGAGGGGTGATGGGCGGGTTGCGGAGAAGGGTTCCTACTGCGACGAACGCGTCACTTCCTTTTCGTCTCCCTGCGCAGGACGTGTTTTCGCCTTTTCGCAGGTGTTCCCAACGGCAGGAGGGGTTGCGGCAGATATACTGCGTCCCAACACCAGAAGGAAGTCGCAGATAAGAGCAGCGCTATGTTGTATGTAAACACTTTGTGCATTTCGCAATTTTGAAAAGCCACCTGGATATATACAAGTTGCCATCATCGGCGACGCCTCAGGCAGAGGTACAATGATGTGGATGGCAGATAACCACCACGGAAAATGGGATGGGGTGAAATCTAGACTACCGGTTACGGGAGAATGCGTCTGGTCTGCGGCCATTGCCAAACACCACCGAGCGCACAATCGAGAGGAAATTCTTGGTGCTTAGGACGTCCCGATTGTGCACTTTCATCCGTAGTCGTAGTGGTCGTCTTCCAGGAATTTCAAATGGCGTCCAGTCTTGGTTGATACATTCGGCGTTGGGGCAACCCAGCAATCCATGGACGAATTCCATTCTTCCCTTTCTAGCTTGCCATGGCCGAGATGACAGCCGGCATCGGTTGTTTTTCTTCACACGGCCGTGGCAGTCTGGGCACACGGAGGACGTTCGATACTCATCTAGCAAGTAGCATGGAATGCTGTTTCTTGCAAAGAGTGTGCGAAATCTGATTTCCATGATGAGTTAGCATATTATAATACATAAAAAACAATGATGGTCACTCACCCTTTGGTCTTTGACGGCTCCTGAAAGCGCATGGTCTTTCCAGCGTCACTCCAATCACCCAAGATGACCGCAAAATGCTTTCCATACAGGCGTCGCATGTTCTTGATGAGCTTGCTCTCAGACTTTTGCCGCAGTGAGAACGCCTTGAATCTGCAAGCTACGTGAATCTCATCCTGGTAAAACTCGTCCAGGGCGGGATCTGGGATATGGATGGATGTCAGCCCATGTATTACCAAATTTGAAAATCAAAGTTGAAGTAGAACATCATACCCGCATGTACGTGATCCACGATGAACGCTGAGAACGCCTCGATGTTCATGCTCGTGTGCGACAGAATATGTGATTCCATCTCAGCGACGCCGGCATTGATCTTTCGCTCCGTCATGTCTCTTCGAAAGTACCGAGACTTTGTCTCTACCGCCCGTTGATTGGACGTGTATCTGGTATGGGGTGGTGCATTGTGAGAACGCGGCAACGGAATGTCGAACAAAGGGGATGGTGGGAATGGTGACGGGGGGGGATGGAGTGGGGACGGGGACGGGGACAGGGTTGAGGAGGGCGTTGATGGGGATAGCGGCGACAGCGGCGACAGCGGGGACAGCGGGGACAGCGGCGACAGCGGGGACAGCAGGGACAGCGGCGACAGCGGGGACAGCGGGGACAGCGGCGACAGCGGGGACAGCGGCGACAGCGGCGACAGCGGGGATAGCGGGGACAGCGGGGACAGCGGGGATAGCGGGGACAGCGGCGACAGCGGGGCAGTAGTAATCAACTGAAACGTACCGAAATGGCCGCTCCTTCTTGATGTCTCGACAGAACAAGAGGTCACGCTTGCCCGGATCAATGCTGACGATGTTTGGAGCCTCCCTTAGTTCGGCGATGTGGTGCTCAAAATACAGCTGCTTGACTTCTTCCCGCATTTCGGCTTTGCTGCGCTTCCGGGCCTGATGCCCATACTTGAGCCCTGGCTTCTTGAAGTGGATGGTAACGGAATACCCGTTTGTGCTGATTGACCCATCAAATTTGAGACCAAGCTTCTTTTGATGCTTGAAGACCTTGTCCTGCAATCCGTCATTCACCCAGGTGATTGAAATAAGCGCAAAAGGATACAGACTTAACTTACATTCACATTGAGAAACTGCCCCCACAGCTCCCGCTTGCGTTCATCGGTGAGTTTCCCCATGCGACGTCGGCCGAAATCCAGGATATGAGTACCTAGGATCAGGGTGTCGATCCGAACAGATGACTGGATTCGAGATTTGCGCAGCGGGATAGCCGAAAACAGCCGCATTCCACGGCGCTCATAGAGGCGTGAGAGCTCACAGTAGGCACCTGTGACGAGGCAGGTGCAGACCATGGTTAGACAAAAGCGGAACCCGCGGGGGGGGGGGGGGGGGGGGGGGGGGGGTAAATATACAGGACATAACTCACCTAAATATGGCATTGCGTCCACCGCAAGGCTGTACGCAAGCGGTTCATCCTGGGGAGGAAACAGAGCCCATAACTCGTCGAGCACGGTCCGCTCAAGTCGTGTGAGGCGGCCAACTCCTCTTTGGTTGGAAACTCTTCAAACATCGCGTACTTTGTAAATTGACGGACCCGCTGATAATACTGTCTCCGCTGCGCTCGGCTGACTCCGGCTCTACGGAGATGCAGTACGACTTGCTTCAAACCAAGCCTTTCATTGACGTAGCGCAGAAACATTTGCATAAAATGCTCTTGTACGTTAACTTTGAGGTTGGTGAAGATGCTCTGAGCCGTGTACGCTGCGGTCTGTTGGCAATTTCGCATGCGTATGGGGGCGAATCCGTGAACATCACAGTACTCTTGAACCCATGGACGCAACTCTTGCGCGATGACTGGATTGCCATTGTAGCCTGGGTTGTTGAGCAGCTCAAACATCACACTGATGTGCTTGTCGGTGATGTCCGGGAAATCGTGTAGAGGATGGTCAGCTGTGGTGGGCATTGCGGTCAGGGCATTGTTTCATGGGAAATTTACAGTGCAGTGTGCCCCAAACTCACCAAGGTAGTACTTGAGAAAGAAGGTGGTGTGGCGCGCAAGGATGTGAACATTGCCGATGAATGTTGTTAGGCGCTCCCTTTGAGCTTGATTTTGATTATGGATGATTCGGTGAAGCGAAACCTTGATGCTGGCATGTGTCTGCGGGCGGGGTCGTTGAACTGGTGGTGGTGGCGGGGGTGGTGGTGGTTCATAAACCAGGGATCCACCCGGTGTGCTGGGAAAAAGGAAAGGGATGGGAGCGGGGAGGTTCAACGGACGCTGCAGGCCCCTGTCCGCGGGTGAAAGCCCTCGCTGCTGCTGCTGCTGCTCGTCTTCATCGCCGGAGCTCTCGCCAACCATGTCTGCAATTGCTTGGGGCAAGTGGCGATGGACAGAAGGTGGGAACTCGAATCGTGGGGGTTGCAATGGTGTCTGCACAGCGGCTGGCAGACGTATGGGCAGCCGCGGGGTAACCGGAGTAACCTTCCTCCTCTTCCGCCGTGGTGTGGTAACTCCGGTAAAGAAGCCAGACCACAGGTGCCCCTGGAGCGCCTGGTGTGATGACATGATGGCTGTGCTGTGCTGTGCTGTGCAGGCAAGTGGTGAGATCAAGGGGACCGAGCAAGGGGACCGAGCAAGGGGACCGAGCAACACATCCTGCTTACCTGCGATGTGTTGAAGGCTTTTAGAGATTGGTTGGGGGTTTGCCTTGATGTGCGAGGCTGTAAGGCTGTAAGGCCGAGGGTGAAGGCATTAGGTCCGACCGCGATGGCAATGGCGGTGGCAATGGCGGTGGCAAAGGCGATGGCAACGGTGAAGGCTCTCGAGGTGAGGTTAGAGTGATCCGTTTTCGGTAGTGTGAGGGATTGCCGCGGGGTGAGGGATTGCTGCTGTTACCTGGAGGTGGTCGGCGGGATGTGTACTGTATATGTACAGAGGCGCTCGCAATTGCGTTGGGAAGGAAGAGGGTTGGGAAGCAAGTTGGGAAGGAAGGAAGGGCCTACGTCCTCCCCACTCGTCCGAGATCCATTTTTGGAGGTAAGAAGCGCGATATATTCGACGGCACTGATACCACCAGATATGTACAAAAGTCTAGGGAGGTGGAGGAGGTGGGTGGGTAAAAAGCGTACGATGTATCTCGGTCGTCGTGGGAAAAAAGGATAAAGGAAAGGAAAGAGGACAATAGAGCACAGTAGACGGAAGGATTTGTAGGCTCAGCGCTCCACGGTTTTTTTTTACGACTGGGAGAGGTTTTTACCGAGGCATCCACGACTACGACGGCGAAGCGATGGCGAAAGTTGATGGCGTAACCAATCGCGAGACCGGCTCCTATTCCAAGCTGGCCTCGAGCGATCGTGACTTGAAGAGTGAATCGCGAGACCGGCCCCTACTCCAAGCTGGCCTCAAGCGATCGTGACGTGAAGAGTGAATAGCGAGACCTGCCCCTACTCCAAGCTGGCCTCAAGCGATCGTGACGTGAAGAGTGAATCGCGAGACCTGCCCCTACTCCAAGCTGGCCTCAAGCGATCGCGGAAGTTGAGAGCGGAACGTTCCATGGGATCAGAATGCAGAGCGACTGCGACGGCGACTGAATTCGATCTGCAGTCTGAGAGGGAGTGTTATAAACAACCAGTTTCAGCCACAGCTTCCTTTTTATAGTTACCGTACCCCCCCTTTTCTTCTCTGCAGATAGAGAGCTGGTTGTGTGTGTGTGCAGACCGTCCGATCGAATCTATAAAACGAGTGGTGTGTGTGAAGGGGAATAAAGTAACGAGTTCCACAACAATCTTGTAGATTACCCCGTCGTCGGTGATGAGGTCCGCTAAGGTACGTTGTTCCTTGCGTTCTGTCCGACATGGAGAATGACCTTGGTGCGCTTCCGGGCCAAGTGATCATAGACCATGTCTTTTGCTGCCGACACAGCAGAGGCGATGGGCGTACTGTCGTTGGCGCTGTCATCCGGCGTCGAAGCAGGCGAGGTTTGAGCTAGCTGCTCACGACGACGTGCGAGTAGGATTACGTTGCGACGACGAGCATTGTCAGTCGCGAGACGCTCTGTCTGTAAGGCGAGGACATCCACCTCTTCTCGAGAGAGGCGGATGCGCTCTTGTTCTTCAGCAGCGACGTCTGCCAGCTGCGCGGCAATTGCCTGAACGAATTCTGGGTTGGTGGACGGCTCCGACGAGCTTTGAGCTTCCGATATTGTGTTGAGAATTGGGCTGAGAATGACGCTGAGGTTGTTAGGCTCAACGTCGTTTCTCACGAAGTGACTAGTGCACTTTGGGTGAAAACCCTTTCAAACGCCGTTTGCGGCGCTGCCCGTACCGTGTGTACTGTATGTGTATGGGATTCTGTGCATGAAGGCAGAATTGTTCGTGAGTACAGGCTAATTGTGAAAGGATTGAGAGCAAATGCTTATTCTGGAGTGTAGGACGTTGTGCGTCCGGTGATCCTTAGGTGTATTTGCTCGAGCGAAAAAAGAGATGGACGGGAAGGAGGGGGGATAAGGATGGGGATGTATTTATACTGCATATCGCTCGAGTGAAAGAAAAGAAGCTTAGTAAGCACAACCTTGAACGGAATCCATTATCGTTGTGGTCCATATGATCGGTGGACATCGACAGAGGAAGCCACCCTCATAGACTGGAGGACGAGGCTGGAAGACAGGCGTTGGAGGATAAATGGCTGAGGGATAAGGAAAATGACGCATCACGCTTCAGATGCGTTTGATGAGGGGGATAACAGCGACTAGCTCCTTGCTCTTTTCCTTACTTTCCTTACTCTTTACTCCTACATTTCGACATCTATACATCTTTTTCTTACATACATCTTTTTACTACATCTACGGCGGTTGAGGTGTCATGTTCTCGCCTTGATAAACGGGCGAGTTGAAGCCTGGGATGAGGCCATAGCTCCCGAAGATGTCGCTGAAGTCCTTGTGTCTAGCTAGGACGCTCATTCGCCCGCCGAGTGCGCATTCATCTCCTCGTAGATAGAAAAGGACACGGGGAGTGGGATCAGTCAGATGGAGGTGTGGTGAGGCTTCGCGAGTTGATGTGGATCGAGCTGCTCTGTAGCGCTCCAATGCATCCTGCGTGCGATCGAACGACATAGATATCATTAGAAAACACACCAGAGAGCAATTCTCCATGAGCTTCTTTTGCCATTTCTTGCGCGGGTCAAGAGGCACGAATACAAGCGCTTCGTCGACATGTCCAGCTTGAAGCTCGAGAACCAGCTTGTCGACGAAGGGAGGGATGAGGAATGTCTTTCCCTGTTGTTCTGAGAGTCGCAACGCAGGAGGGTTGAGGTAGACAGAGTGCGCTTTGCCCGTCCATTCGCTGGGATGTCGAGAAACCTCGTTGTCGGAGGCTGGGACGTGCCATGTGTATCTACAAAGCCGTGGGTTGTGGTGCGTCCGTATTGGCCTTTCGCATTGATCAACGACTCGGGATTAGAGCAAGGATCAAGGTCAAGGTTGGGGAAGAAGCGCGCGATGTCAGATGCGACGAATTGCGAGGTGTTGTACTCGTTTTCAGGCACATCAGTGGGCCGCGCGGCGTGTCGAAAGCGATCGCTGCGTACGAATGCCTGTTGAGGGGTTGCAGCGTCGGAAGCGCTGGGTTGGGTACCGGAAGCAGCGCTGGGTTGCGAGGCTGGGATTGGTTGACTAGCAAAGAAAAGGTAAAACGGTAAGGAGCGCGAAGAGTAAGGTAAGGAAAGAGTAAAGAGTAAGGATCCCCACGTTGGCTGATCGAGCGCCATGTCGCTTGATGACTGGGAGCTATCGCCGTCGACGTATGCAGACAGCACCCGCTGAATGCCGTTGGAACTGACGTCGTCACGCTGGCCATAGTCGTCGACACCACGGTCGTGCCCAGCAAGACCATCTCAACAAGAGTTCAAAGCCACGGGACAAAGCCGACCGGGAATAGACCCGATCCCCACCCCGTCTACCAAACGATGTGCATGTGCAAACTGAGCATTCTGTGCGTGTTTGATGGTTGAAAATTTACTGGATATATATGTACACTGGAGTGGAGAGGGAGTGATGCTATATACAGGGATTTGTGCGGAAGGGGAAAGGATGTTGCGCAACAAATACGCTTTTTCCGTCTCCGGATATGGTGAGCAGAAGCAGGTCTCAGATGGGGATGTGTACAAGGAAGAGGGGAGCGGAGGAAACTTCCAGATCTCTCAGCGGGCGTATCTAGAACGTGAAGTGCGTCACAAGAAGAGTAGAGAGCAGGGCAGCCCACACGCCGACCGACGTCGTCACTGTTGTGCTGGCACCACTGATAGGACCCTCGGCAGTGATGGGGGCGGCTTCTCCGGGGGGCTTGGACTCGGCGGCCGCGGTGGCTTCCGTCTTGGCGCCTTCGGCGGACGGGGTGGCGCCTTCAACCTTTGCGCCTTCGGCGGCTGGCGTGGCTTCCGTCTTGGTGCCTTCGACCTTCTTTTCACCTTCAGCGGCGGGGCTTCCTTCGACCTTCTTTTCACCTTCAGCGGCCGGCTTGGCTTCTGTCTTTGCACCTTCGGCGGCGGGGGTGGCTTCGGTCTTTGCACCTTCGGCGGCAGGTGTGGCTTCTGTCTTTGCGCCTTCGGCGGGGGCGCCTTCGACCTTTGCGACTTCGACGGCGGGGCTTCCTTCGACTTTCTTTTCACCTTCAGCGGCCGGCTTGGCTTCTGTCTTTGCACCTTCAGCGGTAGGCGTGACTTCTGTCTTTGCACCTTCAGCGGCCGGCTTGGCTTCGGGTTTGGCACCTTCAGCGGGAGGTGTGTGTTCGGTCTTTGCGCCCTCAGCGGCCGGCTTGGCTTCGGGTTTGGCACCTTCAGCGGGAGGCGTGTGCTCAGTCTTTGCTCCCTCAGCAGCCGGCTTCGCTTCTGTCTTTGCACCTTCGGCGGCAGGCGCGCCCTCGGTCTTGACTTCGGTTTTAGCACCTTCAGCGGTCGGTGTCTCGACCTTCACGACCTCAACGGCAGCCTTCGCTCCTTCGGCGGTGGCTTCGGTCTTGACTTCGGTTTTGGCGCCTTCGGCGGTGGTCGTCTCCGTCTTGGTCTCGGCCTTGCCTTCGGCGGCGGCTCCGGTCTTGACTTCCGTCTTGGCCCCCTCAGCCTTCGCCGGCTCACCACCCTCCAACTTCTTCCCCGACGGCGCACCGGGCTGCCCGACATTTTCATTGCCAACAATCAACCTCGAGTTGAACTTGATGATACTGTTGAACGCCAAAAACTCATCCGAGGTGATCTTCATCGTGTCGTCCAAGATGTTGAAGATGACGCCCTCCGAGCACGGCGGCGTCGTCAGGGATCCGCTGTACACCCACTCCTTCGACTTTGCGATCATGGGCGCCAGTGCCGCGAAGTTGAAGTTCTTGAGCTGGGTCGTGGTTCCCGTGGTCTTGATGGCCGAGAGGCCGGCGAGGATGGGGG
Organism: Fimicolochytrium jonesii; assembly: GCF_025526975.1. Lineage (NCBI taxonomy): Eukaryota > Fungi > Chytridiomycota > Chytridiomycetes > Spizellomycetales > Powellomycetaceae > Fimicolochytrium > Fimicolochytrium jonesii. Next base: position 236,241 of record NW_026515677.1, read on the forward strand.
TGAGGAAAGCGCGGGACGTGTCGGCGGCGACGGTAGCGGCATCGGCGAACTCGAACATGACGGCGACGACGGCGATCTCCCCCGCGGCAGAGGTGTGGACCATGTGCATTTCCATGGGCAGCATTTGGCCGAATTTGCGGTGTTCCGAGGGGGTGTGGAAGTGGAATTGTTTGAGCTCGAAGAAGGTGCCGTTGGGGGTGCTGTAGCCTTGTTTGCCGGCGGATGCGGCGCCTTCTGCTCCGGCTGCGGGTGCGGGTGCGGCGCCTTTTTCTCCGGCTGCGGGTGCGGCGGCGGCGGCGCCTTCGGTTAAGGCGGCGGGGGCGGCGGGGATGTCGACTTGAATGGTCGTTCCGATGTTCTTGAAGGTGGCGTCAAAGTTGGTGGTGGTGTAGGTCGGCTTGACGATGTTTGATCCTGCTTCCTTGAGCAAAGATGCCGGGTCCGTCAGATCGATGGGGGATTGAAACTTGCCCGTCTGGCAGGTCGTGGGCCAGGTCATGGGTCCGTCCGCGGCGCCGTAGCCGAACTTTATCTCGCCTTCGCGGCGGCCAAGACGCTGCTGCTGCTGCGGGGTGGCGAGCATCACATCGGCGAAGCAGTTTAGGTGGGGCTGGGAGTTGGAGATGGACCGTGGGCGGTAGCCTTGTGGGTGGGCCGAGGATGTTGCGAAGTTGCTCAGCAGGACCGCTAAGGCGCCGATGGTCGACGATGTTGTGAAGTGCATCGTGTGGGATGGGTGTCTCGCGAGAACGTAAGAAGCTCAGGAAATGTCGGACCGATGTGCGGGATGTCTGAAAGTGTTGGCTGGAGTACTGTATGTAGGCGACACCTGCTGGCTGATGAGAGGAAACGCAGGGGAGGGAGGCATTTGCTGTGGGCCCCTTTAAATACCTTCAAGCAACAACGGGAGCCTGCCCCCTTTCCTTCTTCTTTCCCACCGCCCAAATGCCGGTCCCCCCCGACGGGCGCACCACTCGGTGACACTCGGTGACAACTGTAAAAGCTACCCGCGCGCGCAGTTGTGCTGGATCCAGTTATTATTGCCCGCGACAAACCCGCCGGAGCGGGGGAACCTCAAACGGCAGGCAGCCCCCAGGAGCGGCGGGGGAACTCAATAACCTTGCGGGTCCGTATCACAACATGCACAGTAAGTAAGATCGAGACACCGAAAAGTCATGCTGGGGCGCACAGTGCGACCCCTGTGCAGAACAAACAGTAAAGGTGCGACGTGCAACCCGCCTTTTTGCGACTTTTCGCCCTGTTGCCATCAGACGGTGGATGAGGTCCCGCCTCCAGTAAGTCAGGTGCGCCGTTGTGGGTCAACCCTCTCCAGCGCACCCCCGCTCCTTTCCTCCTTTTCTCTCTTCAAACCGAGAGCTTGACCTGACGCGTTGGTACTGTACAGTCACCTCGCAAAACTCTGTACCCCCCCCTGAAATAAATCAGCGACTGCCGCGACGCCAAATTCACGTGAGTGACCAATTTGATTTCAATTAGAGGGGGGGTACAGAGTTTTGCGAGGTGACTGTACGTCGGAGAGGCCCGACTGCGGACCTATTATTGCAATGCAGGATCTGAAACTGTGCCGAAGGTTTGAAACTTAAAGCGCCCCGCTTCTCCGCGCCAAAGCCCACGACCTTGGTAGCCAATGACCACACAGCAACGCCAGAAAGTTTAATTTCTTATTCAGCTACCGTGTTTCCGGATCTCTCCACATTCGACTGCGCAGACACACAAGGGGAGCTCACAGCGTCTCACCTCCCAAACTCCGCTCCAGGATGTTCTGCAATCAACAATCAGCCTGGAACCTAGATGAAGCACTGGGATTGAGAGTGCCAAGAGTGGCACGTTCCATCGCCGCAGGAAACACCTACTTAAACCCCCCCGACCCTGACTGCACCTCCCTCGCACAATGCCGAACGAACAATCGCCGGCCCTGTGTCTTTCCGTCGTTGATAAGGACAAGAGATCCAGTCATCCACCCACTATGCACGCAAAATAAACGCAGTACGTATCTCGCCTCATTACCTCCGCAGCCGCTGCAATAAGCGTTTGACGTATGCGAAACTGCATGTACCGGCGCAACAGCAGGAGTTTCCACTCTCCGGCGTTCTCGACGGCGAATTTCGGACAACAGCCAAATGTGGTGGGGTGAAATGTTTCATTTTGCGATTCACAGAAGACAGTACGATATGATTTGAGATTAACCAAGTGGTACGATGAGGTACAAGATGACATCGAAGAAATTTGTACGCTACGCCATGGTCAGGGTTTGGAGAGTCGTGAGGGAAGAAGACCACTAAAATGCTACGCCGTGATGATCACATTCCAAAAGTGGAGTGCATCCAAAAAGAAGAACGAAGGGGAAGGGTGGAGCGGGGGGGGTATGGGAAAATGTACTTAAGAGTCCTCAAAAGTGCTTTACACACGGGCAGTCCAATCCCGGAAAGCCAGGGCCCACATCGCCACAAAGACAGGGATGATGACCAAAAGCCACGCATCCGCGAACCGTCCAAACCTGCTCGATCCCCTCCCGACAGCCCACATGAACCCGACAATAACCTGCACCCACATCAGCGCCATGAACCCCTTCGAGATCCCATTCACGAGATGGTTGACGGTGGTCACGACGAACGCGGACAGGAACTGGACCTGCAATGCATTGGTGGTGGTGTAAGTGTGCCTCTCCAAGCGCGCGCGGCGGGTTCCCGTGGTCCCCAGCGCCGATGACGTGTGGGCGGGAAGGATGTTACCGTCGGAGCCGGGGTGGTTGGTGGTGAGGGTGGTGGTACCGTTGTTGTGGGAGAGGTTGTCGTGAAGGGGGCGGAAGAGGCCGGTGAGGAGGTTGTGGATGAGGAGGGAGACCCACCAGAGGAGGAAGAGGACGAAGACGCCGGCCCAGGCGCGTTGGGCGGGTTCGGTGGGGAAGGTGTTGGGTTGAATGGTGTCGAAGGAGCCCATTTTTTCTGTGTTTTTGGATTTGTGGGTTGGTTTGGAGTGTCGGTTGGGAGGGGATGCACTTGAGAAGGTGGTAACCCTGAAGCTGCTGTTGTTTTGGAACTTGGCTGATGATATCGAGTTGGGGAGAAAGTTGAATACCACCCTCTTTTATAGGCGTTTCACTGCAGCCCTTTTGCCCGGCGGAAGAGCTTCCACACGCTGGGGTTTGCGGATATTTGGGCCAGCCTGCATCATGGAAACGTCGTTTCCCCTTGCTTAGTGATCAAATGGTCGTTGCGGATATTGGGCACCCGACCGTCATCAGCAAAACGTTGCCAATTTCTGTTCTAAATGATCGAGTTATTGGGAAAGCTTCCATATGCCAATGACACATTACTGTATGTGTGGATCTTGCACAAGCTCATCGCCGAAGGAACGTGTCGTGAGCCGCGAGACCTTCGGGTCATGCAGTACCTTCGAATGTGACGGTAGACCCTTCATCACCATCACGTCGTGTGGCTGACCATACCATACATGTCGTCCATGCGGATGTTTTGTTCGCATGCCGACCTCAAGATCGACACCAATCGGTCGTCTTGGAGCGAGATTCAAATCCACATCCCTTCATGCGGATATTGTTGTCGACTGTCTTTGTCGTCAGCGAACCGGCGCAAGAAAAAGGACCCCTTTCCGGTTTGTTCCAGTTACAAACGAGGCTTGTCGCCGGAAATGACGTTGGACTTACGCGTAACTTTGCGCTTGATTTCCATTGGCAACGGAAAGCGCTCGAATTCGACAGCGCGACGGCACGTGACTCATTTTATTGCTCTTTTCCTCGGTTTCTGTCACGACTATCCCGAAGATTGCAGAATCAGAATCCGCAATCTACAGTATACCTACGGGCAGGCAGCTGAACAGCGTAAGCCGACAGACTGTCCGCCTGTACTCAGCTGCACTCCCGTCCACCGCGACTGCTTTCCGGATGCCATAAAAACGGTTTCGTAATTGCCCGGAGAAAAAGAGATGCTGAAATCGCACGTTGCTTAGTTGACCGACTGGAATCACGTTCTCGGTCGCTACACTAAAACCACATCGCATCCCCCCAAATGTCATGCCCATCGCACCCCCGCCGCCCGCGGAGTCCACCGCCTCCCATGAATCCTTCGACGTCATCGACGGCGCCGACTCATCCGGGGCCCGCGATAACTCCCATCAGAATGACCGGGACCCATGGATACCACAAACCTACCACCCCGCGCCCCTGCACGCGCTCCTCGTCCTCTTATCGATCGTCGGTGTGCTGATACGCGTCGGGTTGTTGCGGTTGCATGATTATGCTGGTATGTCTGTTCAAGCGACGGGGGGGAACGCAGAAAGAGGGCTTATGATGTGTTGTTTTTGCAGGTGCGCCGGTATCGAATGTGGTGTATCCCCAGATTGTCGGGTGTGTTGTTATGGGCTGGTTGGCGGGGAATAAGAGGGCTATTATGGAATGGTATGCCTCTGAAACGGGTTTCGCGTTATTGAGGGTGTGGGTGAATGACGTTGGGTGTGACCCCGTGTACGTAGGTATTACCCGGCGTATGTCGGCCTCGCAACAGGGTTATGCGGTACGTTCCCCTCCATCGCAATCCACCTTGGCCCCAATCGAGAGCAACATCTTGAAAGATGTGGACCCCCCACCAGGTTCCATAACAACATTCTCAACCTGGAGTCTGGCAACCTTCACCGAGCTCGCGAACCTACAAACAAAGCCCAGGACAGTCGGGCAGGATGTACGTACATACGTCCCCACCTTCATCCCATCCCATGCGCATCACCCCCGCCACCCCGCTCACACCCATCTTGGAAACATGACAGATCCTCGCGGCCCTTGCAATCACCCTCCTCTTGACATGCCTCGCCCTCTCCAGCATCGCTTTCGGCGAACACCTCGCAACCCTCCCCGCCCTCTCCCTCCCCATCCCCTCCCCTTCCCGGCGGGACATCAAGTTCGTCCCAACACGCTGGGGGGATACGAAATCCCTCCACGCGCGAGATCTATGCGTCCTCGCCTGCGGGGCCGTCGTCTGGCTCGCGGTGGCCGTGGCGTGTGCGAAGGATACGGGGGGGCGGGTGAACGGGTTCGCGGCGTTGGTTGGGCCCTTCGGTACGTTTTCGTTTTCTCAGCCCCCACCCGGCATACGGAATTCCGCTCCCCCTCTGACAGGGTTCGTTCCGCGCAGGCACGTTGCTGCGGTTCCACTTGACCCCTCTGAATGCCCGCACACCGGTCCCGCTAGGGACGTTTGTCGCGAATGTGGCGGGGACGGCGCTGATCGGGGGGTCCTACGTGGTGTCGCATCTGACAAGGTCGGTATCGCCCACATGTTGCGCGTTTGTGGTCGGCGGGTTGATGACGGGCTTTTGCGGGTGTTTGACGACGGTGTCGACTTGGGCGGTTGAAGTGAGGGGCTTGGTGGCGGTGGGTGAGGGCGGGAAGGCGTATGGGTATGTTGGGGCGAGTGTTGTGGGCGGGCTCGGGGTGTTGGGGGTGCTGGTGGGGAGCGTGTGGTGGGCTGGGGGGGTGGTGGAAGTTGGGCAGTGTGCAGTTACATGAGGCAGGGGTGAGGTGCGCCATGAGGGATGTACTGTATGCACATAGGATTGAAAAGCTGTTTATTCTTGTTCAGGTGGGGACTGCTGAGAAGCACCTGGCCCCTATGATACACTATGTACAGTACAGTGATACAGTGATACACTGTACGCCGCCTCACGAAATCTTGTTCCCGATCTCCTCCCTATTCCTAAACCCCTTCGCATGCACCATCCACGCCACCACAATCACCAGCCCGATGCAATAGGACATTACATAGTACTGCACCACATACCGCCGTCCCCACCTAAACATGCCCCTGAAGCCTTCCCGTCGGTACAGGAACGTCGCGAGGATGCCGAACCCGTACCCCAAAATGAGAATGAGGGCTACGAGCGAGCCCATAGGGAACTCGATCGCGACGGAACCGATGATGAGGCCATAGATCACCGCCGCAGCCGCCCACACCGTCCTCTGCACCACTCCGAACCCGTCGTGCGCATTCACATCGCGATACACATACGCAACTACAAAGGACATGCACATCCCGCCCGCGGCATACATGTAATGGCTCACGTTGTGTTCCCATGTGGTGCGGATCCAGAGGAGGAGGTCGGTGAGGAAAGGGTAGGCGACGACGAGGTCCGCGTGGGTGAGGATAAAGTCGGCGAGGGGGTGTTTGAACATGGCGGCGGCGGAGTGGAAGGCGGCGCCGGTTGTGTAGAGGGTTGCTGCGAGCATAAACAGGGTTGATATCGTATATTGCGCTGTGGTGGGAGGGGTCAGCATACATTTCATGTCTTATCTGAATTAGATATGTTTGATGCCCGAGCACGTACCTCTCCTGGAGCCCGTTGCGAACACTCCCGACTCCAAAACCAACGCAAACATCAACGGCACCGCCACAAACGGCTCCACCAACCGCACCACATCATCCCCCACATACCACTGCGGCCCTTTCAGCGCCGGGAAATCCAACAACACAGGCACAATCGTAAAAAGCAGCGTGCAGATGTTGCTGGCGAGGAGGAGCCATAGCACGCTTGTTGGTGAGGAGGTTACAGGGGCCTTGTCGGAGTAAGAGTCGGAGGGGCGGGGTTGGAGGGGGATGGAGGAGGCATAGGTGTCGGTTTCGCCTAGGTGGTGTGCTGGCTGGTGTGAGGAGTGGGAGGAGAGGGGGTGGGAGCCTGGGTCGACGGATATGGAGGTGTAGTTTGGGCTTGCGCTTCTTGGGGAGCCCATTTTCGGTGGAAGGTGTCTGGTGAGTCGATGGCGGACGTTGGTGGGCGGGTATGGAGAGTGAGACGACAGAGAGCTTTCTTCCGCCTCGGCCCCGAGTCGGCTGGAGTGTGTATATGCAGGAGTGTTGTCTGTCTACGTCGCAGGTTGCGAACGGGAAACTGCGTTGGGGTAGTGGACGGGATGGAAGCTGAGCCTTTCCCGTTGAGAGCAAACCGCCAAGGAGGGGAAGACCCTAGACTATACTGTAGAGCTTCCCATTGCAGAAATTGGAGATCCCCCACAACAATGCCCCCACCCAGGCTAGCTTTCACCCTCTTCACAAAACAGTACTGCGGCCTCTGCGAGCACGCAAAGGAGGCCCTCGAGCTCATCCAGCTCAAGAAACTCTCAAAGGTCCAGTATATGTCCTTCGCGTTATGCCCCCACTCCGCCTCCAAACCCTTCTCCTCTGCAATCTCACACGTCTTCCCCTCCCCACAGACCCCATTCACGGTAACAGAAATCGACATCGAAAAGCCCGAACACAAACCCTGGCTGCGGAAATACATGTACCACGTGCCGGTGCTGCATCTGGGGGATCAGATGGTCGCGCGGCATCGGATAGAGGAGGGTGATATACTGAGGATATTGAGGGAGGTTGAGGGGGGTGAGCGGGGTGATAGAGGGGAGTGATGGGGCGATGGGTGTGCTGTGAGATTGGACGTTTGAAGTTATTGCGGACCGGGGCAGTTTGGAAGTCGAGAGAGAGAGGGATGCAGCATCGTTCAAGTTGATGATGTGGACCTTGAGGAATACAGGACGACGGTCTCGGACTATGGCAAGACGGTCAGGAGCCTGGACACGATGGCGAACGGGAGCTCGGGTACCTTGCTATGCGTGCGTTGCTTATCTGGATGGGGTCCCGTCGACCAACACCACAATTGCCGGGACGCCCGAGGGGAAGGAGAAAGGTGGTTTGCAGGGTGTTATGCGTTGCGTTTCGGCAAATCATACCAGAAGCCGCTGAAGAGCATGATGGCCCATCACCGCAGTTGAGCTTGAAACTGCAGGAGCTGAGCACCATTCCAGTGAACCTTGGAGAGAGTCCTTGGGAAAGTGGAGGTTCCGTAGCGGTGGGGTGCAGCTGCCTCTGATCTGGCAGCCGGGAAGTTTCCAAAGAAGAAACCGCCGACCCTCGTCATTTCTGGAGCTAATAAACCCTTTCTGCGACCACTTTGGATGGCTGCTGAATCATCGGAGTTGAGTTTGGCATGTTGAAGGAGGGGAAAGAAGGATGCTATGTTTATGTATGTGGAGGCAATAGCCATCGGTGTATTCTTCCCAGCATAAGAGTGTTCAGCTTAAATCCTCATGTGTGGTAATCCACTCGTCTTCGCCCATAGAGTAATAGAGTAAAGAAACTGCTAAGGACGGTAATACCCATGCCTCTCTCGTTCTGCTTTCCTTGCGTTGGTCCTGGTGTCTGCGGGACCTTTGCAAGATTTGGTTGCCATAGTTTTGGGATTGGGCACTTCGGATGTCGCACATATGTCAGGGTGTTGATCCTACCAGCCCGAGAAAAACAGCGACACAGCCTTGAGGGAGTGGGGATGAAGGCTTCACAAGGGCAGGATATGACGGGGCAAGCCACGTTTGCAAATTGGGAGCATGTCAGAGATCGAATTCGGAAAGGATAGGTCGAACGGGTCCACGATATCACAATAGGCCGACTGCCCCGCTCGGGCTGCACAATCGATTGGTTGGATGAGGGCAGGCTGCCAGAGTGAACTCGGTGGGTGTAAGCGGTCGCATGGCCTCGTCGCCGCGACAAGGAAGGAGACTCGAGGACTCGTTTGGCGGATGTCCTTGTTCGACCGCCCTCTCTCTCGTTCTCTCTTTCGCGGCGGCTTGCGACTGGAAACCAATTGGAAGGCTGGGCTGGAATTCACAACAGAAAGAACTCATGCAAAGGTAAACCAGCGGTGTCGCTTCACTTGCTTCTGTTCCCACTCCTCAACCCTCCTCACCCACCACACAGACCCCGTATTTAAACCTGACGCACACACAAAACGATGAATTTTGGAGACGATGATCCCTTCGGGTCAAATGCTTGGGCGGACGAGGCATCTACTTTCAGTCCCTCATTAGCCACCCCTCTCGCCATACCGTCTTTGCCGGTCGCTCAGTCGGAAGACGAGGAGCACCCATCATCACCATCACCACCGCGAGCAGTCGATCCTCCCTTCCATCAGCACCGGGAACAAACCCCGGAACCTGTCACGAACGGCTTTGCGCTGGACGTAAACGCTACCGATTCTCCATTTCAAGATGACGCCTTCGTTACGGATGTGCCTTCCACTCACTCTTTACCACCACCACTACCACCGCCGCCCAAACCTGTCCTGTTCGAGCCACCACCCCCTCTCGCTCCCAAAAGACCCATCTCTCCACAACTCCCCACTTTCGCAGATCCGCTGAATTTGAACGATTTCCCATCCTTCGCAGACCCCGTCTCCGCAGACCTCTTCTCCTCCCCTCCGCCACTACACAGCCCCCCAGCCCCCGTCATCTTCACACCCCCATCCATAATAGAAGATACCGCCTTCCCACAACCCGACGCCTTCGCCGAACCCCTCACGCTGAAAACCGGCATCCACCAGCTCTTCGCAGACGACGCATCAATGAAACCCTTCCCGCCCTCCATCAAGTCCGAAGCGAGCGACGACGAGAGCGTCCAACCGCTGGCCTCGATCAAAGTCAACCCGCAGCCGAAATCGAAGACCGCGGGGGTGAGGATCATCTTTGACCCGTTGACGAGCTCGTTGGTTGGATCTTCCGCGCAGGACGACGAGGATGCGGGCGGACGCGTTCGGGATCTAAAAGGCCGGATTGGGCGGTTGAGTATCCGGGACAAGATCGTCACTCCAGACGACGACGACGACGACAACTCCCCTCTCGCCGAAACCTTCCTCCAACTGGCACCAAAGTACACATTCGAATGCCACGTCACCGACCCCTTAAAAGTCTCTCAAGCAATGGGCGCCTACGTGCTCTACCGCGTGAACACACACACAACGCACCCCCGATTTCGCAACCCTTCGATGGCCGTCAACCGCCGCTTCAGCGACTTCCTGTGGCTGTTCAACCAGCTCGTCGCCCAGCACCCGGGGGTCATCATCCCGCCCGTGCCCGAGAAACAGACGCTCGGCCGGTTTCAGGAGGAGTTTGTCGAGAACAGACGTGTCGGGCTAGAACAGTTCCTCCGTAAAGTCGTGCGACACCCGTACCTCCAAGAAAACCCCGACCTGCAATCTTTCTTGGAATCTGAAACATTCCTCGCGGACCGGAAGAAACCGGAACAGAAAAGCTTTATATCCACCGTGTTCAACGCCGGGACCAGACAACCGGACACGGACGCCTCCCTCTCCCACCGCCGCGCGCGCATCGAGACCTTCGAGCCGCAACTCCGCCTCATCCTCCGCGCCCTAGACGACTGGGCGCGCATGCAGGCCCAGCTCTCCTCCGCCTCGCACGAGTTCGCCGCGACGTTCCAGCAACTCGCCAATTTGGACGTCACCAAACCCATCTCGAAAAATCTGACACAGGTGGCAGAGATCCATAAACGCATCACAGACCTGCAGGAGCGGCAGGCGCGCGTGGACGTGGCGACGTTGGGTGCGAATGCGGAGTATTATGTGCGGGTTGTCGCGAGTGTCGGGCTGGCGTTCGAGACGAGGAGGAGGGTGTGGGAGGCGTGGCAGAATGGGCTGGCGGCGGTGGGGAGGAAGAGGAGGGAGGTGGAGAAGGCGACGGTGCAGGCAAGGAAGGACGCGGGTGCGGGGAGGGTTGCGGGGCTTGTTAGGGAGTTGGAGCAGGTATGGGGCTGGATGGGGTTTTCACTCTTTTGTGTGGGAGCCGGGACGGGACCCTAACCGGTGGGCTTTTCATCAGATGGAACAAGAGGCCCTGAAAAACGAAAAAGAGTACCGCGACGTGACCCTCCGCCTGCGGTTGGAGCTCGACCGGTTCCATGCCGAGATGAGCGGCGATTTCGTGGCTGCCATGAAGGAGTTTTTGACTCTGTTTGTGGAGTCGCAGCAGGAGGTGCGTGTTTCTGATTTTTGGTTGCTTGGGTTGTGGAGGTTGATGCCTTACGCTGGATTTGTAGATATTGGATATGTGGGAGTCGTATAGCCCCATACGACTGTACTGAGCGGATTTCAGCCGCCTTTACGCCTCATCAACGGACACCTCATCATTCCCTGGCCCGGAAGATAGAGTCTACTCGGATATTCTCCTGTAGACAGGTCCACGAAGAGCCGCCGCAGGTGCTACAAGGTGCCGATGACTCCGCCAACCGCATATATTCGCACCCGAAACGTCTCTATCTTCTTCCGACAATCGTCCGATGCGAACTACATATCGTCTCAAAGTCCCTCGGATACGAATCATCCACACACACTCCCACCCACGCACAACCTCGTTGCAGCCAAATCGTCCGCTCGCCGTACTGTCTTTCACGCTTTGGGTTTACGGTACCGGTCTATATCTCCCTGGCAGTCCGTCGATCCGCAGCAGCACTGGACAGAAAATCAACCGGGGGTTTTAGATCTTGTGCCTTTCCTCATATCCAAACACTCGTCTCGCATGGCCACAACGGGAACAACACGACCCGCTTTTCCCCCTTCGCCTCCCTTTTCCCGTCGCCTCGCCCTCACCTTGAAGTTCCACGCCGGATCCCAATAATCCGTATCATCCCCCGGGTTATACAAAAACGTAATCTCCTCATCCTTCTTCACGGGTCGCGTGAGGATGATTTGGAGGTTGGTCAGTTTCGCGTTTGGGTCGCAAGAGTCTGAGATTCAAGGAGGTGTGTGAGTTGGGGATGGGTTGTGTTGGGAGTCCATAGGGCAAAAAGCGAACTTACGGTTTGCGAATCGTGCGTCGGAGGTGGGAAGAAGCCTTTTCGTGGATCGATTGCGAATAAGCGATGGGCTTTCCCTACTCCCCGCGTTCATCTGATCTGATACCAAATACACATACCATTTCCATTCCGTCTCGCCCGGCGGCAGAAAGTTGAGCACGTACGTCTTGTCCTTTTCTGAGACTTGGTCGTATTCTACGACTGTGCGTGGGAGGGAGGAGAACGATGAGTATGAGGCATTCGTGATGTTCCCCACGCGTATTGTACCGGATGGAGGGAGATTCAAGCAACGAATGGGATGAGTGGGATGAGTTTTTACCTTCACCCTCAAACCGCTCCACCACCGTTCCAGCCTGTCGAATAGTATGGCGTTAGTCTATTAGTGTATCAAGCGGGACAGTGGGGGAAGATGGTGGCTTACGGGGAGATCAGCGTCGGCGAACAAAGCCTTCCCATACGAGACTGCACGGACATGGGACGGGTAAGTTTTGCGTGGAGGTGGAAGGGAAGGGGGAGTCGCAAGCGGCGTGGTTGCGGTTGCTGCCATTGTGGATGGGCGGGGGGATGGGCTTATGGTTGGTTGGTTGGGGGACGACGAGCGCAAGTTGGGAGAAGGAACGGAAGGAGTTCCGACGCGTCCATGTGTTCGGATATTGCTGTTGCAGGTAAACTCAGAGGTACCTACCTACAGTATATACAGTACTGTACGTACTCTTGCCTGTATGGAACCGAACGAGAATGGGTGGATTGCTTCAACAAACTCTCGAAACGGTGCCTGCTTTGCCCACCCTCCTCTCCTCTTGAAGAAGCATCAAAGCATCGCGTTCTCGGACTAATGATCGAGCCGTTGGGAGGCGGAGTTGGTGACAAGCTTCAAACGTGTGCGGGCGGACAAGCGAGTCGGGAGCGCAACGTGGCACATATCTGTGCAGTATAAGTAGACTGGAAGATCCGTTTATAGATGCCCGTGCATAAGTATAGGCTTACCAGTGACAATGAGTGTGTATGTACATACACGCCGTGAGAGAGGCAATGCCGCAGGCAACCTTATTGCGAGCACATCCGCGATGACGCCCCCATTGAACTTGGCAAACATCCCGCATAAACCAAAGACGACCACCCTTTCATCCTTTGCGTCCTGCTGCTGCTCTGCGTGCGTTGTCCACAATGTCGCCACATGGATGTTTAACTGGAAAGGGGGGTTTGGAACTTAGCGCGGAGGGGTAACTTAGCGCGCTTGCTAACGGTTAGGAACAACCCCCCTATTCACCGACTCGACTTGAATCCATAAGCCTTCTCAGCCGGCCCCATCGCGGGTGAGAAACTTGCCCCAAAGCCAATCCCGCCACGGAACCCCTCCCCACAGAGCATCCGCTCATAATATTTATAGGCAGTTGCCGCTCAAGTTGTGTTGCGTTGAGAAACAACAACCGTCGCGTTAGAGTCATCCTCAGAGTCATCAGTGCCTTGTGAGAACTCCCACCGAAACCCAGAGTCCTTTCGCTCACAATCTCCTAGTTCAGATACAGAATGGAACCGCAGCCCCCACTCCGAGAAGACTCCGCCGGGGATTCCAAACGACCCATTTCGCTGCCGACCGGGGACCGACCCGTCACTTCTGTAGCCGACAGGCCAGCCTCGTCCATGGGCGACCGTCCCGTGACGCGAGTGAACTCCTTACGAAAGACAGGCCACGCAAAGTCGACCACATCTTCAGACAGTTTTGACAGCGATGTGGAACAGGCGGAGTCGGGTCGACGCTCGCCTAGCTCGGCCGCCCCAGCAAAGAAGAAGCCGTTGTCAAAGCAGGTGGACGAGCCCGCTCGTGGTAGCTCCGCTGCCACACAGGTGTTTGTGCTTCCAGAAGGCTGGCCACGCGGAACGTACGAAACCCGCGTCATGCCGCTTTTGCCGAAACGACCGAAGCTTCTGGGAGGGACGCGAAAGCGGTTTACGGAGATGTATTCGAAGAAGATCGATATGATGAAAGAGAGTAAGTTGGGGCCAGCTGGATATCTGTGTGATTTGATCGGGAATTCGATGAAGGGGAAAGCTCTTGTGTCGGCATCAGCTCCCAAAAATCACAAGCGACCCTCCGCTAATGAAACTCCTTCCGTCTTGTCAGCCATGTTAAAGATTCAGGACCCAATAACAGGAGTAGAGATGAAGGACCGGAAAAAAATGTTTAAAACATATCAGAACTCTTTTGTTGGTGAGTCGCAGATGTTTGACGCTCTCATCCGTTTCCTCGCAAATACTGATGATGGTTTATGAATCGGAACATAGGCAATGATCTTTTAAATTGGGCAATTGCGAAATGTGATTTCATGTCGAAAGAGGAGGCACTCCGTTACTGCAATGCAATGTTTGATGCCGGATACATCATATCGGTCGACTTGCATGACAAGTTCGCCACAGGAGACATTTACATATGCCAGGTACATTGCGGATGGACCATCTTCCCTCGAAACTGGGTTACTAACTGTCAATGTTTTCATTTCGCTCATCCTGGGAATAGATACCCTACTTCTGGCCCTCGGGAAAATGGGTGGCATCAGATTTTGGTATGGAGAACGTCGAGTCTTCTCACTTGTGCGCCGTAAATGCTGACTTTTTCTCCGGCCGCAGATTATACCGTCTATCTATTTAAGCGAAATATCAACGCCAGCACAAAGTATCTCCTTCCAGAATGGGAAGAAGAGCGCCTCTTCCGCTTACAGGAGGTGTATTACGACCAATGGGACCTGGTGGAGAACACCGTGGAGGATCATTTAAGGTTCATCCGCGCGATGCATTGTTCGTTTTTCACATGGAGTTTCCGTCCTTACCCTGCCCAACCCGCACAGCCATATGAAAACAGCGCTGAGCAAAGGCGAGAGGCGGACATGGAACTTACAGGAGTACGGTTTTTGGAGAGTGAATCGGCCACCGTCGCTTGTAAGTGGGGCCTTTCGAGAGCGTGCTCGCCTAAGGGGGATGACGACTAAAGCCGAAAGGACCCATTTTGACGCGATCGTAGAGCGGGCCCCAGATGTCTATGTTTGCTGGCGAAGAGGAGAGGCTTAAGGAGTTTTATTCGAAGCGGCGCTCGAATGAAGCTTATGAAGTACGTGTGGTTCAGACCACTTTCACCTCATAAGTCTGGTCTCTGACCCAAACCCACAAACCTCAGAAAAAAATGACAGAACAAGAACTATTACAATGGCTGGAAAAGAAGGTTGAATATCACAACGTCAGTCTGTCGTTCAACCGGATGAAGGTGTCACAAGCAGCAAAAAGGTAAGATTTTCGAAGTCCGGACACAATCGATGATGACACTCCTCTAACTACCAAAACCAAAGCTTATTGCAACGATGCGAAATGTGGCACCCCCTCGACCCCATGCTCGCGACCCAGCCAACCGTGGGCAATCCCTGGCTGACCGACGAGCCGTCGATGCTCGGGATACTGTCCAGCAACAGCAATGCGTTTGCGCCGAGGAAGTTCCCGACGGTTGCGGAGATCAAGCTGTGGACGACCTCGTTTGCGGATCTGATGAGGGACCCGTTGGGCGTGCAGCTGTTTCATGATTTTGTTGAGAAGGAGTTTTCTCAGGTCGGTAAACCTGCTCTAACCTGCGGTTTCAGTGTGTTTGGAGTGAAATGCTAAAGACTCCCACATATATAGGAAAACCTGGAATTCGTCCTGAAATGCCAAGCGCTAGACTCCATCTCTCAACGCGACGAATACATCTTCGAAGCGACCAAAATCTACGATGAATTCGTCAAAAAGGGCGCACCACGCGAACTGAACATCAACTCATCCGACCGCAACGCCATCATCTCCCAGTTCGAGGCCCTGGAGAAACACCCACACAAGGATCTCAGCCACTATGTGTTCGCCGACGCCTTGAAGCATATCATGGGCCTGATGGCGAAGGATTCGTATGTCAGGTTTTGTAACAGTGATGTCATAAGCAAGGCCTTGTCGAAGGCGGTGGAACGGGAGGCGGGGGCGTCGGATGATTCGTCCGCTAAAGGTACGTTTTCTTGCCCTGCACATTTTACTACACAAACTTCTGCGCGAGAGGCTAGGAATGCTAATCCGCGCTATGTTATTTGACACAGCGTCGTCACGGGCACGGCCATCGTGAGCCTTCGAACTGATCTCCAGGAATCAACTGTAAAGAAGCATTCCATCGGTTTCCCAATGGGGGTATGAGGGCAGTCGGTGGTAGTGAGCCACATGTCTTCCTTGCCACGGAGAATCGCCCGCACTACAGGATTATCTCTATCACTCGTCTTCCGGGGATCGACTGCGTTCTCGGAACCGTGGATTCTGGAAAGGCACAGACGGGAAAGCAGAAGAAAACATGGATTGGTGGAAAATTTTGTTTTGTCATTCCTCCACTCCCTTCCCCTTTTTCTCCTACTCCCCTTCACGACTTTGGACCCTTTTTGTTTTCCTCCCTCTCTCCTTCCGAATGCTTGCAAGATAGATTTATTTAATGTTTTACTTACATGTCGCGCTTCTTTGATCTTTCGTGGGGCTGGCTCACCGTCTTCGTTGTCGCGGGATCGCTTTTTCCGGTCTGGAGTGGAAGAGTTTTGGGAGGTCAGATTCCATGCGTTTCGAATCCTCGGAGGGCGGGGTGCTGCAAAAGTGGCCCGCCATCGAAGCTACGGCGCAGATGTCTCGTTGCACTCACCAAATGTATCCCGCGAGTAGTACGATGACGACGCTCCCTCCGGCACCAAAGAAAAGTTCTCGTACGTCTCCCTCTGCTGCTTCTCGCGCATCTCCTCTTCCCGCATCCGCGCTCCATATCCACCGCGGCCTTCATCGTAATCTTCCCGGTACTCATCTCGGACCTGTTGGATTGATGCCCCCCGGGGTTACTTTTGCTGGGGTTCTCTCCTTTTGAAAAGGGTTGCGACCCAGATTTCGGAACTCACTTGGCCACCACTCTTCCCCCGCCCTAAGTTCCTGCCATCTTTGTACCCAGGGTCCAGATCTGTTCGGATGATCCGCTCGTCAAGCTTTGTGCCGTTGACGTATTTCATGCAGTCTAGGGCGTCGTCTCGTCGGTAGTATCTGACACACGCGCAAACGTTCTGATGTGAGCTTTTCCTCATCATTTGAAGACCATGTCGTTGTTCACTCAGACTTGGGTGTATGCGACAGCCACGACCGATCACGTAGACAACCCCACCTCCGTCCGGCAACACGTACTCAACAAAACAGAATCCACAAGGCGTCTTCTTAAACCTATCCAGCCCCATAATAATCCGCTTAATCTCCCCTGTCTTTGAGAATAGCTCATATATTTGCTCTTCGGTGGTGAAGAAGGACAGGTTGCCGATGTAGAGGGTTGCGGTTTGGGATATGTCTTGTTGGAAGTCTTCGTTGGAGCCCTGGAAAGTGTCATGGTGGGTGTCATTTAGAGGTAGGGAAACGACGAAGGGAAGGGAGCAGGGAGCAGTTACCCTGTAGGAGCGGTCCTTGTAGACGGAGGGCGCCCCGAGGGAGGGGACTAGTGAGGCCATTGGGTTGGTTGTTGCGCAAGATGTGTGTGGATCTTCCTTCCAGGAACTAGTTGTTCCAAACCGTCCCAGCGAAAGAGGCGAGTTGCGAACAGGCATAACGGCGGGTCACGTGACTGGTGAGTTCCGGACGCAAGGGTCTCGCTCCTCCTCCAGCTGGAAATTCAACCGGGTAACCCACCCAATTTCCAAGGGCCTTAGAACACACGGGTTAGCGTAAGGAGGAAGACTACACTCGCTTCAACGTCGGCAAATTGTGGAAAAACGAAACGGAACAATGGTGGAATCCCCTCGAAAATCCCGCTCGCCCGCCCGCGGCCGCGCCCGCACCCGTTCAGCCTCAAGATCAATCAGCAGATCGTCACGATCCGGTAGTCGCTCCTCCTACAGCTCATACACGTCCCGCTCACGGTCCCGCTCATACTCCTCGTCCCGATCGTCGAGGAGCTCCAGGTCCTACTCGCGCTCGCTGAGCAGGAGCCGGAGCCGGAGCCGGAGCTATAGTAGGAGCAGGAGCAGAAGCCCAAGGCGAATTCCGAAATATGAGACGGAGGGTAGGAATAAGCCTAGTGGGGCTGCTGATCCCTATAACAAAAAGTACGTTCCCCGCAAGCTCTCAATCGTAGTTGCATACGTTTGTCGGCATCTGAACTTACCACCCATGACCCATAAAAAGATTGTTCATAACGCCGATTTCAGCATCCGTGGAGGCGGACCACCTGAAAGAGATCTTCGCCAACTACGGCACCGTAACCGACGTCATCGTCCCCACAAGGGCCCCAACCCAGCGCTCACTCACCGGCAAATCCCTCAACACCGGAATCGCCTTCGTCACCCTCTCCACCCGCGACGAAGCCGACGCAGCGCTCAAATGCATGAACGACGGATGGCTTGACGGCCACCAGATTCACGTCACCTTCTACGACGCATCGAAGGTCCGTCGCGGGTCAAGGGTGGGGAAGACCATCGATTCTGGATTGTTTGGGAAACGCGAACATAGCGAGATGAGTAGGAGTCCGAGCCCTAATCGGCGCTCATACGATAGGAGGGATGATAGGAGGGATGGCAGGGGGTTTGACGGAAGGGATGAAAGGGTGGGCGATAGGCGGGATGAGAGACGGTATGGAGATGAAAGGCGATATGATAGGCGTGATGACAGGCGTGATGAGAGGCGAGGCAGTAGGTACGACGAGCCGGGGTACGATGGGAGACGGTCGAAAGTTGATAGCCGGGATTATGAGCGCCAACGGGGAAGGGAAAGAGATTTTAGGAGGAGCCGCTCGCCGAGTGTTGGCCGTGATAGGCGATATCGGTAGGCTGCACAACGCGTTAGATAGGGGGTTCTTTCTTGTGACTGGAAGTGGCGCGAGCTCGCCGAACCGAGCCTTAGGCGTATCTTCCATGGATATGTATATATAGTGTGTATGAAACGATATGAGGTGAAAGAAGAGAACATGGGACCGATGTGTTGGATGATATTGATGATACGTTTCTGCCTAACATGCAAGCCACGGCAAGCTCACGCCTGCGTCATAAAAATGCCCGTAACCTCATCCCCAAGCACCACCTTCCCCTCCCCCCTCACCCTCCTAATCTTCCCGCCCTCACTCCGCACCGCAACTAATCCTACCGGCGCTAGTTGAAATCTACCCTTCCACCTCGCCTCCCCGTCCCCAAACGTCAACTGCCTGACCGGTATCGGTATCGGGCTACCCGCCTTCTTGTTATCGCTTCGGGCGAGCTGGCCGGCGCGATTGCCGCCCCATAGCAGGAGGTCGTGGCCGTACCGAGCGGGGGTGGTGGTGGCGGGTGACGACCATGGTAGCCACCACAAGCCGCTTCTAGTCGGCTCGTCAACGACGTTATCCAGCACAGCCGCACAATGGGTCCCGGTGGGCGAGACGGCAATCTCGCGGACCCGGATCGGTTTCACCTGCTTGGTCGCCTCGTCGTACTCCCGCAGCCCGCTGACGTTCTTGACGCGCACGGGGCCGCCGGTGACGTGGGTGTAGGACCCGTTCCCGAGCTGGCCGTTCAGTCCGGACCCGCAAGCGAGGACGTCGGTGGAGTCTGGGGCGTCGAGGACGAAGAGGGTGGTGTTGCCGCCTGCGGCGATTTGGGTGCAGGTGGCGGGGTGGGATTGCGCGGAGGGGAGACGGAGGGTGGTGATTTCGGTGGGGTGGGGGAAGGTGGGGTTTGTTGGGTCTAGGCCGAGTTGCTGGAAGGGGAAAGGATGTTAGTATTGCGAGACGAGATTAGATGTAAGGTATCGTATTATAGACGCCTACCCCAAAGATGTTGGCGCCAAAGCCAAACACACGACCGCTCGTCGTGCGGATCAGGGTGTGACTGTCCCCGCACGCGGCCTCTGCCGCGGTGTCTGTTCCTAGGTCCTTGACCAACCTCCACGTCCCGACCTCGGTGCGCTCCTCGGCGACGCCCGTCCCCAACTGCCCTGCACTGTTTGCCGTTTCGGTCAACGGCATGGTGAAAACACGTCCCTTTGTGGTAACCGCTACGACGTGTTGAGCTCCAGCCGCTATGGACGCGACGCTTTCGAATCGCCACAATGCCGGTGCTTTCACACGGACGTCCGTGTGCGCCTTCACGGTAGCACCATCATTTCCTTTATCTGCGGCAGGCTTCTGCAGGGAGTACAGACTCCCATTGCGAGCCACCGCGACCACCCTATCGCCCGTACAAGCCACCTGCACCAGATCCTTCCCACTCAGCGTGACAACAGGCGCAGACACTTTACTCCTCCCCGGTCTGCTCAGACTCGCCTTTCCCGATCCTTCAACATGCCATTGCAGCAGATTCCCCTTCTCATCAACAGCCGCCCCCTGCTCGCGTCCCAGCGCGACAGCCCTCAACACCTTGCCCCGGAAGAACCTCGTAGCAGCAGTCTCCTCCACGCCGCCCAACCCCCACACAAACAACCCCGGATCGGACCTGGCTGCCTCAATCAGGGATCCGCGGTGCAGAACCTCCTCTCTAGTCTCCTCATATTCGCGAGTCATATCGGTGTCCGCTGTCTCGTCGGCGTCGTTGTACAGCGCGAGCGCGAAGGTGAGACCGCCGACGACTGCTCCGGCTGCGAAGGTGAGGAGACGCCATTTGACGCTGTAGCCTGACATGTGCGGGTGCTGGGATGACGGGGCTGTGGACGGTGTTACCGTGCTGCCGTAGGGAAGAGGGCGGTGCGGTGGGGCTTGTGGTTTTGTGGAGGACGACGGCATCGGTTGGGTTGTGAGCTGTCGTGCGTGACATGGCCGTATCCTTCGGAGAGACGTGGTGCATGGTCGAAACATGATGGGCGTCTCGGTGAACAATAAGGAACGCTACGTAGCAGACTGGTCCTCGAGAGTGCGAGGGGAGAGTATATATGTAGGAAAAACACCCAGTGTAAGTGCGAGATCACCCGCTGTTCGCAGGTCCCAATGCTTGCCGTGCGAGAGAGAAAGAAGTGACGCGTCGGAATTTGCGCTTCTTCCTTCTTCCCATTTCGCTCAAGCTGGTCTCTACTCCCCACCCACCCAGACGCACGCTCAGATCACCCGTCCGCCCTCCCGCCTCCTACAAACGCTCACCCACCCCGCCGTCATGCCAACCTGCGACCATTTCTACAAAGACCTCCTGAAATGCCTCCTCGCCTCCCCCTGCGTCCAACAACACGGCCACTCTCCGCGGGAATGTCTCTCGCCCGTCCACGACGAGGAGAGCGTCAGTGCCGCATGTAGGCTGGCGCAGAGGGCTTATGTGGAGTGTAAGGTGGATATTGTAAGTGTGGATTGCTTTCCCGAGTCTTGATACTCTTGGGAAAGTCGTTTACATATGTGCTTTTTTGTTTCAGATGAACCCGAGGAAGAGATTTAGGGGACCGTATGGGGGACGACCACCGAAGGAGGCTGAGGATGAGGAGGATGCGTAAATGGGGAAGGGGTGGGGTGGAGACGGGATATTGTGGAGGGAGTTTTGAGCTTGCAACCGCACGACGCCGGGGAGCATCGTTTTAAGACACAGTCAGCAACTGCAACTCCGGCGGTTATATACGGCGGACCAGTTTGTTTGCGATGCATCCCAAAGGCAGACAGGGGTTCTGCTGCAGGAGAGGCACAAAGTCAGCAGCGCTTTCACGCAACCGACGTAGGAGGCTACCGGTTTGCGACATCAACGTATTGATGCGGCACATCAAGCGGTCACAGTGGTAAAGCCGCACTCCACATCACAGCGGATAAGATTTCATGTATGTATATAGGATTCGACTAGTCTGTCTACGCTACTGAGAGGCCGCCTGCTGGGTGGAGAGAGCCTATTTCCCCGTTCAATGCCATGGGAGCGGGCAAAATACTTTTGTAAACCGCCCATATGGTGGAATATCATGAAAAAATCTACCTACGCCAGACCCCCGAAAAAAAACCCAGATGGTGATGGAAAAACCGTGATGGCAGGCCTCATCAAAGGTCCCTAAAACACCGATCAGCAACCCTCACCACATCCGCCATCTCCTCCACATCATGCACTCTTAACACATTCGCGCCCCTCGCAATCGCCGCCGAACACGCCGCGGCCGTCGCATAGATCCGCTGTTTCGCCTGCTCCTTCTTACTCGTCGCATCCAATGCCTGCGACCCCGTAACAGCTCCCTGGGACAGGAACCCCTTCCGCGACGGCCCCACAAGCACCGGAAACCCCGCCAACGCATTCCGTGCCGCCGGCGCCTGTTGTTGTCCCTCCGAATCCAACGTCGCGGTCGCAGGTGCCGCCTCCCCGACAAGCACGGGCAGTTTCTGCAGAATTTCATAGTTCTGCGCGCCGGTCTTTACGAACCCGATGCCAGGGTCCAGGATTATATTCCACCGCCTGACTCCCTTGTTCATGGCTTGTTGGACGGTCGAGGTCAGCGAGGCCGCGATGGTGGGTACGACTTGGCCGGCGGGGTAGTCGGTCAATTGCTGCATGGTCTTGGGCGTTCCGCGCATGTGCATGAGGCACACAGGAACCTGGGTCTCAGCCATGGCTGTGATCATGTCCGGGTCAAGGGATCCGCCCGACACGTCGTTGATGAAATTCGCGCCGGCTTTGATGGCCGCGCGGGCGACGGGGGCGCGGTAGGTGTCGATTGAGATGGGGATGTTTGCGTCGAGTTTGCGGATAGCTTCAATCACCGGCACGACGCGTCCAATCTCGATTTCCACCGGGGGTTCATCAGCTCCGGGTCGGGTGGACATGCCCCCAACGTCGATGATATGTGCCCCGGCTGCTGCCATTTTGATCGCCTGCTGGGCGGCTGCGTCCGGTGACTGGGTGTGCGCGTCGCCGCCGTCGCTGAAACTGTCCGGGGTGACGTTGAGGATTCCCATGATGTAGGTTTGGGTGGACCAGGACCAGAGGCCGGCGGTGGTTTTGAGGGGGATGACTTTGCGGATCTTGTCGGAGGGGGTTGGGGCGGATTCGTGGGAGAGGAGGGCTAGGAGTTGCGAGACGGTGCGGAAGAGGCCGGGGATCTCCATGTCTGGTGCAATGCTGTAACGAAATGAAGAGTTAACGATTGCCTTTCGTTGCACTGCGCAGAGGCGAAGGGAGACTTACTCAGCAAACGGTCTAAGAACAAACTCCCGTTCTTTAATCCGTGGATGGGGAATGATCAGCCTCTCAGTAGACATCTCCACGCGATCGTAAACAAGGATGTCCAAGTCAATAGGCCGCGGCCCGAACCGCTGGCCGTTGAAGTTGCGGCCCATCTCAGCTTCTATACCCTTCAAAAAGTCAAGCAGGTCGTTCGGTGATAGACTTGTTCGTATCTTTTTTTGGGAATGGTCAATGAACAAAAACGGTCGTGAAGGAGGGGTGCAGAGAATAACAAGGGTAACATACCGCACAACAAGCGTTGATGAAATTGGGCTGATCTGTCACATACATCGCCTTGGTTTCGTACAAGAAGGACGTGTCAATCACTTTGATGGCGGCGGATCCGGCTAGACTCGTGACGGCGTCATTGATGTTCTTTGCGCTGTCTCCGAGGTTGGACCCTAAAGCCAGGTACACGACATGCGGCAGCCGGCCCCGTGTTTCCTCGTCCACATCGTCACTGTGCGCACTGGCATCCAGGCTGGTCGCAGGCGTCGGGTCGCTCGCTCTTGCTTTCTCGCCAAAATAGGCCCTGTCCCTCGTGATCTCGACCCCAGCTGCGGCGGCAAAGACGATAGCGGAGGGCTTTTCCACTCGCACGGTCACTTTCGGGACGTGGCATTGCTTGATCAGCAGCCTCGCTATGGAGGTTGCTAGCGCTTCAACGGTCTTGTAGTTTGTGCTCTCGACGTATTTGGACACGGTCCGAGTGATCGTGCGATAGTTATGAACTTTCGGTACATGGTCGCTCAACAAAACTTGCGGGTCCAGCGCAAGGTGGATAATGAGTGTAATAACCACCCGCTGCCTTTCCTCCCGCTCCCAAGGGTTTACCCCAATAATCGTGCTAAGCGTCAAATCCTTGATAAAGATCTGGTCCTCGCCCTCCCTATCCTCCGCCTGATCCTGGTACGCCTCACCCAGTCCATCCGACCCCATCGCCCCAATCTCCTCCTTCGTCCGCGTGATCTGCACACCCGCACAAGCAGCATGCAAGAGCGCGCGGGGCTTCTCTACGCGCACGGTTACGCGCGGGGCACCGCATTTTTCGACGCAGACTCGTGCGATCCCGGCTGCGAGGGCTTCGACGGATCGGTAGGATGTCTTTTCGGAGAACTCTTGCACGGTTTTGGAGACGGTGCCGTAGCTGATGGTCTGCGAGAGGAGATCGGTGTCGCCGGATGCATCGACCTGTTGGTGGACTGTGAGATCGATTGTCAGTGGTTGGCGCTTGGAGCGCTCCCAGGAGTCTACGCCGATGATGTTGTGGACTGTGAGTTGGCGGACCATGATCTTGTCGCCGGCCACCAGGCTGCTGTCCGTCTTCGCGAGGGCAGCCATAGTGATGTAGTTCCGGACTAGCCCCCCTCGAGTTCTTTACGGTGGATATGCGGTTCTACCAAGATATGCGGTTCGGAGCGATATGGTCCTCCCCTACAGTGAAGTGAGTTAGCGGGTGTGCTCAATGAGAAAGACCAGTATGAAGTGCTGGAGCTGCTGGGAACCTTTCCCACTTTCGTGCAAGTCCTACAGTGTACGTAGTGCGTCCACCTGTTGCTCGCAGTCTGGCTCGCAGTCAGGCTCGCAGTTGGGAGAGTTGGGGGGGCCAACGCGTCTTGGGGCGCCCCAAAAAGTCCCCTCCCCTTCTTGTTGGATGCAGTGCGTTTACCGGAAAGCACGTCTTCTCACACATGGACTACTTGCCCCGACCCACAAATCTCAGTGTGCTGTTCTTACATCACATGCTTGCGGCGGGAAAAAGAAGTAACCGAGCTACGCTTTTTTTTTTCTATTTTCTTCTTTTCGTTGACGTCTCCAAGGTCGAGTTAGATAATTGGTTAACCCGATTAATAGAGGCCGAGGCCGAGTGAGATAGGTCCGTGCAGATACTGTAGATACACTTCTGCTTTGCTTTCAGCGTTGCATCCAATCCGTTTTGCCTCAGTCAAGCCTCCGTTCTCAACACATCAGGTCGAGGCTCGCCTGAAGTAAACGGATTGAGTGAACGTTCAAAAGAGTCTATGCTGTACTCTATTCCCGTTGCAGGCTTCAAATTCAGTCGAACGCGTGGGAAGCCACTGGAAAACACGTCCAATGTCCATGTCCAGAGCTGCGCGCGGAAGATCCTTTCGGACGTCCCTCCGACGGTGGTTCAACACTTGCAAGTGGAGGGTGACAGTTTCAAAGGCAAACATCCCCACTTCACACTGCACTTGGAAGCAGTGTTGCGCCTTGTTGGTATCGAAAGGATAGCAGCTGCTCACCACGTCAGTAACTCGAACGCAGTATTGCTCCTTTTCGGAAGTACGGAGTCAAGAACCGGCATTCACGAACTGCAGCTTGAGGCATTATGATAGGAGCCAACAAGCGCTCTGGCGCCTGGGACGACGATCAGAACTCACCCCAGCCCGTCCTCAAAAAGTCTCGCGCCGACCCGGAAGCTCAAGCTCGAAAGGTTGGTGTTAAATGCTTGGTTAAGAATCAGGCGTCATATAAATACGTGTTATGTCCTACAATAGGAAGCCAGAAGCCTGGAAAAAAAGCATGCAAAGGACTCCACCGTCGAATCCCGCGTCAGGCGCCATATCTGGTTATGGGAACTGAAGGGTCTCTTTGAGCCCTTGCTTCCAGAAAAGAACTACTTCACGAAGACTGAAGCCCCGTCCGGAGGGAAAGCCGTGCCTTATGAACAGCTGGGACAGCCGACAGAAGTAAAGGCCACAATGAAGCCCTATCAACTCACGGGGCTGAGCTTTTTGGTGAATCTTTACCGAAACGGAATGAACGGCATTTTGGGAGACGAGATGGGACTGGGCAAAACTCTGCAAACGCTTTCGCTCTTCAGTCACGTTAAGGCGTCGGGCGATACGGGGCCTTTCCTCGTTGTATGTCCCCTCTCCGTCTTGAACAGCTGGCTGTCGGTAAGTGCACTAAAATTCACACTTACACGCGGGAAAGGATGGCCAACAGTCTCGCCCATTAGGAAACACATCGGTGGACTCCTCATCTTACTGCTATAACTTTCCATGGATCTGCGCACGAACGAATTCGATTGAAATCAGAATATCTCCACAAGCAGTTTGACATATGCATCACCACTTACGAGATGTTTGTGTCGGAAAGCCATTGGTTCAAATATATGAGCTGGAAGTACTGTGTACTGGACGAAGGTAACAAAGAGGATGGTCCTTTACTTCATTGATACTCGGATGCTGATGAAACGCTGCTTCTGCAGGTCATAAAATCAAAAACGAAACATCGCAGGTTTCCCAAACCCTCCAAGGAATCAAATCGGAATTTCGACTCCTTCTCACTGGCACCCCAGTCCAGAACAATCTTCACGAACGTACGTTTTGTCTGGTAGTGTTTTGACACAGTTGGCAGCCGATTCTCAATTCTTGTTCCTGTTCCAATCCAGTGTGGGTCCTGTTTCGGTGGCTTCTCCCTGAAGGTAAGGATAAGATTTGTCACCTTCGCACAGCATTGTTGACGCATTCTAACGGAAGACCCACAGTTTTCACGGATCAGACGGCGGATCTGTTCAGCAGGAGCTTCGATCTGGGGAAAGGAACGTATGATATAGAGTTTCTCGGGAATGCTCGCAGCTTATTGGAGCGTATCATGCTTCGGCGTATGAAAGCCCAGGTTGACTTCCAGATTCCGGCTCGGGAGGAGATTACGCGTATGTCCATATCCCCGCAACCGCACCTTAGTTTTGTGCTTTGGTATTCACTGACTTGCCATTATAGTCTATGTCCCGATAACCAAGATGCAACGCTTCTGGTACAAGCGCCTTCTAACGCGGCTTGACACGATGACATTGAAAGAGATCTTTGACCACACTGCCAAAGCGGAGGGCGGTAGCGGAGAGGCCGATGATGATCTCACGAACAACCTGAAGTATTCCTTGGCCGGCGGTAGTGGGAAAGGGGACTGGAAGAAGATGATGAACCTTTTGATGCAATTGAGAAAGTGTTGCAACCAGTAAGTACCGTGTCTTTCATCAGCCAAGCTATCACGAAGAGAGTTCACATCTCACAAAAACTGCATCTTGTCCCAGTCCATACATGCTACCAGACTCGGAACCGGAGCCCTTTGTCACAGGCGAACATCTCGTTTTAGCTTCAGCAAAGATGATTCTACTGGACAAGCTCCTAGCCCATTTGCGCGAGTGTGCACACAAATCCTTGATCTTCAGTGGCTTTACCGGCATGCTGGATATCCTCGAAGACTATATGATCTTCCGAAACATCCGTTATGCGCGGTTGGATGGAACCACGCCTCGCGCCCGGCGGAATCTGTTGATCAAGTTGTTCCAGCATAAGGACTCCCCGTATGATGTCTTTCTGGTTTCGACGAAGGCGGGCGGGCTTGGCATCAATTTGACTGCAGCGGACACCGTCATTTTCATGGACAACGATTGGAACCCGCAGACGGATCTCCAAGCTCTAGCGCGGGCGCATCGTATCGGTCAGACGAAGAAAGTGACCGTCTATCGACTTGTGTGCCAGGACACGGTCGAAGAGCAGATGTTGACGCGGCTCCAAAAGAAGTTGTTCCTCTCGCTGAAAGTCACAGAAGATATGAGGGACCCCAACGGCGAGGGCGTAGAAGCGAACCTCTCAACAGGGCAGTTGATGTCTATGCTCCGACGTGGTGCTCGGGCCCTGACGCGCGTTTTCGAGACCGCGGAAGATTTTGCGAAATCCGACATAAAACACATCATTGAGAAAAGTAAAGAGTATCAGAATCTTGTCGACGCGGAGGCGGACAAGGAGGAAGATTTCGAGCTGGAGGGGATGGAGCAGGTGCAGAGTCGCTTGTTTGAGGGGGCGGTGGTTCCGAAGGACGAGAAGTCGATTGCGGAAGGTACGTCTTCTATGCCGCCGTTCGTTTTCGCCCCTTCCCTTTTGACCTGACTTTTTTACCCATATTCAGAATGGAAGGACCTTAAGAAGCGTGAGAGGCAAGAGCGGGTAGTAATGGTTGGCACCCACGCGGTTCTCAAAGAGACCGTCGGATGTGACCAGTGGGAGGCTCGCTCTACGTTCAGCAAAGGGATGGTCATTACGAAGAAAAAGAAAATTAAGAAGTACATTCATCAGGAGGTGAGTACGCCGTGCAACAGCCAAAAGGGCATACTTTCCGGTATTGCA
This sequence comes from Fimicolochytrium jonesii, assembly GCF_025526975.1. Taxonomy (NCBI): domain Eukaryota; kingdom Fungi; phylum Chytridiomycota; class Chytridiomycetes; order Spizellomycetales; family Powellomycetaceae; genus Fimicolochytrium; species Fimicolochytrium jonesii. Next base: position 264,210 of record NW_026515677.1, read on the forward strand.
AAAGGATTACGGGTCTGACGCGTTGTATCCCATTGCCAGATGTGCCATGTCTGTGGGAAAGACTCCAAGGAAGAGTTCCTGGAATGCTCGGGATGCCCACGCTCGTACCATCCGGAGTGTACTGAAACACAGAAAACCCAATTTGGATGGTATTGTCCGCAGCACTTTTGCGCCGGATGTGGGAAGAACACGGGCGATGCGGGTGGTATGCTCTATAGGTGTCAGACTTGTCCGCGTGCATTTTGGTATGGTCCTCCGGCCCTTCCGTGTCAGATTTGGGGTTGATTTACTTACAAGATGTGTTGAATCGCAGTGAGGACGAGGGCTGCACGAACTGGGACGAAATCACACCAATCGGTTTCATCCTTCCGGAGCTTCTCCTCTGTGGATTAGGAGAAATCACACAGGCTTATTATATCCGCTGTGCCGATTGCACGCGCTCCTGTGTAGAGGACCCAGCGTTCCAGCAGGAGATCGAGGCTCAGATGGAGGCGGATTGGAAGCGAGTGGAGGAGGGTGAGGATGAGAGCATTGTTCAGGTAGAGGAAACTAAGGGGAAGAACGGTGTGGGCAAGGCAAAGAAGGGAGTGAAGAAACCGAAAGCGGCGAAAACAGCTGTGAAGAAGGGAGCAAGGAACGGGAAGGCGTAAAATCGTTGAGATATATGTAGCGTAGCGTTTATGAGGCAGGGACTAATGGTGATAATTTGTTTGCCAAGTACTTTTGACGGCTAATCGATTTCTTTGACATTGTCTTCGTGCGTATGATTTTGAGACAGCGATGTGGAATGGGATACGAGGCAGAAAGGTGCCTCAGCTCCTTAGCCCCGATGCAACCCGTCATCTACAAGCGCTGTACACGAATGAAACGGCGTGAGATTCCAGCATTCGGGAACATGCCCGAGCAATTTCTTAATAATCTCGGATTCGAACGACTAAATTACATCCGCATCTAAAAATCCTTGAACTTCTCTCTATATGGATCAGGGCAAACGATGCCATAAGGCTCGTGGTCTTCCGGGTACGCATCAAAGTTGCTCGTATCTCCGTCGCCCTTAAGCGGCGGGATATAAGGCGACTGGATCTGGAGCGCCTTGAGCTTATCCCAGTCGACGCCCGCGAACCACTTGTGCTTCTTGATATCGTTCACACCACCCTTGAGGTTCCCGTAGCGCTTTGTTAGATCTGCGGATAGGAGCCGTTTGACGAGATCCTTGGCGGCGGGATCGAAATGGGTGGGGAACTTGGGACGGCAGGCGAGGATCTTTTCGTAGAGTTTGAAGTGGTCTTCGTCGTAGAAGGGGGGGTGGCCCGCGAGCATCTGCAAAAAAAACAGAAAATGGAAACATTGAGTTTGGAAACGATTCATGGCTGTTCTGGAGCGTCCCACGTCTTCCGCGCCGTCGCTTCGTCTGTACCTCGTAAATAAGGATTCCAAGCGCCCACCAGTCCACCGCACGTCCATAACCTCGCGACTGAATAATCTCCGGGGCTAAATAGTCGGGCGTCCCACAGAGGGTCCATGTAACGTCGGGCACATGTTTCGCGAACCCGAAATCGGTGATCTTGATATTGCCCTTGGCGTCGATGAGGAGATTCTCAGGCTTCAGATCCCGGTAAATGATATCTTTTGAGTGCAGATGCTCGAAGGCCATCACTACTTCGGCGGCGTAGAAGCGGGCGACGTGGTTTGGGAAACGCTGTGATATATCAAGGGTCCTTTAGCTATGAATACGAAAATGCGGGGACAGAGGAATAATCGATACTCACACCGCATCTCCTCAAGTAAGAGAACAGTTCTCCTCCCTGCACGTATTCCATCACAAAGTACAGATTCGCATAGTCTTGGAACGTCCCCAGCATGCTGACCAAGAACGGAAAGTCCAGCAATTCAAGGATATGTTTCTCATTCACGGTGTGTTCGATCTGCTTCATCTTCACAATCTCTGTTTTTTTCAACACCTTCATCGCGTAGTACTTGCCCGTCGAACGAAGGCGAACGAGGTGGACGCGTCCGAAGGAGCCCGTGCCCAGCGTGCGATCGAGGTGGAAATCGGCCAAGGAGAACTTTTGGCGCGTGCCTTTGGAGGACTGGCCGGAGGCGCCTGCGACGGGCGGCAGTGTTTGGGAGGGTTGGTTGGTTGAGGCGACTGGACGGGCGGCGGAGGCGGTGACGGGCCCGGAAAATTCCTGCCATGAGCTTATACGTCAGACGGGAACAATATTTGTCGAAGCATATCAATCATCACATCTTTCTTGCCCTCACCTTTGATTTCCCAGCATCACCATCCGGCCCCGACGTCCCGCTATGATATGTCGCCGTAACCGGACCGTTGCCCGATAGCGATATGGCCGACGTCTGCTTGCTGAGCGCCCCAGTGACATCCAACTTCATGGAACTCGGCTCCTTCGACAGCGTCGCATCGTTGTGAGGCGAGCCAGTTGGACTAACTGCGTTGTTCTTACTGAACGCTGTTGGCGACTTTCCGGCGGACCCGGTGATTTTCTTCATGAACGACATGGCTCAAAAGACTTTGGACGGCAGCGACAGAGGACGGGGCAAGCGCAGCGCAGCCCTGATCAGAATTGGTAGTGCTCCCCCGACTATCACCGCAATAGGTCCTGGATACTCAGACGTAGGAAAACACGAAATGATACAAAGGTTCGATTTACGCGCTATCCTTGCGCTGTGATTCTTGAATGCTGTTTGGGCATGCTCTTCCGTCAGCGGCTGGCCATTGTGCCTGCTTTCGGTATGAGTGAGTCACGCATACGGTGAACTTGCGATCCACCGTTTCTGGAATCTGTGGACGTTGGGAACAGTCGCTTACGTACGAACTCCGACTGGATAAGCGACGCGTCTCCAATTCAATAACGCTCACAAATGCGCCTGCTGTGCGATTCGGTACACACATCTTGTATATTCTCATGAGAAAGAAATCATATACATGTACCTATCGGGTCAGTGACGCCAGTAACGCGTTCACGTTACTGAGAACTAGACCAGTAACGCGAGTCACGTGACCCCCCTATGTATCTTGGGAAATGACTATGTACGGCACTAATAGAAAACGGAAATGCCCTCAATGGGGCATTTCTGCCATACATGGGTACAATGGAAATGATTAGTTATGCGTGTGACCATAGGCCGGGGGACGGCATTCGTTCGTACAGCTGAGGGTTATTGCGTTTTCGGGCGAGAAGTCCAAAGCGATGTTGAAAATTGGCATAATTCTCAGCTTAGACACACTGGACGGCAACGACATGGCTGCAGCAACCACAGAGGCCGCCGCTGCAGCTGGTCTGGACGATGGTGACGCCCCGAGGGATGACGATAGCATAGTGGAGGACTTGGAAGACGTGCAGGATGCGGAAGTTCACCAAAGCACCATTAAACAAATGAAAAAGAACCAACGAGCGAGGCCGGTTGAGACTAACAACGCATATGGCCACCGTGCGAGGTCGTATCTGGCATGGTGCGACACCAACAGGCGCTCGCAAAAGGTCACGCCGGGCAAAGTCCTTCTGTGGCTCAACGAATATGTCAATCCCCGGGGGGCATTGAACAATAGAGGACAGCCCTACGTTCCTCCAAAGCCCATGTCACGGGCTACGTTGGACCAGTACGTCAAGGCCGTGACGGACTTGTTCCATTCCCAGCAGGCATTGGGCAAGAACATCAAACCCAATTATTCTCAAACGACCACAATAAAGGAGATGCTGAAAACTCAGAGTAGGGATCGGTATAACAACGAATATAAAGCGTTGAAAGATCGAGGGATCGGGAGTACACGTGATTCTTACGACAACAAGGACAAGTTGAATCTAGCGAAGCATTGGTGGACGCAGGTTAGTGAATGGTTGATCGTTGGGAAGCTGAGGATTAGTGCATTTTTTGACGTCTCCGGCGTACGCGCGTCAAAAAACCGCATAAACCTCAGCTTCGCCTCTTCTAATTCAGGATTCCTATTTTGCAGCAAAGTCCAGAGTCCGGGCTCCGGAACTACACGTCCTTTTTGATCCAACACGCCACCCTTCAGCGAGGCCAAATCATACGTGGTTTACAACTCTCCCGTTTCGCCTTTCTGCCGTTGGACGGTAATGAAGGACCCACGCCAGCATGGGGCGTCGAGCTCACATCGCGGCATGGGTAAACAAATCAATTTGGGCGATTGGAAACTGTCGGTTTCATGCGGGCAAAGAACGTTATATTCTGCGCCATAGCGCATGTTGCAGTGTATCTCTTCTACCGATGGCATATAAGCAAGGTAAGGAACATGTTGCATGTTGCTTGTCGACCTTTCTCTTGAGGTGGACAAGCTGAGGATTAGTGCTTTTTTGGACGTGCCCCGTTATGGGACGCCCGAAACCGAGGTTCTCCTCAGCTTGTTTCTAATTCTGGAAACTCTTAGGAAACTCCACCGGATCTGTTTGACAAGGCATCGTGGTAAAACACGTACTTTATGAAAAAGGATATCACCAAAACTGGAAGGAAACGAACTCGCGAGGTTCTCTTGTCGGACGATGAAGATGGGGGCCTGCAAAATGATCCCAATCGCTTTACATACCAAGCGCACAACAAGATGTTCAAAGCAGCCTTTGCGGCAGTCGGGATTCACGCTTCCAAGGTCACCCACTTAACCCGCAGTACCGGTAGTAAGGAAGCCAGAGGCAACGGAGCAGACGTGAACGCGATCACCAATATGGGAGGTTGGAATCGTAGTGCATTTCGGCTCGGGTATGACACGGATGTCCCCAAAGAACTGATGCGGGCCATCGGCAAGTGGCCTGCAAATGGAGGCGGGTATTTTCTGGCCAGGGAAGTCGAACCGCCACAGGAACTAGTTGAACAGATCTTCCCGTGGGCTAAAGAAGCACTCGATGCCCACGATCAAAAGGAACGCACACTGCCTTGCATTGCCAGCAAGAACGTGGCAACCCTGCTAGTCAAGTTACACAAAAGCCTACTACAAGATGCCGCATTACTTCAATTGCATTTTCCAGCAAACCCAATCTGGCTCCATCCGGTCTTCGCCAATCCTGTCTTTCTCGAATACCAAGTGAAAGTCAAGGCCGCACAGGAAACGTCACCAGATCCAACAATCGCATCTATCGAGCATGTGCTGCCAAATGTCGCCGTCGCGATCAAAGCAACTAACTATTCCATACTGACAAAGGTGGCAACGGTTGAAGAAGGTATACAGCACCACATGGCGGCGCTCACAAAATGAGTCATGGAGTGAGAGGACCGAGTAACTGCAAGTAAGTCCGTGCATTGCCTTCGTTGGTGACAAGCTGAGGATGATCGCCTTTTTGAGCAAGAACCCGATGGGGACGTCGAAAAACAGCTTAAACCTCAGCTTGTCTGTCTTAACAATCGCCGATGTCTCTGACATCCATATGTTTGCAGATATCGATACATGCGGGCGCAAGGGCATCTCTATGACTATCAAAGCTTCGCAGCTTGTGTCGGGTTACATCAACGGCGTCGGTAGCGAAGTCGCTTTGCATAGTCAGCGCATTGATCATGTGGAAGACTTCATGGGATCTATAGAAGGCATGATGACCGACTTGCAAACGTCGCCATCCTGGAGGAAGGCTCAAAATGCATTGGAACATCTGCGGTCAACGGAACGGCCACAGCCAGCCTTGCTCTCCCGCCTGTTGGCCTCACAAGACGCCACGTCTGTGCCTTCCCAAGCCCTCGCCAAAGAGCATTTGCCTACTCCTCCGCCAACACCCTCAGCGACATCAGCGGCTGGTGACATCCCAAAGTACATCATGAGTCGGCGGCTTGGTACGGTCATCCAAGTCTGGGAGGAGTACGATAAGGGCTTGGTAGATGAGAACGGGGCGAGGCAGCCGTCTGTAAGGGCATTGGATGCGGGGTGGCAGTCCAGCTGGCGGGCGGCCACAACTGAGCGGACTCATTATACACGGCGAAAGAGGATATATGATGCTGTACAGGCCAAGTTGCCAACTGACGGCGACCACAGGCGAGGAGGTTGCTTGTGCAATGGAGGTAGAGCGATGCCAGAAACAGCTTACGCTAGCGCAATACCAAGATTTCCTGAATGAAAATAAAAAACAACGGTGCTCATAACTTGCATTGTACGCTCTTTGTGCATTCTGGTAGAACTTATAAGATAAGGAACCCAACATGAGGGTAGAGCATATCAAGGGAAACGTGAAAAAGGAGAGATTATGTATTGCGTGCGTGCGTGCAAAAGAATGTTCTCTATGCGAGGTGTACAAGATTCGATGGTGGAAGCTGAGGATTAATGCGTTTTTGAGTGAGAACTCGATGGGGAAGTCGAAAAACAGCATAAACCTCAGCTTACCCTCTCTCATTCTGTCACGTATGGAAAAGGAGCGCCACCACCGCTGCCGTCCCCCTTCCCTCCTTTCCCGAGAGCATTCATCCCCTTCTCGTACTCCCCAGGGTCCGGCGTGTCTTCTCGTCCGCCAAGTTCACCCTCCTCCTAGAAAGTCAGTATTGGTACATGCGATATGAGAAACTTTCTCTTGGCCACTGACCTCGTCCGACAGTTCATCGTCGGTATCGATCTCCCTGCCCTTCTCCTTCCCCCCTTTGGCAGCCTCCCTCTTTTCCTCAGCCCTCTTATGCGCCCATTCCCTCTTTGCCTTCACGGCTTTGTCCTCAGCAAGCGTAAGGTCTATGGCCTTCAGCGGCTTCGACGTTGACGCTGAGGCTTTTGGCTTTGGCTTTGGCCACGACGACAACGACCACAACCTCGTCCACGCCTGTTGGATCCTCTTCAATTCCATCCGATGTTGACTTTTACGGTATTTGGTCCGCTCCGAAGCACTCAGCAGCTTCCGGAAGTACCGGACCATGCGAAACTATTTGTCAAGAAGAGAATCAATCAGTGTGGAACACAAGCCAAGCTGAAGATTAACGGCTTTTTGAACGTCCCCCTCCCCGGAGACGTCAAAAACGGCGTTATCTTCAGCTTGGGTAACTGGAATGCGTTGAATGACAAACAAGTACTCACCTCGTCCTTGTTCAGAGTCAGACGCTTTGCATGCCGTTGTTGCATGATGGAGTCTGAGAAGAGGGCGCTGATGTATGTTTCAGCGGTCTCCTGGAGGGCATCAACTGCCTCTTGGTACCAGCGATGCCTTTCAGAGAACGGCGTTGCCCCCGGGGTTGTCGCGATGCTCTGATTGTGAGCCCAGGACACTTCATAGTCGATCTCCTCTATCAACTTCCTGAAGGGCGACTTCAGGATCACCGACCCATATGTATGGGCATAGTGTTTGATCTCGGCCTCTGCCAACTCGCCCGACCGATATCCGCCCCTTCTTCGTTGCAGAGTCAGCGCCTTCGGGAACGTGGACTTTGGTGGATAACCAATCTGACGTACCATGCTGAAGGTTAGTGCCATTTTGAACCCTCTCCAGACCGGGGACGGCGAAAATCAAGGTTCTCTCAGCTTGTTCAAAACCCACCTTCCAAGTTCCTGTGACATTATCAATTCTAGATTGGGGAATTAATGCAGGGCAATTTGGGTGATTTTGAAGACGGCGTGGAGCATCCAAGGCCAGTTTCCTGGCAGAACCGGGCGGGGCAGGGGGTCGTGGGTTGACCATATTCTGATGTTAATTGAGAAAAGGAAAGAAGAGGCCAATGATCAGAATATATTCAAAAATGGTATGATATGGAACATATTATTCATCGGCTTCAGCATCCTTGGTCCTCTTCCGGCTATAGTATTCGGCCATTTGCTTCCGCCATTCCTTCATCTGCTCCGTATTTTCGAAGATGTCCTCAGCCTCATCGATAACTCAGACAAAGGGTTACGCATTCCCTCAACAACCGTGTCCTGGAAGGACAACCATGGCTGGGAGTAGTCGCCTGGGGACGGGGCGGTGGCTGCGGCGGTTGCGGTTGGGCCGATTGGCGGTGGCGGAAAGATGGGAGCATCCCATGTCTGATGGATGCTGTGTGCGACGGAGGCGCCTTTGCAGAGATGGCCAAGGGGGCATAGTGCAGTGTCGTCCCATGCTGGCAACATCCAATCCCTCAGCCTCGCTGCGTCCAATGGGTGGATCCTCAAGCAATCTGAAAGAAGAACACGGTTATTGTTATTGCCCTTCAACGCAGCAACAAAACAAAGACAAGCTGAGGTTTATGCGTCTTTTTGACACGCGCACGCCGGGGACGTCGAAAAACGCATTAATCCTCAGCTTGTCGAGAAGATACGTACCCCAGACCCAATCCTTCCTCAGCATCACCCCGTTGACCTGCTTCCCCTTGTGGTAGATGTGCGCCTCTGAATCCACTCAACAGAGGCCGAAGGCCGCCACCGAGCGGGCACGCCTCTGCAGCGTCCTGATGTGCCTCGATTGGTCGAGTGACCACCAGTAAAACTCGACCTGGTGGCCGTCGACCATGCGGGTAACGATCACTGGGTCGTAGAGGATCCAGAGGTAACGGAAGACAGCGATCGTCGTCTCCGTCTCCTCCTGCCCCATCTGACAGGTCGTACATGGCCATCCCCATATCCCCCTCCCCGTTGTCATTGCCCCGTCCCGTTGAGGTAGGCAGGGATATATAGATGTATTATGGGTAAAGAAGAAAAGAGAAAGCCGGCGCAGTCGCGCGCGAATATGTACAAGTAGAAAAATCCAACAACAAGTCATGTGATCGAGGGATATAAACTAGCTACTGGGTTAGGGTTACCGCGTTACCGCAGGGAGCTAGGGTTGCGGGAATATGACTCGGCTCCCCACCACACCACACCGTTGCCGAAGAAGAAGAAGCCATATTCACTTATGATGAGGGCAGGGTGTGTTGGTATACCTAAACTTTTGAACAAACGTCAGTCACGTCAGTCAAGCTGTCGAAACTCCGACAAGCTGAGAATAACGCCTTTTTTTGACGCTTTCCAGCCCTTTTGGTTCAAAAACACAATAATCCTCAGCTTACTTACAGTGCGTGGCGTTGCAAGGAGAGAAGAGAGACGGTGTGATGTGTGTGTGATGTGTTGAAGATGGCGTAAAAGTGCTGTGGAAAGCATAGGGAAAACGTGAGGGGGAGCGTCTGCAGGCTGTCTTATATATGACATCCTTTAATTGGGGGAGTGTGTGGAAGCTAATCATGAGGCTAATCTGTTGCCATAAAAAATGAAAAATCGATTCCCCTAATCAATTGTTAAGTGTTATCATCAAAATCGAATTCTCTGTTAAATTGCGCGCATTGACGCGTCCATTCATATGGGATCATATGTGGTGTACTATGGGAAGCGTGTACTGTGAAGGCCAGTAACGCAAGACCAGTAACGCTTATAGTAACGCAGTGTGACTCACACACATCGCGCTCACGCGCATTTCATTGTACCTACTATGTACAGTGTAGCAAATAACAAGCCAATGAATGAGAGTGATGATCACAGCGTCAGAATGAAAAGCTGTCGGGGATTGAACCGCGGACGTCGTGGTCCAAGTAAATCTACGCACGGCGGTGGGGTAGCAGAGCAAGGGAATGGCATATGCAAGCAATGTGCCTCGACAGGGAAGCGTTGTCAAGGGATCTGGCAACGACGCCCGGGATGCACGCTGATGAGACAGGACGCAGCAGGCTATCGATCACCTTGCGTCGCGGCGGTGCACAGTGTCGCAGTCCCGTGGGATGATTGACATGGGTGCAGCGCCGAAGGATTAGCGAGTTGGCGAATCGTATTTTCACGGTGACAGAAGTCTTGAGGAACGAGGGGTGCACCCTGTCATGGGCATTGCGGCGGTGCAGGTGCTTGGGCGGCCGCCTAACTATCCGAATCGCCGTAGAAAGCATACAGCTCCTGTCCAGTTCGCAATCGGTTGGCGACCCGCGCCTTGCGACATGATAGGTTAAAACGGCCGCGGACAAGCACCAGGTCCAGCGATCGAGAACCGCGCGAGGTCATCCTGCATCGGAATCATCGTCCGTCTCGTCACCCTCGCTTTCGTTAGCGATCTCCTCCGCAACACCGTTACACAGAATCAACAGCTCCCGATCATCAAGGCTCAACCATTCCGCATTCGCCATGACGGCTGGCACGGCGCCTTCGAAAGTTCGGAGGAACTGGTGCATTACGCCGGTATCTGCGGTATACAGCCAATACAGCAGAGTCGGGAAGGCGTCGGGACATGGCGGCCGTATTGAGATTGCGAAGGCTGACGAGTTTCCTGGGACTGGTGCGCCGGGTGCCATGCTGTTACTGGGTCCCTGTCGACCCTGCTGTGCTTCTTCGATGAGTTTGCGAAACGTTGGAGAGAGGTTGCTGAGGTACACTGAGTGCGCGGGTATGATGGTGACTGCAGACGGTATCGAGGCCGTGTTTGTAGGGAGCCGTGGGTCAGTCGGAGGCCTTTTCGATGAAGCGTCTCCGTTTGCAGATCCACCGACGGATGTGCTCTTTCCTGACCCAGCTCCTGCGTTCGATGCGCCGCCACCCGCCGGACTCCCGTCTGTTGCACTATCTGCTCCTGCCGGCGGGTGCACATATAGCCAACAATCGCTCGTGTCCGTATCACCCCAATACGTCCGCCCCATACTCCGCAGCTTCTCGGTGATATAAACCGCCGGCACGCCTTCCAAGCCAACCGGCGCTGCGGCTTGCAGTCCCGCCAGCTGCTGATAGAACTGCGATGGCTGCTGCCCCCTTAAAAGTTCTGGCGGGAGCGTCAGCAGCACCGGTTGCTGCTGTGGCTGCATCGCCCACTGTGGTTGGGTAGAGAGGCCATTTGAGATGTACCCTGGCTGGGCGTATCCGTTGTATGGCACCGACGGGTATGGAGGAGGCGGGAGCCAGATGGCTTGCTGTGGTTGTGGCTGTGGATACTGTCCGAGAACTGACATGCTGACTTGCCCGTGTCTATATGTGTAGTAGTCAATGTGGTCGACTTGTTCCTATCGTTCGCGTACTGTACTTCTTTGTTCAAGGATAGACTGCCGGCTCTCAAGCGGTGATTCCCCCAGGTGCTCCTCGGCCCCAGCCTGCTATTTTATATTCAAACGGCGCCTTCAGAACGCCGCCACATGCCTCCGCGGAGCCTTGGGGCTCGCGTCAAGCATGGAGACACTTTCTGGGCAAAAGGGTACGTAGGCCTTGGGGAAAGGAAAACGCCGTGTCGACTGACGTGTTCGCCCTCATTCACACAGGCCCACAATCAACAGCCTTCAAAGCGCCCTTCAACCGCCGTCCGTAAGCCTGGAAACTCGCCAAACTCAATAGAGGGCTACGGTCTATGAGCCACTAAGCCCATAATATCAATTCCGGTGGCTCTTTGTTTTGTTTGTGATGCACACGATCTCAAAGGGAGCGCCTTTGGCCCTTTGTTGTGTGAAGCCTTTCATACGCGTCTACGGAGGTAAGAAACGCGATATATTCGGTAGCACTATACAACAATATACAGCAGGGAGGTGGGTGGGTTAAAGACGTACTATGATCCTCGGTCGTCGTGGGAAAAAAGGAAGGAACGCAAGAAGGGGAAAGAAGTAGGGGTTCGTAGTAGCCTTGCATTTAACCACACCCTTTCTTGCTGGACCTCCGAGCTCGTCTGCCGTCAATTCGAAGTGTTCCCTCGAAAGTCGGGTGGAAAAAAATTTTGACCCCCCAAGGACAGATCAAGTAGTATTCAACAAAACTTTACATATGGACGCCATTAACCACACAAAATGCACCGCAACAGTACTCTCCCAAAATCGTGCACCTCGAGCAACATCCCAAGCAACCCAATGATCCCTTCCCTTCACCTTCCCACTCATTCGCAGAGGAAGAACGATCAAATTTTCAACCTCGTTCCCAGACTCCGCCCCCGCTTCCTCGTTCCCTCCCTGGGTCTAACCTCCTCATCCGAATTATCCTCCTCATCCTCATTCTCATCATCCGCAAACCCCGTCAACCCTCTCGCAACCTCCAAAATCGCGTCAAAATCACCCACGAACGCCTGAGTGCCCAACACAGAATCGATACCCGCCGCCTCGTTGGCCGCTTCTTCGAGCTCCAGGGTCCATCCGCAATCGGGCACGTCTGCGAGTGGTCGGAGGAAGGAGAAGAACGGGTGGTCGGACCTGTTATGTCCGCGGCGGAGGCGGCGGGCGGGAGGTTTCTTGGGAGGGGCGCCTGCGGTGGGCGTTGGAGAGTCGTTTTCGGTGGAGTCTTCGTTGGCGAAGATCGTTTCTCCGAATAAAATGTATTTCGGGGGTACGGGGGATGTGAGACTCTCGGAGACGGCTTTGGCCACTAAGGCTTCGTGGTCTTCTTTGATTCGGCAGATGATGGCGTAGAGCGGTGATAAGATCCTTTTCGACGCACGAACCATCATGTTGACGTGGATCAACCCGTTGCTCACTTCCCAATCAATGTTGCACGCTCCCAGAGTGCGCGGGAGATTTTTCCACGTTTTCGTCGCCGGATTCTCGACAGCCTTTCGCCAAACAAGTCGTGGATCCTCTCCCGCGTTTCCGGCCCGATCCCCTTTCTTCTCCTCATCGGTCCAGATCATGCCGAGGTACGAACGGGTCAGACAGGGATCTCCTCGATGAAGAGTTGTAAAAGGCGCTCGGCTCTTGAAGCCCTCGCCTTTCAGCTCCTGCTGAGCATGCACGATGAACTTCTGGCTCGCCGCGTGCAGCAAGTCCCAACTCTCGAGCGCCTTATTGTACTCCATAAATTTCGGCCTCCCCAGCGACGCAAACGTAAACCAAGTGATGAATATCTCGAGACTCTTCCAAATCGCCGCGATCGGTACGGGTTCTGCTTCCAGGAGCTCCGCGTGACCCACAGGGCATGGGAACTGAGGATGGGGCATGACCCAGACCCCTGAAGACATTGCCGTCCCGGAGTATCTGGTGTGCGGAAGTGTGCAGGTGGCGCGATTGCCCGCAAAGAGTTGGGCTGGCCTCCACTTTCCGGTTAGGTATGCGCCTCCGCCACCGCAATTTGAGCAGCGCATGTATTTGTGTCGGCAACCTGCACAGAGGAGCTCCACACCCCATTCTGGTAATCGAGATTGTGGCGGATCACTTTGTTTTTCGCTTGTTGATTCAGTGGGTTCTGCAGACGCGATCGGCACCGTGAACGCGCCAGCAGCGACTAACTTCTTGCATACAACGCATGCAACAGGTATACTACTGGGTTCAAAGTTCGTTTTCCGCTTTCTTTGCAACTGTCCCTTCCGCAAGCGCTTGTTGGTCCACACAAGCTTCTCTGCGCATGGTGCACAAGCATAGTCCGCTTTGGCCTGCTCAAAGTTCGCAAGCTGGTCCTCCGTCCCATGTATCAGGCAATCTCCGATCACTTCGGAGCAGTTCCTGCAGTTGATCGAGGCTTTGACGTGCCGCTTCACTCGACGTGCCGTCCCCGGGTAGCCTGTCCGTCCTCGCGGGATGGCGACGGGATAGGCAGGTTTGCGTGATATTGGTTCGATCGGGCTGAAGGTAACGTGTTTGACGGCGTTGGTGATTGAGATTAGTGTTTGAGGCGTTTGTGATGTTTCGGTCAAGGGAGAGGATGTGAGAGCCGGTTCTTGCATGGTAATGTGTGACACTGGCAGAGGTCCGGCATGAGACACTGGTAGGTGCTCTTCGACATGAGACGCTGGCAGTTGCTCGCCGACGCCCACCGGCAACTGAACTTCGGAATGTGATGCCAGCGGTTCCTCGTCAGGTAAGGCGAGATAGTGATCTGGGTTGTGATCAAGTAGATCGGCACCTACGGCTTCTTGAAAGGTCTGATGGGACGGCCAGTCGGCGCTATCCAGGAGCCTCCGCATTGGCGAAGATGGACTGTATAAGCCAAAATCGTCCTGTGTCGCCGTATGGTCTCCTGTCCACTGGTCGCTCCCATGGTGTGCGGGTCTCGAAGAAGCTACGCCTTCCGAGCGATCGACTCCGTTAGCAGGGGCCTCTGAGAGTCCGTGGTTGAGATGTCCGTAATGAGCATCCAAAAGAGTATGGGAACCCGCATTGATATTCACAGCGGTAGATCCGAAAGCAGATTGCATAGCGGCCTCATGCCTCTGCCCCAACAGGCTATGCTGTGCGTCTGAAAACTGACTCGACAAGAACGAATGCGTTGGTGGTGGTAGTCGCGGGGATTGTTCCTGTTGCTTCTTCAATAACAATATTTGCAGTTCGAGCTCTTTCAGGCGAACATCCTCCTTCTTCGCCAACAATTCAAGCTCTTTCGCCTTCGTTTGTTCTTGCAGGAGGGCTAGAAGACTTGCCTCTCGCCCGGCATGCGAAGGACCCGCTGAGCTTCGTGGGTTGAACTCATTGTCTGTGGAGACAGGGTGGAAGGCTCCTTGGTTCGAAAGCACTGCTTGGTTTGGCGCCGTGGACAGCGACTCGAGCATAAGCCGTAGCCATTCCGTTCCTTCTGTGTTTTCCATTGCTATTCTCTATAAACCCATAAGAGATCAACAAAACTGCGTGAAAACCATGCGCATCTGCGTCTGCGCTGTTCCAACGTAGGTGTGTGGTATATATGAGAGTGTGAGTCGTCCGCCTACGATTTGGCAGCCTGCGTTTTGGGTCGTTTGTTCAGGGTAATTCGATGGGAATCTCCCACGCCGTGGAAGTGTTTCGCGAAAGCCCTGCGAACTCGTGCGCATGGGCCGTTTGATGGGGCACAGCACTTGCGGTCAGTTCCTAACGAGCCGTAACGTGGCGCCCACCCAAAAACTGGCCGCGTTGGCCCACGGACATGTTCAACTTCCCTCGCATTGGCCACGGAGTCCTCCTGGCAACGGGACTGGCACAGGTACAGCGTACTGCGTAGGTTAGAGGACCTATGAGGTGCGAAAGAGTCGGAAGTCATGCCTTTGAGGAATAGGTACCTCATTATTTTGACAGAGTTACGGAATGCGGCAACCTTTGCGGCAACCTTTCCGACGACGGACGATAATGGGCTGCCCTTACAGGCGAACCTCTGGACACTCGGGAGTAATGAAAGATGGACACGATGGACACGACTTTATTGACGAATGTCAGAAGTAGAGTGATATTATCGAGAGTTCAGCAAGGAAAGCGTTTTTATGTACATAGTACGACGGGTTTGTAGGGGGTATCATCACGTAGGGATATTATTTCCAAAAAATAAAAAAGGGGAGGGGGAAGGATATGTTCGGACAATGAGTTCAAAACAGCAGCATGTTCTTCAGACTCATGCAGTCCCTTGCGGTATTTGTTGTTGACGACGAGGCTGGAGAATACCGAGAGGGTGTAGTCAAGGAGCAACCTGGGGACAGTTCATAGTAGCGACGGTCACCGCCTTCGTATGGGTGAGGTGCTTGTGGTGGTGACTGGTGATGGTCGGACACGGACGCTTGGTCTGATGGTACGTGCTCTTGTTCAGGCACCCATCGAGAGGAGTTTTGCTCGGTCTTCGTTGCTCGAGAAGAGCGAGAATCCGAATCGTTCTCGTGCTCTTGCTCATCGATTATCTCAAGACTGAGGGTCCGTCGCTTTTGGTTGGAACCCGAGTCCTGCTGACTCTTTTGTTCCTGTTGCAATTGTTGCTTTTCGCGTTTGGCTGATTGACCAGGAAGTTGCGATTCAAGATAGCTGATGTAGTCGATCGCTCCTTGCAGGATGGTCAGCTTGTGTGCTGGCTCTTGCCCCGCCGGGCAAGAGGGAAGTAGCGCCCGCAGATGAACGAGTTTGTCGTTGATACGTTCCCGTCGACGCCTTTCGACGGCGGAGTGCGACAACCTTCGGCGGTGATCGCGGCGGAGCTTCTCAGCGGCAAGCGATTCTTCGCGAGCACACATGGCCATCGTTGCGGCGGTTATTGCCGGATCTTCGTTTGGGGATGGTCGTGCGTAG
This sequence comes from Fimicolochytrium jonesii, assembly GCF_025526975.1. Lineage (NCBI taxonomy): Eukaryota > Fungi > Chytridiomycota > Chytridiomycetes > Spizellomycetales > Powellomycetaceae > Fimicolochytrium > Fimicolochytrium jonesii. Next base: position 280,044 of record NW_026515677.1, read on the forward strand.
GGAATGTGCATGTGCGGGCGTTGTTGACGCTGCGGCTGGCGAGGGACGTTGGGGCCTGGATATATTGGCGCCGGTGGTGCGTAGTATTCTTGCTTGATTGGACGCATTGCGTAGTGGGCTATTGGAGACTTCATGGTTGCGACGATTGTTGCGACGATGGATGCGAGATGTGTTACGAGTCTTCGGTAAGAATTGCAATATATCTGTGCACTCCGGTAATGGCTCAAGCAAAGGTGTGTATGCAGGCAATGCTGTTCTGGCAAGACGGGACCTGGACGCAAGACCGTTTCCTTTATATACTGGCCACCCCAGGGATCCCATCCTTTTTCTGGGCTGTCAAATGTCCCTATCACGTCTGATCTTTTCGGAGGGAGCATACGTAGTAATCTGCCCCCCGACGTGATGATGCAAGCTCGTGAGTCGTGTGTGCGTATTCTCCGGGGCGTATAAAAAAAAAACGTTCGGATCTGAGAGTGTCTTGCCCAACAGTCGGACCTTGACCCCCTTTGCTATCGGCCTTTGAAGAGGTGTGTGAGATCTAGTCAGTAGGCGGATTGTGCCATCATCGTTGGTTATCGCGACGCGCCCCGTCCGAAAGCGCGGCTCCAACCAGATCTAAAAGCACGCGATAGTCACGCTATGGCCCGGAGTTCAAGGTTTTGTTCTACCGCCGTGCACGCACCCACAGGGCAAACGCATCCGGCTTCACATGCCAGCAGATCTGACATGAGGAGCCAGGGGTCTGTCTGCCTTAGGAGGTTGTTGCCCACGTGGTCCAGTTACAAGCGGAATGGTCAGTCACCGATTTATGAAAACGATCGATGCTTGGACCCTTGGATTCGCGGAGGTTGGCTCCCTTTGTTTCCGAGTCCTAATCTGCACGTGCTGCGGACCAAATGCCCCTCGTTCGTCCCTGCTTGCGTGCGTTTTGCTTGTTGACCTGCACGCAAATGCCACTTCTGGAACGTGATGCTGAATTTGAAGATAAAACTATCCTGGCGCAAACACCCCTTGTGCAAGACCCCGCGCAAGATTAAAAGCGCGTTCAAGAGGCCGAATACCGTTCGACCGTGAACAGATCTTGGAACAGTCCTGGCGACTCAGCGAGAGACACAAGCGCATGATATGGTGCTACGCTCGAACCTTCGAGTCTCGGGCTCCGGCCACCAAAACGTGGCCGAAGCTGGCATGGAACTGGATCTGGATGGGGATGTGGAGGGAGCGCGTCAGACCAACGGCAACAGCAACGTACCATTTGGCAGGCGGCATGTGTCGGAGATGCTGGTTACCATGGCTATTGGCGGTTGTGTGTCTCCCATTACAACTCCAGTCTGGGTGGTGGCTGCGAGCACTCCAAGCATTCAAGTCGATGCATCTGGACTTTGGACTGCGATGTGTCTAGACTCTACAGTATGAGATCTACGTACATACATGCATGCGCACATCAGAGTCCCGAGCAACTCCTATGTATATAAGCCCCACACCTTCTGGCTGTCCCCCTGTCAGCGCAGGCGTCTTCACATGAAGATACACCGCGCCGAAATAGCTCAGACATCTTTGTTCTTCCAACTGTACATCGCCGTGTCGCGTTCTGAATATTCAGTTTCGAAAGTTTGAAGTCGAATGTTGCTCAGCTGCTCCATCGCAAGGGAACGGCGACCCAGATTCATACGTAAGCTCCGGCGATAATCCTCTCGACGTAGACGTGTGCGAGTGCGAGGTCAGGCCATGCCAATGGATAGCGCCTCCCGCAAATCTTGCCCTTTTCACCGCAGATATTAGATACCGGCATACGGCTGCTAGGGTACTGTATTGTGTATTTCGCGCGGGAAACGATGTATCAAGAGATATGGCGAGCGCCGAGCGGCACGAGGCAGGGCGGGCAGCGATGAACTGCTCCTTGGCATGTGGTTGTGGGATAGGCAGACAATTTCGTGAAAACTCCCTGATGAACTGAACTCCATCGAGTGAAAGCGAGGGATGTCGGCTAGGCTCGCTAGGCTCCAACGGCAACTTATGTTTGGCAAGTGCTTTGCGATCTCAGCAAGCACGGCGATTAATCTCGTCTTGACCGTTCTTGTTCGCGTCGCCGTTCTCCCATCCTTATCTCCTTGTTCACGTACAGCATTCGACTTTCTCGTTGGAATCGGGTTCAGAGGAAAAGGCACGAGTAAGGGAGGGGCCTAGGTTTATGCAGTGGATTCTGCGGGGCGGGCAAGGGAGCGAGAGTAGTGGTTGTCCGGCATTCTGATAAGCTGCGTCTAGCTGCGTGTTGAAGGGATAGAGTGTGCGATGTGCGGCGGATGGGAAGTAGGATTGGAGAGATTGCGAAGGGGCGGGAGCAAGGCATACGAACCCGTAAATAAGAATTCTTCAATTCCGACTCAATCTGTCCATCTCCTCATGGAGGTCGGAGGCGGGTTGCCTTTGCGTCCAAGAAAGGTCCACTGAATATGACACATTCATCTTCCGCTCCGTCACACGGCCTACTAGTACAGTACAAGTTTTTCCCATCCTACCCATGCCCTCTACGATATCGCGAGGATCACTCACTCCAAGTGAGTACCTCGGAATCACGCTTGGGTGTATAGAGAGGCACGGGTATCGTTTTTGAGCCCATCCGCATCTACTCAATCCACAAGGTTTGGTGATTGGATCGTGAGAGTTTCAGAGGGGAGGCCACTTCGCGAGACTTTCTTCGGGTAGGCTTTTGTCGACATTGAGAGAAGCTGCTGAAAAACGAATGAGACAGATCGAAAGAGCAGCTTTTGGAGCACATTACTGTATGTCCTATGGCTGTTAGGGTCTACCGTCTACTGTCCTTTTCCGCTGAGATTGTGGTGTTCTAACCAGCAGGGTGCTGGATTAAGGAGTTCGACACGGCCTAGCCAATCTTGACGCCACATCTGGGTGCAGATGTGCTTCAATCAGTAGCTCACTCCTTTCCGTATATATGCTTCGGGCGGTGCACAATATTTGTCTGTCCCTTCAAACTTCACCTCCTCTAACTTCTACATATTGCGTATGTCATCTCAGCGTGCGGAGTAAACGCGATCGAAATGACACTTTTCGCGGAGGCAAGGCGCAGCAGAATGACAGTTCCCGATCCGATTTCGACAACACCACGAGGGCTGATGTCATACCTGGTTTTTTGCCGCCGGACAGATAATTCGATCCCTTCCGTGCAGAATGAAAAGGGCTCTCTGGAGTCTCGAAAGTCAGATCGCTTGCGACGCCGGACCTCCGAGATACGTAGGACGTACGTGGCCCTCCGTGGTTTTCAACGGTGGATCAGCCGCATGTCGCATACCCCGCACACTCCATGATTTATGGTCGCCTGTCGAACTGCCTGTCGATCCGATCGAGCCCGATGAAAACATGCATTCCCCATCTTCCTGCTCCTTTTTGCGGAAGTCCGACTGCGATGGAGCCAACCTGGAAAGTGGAGATGTGTATGTAATGTTGGTGATGGGAAGCACGTACCGTATATAAGCAAGGTGGCAGCCAGAGCCATGTCCGCGATAGCTTGACGTCCAGATCCACACCCATATACCGCATCCACAGCGCAGCATTTTGAGAAGAGGACCGCAACAATGCACGAGATGATTGCCGTGCAACACGACGAGGAGCACGCTCCCGACAGACCCCAACGGCAAGAAAGCCTCATCTCCAACAGTAGCGTGACCATCGACATCCCATCGGTAGAGCAGCCCAAGACAGGAGATGAACGCCCTCCATCCGGTCGGACCGTTTCGGAGGACAGGGACGCTGAAGATGATAGCCACCTGAAAGGAGGGATGGAAATCTATTGGGAAGATATCCGATATGGCGTGTCTGTTGGAAGCGGAAAGACGAAAGGGACGAAGGAAATTCTAAAGGGGGATACGGGCCGCGCGAAGCCTGGAGAGGTTCGTAAACTAGAAAGTGAAGGTCATCACAAATCTCCGTGGCTCAACTCTTGCCCCGCATCCAGCTCATTGCAATCATGGGCGGATCTGGAGGGGGCAAAACAACTTTGCTCAACATGCTGGCAGGCCGTGTCCCTGTCGGTAAACCGACGGGCATCATCTTGGCGAATGGAAAGATCCGCGAGAAACGCAAATGGAAGCGGACGGTCGGTTACGTTGAGCAAGAGGATCTGATGTACGAGAACCTGGTACGTCAACGGCTTGCCATGCTCGATCAATGTTGCCGACACTTGCTGACGATAGGTATGGATGCGTAGACGGTGCGAGAGACATTAATGGTCGCCGCGATGCTCCGACTGTCGTCCCGAAAATACAAAAAGGAGGAGAAAATCCAACGCGTGGAGAAGATCATGGAAGATTTGGGCATTTCGCATATCGCGGACTCCCGGATTGGGAACTCAACTAGGGGAGGGATCTCGGGTGGGGAGAAGAAGCGTGTATCCATCGGGATCGAGCTCGTGACAGATCCGGCCGTTCTTTTCTGCGGTGAGGAACAGCATTCCGGTGTTCGGCTCAATGAAGTGAGATAAATGGCTAAGACTGTTTTCCCACTAGACGAGCCGACAACGGGTCTGGACGCGGCAACGGCGAACCACATCTGCGATATGCTCAAACGCCTGGCCAGGAAGACTGCCAAGACCATCAGTATGTGTCGCCATCCTTCTGTGCTCAGCGTTCGCCGACCTCTGTACGCGCTCTTGACTGACTTGAACCATAGTTATCACGATCCACATGCCTCGCGAGACGATTTTGGACATGATCGACAAGGTCGCGCTGATGTCTAAAGGACGGATGGTGTGGTTTGGACCCGCATCAGATGCCTTGGAGCACTTCGAGTCGCTCGGCCATAAATGCCCAGAAAGGACGAACCCTGCTGATTGTGAGTAACCTGCGTGATTCACCGGGAACGCAGTCAGCGCTGACGAGTGTTCCCTCAGTCTTCCTCGACCTCATCCAAGTCGATCAGCGCGACGAGGAGTCGAAAAAGACGGTTGAGAAGCTGGTTGAGGAGTGGAAGAAAGTGGAGAAGAAACACATCCCCCCCATCAAGGACAATGAGCGGGACAAGGCTGAAGATCAGCAGAACGCTCAAAAGAGCAAACAAGGGCGCCAAGAGTTGTCCAAGAAATGGGACGATGGAGAAGATCAATTCGGAGCGAGTTGGTTCACTGAATTTACGGTGCTTCTGGAACGGAATTTCAAGGTAGGAAAGCAATTTCCCTCTTTGCAATCAAAAGAACAAGAACTGAGATCATGTATTCTTGCCAGCAAATCCTGCGAGACAAGACGATTCTCGTTTCCAGCCTGGCGCAACAAATCCTCATCTTGCTGATGATCGGATTGGTCTTCCTGCGGTTGAAGAAAGACCAAGCCGGGGTCCAGAATCGCATCGGTGTTTTGTTCTTCATCTGTATCAATCAAGTGAGTTCCGTCCGCAACCCTGGGTTGATACAATCCGTGAAATGATAACTAAGGCCGGTTGTATCAGACATTCTCCTTCTTGATGCCCATCATCACGTAAGTGCCGTTGATTCTCTCAAGGGTTGATGTGTTCGACTCCCAGTATTGCTCATCTGACCTGAACTTGCACCTGTTGCGTGCTATAGTGTTTGGCCGCTTGAGCGACGCATCATTCTTCGCGAGCGAGCGAGTGGAACGTACAGGACTACCTCTGTGTATCTCGCCAAGGCCGTCTCCCAAATGCCCACCGCGTTCGTGTTTTCGCTGGTCTTTGCAATCCCTGTGTATTGGATCGTGGGGCTGCATGCAAATGGAATCCGATATGTTCTTTTCCTGGTCATCACTGGTTAGTTTCATTGATAATATTGAATGCTCAGCCTATTCGACTAAACGTTTATTATACACCAGAGTGCCTCGTGTTCGCTGCCCAATCGCTTGGAATGCTCATCGGATCATCTGTACCCAACGTGCAAATGGCCCAAATCTTTGGACCGTTGGTCGTGGTCACGTTCGTGGTTTTCGGAGGAAACTTCGCAAATCAGGACTCTATCACGCCCGTCTTGCGCTGGATCCAATGGTTAGAAGGCTACGCAGAGGGAGTCTCTTCTCGGACATGCACTAACCGCGGTCGTCCTTAGGATATCTCCCATTCGTTATGCATATGGAGCCTTCATGCAAAACGAGTTCAACGGACTCCAGTTCGAGTGCGGAAGCTCTTCAGGTGGAGCAGGAGGGGGCCGCTCATGCTCCCCGGAAGGGGAGAGTGCCGTCAGTGGCATAGGATTGGTAAGTGAACAGTGTTCTCGCTGATTTACTCGGAATCTCGCTAATGCCATCGCATGATAACAGGACAAACCAGGAGTTGGCATTTGCATTTTGCTTGTGATTTGCCTTGGGGTTGTCTTCCAACTCGCCGCATCACTTATGCTGCGTCGCACCACGGCTCTCAGGACCATCATCATTTAAGTTTACACATATGCACCATAGCATGCTCAATTTTGTTTCAGGACCTTTTTTTGTGACAATTTTTGTGACAATTTGTAAGCCATGTAGCTATTCTACAGCGATCTGTACGGTGTAGGGGAATAGAAAGTACTAAGCCATCCCAGACTCTCGATCTACGTTGCCCTTCTTCCCAATCGGATAGAGATCCGGCATGGCTTCCAAAGAAGCACCCGTTTGTGTGCCCGCCGTTGCTTGATTTTCAGGATCGGTCATTTGCTTCTTGAGCCAGTCGGAGATAGACTGTTTCACGCCCGTGTAGAACGTGTCCCAGTATGCGTCGCGATAGAGTAAAATCAACTGAATGCATCGCATCGTTGCCCAAATGATGCCTAGCGCAAACAGTCCAGAGCGAGGGCTGATGCGATCTGCTCTGGCCTCCTCAGCGATGACATCTCCCACCGTCGCTTGACAAACACCCTCCTTGCGCAGGATGCATTCGCCTGTATCGGCCGCATTGGTGCGCACCAGAGCTGAGAGAGCCCAGTATGTTGGGTTGAGGTACTGCGCCCACGCGATACCATCATAGATGGCCGCGTCCCCCTTCTTGATCCAAATGCCACTGACGATGGCCAAAACTGCCTGACTGAAGAAGGCGACGCTTCGCGCTTCCGGCCTTGCGAGCCGGGTGCAATACACGAGGGTGAAGAGCGTGGTTGTGCAGTTGTAATAGACGACGAATAGGATCATGGCCGTGCCGATGCGAATGGGGTCAGGGTTGCAGCCGAGAATGAAGTAGGCGGAGATGACGGCGATGAAGCCTTCCATTGTCGCATTGGCGGTCTCGTACACGAGGCGGTGGACGAAGAATGTTATTGCGGCAACGGTACCATTTTGCGAATCGAAGTTGTATATGTCGCGATCATCGTAGTAATCGAACGAGATGTGGATGTTCTTCAGGGCGGGCAAACCGATGCATGCTAAGAAAGAAACAGCACATGAGTGCATGCTTCAATCGAGAGATTCCAGGGGGACCACACACACATACCCAATGCCAATCCCTTCGTTTGAAGGACCAATGAGAGCACATCTGTGCCAGGACGGCGTTGCAAAAGCGACAGAATCAGCACTCCACAGGCGGAAACAATCATCATATTGAATTTCCGAAGAATCGGCCGTGTCGCCCACCATCTGCCCGTGACGATGAGAACCTGGAGTGCTACAGACGGCCGGGGAGGTGCCACCTTCTTGATGGCTTTCGCGTCCTTGTTATAACTGAGGAGATCAAGAGACTGCGACGTACTTGTGGACGGTTCGATCACACTCCGTTCTCCATCCGCACTGGGTGAGTTAGCGTCCATCGCGAAAGATCGCATGGTAGTGCCTATCTCTAGGCGGTCCTGCCAATCTGGCTTCAAAATGAAAACTCCGTTGGCCCCGGACGTCGCACGGAGCAAGGGCTCCGAGGCTCGTCGAGTGGCGCCTTGCAGGGGAACAAACACCCTGCCGCCCTCCACAACCGTCCATTTCTTTGCAACCTCCAGCGTTTCATTGAAGATATCGGTGTTCCGTGTGGTCGAAACACGGCCATTTGCCGGCTGCGGCGATCGGGATGTCATATCCTCCACTGATCCGACATCGATGGCCGTTGGTTGCACTGGCGGTCTCCCTTCCGACACCTTGGCGGCAGTATTTGCTTCTTCCTCATCAATCACGTCAAGAGGAAACCATTGCCGTGCAGCCCAAGCGGAATCAATCGGTTTGATTGTACTCGCGACGTCCAACACCAGATCGGCAGGATTGGCGCGGTCAGCGCCCTCGCCATCTTCTCTTGAGACAATGTCGCTCCCCACAACGGAAGTTCCTTGGCGATGAACGGCGGCGTCTTCGATGACATTGTCGGTTCCAGCTTCCCGAGCCTCGAGCCGTGTGCGCAACTTCTTGAAATGCTCCACCGACTCATCTGGTGGCCCGGAAAAGAGCAGCCGACCATGCACCAAAACAGTCACTTGATCGAAAAGCGCAAACATCTCCGGTCGCGGCTGATGAATAGAGCAGATGACAGTGTAACCTTGAGAACCCAATTCGCTCATGGCCTTGGCAACATCAAGGGAGGATTTGGCGTCTGCCGAAAACAAGTCAAAGCGCTGGCCAGTCGGCTTATGCAGAACGTCTGCTCTTACCTAGGCCCGACGTAGGCTCATCGAGGAAGATCACGCTAGGTCTTTTCAGCATGGCCACTGCGATGGATAACCTCCTCATTTGACCACCAGATATTCCACCTTTGTTTGCCTCCGGCCGTTGAATTACAACATCTGCGCATGGAAGCAGATTCAGCAATCGCAGCAGGCGATGAACTCGGCGAACTTTTTCGATATTGGGGATCGTTGGAGGGAGCTGTCACGTTAAACTCGATCAGCGCTACAACGCATATGGCTGACATTCGCAGGTTTGCTCTACCTCAAGCATTGCGTTGAACATCATGACTTCGCGCACGGTCAACCCATAGTATGGCGCATCGTGTTGCGCAACAAAGCCGGTCATTGCGCGGAACTTCTGGGCAGTAATATGTGACAAAGGTCTACGGCGATACAGAATGCGCTCTTCAACACCTGCGCCTGCCTTGAGCCTTCGTGTCAACTGCAATCGACCCACATCAGCACATTGTCAATGGAAGGAGATACACAGGGTACACATCACTTACGAGACTCAATAGGGTAGTCTTGCCAGCCCCACTCGGTCCCATGATCGCAGTTACGGATCCAGGTCTACAGGCGATAGTCACATCATCTAACAATCTTTTCCCATGGACAGAGTCCCCTGCTCTGTAAGTCACACTACGACATTCCACTAATACAGGATCTGGTCGCTCTTCCTCATATATACTCTGCTTCCTCTTGGAAACAGCACTAGCCAGCTTGCTCACCAATCCCACTTGAGTCTCGTCCGCGGCCCCAGATTTCATGAGCATACTCTGATTCTTCTTCAGAGTTTTCACCGCGCTGGACATTTCCGCTTCATCGAACTCGACCGCACGGTGGATCCGCTGCAAGCGTTGCCGAAGTAGTAAGCTTCCAACTATCAAGCATGCTTCAATGATCACAATGGTGACCAGTAAAGCCATGGTTACGACGACCACCGTTTTGGTGAGGCCGGCGGAGTCTCGCTTCCGCGCGGCTACAGTCGCGGCATCGTCAACGGGCGCATACTGATATCCCACGTTATCCCATTTACGACATCGTGTCAATGATGGGTGTCTTGATTCCATTACTGGTTGATACACTGCCTCACTGGCTTTTGGTGCGGGGAACCGGAGAATCGGAAGCATGGCAGCATTGGCGCCCACAGATGTCCAGGCGGGCATGTTTGTAGATGGTGCGAGTGGGTCTCGACCGCCCATGAAATCCGACAAGTAAGACCGGAAGGATGAAGTGACACTCTGGGACAATGCTGGTAAAATATCTTGTTAGCTAGAACAAGCCGGGAATGTGTTCTACCACATCAACCCTTACAATCACCCGGTGTCCTGAAGAGATAGCTTAAGTCCGTTGTGTGACAAGCATTTCCATCGCAAATGTTTCCAATCGCTTCGTCACTTCCCCCAAGCCATGGTGCTTCCAAAATGTACGCCCACACGCGAGCGGTAGACGACGTCGCTTGTAACACTTTCCGCTGTGGGCAAAGGAATATCCAGTCGGACGTCATCTGCGTGAGGACCGGCTTCCGCGACGCTAGGTACCCCGGGCTGTCAGCATCGTAGACATTGCGGAGGACCTCGTCATGCGGGGTGTATATTGCTTCCCTTTATGAAGAACATCACGATTTAGTCAGGATTATATGACCTTGAGTCCGAGATATGCGCACGTACATGATCACATTGAAAAGCGGGGTGCTAAGATTCCCTGGATTCGCTTTGTCAATCATCAGCCAAGTTTCATTCGAGACACCTCCAATCTGAGCGCCATCAAGGATTGGAATTGACTTAGCATCGATGAAAATCATCTCATCACAAAGGTTCTGACACTATCGGCTTACCACTATCCGGAGGCCGCCAAGCAGATCATCTCGACCGAGAACATCATACGGGTTCATCGTGATATCGACCCCGTCCACGATGGGTGTCATGTCTCCTAAAGAAACGCCTGACAACGTCCTGTAGTCCGAGTCTGAGGCATCCGCATTTGCAGTCAATATGTCTCGCATGGAGTGAAGATTCAGACAAGATCTTGAAGAGCAACCGAGCTTCTTAGCAACGGCAGCTGCTTGTGCGCGACCCCGTTGGGAGGTGCGAAGGCTTAGAGCAGGGGGAGACATGAGAATTATGTTCTTGATAGTCGAGCGAACTGACGGCTGCAGTAGTTGCAGTAAAATAGATTGCGCCCCTGCTGACTGTCCTAGCAACGTAACGTCTGCGGCATTGCCGCCGAAGGAGGCAATGTTGGTTTGCACCCATGTCAAAGCCGCCCGTTGGTCCAGAATCCCAAAATTCACTGCTGAGGGGGCAGTATCGCTGGGATCAACACCGGCGAAATCAAAGAAGCCAAAAACCGACAGGCGGTAGTTAAATGTCACCACTACAACCCCCAGCGCAGCGGCCAATTCCGCACCGTCATAAGCAGTCATCCCAGCACCACCGATGTCGAAAGAGCCCCCATGAAAGAAAACGAGAACCGGAGTTTGTGGATTGCTAAGCGGTGTCGACGTGGTCTGGATTTTTGATGAGTCGGCTGCAGGCGTCCACACATTTAAGAACAAGCAGTCTTCGCCAATACTGTCCGGACACAGAACATCCTGGCATATCTGCGGACAGCTTTGCTTGAACTCGAATGCTTCGAGAGGAGATATCCATGGGGTCACCACTGAGGGTGCCTCCCATCTCCCAGCTTCTGCAAATGGGATTCCAAGGAAGGCGAAATTTCCCTTTGTGCTAGTTCGTCCGGTCACAGGACCTGTAGGCGCCAAGACGGTGACGGCGTGAGTATGGACGCTGAAGACAGCGCTGGAGATCAGCAGAATATAAAGTTTGGATAGCATCCTGGCGCTGTAACGTCTACAGATGGATGTTCCAGTGATTGGGATGTCGTAGGCGTTTGCGCATCATCTCTTATATACGACATTCGCCTCGAGTTGCCCGTTGACGCAAGCATATGACCATCGTGCGACGCTCTCATTATAACGAACGTGCGTTTGAAGGGTTAGTTGTGCAATTTATATTTGCGTTACTTGCGTTGTTTGCGTTGACGGACCACCTCGAAAGTCGAATACATCTGTGAGTGATTGACGGAGAAACCTGGGCAAAAGAGGATAATATCAATTTGGCGGAGACTGAAGGCTTTGACTGACGAGAAAATTCGACAGCGCGTTCTCCGAGCCGTCATTCCGAGCCCCTCTTTGGACTGCTCACGAAGAACGAGTGAATCCTTAAAATGCTTATATTCAGAACACAAGGCTACTATGTACATAAGCTACATGCGCTAAAGAGGAGGAATAAGACACAGGAGCTTTAAACCGTACACGTACACATAAACGGTACCATGGCAAGTGCTTTGCCTAATTTCATAGGAACGGCCTAGCAAAGCCCAAAATTGAGCCAGATGGCGGAGGCGACTCGGTCTCGCCCATTGTGGCTCATACAACATACGACAACCAAACCTATTTCTTTAAAACGTTACGCCAGTAATTACGAAGCTGCACTGCCGTCCGGCCTTGAGAAGCGTTGAATTCTTGCTCGATGGTACTCCAGTTCCCAGTTTCCCCATATTTGTGCACAAGCTCTCGTAGAAGGGTTTTGGTATTGTCAGTCCAACCAAACTTCTTAGCCTGATGATATGAAGCTTGGAATTCAGAAGTCCGAAACCGAAGCAGTCAGCGGGTTGAAAAGTACCTTTTCCTTGTCTCCATCTTTGTCGCTTGTATTGCCTTCCATTTTGGGGAGTGGCTTGCCTTTCTTTTTGCCAGCAGTCATCTATGGAGAACAGAGTATCGACCGGTAAATTGATACAACATCGTTATATATAGGAGGAAGATCCAGCTGCGTGCCATACCTCCTTAGCATTATCAGGATCTGCGCGACGTTTCTTTGAGGGACTACTGGTCAGTTGTAGTTTATGCTGTTCCAGCTCTCCATCGGATTCAAGTTTGACCTTGGCCATGGGAAGGGTCAAAATAGTTCTTATCAATTCACTCGATTGGTGGGGTCTGCTAGGTAGGTAGTGAAGCTTGTGAGAGAGAGTTCCGAAGGCAGACGGGAAGGTTCTGCCAGTTCCCGCTTGAAACAGTTGCGTGTCCTGGAAAAAGTGCACACTTCAGAAGTTGTCAGAAACGCACTGTCGACAGTCATTTCAGGAGGGCCTTACAGAATCTTATTAAATCCATTATAATGATAAATACAAGTTGCCCCCACGCCATCACTGTACATAGCCGGCAATCCCACCGTCTCTAATCAGTCTGGCATAGCAGACAAACCCCCCCTAATGTCCACTTTTGAGGCCTTTCCTTGGTTTTCAAATTGAATGTCCAGATGAAGGTTGGACCTCTTTGCCGCGTTCGGTACACAGGGCATTCATAAACGCCCTTCGTATCTTTCTTGTCGATTGGTATGGCTTTGATATAGATGACGGGCATTGCGGGCGTGAGCTCTTTGAGCAAACTCTCCTGAATGAGACCCGTGTTGGTGTCCCACCGGGCTCCCTCCATGAACATGCCATGGATGTACGCGCCTTCACGAGGCGCTCCGGAGAACTCCTCCTTGGCTTTCTTTGTGATATCGACGGAAAGTACCATACGGTCGAGTGGCCATTCGTTTTTCCTCGCAGTCGTTTGCATGATGGCCGTAAGGAAAGATTGCGGGTTGAACAGGCCAGGCAGCCAAACAACAGCCGGCAGCTGGAACTCTGACACCCAGCCTTCCAGCTCTTTGATTCGTTGAAGAAGATCTGCGTACCACAAGGCAAGCCCTTGTAGCGATGCGTATGCGAGCTTTTCCCAAGAAATGGGTACCGTATTCAAGTAGATAGAGTTCATCAACGCCTCCATGTTTTCAGTAATTGTCAAGTCACCCTTGAGACCGAGTTGTAGCTCTCGTAACGAACGACGAATCTCGTTGGTTAGCGTCGACATTCGATCGCATTCTTGCAATGCAACGGATATGTAAGGTGTTCGTTCCTCGACCTTGGCCATCAATTCCGGCACGTTGAATGGATCAGGGAGCGACCCGAGAATCTCTTCAATGACTTGGCCAACCTTCTCCTCCTTGCTGGTTGCCAAACCACCACCAGTGTCCTTCGGTTGCATTTCCAAAATCGTTCGGAATAGAGTATCAGCACTCTTCGTCAGCACACCAATTTCCGCATTCGGATGTAAGCCGTAAAGGTAGGGTGATTCTGGTGGAAGGTTTTCGTCGATGTACTTGTGGTAGTCTTTGAGATCGGAAGTAGGGGGCATCGTGAATCCAGGTGCAAGCTCGAAGCTTCCTTCAAACATGTCTGGCTGAATATATGTGTCCAAGTAGGACGAGCAGAGCAGACGGTCCCAATCGTCTGAGATATGTCCTCCATACATGATGTCTCCGAACATGTATCGCAGATCTGTCCATGGAACCTTCGCGAAGGTCTCAAGGTAGTTGTAAAGGACATCGGCAGAAATCGTTAAGTCACCAGTGCTGAAGGGATACGCCCTATTCCACCCCTGTGTTCCGAATTTCCTCCGTTCCAAAATGGCCGCATGGAAGTAGCAGAGGACGAAGAGAATTCCTCTGAACTCCGCATCTTTCGAGCATCGTTCTAACGACTCTTGCGTGAAGTTGTCAAGTGCCCTGTGGACGTTGGCTTGCATACCCGTAGGTGGCTCGTTGGTGATCTTGACTGACGCCTGCAGAATGGATGTCGGAATAATGTGGTACGCAGGATCGCCGGCGGGCTCGGCTGAAAGGAAGACTCGGAAGTCTGGGTGCGAGCCGGTGGACAAAGCTTCAAGTTTCTTCTCGAGGACAGGTAACCACTTTGCAACCAGATGGATGTTCTCCAACATGACCCATCCGCCTTGTTTGTAAGCGAGTTCGAGCTTTTGCTCGGCAATAACCTCCTGTCCTTGCCCTAAGGACACGTAGTGGTAGTTTCCGTTGTCTTCACCTACTCCGAGGGTTCGTCCGTGAGCTTCGACTTCCTTGACTGGATCTACACCAGGAGAAAGGATAAAGAAGATCGGTGTCGCAGGGCCTGATTCCTCGTATGACTTCGTTAACGGAACCCGAGATGTGTTGATGTATTTCGGGCCCATTTTCGCGGCGATGAAGTTCGATATCGCATATGTCATACGATCCGGACGGAGACATCTCAGGATGCAAAGTTTCTCCAAGGCTGTTTTGTTCTTCCACTCTTGAGGCAATTTCTCACTTTCAGGAACTTCCAATTCGCAATACTTCTTCCACTGCTTGGAACCTCCCTCGATATCCGAGGAGAGTGACCGGAATACCTCCATGTTTGACAAAGCTTTGACCAGCCCCCACGAAGAGTCCGAGAGCCAGTCAAACGGGCTTTTGACATTCACTACCCGAGGTCCCCGCAAGAGGAAGTCGAGCTCGGGCAAGTCCATGTCTCCCTGGCTGATGAGGATTTGGAAGGTCATCTGAGCCAGGAAAATTAGCTTGTCTCTCTCAAAGAGACCTCTCGTGGTATATATGAACACCATGTGGGTGATAGAGTCGATCAACGCGGTAACTCGTTCCTTGATGTCCTCACTTTTGTCCGCTCGAGAGATGGCATTTTGGAACACAACTTTGTAAGCATTGAGAGAGTACTGATACATCGGGTGAATTTGCCACAAGTCGTTTAACAAGAAGTAGAGGAGTGACGACCGAGCTGCCACAGGGCGATAGAGCTCACGAGTTTCGTTGATCTTCTTTTCCGTTTTCTTGGCCTCCTCCACTTTTTGTTCGATGTCCGTTGCGGTACTCTTCGTGATTTCGAGGTTTTCGACGAGTGCGGTGTCGCCCAAGAAGTTACCTTGAGCAGCAGAAAGACGTGACAACAACGCATCCTCAAGTTCCGTCAACTTGATTTTGAACTCGTTCTGCTGTTTCGTCAATTCGGCTTTCGTACGCTCGAGATCAGGTCGCTCAACGTTCACGACGTCAGCGAGAAGCTGGTCCTCCAAACCAGCCAGTGTAACGGTGAAGTTGATTAGCGTGGTTTGCGCCTGAATTTCTGGCGGGTAGTGCGGGTTCGGGAGCCTCGTTTGCAGAATGAGTTTGAACTTCGGATCATACTCGACTTCCTTGTCACCCATTTTGATGTACTTCCCTTTCTTGATTGTCTCGCGACCAAGTAAAGGATTCAGCACAGCGTCGATGCTTTCTTGAATATCCTCAATGAGGACGGTGTCTCCGCTGGAGACCGCCTTTTCAATCGCATCCAAGTAACCCTTGTGACCAAGACGAACGATCTTTAGACCAGCTCCTTCCCGGTTCTTGATCCAGACCACTCCTTGCAACTGAGGATCAATAATCAGTGGCCAACGCTTACAGCTGGTTACCATGGTTGCATTTTCGAGAGACACACGATCGCTTGGAAGGCCTTCGTTGTTCCACTTGGCAATCTCGGCGCTCGACGTCAAAATGTCCAGTGGATCTAATCCTTCAGAGAGAGGTACTTTGTGCGGGTTGCTCGGATCGGTCAGGTATTTCAGCCAGTAATCTTGGAGCAGCTCCTCTCGGTAGCGCTTGCTGAAACATCCAACGTAGGAAACGAAAGCCGCAGACATCAGCACATCACCAGCGAGGGTCTTCTCCTGTTCCTTAAACTTGGCGACTGCTTCATTCCAACGAACGTTTTCGGATGCCAGACCTCCTACGAGACGATTCGCAAGAACGATAGTCTCTTGCGTTGCCCTAGCCTCCTCCTCACAAGCAAGCTTGTCAGCAGTTGCCTTTTCGAACTGCGCCGTCAGCTCCGCCAAATTCCTGTCGAGCTCGGCAATCTTGCCTTGGATTTCGGCCAAACGGGCTTGAGATTCCCGCAGGGTCTCATTCGCCGCCTCCAACATCTTGCGTTTGGGCTCCACTTCCCGGTAGGTATGGTAGTAGTTGACAATGTTCACTACCCATGAACAAAGACCAGCAGCAGCGATGGATTTTGACTTCATAAATTCCTCGTTAAAATTAGGATTGGACAAATACGGCGCTAGTGCGTCCAGATTGGAACTGTCGATGTTTTCTTTGTCGAAATTGATCAGACTTTCCAAGAAAGCGTCCACCTTCGCCATCATATTCTTCGAAGCTTTCCACGACCTATCCTTCGCAATTTTTCCAGCGGGACTCAGCAAAATCATGACTGCCGCTGCGGTATCAACGACTTCTTGGGATGGCGAACCGAAGGATTTCAGTTCCGTCAAATTGGCCTTGTTGAGCGTGTTCAAGGCGTTAGCTGCGGCTGCCAATGCAGGTTCAGCAGCTGCTAAATCCTTTTCGGCGTCAGCCTGCTTTTCCTGAACTTCCTTGGTGATAGCATCGACCTTTTTCTCTTCCTCTGCGGCAATGGCCTTCTCTTTGTTCACTTTCTCAGTGTCGACACCAACGCGCTCGATAAGACGCTCGGCTTCCTCATTCTTGCTCTTCAACTCGACTTCCTGCGAGGCGAGTTTCGCTTTCAGATCGGCTACTTGAGACGCGGTACTTTGCAGTTTTGTCAGGCCGTTCTCCAGACGCTCCATGCTCTTTGTAAGAGCCCTAGATTTCTGCTCCAGCATCTCCTTGTAAAGTGAGATCAAAGCCAAGAACGATTTTGGCGTGGTGTAATTGTACCGCTTCTCATTCACATGGTACTTCTTTGAGACGGTGTTAACACTCTGATGTGCGAACGCCATGAAGCGAGTGACTGGCAGCTTCAGGTCCTCGGGTACGAGTTCACTTGTAGCGATGAATCTCGTTGCCACGGACTGAAGAGCTTCTTCGGGCCATTCGTGGAACCAGTCAATCATAGTGCAATTGACAATTGCAGGGAATTTGCGGCATCGAGAGCGAAGCGCGTTCCCGACCGGAGAGAAGCAGAGTACGACTTTCAGATTCTTGCGGACGGCTCTGATGAACAGATCCCAGCACACTTCACGAGTATCCACTAGGCCTTGTGACTTTGCTTCATTTCGCATGCCGTTGATGATCGTTTCCACTTCATCATCTGGGAATAGACCGGGAATGTTTCCACTAGCTAACATGTCGTTAATCAGAACCAAGAACTTTTCATCCGCAATCTGGGAGTCCGTCAAGAGGAACATAATTTGAACCTTCTTCAAACCGGTTTTCTGGTACAGAACCGCAAGGTCCGCCTTTAGATCGTTCACGGAATAGCCCTTCTTCAGAGTGATTTGGAATACCTCCATCTGGCTGATAAATGCAGCCAGACGAGCCAACGATTGTTTTCCGCTTCCTCCCACACCAACTAACAGCGCATTTCCGCGTGGAGATTCCAGGATACGGTTGATGCGACAGACGTGAGCCATGGCGTCTTCGAAAAGCACCAGGTTCATGGCGGCATTGACTTCATCATACTGCATCTGCGCCTCGTCAAGGAGCTTTTTCAAAGCCGGCCAATCCTTCAGTTGACCGTATTTCGATTCCCCGATACCAGAAGCAAAGTGGGTGAAAAGGATCGGTTCTGCATTGATGGCGGCTTGATCCATGTCCTCGAAAGTCTTCTTCACCACTTCCTGTTGGAACTTCTGCAGCTGTTGTTGATCTGCATCATCCATCTTGTCACCGTACGTACGCGATGTCTCGTGAAGGAATAGCCGAACCAAGTCGATGGGCTCCTTCAGCGTATCTTTGTTCGAAAATAAGAGACCTTGGAAAATATTCGACAAGTCTCGCAGATTGAAAATGTAGTGGAACTTGACCGCTGAAGGCAAGAACGTAGCGGCAACCTTCTTGTGCAAAAGCAACGATCCGGCGACAAGCTTCTCCGCCAGTCTCTGGATGTTGTTGGGGAACTGTTTCAAGTGGCCAGAAAGGATCTGGAAATAGATACTCTGCAGCGAGTCAACACCTGGGAAATTGACCGCAAATGTTGCAAAGTGCCTTTGTAACCGCCCCGAAATGGTGAAACTTCCGGCGGTGGGGTTCATACACGCCACATACTGGCAGTTGTGGATTTCCTTCAAAGTAAGCTTGGCTCGATCGTACCAATGCTTGTAGTCCAAATATTGCCTCAACAACGTATGTGGTGATGCGGTTCCGTATTTGTCCACTTCAGGCATGTTCAAGTCATCCAGGAAGTAGATGAGCTTTTTCGATCCAGGCGGGCCGTAGTTCCTACCAGCTTTCTTCTCAAGCGGCTTTTCCAGAATAGATTGGAGGGACCAAGCCGTCGTGTAGAAGTTGAAGGCTACATTGACGATCTGGCGATCCTCCCCGTACGAGTATAGCTTGTCTTGCATGAGAACTGTTTTACCGCATCCTGCGTTCCCCACAAGCAAGACGGGCTTTCCGTTGTCCGCTAAGACATCAAGCATATATCGCATGCGCGTTGTTTCAGGAGTATGAACGAGCACTGCGTTCAAAGGCATGTCCGCATCATACACATAGGGGGGGACCTTGTCCGTCCACGGCGCAAACCGCTTTGTCTCCGCATCGACATAGTAGTCAAAGACCGTTCCTTGAGCAGGGAACTTCACGGTCTTGAACTCCCCGTTCCACCATTTACTGAACTCCACACGATAATCCACCATCTGGTCCTGGAAGACACATCCGCCAAACGCCCAGACTGCGGCAAAGACGAAGTAAACCTCGAACCACTCCTTGTCGCATCCTTTAGGAGTGTTCTCTGGCGTCAAAAGACCTTCAAGGATATTACAGAGCGTAACAATCATGGAGAACTCCTCCACATTGGCTTGCTTGAATCTACCCGACCGGCAGGCGTCCAAGCATACATTGACGTACCGGTCGAACAAGACGCTCAAGTTCGACTTCTCGCTAGCGTCCTCGCGTTTGTCCAACCAAGATTGAACATACGGATTCCATCCCAGATCGGTCGTATTCAAATAAAGAATACCGGCTCGTGAGACCGTGGCAGGTGTTGCATATTTGAGATCCCCAATCTCGAAAATCAGACGCATGTTCGGTTTCAATGGAATACGCTCGTTACTGGCCAAAGTCAACATTTTGTTGTCATCCATGACCGTGTTGAGGGACTCAATCCAGTTCGGGTCAATGTCGCCGTCCAAAATCATCCAGCGAGGATCCGTTCCGGGCATCCCGGCAAGCTCACGCATGATGGAAGAGAATAGTCCGTCCTTCCACTCCCGAGTCGATGGGTTAATGCAACCAAATAGATCGTCCGTCGTGACGGCTTTCGGGTTGAGATCAGAGAAGACGCACTTCTTCCCGCTGTTGATGTAGGTTTTGGCCAACATCTTCCAGATCTGAGATTTGCCGGTACCTCCATTACCGATGATGAAGACACAGTGACGAACAGCCAGCAATTCTTCCAGTTGAACGACTTTGAGGACGAAGACTTCCTCAGCTTGAAGACCACTCTCGAGGGTGGCCTTGCGAATGTCCTGTTCGAGCTTTTCGTCACGTTTACGAGCGACTTCGACTTTGGGGAACAGATCGCCAATAAGACCGTGGAACACTTGCAAATCATCGGAGACAATTTTGGGCAAGTTGAAATCACGTAGTGCTCGCATGAGCACTTGATCTTCCGGAACGTTACGGTCCGCACGCTTCAAAGCACCGGCGACCACCAACACAGATTTGATCGCACGAAGACCCCAATCGTAATGATCTTGCTTCGACAGCAGCTCCTTGTTCAATTTGTAAAGGGTATTGAACTTTCTGGCCAACCCACTGGCCTCCACAAATCCTTCCGCCATCAGCATGATTTCCATGATGAGCTCCAGATTGGGCACACACATAGAACATGGCCGGAAAAGCGCTTTGATGTTCTCAGGAAGCTCGGCACGACCAGCGTAACCAGGGTTCATGGTGATGAAAGCTCCGACGGTTGGAGTGAGACTGATCTCCTCTCCCTGGAAAATGAAGCGCTTTTTCTTCGCCTTCAATGCATCCTGAATCGACTTGACCTGTGTGGCAATGACGGAAAGTACTTCCACAACAATACGGTTGAACTCATCGAAACACCCCCATGTTCCGGATTGCGCGAGTCCTTTGAAAATGTTTCCGACGGAACGGTAGTCCATTTGCTCGGAGCAGTTGAACACGTAAACCATGATTCCCAAGGCTTTGCCCAAATCCTTGGTCGTCTCAGTTTTGCCGGTACCAGCAGGACCGGCGGGCGCACCTCCCATGATCAAGTGCAAGGATTGTGTCAGTGTAATGTAGCAACGATCCGTCAGCGATGTCACGACTAAACGAGGAGTATTGCCGAGATACTCGTAGCTGTAGCGGAACGAAGCATCGCAAATGTTGATGATACAATCGGATTGATCTTCGTCCCATCGAAGACGAAGTTGCGATTGCCATGAGAACACTTGTGCGGAATCGGCTTTCTCCGCAATGAGCTTCGCAACAATGTCACGAGCGTGCACATCGAGGGTACAAACCGTCATAATCATTTGACGGTGCAGCTTGGTCAGGTCTCCCTGAATTAGCGTAATCAGAGCAGTGAGCTGGTTAACCTGCTTCTTGTAGTAGTCCTTCATGGAGTTTTCGTATCCCTCCTCCAATCGTGCGAATGTTGAATTCACTTCTGTGGTCCACCAAATTTGCGTTCCCGCAAGAGTAATCTGCGCGGGGTAGTCGAAGATCCACTGATCGCGCGGCTTCTCCTCGTAGGCGGTAACGGAGTCTCCGAGCGCAGTTCGCAGGGTCTTTCGCATCATATCCACCAATCGGTTGAGCCACACCTCAACTGGACCTGTACACTCGCAAGGTTCGATGAACTGTACGTATTCGTCTTCCCTCGAATACATTCCGACGGCGGTTTTCGTCACTTCGCCGTTGGGTCCCTTGTAGAACTCCAAAGATGCCAAACTATCGAAGAGTTTGCCCAAATGCACAGCAACCGCTTGTGGCATGTTTCCTTTCGCCAGGATATCCAACAGATCGGAGGCAGAAACGAAATAGAAACGGGGGAAAGCCAAACGCTTGGTTTCCAGGTACTCGGCGAGAGACTTCTCACAAAGGGCCAATTGCCCTTGGAGCTTTTCGAGCCGGTCGAATAAACCCTCCTTCGTGCACGCCTCGACACAATTTGGCGTCTTAGAAGCTTCCTTCATGAGCTCCTTATATGCTGCATCGATACTATCGAAACGCTTCGAGTCTTCTGGAAGCTGGGCACGAATGTCCTCCGACCCCATGAAAATGTTCTCCAAATGGGACCAAGTTTGTTGGACTTCCAACCACAACGTGATCACGGAATCCACAGTGGACAAAACATTTTGCCATTTGGTGATTTGCTCCTCGAAGTGCGCAACATATTTGGAAGTCATCATGGTTTGCAGCATGACCTGGTTGTCCTCCAATGTCTCGATAAGCTCTTCTGAACTCTTGAGTAGCGGTGTTTTCGTGCTCTCGTGTATTTCGTAAGTGAATTCCATAACACTCCATGTCTTCGAGAGGTCGTTGAGGACCTTCTCCATGGACAACTCTTTCGTCGCACGATCGACGATAACCTTCACATCGTCCTCAAACTTGTGTAACTGAAGACTGAGCAAGTCTTGGAACTTCATGTCGGCCGTCATAACGAAGGTAACGCCGGTCGTCTTCATCAGCTGCTTCCAGTGACGATCGCGAATGGCATTGCTCCTAAGCTCCCCAACAGCTCGAAGCGATGTCACCATGTCCTTCACGGCTTGATCAAGTCCCGAATAGACATCCCATCCCTTGATTTCTTTGTCCATTCGCCGCAGTTCTTTGCTCAAGTCTCGACAGTGAGTCTCCATAGCATCGGTGTCGATCGCAGTCCAAAGGGTTGTTCGCCATTGCTCGAACATGAGAGTGACTAGAGACACAACGTCCCAGACTGACTTGAGCATCCCGATGTCGCGTCGACAGTCAGCAAGCTGTCGGTAGTTGGGCACGTTCAGCTCGAAAAGTTCGCAGGACGTTCGAAGAGCCTTTGCCTCGTTCTCCATCGCCAGAACGTCGACGTGCACAGTGTCGATGGATTGATATGCCTTTTCGGACCCTATCTCGAATTTGAAAGGCGCCTTCTTGCGGAACTCTTCCCGGAAGTTGTGATTGCGCGTTTCGAACTTGTTGCACTTTTGCTGCAAGACGTCGACTTCACGCGCTTGAAGCGGTGCAGCTTGGTCCTTTACAGCCATCGAGAGCTTCTTGACCTCCGACCATTGTTCGGGCAAGTCGTTGAGAAGTTTATGCGTCTCATCTGGCATTTCCACACCGAATTGGCGCAAGAAATTGATGGTTTTCCGCAACGGCTCAAACATCCCGTCAATGCTTCCCGTTCGTTGCTTGATCGCATGAAGAAGACCCATCGATGATACGAGAGCATCGTAATCACCCTCCCTGATCTCACGTTGGAGGCCTTTCTTATTATGCTTGACAAAGTCGTTGAGCTCATTCAAGCTTACAATAGCATCGTCCTGCAAATGCTTTGTCAAGGTGTAGCTCCATTTCTTGACCACGACATTCAAAGCCTGTTTCAAAGGCTTGGCGTCGATGCGGAACCAGCCTTGGAAGATGACCTCCGGCTCGATGCTCATGATTTGCTTGTGCAGTGCCTCGAACTTTCGGATCTCGTTCTCGAACCTCTCCAGTTTGCTGACGTTTTCCGTCTGCGTGACCGGCGCCTCCTCCGTGGGAGCAGCACCTTCCTCGTCTTTGGGCTTGTCAGAAATTTCGAGGAACTGCTTCATGTAGTCCTGGCGATTCTCGGTCCACAACCATGTGTACTGGTCGTATCCATCTTTGTACAAGACGGACTCGGTCATGATCTGACGAACACGCTCCAGAATCGTAGCCCGCAATTTGCCGAGTGTCTGATCGCGACGCATTTCACCTAGGTAGGTTTCGTTTTCCATGTTGATTTGTGCCAGTTGTTTGGCGCGCAAGTCCTCTTGGTCAGCGTCGGATTCGCCATCAGCTTCGTCGGTTTGATCGTCGCTGAGCGTTTCCCCGGCGTCTGCGGCCTCCCCTGCCGCGCCGCCACCGGTAGCACCGGCTGCACCAGCTTCGCCGGATACTGGCACCATGCCCGCCCCATTCTGTAGCGGAACTCCGGGTTGTTGCGCAGGTGCCACCCGTCCCATCAAAGAGGCACAATCGTAGATGTCTTCAAGAACATCGTTGATGATATAGGCGATGCTATTCTCAGAGTCTGAAGGACGATGGAACGGCTGGAAAGTTAGAAAGGGATAATATTTGATCTCGAAAGTTGAGTAGTAACATACCTTCATCCATCGTAGGGGTGAAGACGAGAATCTCCCCGTGAAGCTCCAGCTTAGCCTCAAGAAGAGCACCAACATCAGCCAAACGCTCTGACTCCATGTTTTGAGCGATGTACTCCAAACTAGTCTTCAGAGTTTGCCAGAACCCTTCCCGAACAACCTCGTCAATGAAGGCTTGGTAGCGTTTCCACTCTTCCGACTCTTCCTTCGCCTGCACAACCTCACGTGTTTGCGTAATGAGCTGGTGAATCGACTGTCCATCACGTTTGATGATATCGTAGGCTGTAGAAAGCTTGGTATCCTTCTCCTCCAGATTGAGAAGCTTCTTAGAGTCCTTCCGCTCAACCAATGGCGTCGCCGACCACGCCTTCATGATCTTGCGAATCTGGTTCAAGTTGCTCTTCATCAACTGCAGGACGGACGACAAGTCGCCAACGGACGCACTGATTTCGGCAATGTAGGAAACGATGTTGTCGGATGTCCAGTTGAGATCCGTCAGCGCGTACTTGATCTGGGCGTCGATCTGGCTGATCCGATCCTCGATCAGCGGGCGTTCTACGTTGTTCACACCAGTGCGAATGCCATTGTACGACTTTGTAATGTGGTCCAGTTGGAAAATGTACTTTCGGAACACATCCGACTTGGAGTAGATCGCTGCGGCGGCTGGAGGCGGAGTGACCGTGAGTGCCTCAAAGTAGCGGACCTCACGAAGCAAGGCGACGACTTTGGGGTCGAAGTTAACGCGGAGCAAGTCATCTTCGCGGATGAGGAGCGGCTTGTTAAGGTTGGCTTCGGTCTCATCGATGATGGTATCGCTCCATTTGGTGAAGATGGAGCGCTCGTAGGTCTCGAGTGTCTCATAGAGGTTGTTATACTTTTGCGTTACGAGACCTGCTTCCTCTGAGTTCATGGCACTGTGGTTGAACTGTACGAAGGGAAGAACTTTGAGCACGAAGTCAGGTGACAATGTGCATGGAAGCTGCATCAACTTACACTTTTCAGCTTGTCCATAGCCTTGGCAATCCGATCCTTCAGTTCATGCACCCAGGCGACCGCTCCAGTCACGGGCGCCATGTTATAGTGAATCGGAGGATGCGCCTTGAACTTTGCAAAGATGTGGGCGACCTCATCCAAGTCGGCCGAGTACATCTTCAGAAGCGCAAAATACTTCTTCTCAAAATCATGCTGGATGATCGGACGGTTGAGCAGTCCAGCGAATGACTCGAGGAGACGGAAGCAAGAGTTGAGACCCGAGCAGTCATCAAAGCTCTGGCTCAAGATGGTCCCGATGCGCCGGTCGAGATCAGCGATCTTGGCGTGGAAGGCGCCCAGGTCGACGTCAAACTCGCTAAGGTTGAGGTCAAGAATGTCATACTTGAGCTTCGAAAAGCTGCCCAGGGCGGCTTGAAATTCGGAGAAGATTTGCGCCACCTGTGAGCTCAGAATCTTGCCCTTCGTGCCGCCGATCTCAATTTTCTCGAGCCGGTTGAACTCGATGATTGTGTCAAAGAGTTCGACGATGTTCTGCACACGGCCCAAAAACTTGTCGAGCCTCGCGAAGAGGACCTTGGTGTCAAAGTTCCAAGGCCGCTTCGTCTCGGCCATCTGCGCTTTGGCCTCGTAGAACGTCTCCTTGAAGGCGTTGCAAACGCGGATGACGACCTTCAAGCGCTCTGCAGCCTCTTCAGGCTCGGAGGCGAAAATCTCTGAAGGATTGATGAAGGCGCGAGCTTGCTCGATGATGTCGTTGCATATTTCTTGCAGGACGATCGTCATGCGCTGTGGGGTGTTGTAGTATTTGGAGTGCTTCCAAATGAGCACGAGAGTGTGCATCACGCTGGGGAAGATTTGCGTCAACTCGATGAAGTCGTTGACGGAGTTGAGCCTCTCTACGGAAGGACGAAGAGCGCGGAGGTATGTTGTGATGTCGTTGGCTTCGTCCAAAGCTGCGAACATGAGAGACAAGAGGTGATTTCAGTCTTCTAGGAGTTTTCGAGCAATTGAAGTGAGCATCACGAACCTGCAACGACTTCATCGAAAATCATCCTAAAAGCAGGATAGTAAGTGCTTTTGCTGACTTCCAAGAGTTTGGAAATCTTCTGGATCTTTTCGTCCGTAAGTTGCTGGTGGATCGACTTCAGGTTGGCCGCTTTGGCCGCCCAGAAGTCGATCTCCACCATGGGACCGGGGTTCAGCCGCTCCTCGAGCGGAGCGGCTGAGGAGCTCTTGATGACCTCCTTGATTTGGTGGGTCCAGTCGATGACTGCGGATTCCACAGTGTGTAGGACACTGCGGTCGGCCTCGGTGGTGAGTTTGGCACCGTGGGGAAGTGGTAGCATAGTCTTGCCCTAGAGTAACGATGAATAAATACATTGCGATGATGAGGACCAAAGTTCAAGCCGATGGGCAAGATGAAATTGATGTTTGGATGTGATAATTTACCTTAGACTTGCCAGAAATAACATATACAGCGCCATTGAGTTGATGAAAATGGCGCAGAACATCACTCGCGACGACCTC
Organism: Fimicolochytrium jonesii; assembly: GCF_025526975.1. Lineage (NCBI taxonomy): Eukaryota > Fungi > Chytridiomycota > Chytridiomycetes > Spizellomycetales > Powellomycetaceae > Fimicolochytrium > Fimicolochytrium jonesii. The sequence continues at coordinate 306,296 of NW_026515677.1, forward strand.
AGGCCACGATTCGAGATTCTTGGGATTGGTGAGGAGCGGCAAATACACTTCTTCCAGCAGATTGGAGAGGAATTCCAGTGGGTTGGGGGATAGATCCCCCAGGACAAGCTCGGTGTCGAGCTTTTCGGTGACGGGGCTGCCCGTTTTGCGTTTCAGGAAATATACAGATTTCTTCTTGAGTGAAGAAGGGAAGGCGATTGCCGGAAGGAGATCCTCCTTGGGGGTGAGGAAGAAGAGGATGGTGCTGTAGTCCTTGTCCAGGAAGTCTACTATTGTTTGCCTATTGGTAGGGAAGTTGTGAAGATCAGACGGACCGAACTATCATGCCATGCCAAGATTCTATCGATTTCCATGCAAACAACTTACAAGTTCTCTTGCGACATCGTCAACTTCTTCCACTTATCATTCTTGATTTTCAGCGCATTGCAGACTTTGTCTTCAAACCAGCCGACACGGGCGTCGACGTGGATGGGTGCCGCGGTGTCATCTCCATCGCCGTCCTTCTTTTTCGCGCCCGGAGTGACCGGCTTGGTTGCCGCCTCCTCCGAAGGCATGATGGTGGGCCTTGTGTAAGCGCGACCTGAGCTCCAGAGTGTGTGGTGGGTTCAGAGCGAAGAGGCGTGTGGATTTATTCCTAGGAGATGAACCAGCATCTGCCGAAGGAGATTTGATAGCAGAATCAAGAGAATGTGAGTGCAGAAAGTGGGTTTTCAGGCTCAGCGTGGGAGCGTTCGGTGTTTGTCCGCTGCCTCTTTGGCTGACATAATCTCCGCTCCTTCTACTTTTTACGCGTTGCCTTGTGAGTAATGGCTTCAATAATCAAACACGCACAGAATGCTCAGTTTGCACATGCACATCGTTTGGTAGACGGGGTGGGGATCGGGTCTATTCCCGGTCGGCTTTGTCCCGTGGCTTTGAACTCTTGTTGAGATGGTCTTGCTGGGCACGACCGTGGTGTCGATGCCGATGCTCATGATCACGCTTTGGTCCCAGCGTACTGTACTCGAGTTGCAGCACAGCGACTCAGGTGTACTTTGATTGAGCAAACTGCAGAAGACAGCACTATGTATTCATAAAGGCCCTACAGTAGTCGGAAAAGCATCACAGATATTATACAAGCCAAATTCTAAAGTTCAAGGTTCGAAGATGTTAAACAAATCACGGCCAGCGCTAGAAGTCTAACTCGCCGGTATACTGTACTGTGTAATAGTGAGAGTCCCAATGCTTTCAGTTCAGTGAGTCAAAGTGTGCGAGCTCTCTTGGGGCAAGTCGTGGTGGTTGGCCGCAGGCAAGTTCGCCAAGAACTCCTCCCATTCAGCGTCTTCCTCAGCCTTGGTGTACACGACCGGCTTGAGACCGAACAGGCGGCAGAACCGTCCATTGGGGAGACGGAACCGCGCCGTCTCGCCGTGTTTCTTGGGAAGGCGGCGATCGCGCAGGTTGGTGGGGACCGCGAGAGAGATCAACACGCCCAGACATGTAAACGCGAGAATCCACCGGAAGTTCAGATCGTAGACGTGGATCAAATCCGGTGTGAGTCTGGCAACCTCGTTCTTGTAGACCTGGTTGAAGACCAGACCACCACCGACACCAGCGAGAGCCCAGGCCGTGAGGATGACACCGTGAGTGGCACCCACGTTCTTGCTTCCGAACTGGTCCGCCAAGAAAGCGGGGATAAGTCCGAACCCTCCGCCGTAGAAGAAGGCAATGATGAAGGCGCATGTCAATGTGAGCCCGTAGTTGCCGTCTCCGATTGCGGTGGGGAGGAGGGCAAGGAACAGCGTTTGCATGGTGAGGGAGAGCACGAAGAAGGGCTTGCGCTGTCCAACGTAGTCGGAGAGCGTAGGGAGAACGAGACGTCCAAGTAAGTTGCATCCGCCGAGGGCCGAGTTGATATTCGTAGCTGTCTGCAGGTCTTTCTTAAGTTGGTTCTGCAAAAGAGAGTCGATTAGCAAGAGGTATAATATTGAATTTTGGGAGAGGAATGCTGAACGAACCTGTACAATAGATTGAATCTTGGCAATGATCAAAAGACCAGTGATTTCCGCGCAGAAGAACATGATGTACATCAAGATGTACTCCTTGCTTTTCAACGCTTGCGCAAGATTGACAGCGAAGGCAGAGGTTCGGTTTGCTGGCTGCACTGTAATGGCAACGCTATCTGCCTCCTTGGAAGACTCGGCGGCTTTGCCGTTGTCCCTAGGTTCGTGAAGTTCGGCGCCCTTTACAGTGTCGATGTTGATGCCGTTAAGCTGGTACCCACTAATGAAAGAATGGGTGTCAGGGATGCGTGATGGGTCGCAACGCGCAGATGAGCTACTTACGGTGGCGGCATACGCAAGACCAGCGACGCGGCTGACATGATCACAAAGTAGCAGCTGGCGAGGATGATAAATGTCTTGGGGACACCAAGATTTTCCTCGCCGGTGTTGGCGTAGGTGGGTCCGATAAGAGCTTTCTGGGTGTAAGGGCTGAAGATAGAACCAGCACCGAAGCCACAAACTATTGCATGGACACCAGAGTCAGATGGTCGCCCAACAAACGAAATTGGATGACCAAGTTCCCTGGCAAACTATTTACCTGCAAGCCCGGAAGCCAGACCGCGCAAATCCGGGAACCATTTTTGGAGCGGAGACACGGGAGAGATGTAAGAGATACCAAGACCGGCTCCACCGACGAAACCGTATCCGAAGAAGACGAGAGGAAGGCTTTGAACGTGAACACCAAGAGCTGCGAGAAGTTGACCAACGAAGAACAGAGTTGATCCGAGAAGCGCGCCCTTCAAAGGTCCGTTGCGTTCCAACCAAGGCCCCAGTAGCGCAGATGTCACACCGAAAACGGCGACGGCAACGAAGAAGACGTTACTAGCTTGACCACGGTCTACAGCTACGCCCTTTGCTGAGAGCGAAGGCCTGGATCAAGGGCGATGTCAGTCGGGAGTCAGCTGCGTCAGCACCAGTGGTGGGGCAAGACGAGGGAGAATGCTTACCCGTAGATCGCGCGCTCGATAGGCAGATTATAACCGGACCAGGCGTACAGACTACCACAGCAAACCTGCCAAACGAGGAGATTAGGTCAGATCGACGTGCCGTGGGACAATCAGCGTGTGGGGAAAAATCCAAGCGTTGGAAAATGGTATTGGACAGATTACACCAAAAGCCGACGATTCGCGATGTCTACCTGAATGAGGACCGCAGCGGGCATAAGGAAGATCCTTCGGAAGCGAAGGACGCCCGGAATGAGCCATTCCTCCCGTTTGATCTGCTTGTCGGTTCGATGGTACTCGGTCGACGAGTAGTGGTACTTGACCGCACGCACTAACGCGGACATCTTGAGAGCGGTGCAGAGATGCGGGGTTGGGAAACCTTTACTCTTCTTCGTCTGCTTTATAGGGGTTTGGGTTTTGATAAAGCAAACTTGGGAATGGAAAAGGAAGTCGAGCGGCGCTTGCACACCGGCCCTTTTTATATCATTTGGCAGGCTTCGATTTTGAAGCTTCATCAAATTGGAAGGGACTTGAACCAATGACCTTTGGAACGGGTCTCCTTATAGTGAGGCCTGGTCTCGTACGCGTCCTTACTCCTTACATCCACATCCACCAGTGTGAACTTGAAGGCCAATAACTATGAGGGCATCGCTCACTTTCAGGTTCCACGATGAAGCCTCTCCAGGGCCCTCAATACGATCAGCCCATGGGAGGGCCCCGGCAGCCGCAAGCCGCAGCCTTTGGTCTTCCAAAAGGGAACGAGCCGCCATGACTTGACGGCCTTGGATTGTGGATTGTGGAGATGGCACCATGTGAGGGCAAATCTCCCACGGCCTGAACGGGCACGAGACACGCCGCACGGGGGGGGGGGGGGAGGGCCTGGAAACACCATTTCGAACTTTGAAATTCAATCATCAAACAGCCGATTATTTGATTAGCGGATCGACCGACATACAGTACCATGTGCCTGGGTTCCGGTAGCCCCGAATCGGAGGTCGCCAGAAAAACTGACAGGGCGATCGCCACAAATTGAACGTGGACATATTGGGCATTTTCGCTTGACCGACTTTGGACGGCTTCCCTGTCGTCGAGTGGACAACGAACCCGAGTGGACAAGGAGCGCAAATTACTACGTGTACCCATCGACTTGCTGACGATCGATACTGCGCGAGCTATGCACTCACGGAATTCATAGCTGTGTTGATGCCGCTGCTTGGGATTTTTCGATGAAGCCACACTTGGCGAAGCCTCTATTCAATCACTGAAGACATGAATGCGCTCGGGACAGAGAGACAGCGCATACGAACTTGAGCACGGGCTGGGAGTGATACACTGGATAGAAGCCGAGAAACTCTGGAGATCTAGCATGAATCGAGTACGCATCCCTCGGATGTCCAGGTACGATTTGAAGACAGATGCTTGATACTCGTATTGGCTTAAGAAAGGAAGTATAAATTTTATGGCATTGTAAGCGCTTATAGTTTTATTTAGTCTGTCTGTTCTTTGGCTGTCCTAGCTGCTAGATATAGGAGAGAACTACATCTCGACTCGCAAAGACAACTCATCCTAGTGTACCGAAGTGTTGCCTGTGCAACCAGAAATAGATCAGTATAGAATTGGAGAATCAAAGCACATCAATTGTTCTCACTTTCAAGCATGCACGGGCGTTGCTGATCGCTCACCGTTGAGCGATTTTTTACTTTGCGTCCGGCTAGGAGTTCTGAGAGGCTGCGTCGTTTGCGATTGAGAAGTCAGAGACTGACGGCTTCCGGAACGGCTCAGAGGCCGAGACCCCGCACTGCTACCAGCTATATATGTCGGAACTGGCGCGGTATAAGTGTCAGCCGCCCGTTTGAGATTCTGCTCCGCCTTTTCCGTGATTGGAAATTTGGGAGTCTCGACGTTCGAGCCGTATTCTTGCCCACCCGTCACGAGCTGATCCCGCAACGAAAGATTGTACGTCGATGCTGGCAACGGTTGGGATGCTGCCAAATCTACGCTGCGCGAGCGTTCAGGCTGAGAGCCTTGTAAGTTTTGAGCACTACGCAGGCTCTTCCTCGAACCCGATTTCGTTAGGTCCTGACGGTTGCCGTTCTTCTGCTGACCCGCGTCACTCACATTGGCGACACTGGCTGCGTTGGACTGCGGAAGTCCGATGGCGGCGGCTATGTCGACACTCTTCGCAGTGCGCGGGTTGACAATGTCCGCCGTGCTGGAATGTTTGTCGGCATGTCCCCGCACGTCCACAGGTGGCGGAGGAACATCCGGGGGTCCATCAGAGTCCACGCGTCGATGACTTTTGTCGGCCGATGCGTGATCGTTGAGCATGGGGGTGCTCCGGCCGAGTTTTCCGGAAGCGCCGTCCAGGTTTCGCGCGCTACCTGCACGAGAACTCGGCTTGGCGAGGTTCGACTGGCTCTTGGACTTTTGCTGGTGCTGGCGGAGATCATGTTTGCTTCCCGCGACACTCTGAGCATTGGACGCAGGAAGTGGGACATTGGCAGCGAGATCCGTGCTCCTCGCTTTGCTTAGGCTTTGAGTACTGTGTGATGGCACTTCTGACACATTGTGGTCTGATTTGACAATATATGCTCCAGGTAGGGTCGTCGTATCGGTCAAAGCCTGGGTGCTGCCTGCGACTCTGTTGGTGCTACCACTGGCAGTATCGCTCCGACGCACATCGGCTCTACTCGAAGAGTTGATGTTTGCGGTGCTCTGAGCAACTGACGGGGGGAGCGGGACATCCTTCGCCAAGTCCACGCTGCGCGACTTGTTGGCCAGGTTCTGTCCACTGGACTTTTTATCGTTCCCGTCGTTCAGATTGGCCGTGCTCTGCGTTGCTGCGGCATGAACGTCCTGACTCTTCGCGCCTCGCAGGTTGGATGTGCTTGCGCGTCCTTCCGACCTCAAATTGGCGTTACTATGCGCCGGAGACCTTGTGTTCTCCGCAAACGTAGTGCTCTTTGTCCTAGATGCATCCGTCAAATGGTCCCTAGCGTTTCGATTCTCGTTGGCAATGCTGTAAGCGCTCGCGGCGAGAGAATCAGGCAAAGGCTGCCCCGCCGCCAAGTCGATGCTTCCCGCGTGAGGCGCGTTAAACACTCCCGCGATGCGCGGCTCGCTTCCGGACTTCGTGGTGCTGTGCGCGAGCGACTCGGGGGTTGCGTCGGCAAAGGCCACATCAACAGTCTGAGCTGCGAGATTATCGACATTCTGGGAATCGCCCGCAATGTTTGCTCGACTGGCCGCGACGGACTGCGGGAGTGCTTTAGCTGCAGCAAAATCGATGCTTTTGGCTTGCTGGCCACTCTGCGCAAGGTTCTGGCGGCTACCGCCTACCGATCGCTCGCGCTCTCGGTCGGAGCGGCCTCCGGTGGATTGCTCCGCTTCGAGAATGTTAGTTTTATTCGCAGCGACAGACTCAGGAAGAGCTTGGGCAGCGGCAAGGTCTACACTTTTAGCTTGTTGACCACTCTGCGCAAGGTTCTGACGGCTGCCGCCGACTGATCGCTCTCGTTCTCGGTCGGAGCGGCTTCCAGAGGAGTGGTCCCTAATGTTAGCCCTGCTCGCGGCAACAGACTCTGGAAGTGCCTGAGCCGCAGCAAGGTCCACACTCTTGGTCTTCTGTTGGGCCAAATTCTCTTTGCTTCCTGCAGTCGAACGCTCGGGTTGATCTCTGATATTAGCCCTGCTCGCGGCAACAGACTCTGGCAACGCCTGAGCCGCAGCAAGATCGACGCTCTTCGTCTTCTGCGCCAAGTTCTTCCTACTCCCAGCATTAGCTGAGCGTTCTGATTGACTGATATTGGCCCTACTAGCCGCTACAGACTCCGGGAGCGCTTGAGCAGCTGCCAAATCGACACTCTTCGTTTTCTGTGCCAAGTTATCGCGGCTTCCGGTTGACCGTTCCGGCTGGTCTCTGATGTTAGCTCTGCTAGCAGCCACAGATTCCGGGAGCGCCTGAGCAGCTGCTAGATCGACGCTCTTGGTCTTCTGCGCCAAGTTGTTGCGGCTTCCAATCGAGCGCTCTGGTTGGTCTCTGATGTTCGCCCTGCTAGCAGCCACAGATTCCGGGAGCGCCTGAGCAGCTGCTAGATCGACGCTCTTGGTTTTCTGCGCCAAGTTGTCGTGGCTTCCAGTCGAGCGCTCTGGTTGGTCTCTGATGTTAGTCCTGCTAGCAGCCACAGATTCCGGGAGCGCCTGAGCAGCTGCTAGATCGACGCTCTTGGTTTTCTGCGCCAAGTTGTCGTGGCTTCCAGTCGAGCGCCCTGGTTGGTCTCTGATGTTAGCCCTGCTAGCAGCCACAGATTCCGGGAGCGCCTGAGCAGCTGCTAGATCGACGCTCTTGGTTTTCTGCGCCAAGTTGTCGTGGCTTCCAGTCGAGCGCTCTGGTTGGTCTCTGATGTTAGCCCTGCTAGCAGCCACAGATTCCGGGAGCGCCTGAGCAGCTGCTAGATCGACGCTCTTGGTTTTCTGCGCCAAGTTGTCGTGGCTTCCAGTCGAGCGCTCTGGTTGGTCTCTGATGTTAGCCCTGCTAGCAGCCACAGATTCCGGGAGCGCCTGAGCAGCTGCTAGATCTACGCTCTTGGTTTTCTGCGCCAAGTTGTCGCGGCTGCCAGTTGAGCGCTCTGCACGTATGTTTGCCGAACTTGCGGCGACGGATTCCGGAAGAGCATGAGCAGCGGCAAAGTCAACGCTTTGAGCTCCTGCAAGGCCATTATCACCGACAGAACTCTCCGCTGTGCCTCGGATGTTTGCCCTGCTAGCCGCGACGGAGTCAGGAAGCGCTCGGGCGGCAGCCAAGTCAACGCTCTTTGCGCCCGCTAGGGTGTGTGGTCCGACGGATGGTTCTGGCGTGCCTCGGATGTTGGCCCTGCTAGCCGCGACGGAGTCAGGAAGCGCTCGGGCGGCAGCCAAGTCAACGCTCTTTGCGCCCGCTAGGGTGTGTGGTCCGACGGATGGTTCTGGCGTGCCTCGGATGTTTGCCCTGCTGGCCGCCACGGACTCGGGCAGAGCTCTGGCGGCTGCAAAGTCCACGCTGCCCGTGTTTTGACCGAGATCTGCAGCAGATGTCTCACTTTCCGAGTCTTCTCCAAGATGAGCTCGGCTCTGCCCTGTCGATTCAGGAAGGACTCTGGCAGCGGCGAAGTCGACACTCTTCGCCTTGCTAGTCAGATTATCCCGGCTTCCGGTGCTACGCTCCGGAGCATCTCCCGTAGCAGAGCGCTCTGGTTCATTCCTAAGATTGGCTCGACTTCCAGCCACGGATTCAGGAAGAGCTTTAGAAGCAGCTAGGTCGATGCTCCGAGTCTTCTGTGCGAGCTCCGCGGTGCTCCCACGCTGAGTAACCTCACGAAGATTAGCCCTGCTGGGTGCAACAGACTCAGGAAGTGCCTGAGCGGCCGCAAGGTCCACGCTGCGAGCCTGCTGCTTGGTGTTTGCCAAATCTCTCTGGCTTCCATCCGATTGTCGGATGTTGGCAGTGCTTTGCGCTGCAGACTCAGGTAGCGCGGTCGCTGATGCGATGTCGATGCTCTTTGTGTTCTGCGCGAGGTTAGCTTTGCTTTCCCGGTCACGATCTCCGCGCCTGATGTCCGCCTCGCTTTGAGCGGTCGAGCGAGGAAGCGGATGGAAAGCAGCAATGTCTACGCTCTTGGCTGCACCGAGGTTACGAGACCCGCGCACATCCGCATTGCTCTTTGTGCTCGGTGCAAAAGTCACAGTCGAACCTTTTGAAGTCTTGGCGACGTTCTGCTGGCTACGGCCTTGGTCGTCTGCAGTGCGAGGGCCAGTCGTCTCGCCCTGGCTCTTCGTCTTTGCCTCCCCGCGAACGTTGTGCAAGCTTTGCGCGGCGTTCTTGGACAACGACGATGGTTTAGTAACGGAGGCGCCGAAAACGCGAGTGCTGCCGTATTGACGAGCTTTCCGGATGCTGTCCAATTCTGTCGTGTGACGCACGTTCGCTTGGCTCTGTGCTGCGGAGAGAGGTAGAGCGACGGTAGCCGCCACATCGGTTTGCGATTCTCCGCGGATGTTTGGTGTGCTCTTGATGATCCCGCGTGAACCCATCTGTGAACCGGCCTGCTGCTGAAGGTTTTGTGCGCTTCTACCACGTTGTGCACGCGCAACGTTGCTGGATGAGCCGCTTCGGCTGGAGCCACCAGTATCCATATTCTGCTGACTGCCAGCTCTGCTAGGGTCACGCCGAATGCTCGCCTGACTGGCAGCTGCGGACGGTGGGAGGGGCACATTCGCCGCCGTATCCATGCTGTCAACTCTCATCGGCCCTCCTCGCATGTTCGGGGTGCTTTGTGCCGCTTTCCTCTGAAGGCCACGCTCATGGTCGGCATCCACGTCCGTAGCGCTATGCGCACTCTTAACCCTTTCGGAACCTTTGTCGTGCGCGAGCTGAGACCGTGATCCAGATTGGCCACGCACATCTGTCTGGCTAGCAAGCTTTGGGTTGCTGCGACGCACATCGACTCGGCTTGTAGCTTTGATGCTTTGACGACTCCCACTAACATCTGCGCGACTGGCCGGGACCGATTCTGGAAGGGACTGCTCTGCAGCAAAGTTCAAGCTGTCCTGTCGCGGAATCTCATCGCCAAAGTCCATCATACTATGATCAGCTGTACGTGGATGGCTTTGCTTGGCTACCTTGATAAGATGGTCCACCGAACGGACGTCATAACCTTGCAGACGCAGTTCCCATTGACTTTTCGTCAACTTGGAGTCCGAACCGGTCGTTGGTTGTTTGCGTTGAAGAGTTCCAGACGCACTTCCTTGACGGGAGAGGCCACTACGCAACGAGTTCTGGCTGCCTTGGCGAGATGAAGCCAGGCGACTCTGAGATTGGCGCAGGTGATCTTGACTTCCTTGACGAGATGAAGGGCGTAAACTCTGCTTGCTAGCCTGACGAGATGCCGCTCGTGAAAGTTTTGCTGCGTAAGACGCTTGCTGATTAGAATCGATTTCGAAAAGGGACACGTAAGAGGCCTAAGATCTAAAACTCACCGACGGGCGTCTGAGACACATCGTTATTGCTCTCGAAGTCCGAGGCATACTCCTTTTCATCGAGTGATGCCGCGAGCTCTTCTAGCTCTTTGCGAGTGTGGAAGCCCCTAAACAAGGCCTGCACTTTCACTGCGGACGCACGGCGTCGCTTATCATGAGCATCCCCTTCATCGCGCTGCTCGGTCTGAGTGATCTCATGTCCTCGGTCAGCTTCGCTTTCATTATCGGCCTGAGCATCAGTTTCTTCCTGCTCACGCTGACGAGCGGCCTGATCTTCTTCACGCTGTTGAGCAGCCTGCTCCTCCTCCTCATGCTGGCGGGCGGCCCTCTTCTCATCCTCCTGTTGATGCGCCGCTTTCTCCTCAGGCGTCTCCTGGACCTGGCTCTGCTCAATGACCTCCCTAGCCACAGCTTCATTCTCTTCAACAATGGGCTCAGCGCTAGCCACTCTAGCTAAGGCGTGCACATCATCCAAGTCATCCGACAAGAACACCTCTCCTTCCTCAGAGTCATAGCCTCCCTCACTCCCGCCTTCGAAATCGCTAAAGTCTGATGCGATCGGGAAATGAGACTCGCGGGTCGGACGAGCGGACTTAGGGCGGAAAGAGCGATGACGCGGGGTCGAAGGGGTGGAGCGTCCCGAAGCACGAAGGTTTTTAACGGCGGTCTTCTGAGGACTACCTTCCTTAAATGCTTTGGCGGATTCGGTATCGGAAAGGTTCTCGGAAGAGCCCTTGCTCAAGTTCGACCCGCTGCCGGTGGTCAAGGCTCGTTCCTTTCCACCAACTTTCTGCCAGATGGCTTTGACATGAGCCTTGACATCGCGGAGTTTTCCACTTCTGTACTCTTGCTTAGCAGTCTCGAAGAGATTGGTGATGCTATCCTGATCCTTCTGGTGATCAGCCAAGGAAGGAGGAACAACCGGTCCGTGACTAGTGACTTCATGTCCGTCGACGCCTTCCCACTCGTCTCCGCTCAAATCATCGTGCACGACTTTGCTGTTCTTCGACTGTCGTGAAGCAGGTCGTTCACGATCACCAATCTCAGATGATTCTTCATCTGCCTCGCCATTCGCGCGGTCGGCGTGGTCGGACCTCTTGCGCGAATGTTGCTTGACGTACAACCGGCGGCCGGGAGGCTGTCGAGAGCCCGCAGGACCACCGAGCCACAAGTTCTTCCGATCGTATTTGGCAGCCATGCGGGCGTGCATCTCCTTCTGTGCTAGCTGCTCGGGACTCAATCCCAGCGCTTTTAGGCGTCTGGGGCTTTGCTGCTTGAGCTTTGCTACAAGCATCTCCTCGGCTTTGGTGAGCGAGGCCGGCTTCTCGGCGTAGAGCAGAGCCGTGTGCGTCATAGTCGGCGGATACTGGCTGAGAAAGTCTGCATAAGGCAGGCTGTTGTGCGAGTGTTGCTGTAGTTGTGATTGAATCGTCATTCGAGAGTGATCACAAAGGAAGTTCATAAAGAATAGCACGTACCACAGTGCGTCGCAACTTCTGGGAACGAGGGCTTTTGTCCTCCTCGATTTGCTTTCGAATAGCCACCTGGATCATAGACAACCACGTCCGAAGTCATGAGAAGTCCTTTGATGCAGGGAGCAAACATATGAGCACGCACCTCTATCTGTCTATCAAACTCTAGCTCTTCCATCTTCTTCAAGATCCTATGACGGTACTCTTCCCTATCGAGCCGAACCTGCTTATTCTTGAATTCCTTGTTGTCAGTGATATTTCCTTCCCGATCGACCTGAAGTTAGAATGAAAACACAAGGGTTTGTTACTGAGTCCCCAAAGGGAAAGGCATGCGGTCATTGAATCCCTACCAATCCGAGCTTCTGCAAATGTTTCCTAATCCCGGGACTGTTGAAGTAGTCCGACAAGTACTCGTCCAAAAGCGGTTCGTAGGTGGGCATGTGCGTCGTCACCAAATTGACATCGTAAATGCGCTCGCGGCCGCGCATCGAGAAATGAGCGCTAGAAATGAACCGATTCACCTTGAGTTACACCGTCAATAAGAAACGGAAAAATCTTTCATGCCCAACCTATTATTATCGGGATAAACACCATCCTCCCCTTCCGTCCTATCAATCAAGTCCTCATAACCATTTCTGTCGTCCATATCCAAGTCCAAATGGAACTCCCGCCCCTCATGATCATCGGTGTATCCGAGCGCCGTCTCAGGCCGCTCAGGCAAGCCGCTTCGAGTGGAGCCGAATGCCGCCTCGTAAGAAGTCTGGCTGGTGCTCTGTTCCATGCGTGCGTTGTCTTCGGATTGAATGTTTCCGTCGGGCGAAAGTCGAGGGAGAGCACCAGACCCGTCCGACCGGACGCCCGCGGCGGATTGGCGACCACTGTCCATGTGCTGGAGTGTGGCGAAGTTTTGGTGACGACTAGATTAAATTACACAAGACAGCGCTCTCTAGACCGCTAATCTCGGTACTCGAACTGGCTTTCTACTTGCTACGGTCTCGCTGTAGCTACTCGCTAAGATGTATGAGTTCTTTGCCAAGGTCAAAATACCTCGCAGGGTAAAGAAAGCGAATGCACAATCATTATGAGGCGCTCGGAAGGACCAAGGGTCAGGGGCGTAATGCACTTTCGCATACGTTTAAGGTTCGCCGCCACCCTCCTTGCCAGAATATTAATGTTCCGGGTTTCTAAAGTATCGGAGAATTGGGGGGGTCATGAAGCATGTTTGTTTCCACGTCTTCTTTTCGAAGCCTCACTTGGATTTTTCAGCACCACGGTCGTATGGTACTGGATCTGGACATGGATTCCTCACGACAAGAAGGTTAAATTTGTGTACGCTGTTTGCCGTAGTGTATTGACAGCACACGCGCTGTCACAATCTCCACCAGACTCCGCCACTCTGGCTCGCCTCCAAATTGCACTTCAAGCTTCAAACCTATGCGTACGTGAGAAGCTGCTTCACGACATGCGCACAAGACGTACAGTCCATGTGCAAATCGCTGTCTCCTACATATGGCAATGCTACGACTACCCTCATGAATGATGCTATATACAGATAGACCTTCCAGTCTTTGAACTTCCGTGTCACACACGGGCTACTAAAGAGACATGCCCTTCCATCGTTTCCAGAAAACCGGAACTACTCCTACGCCAGCTTCAACGGCCCACCCGCCATTTCCTCAAGACCCCTATCAATCCACCCAATTCCACTCCGGATCATCAAAGACATCCGCACTCTCCTCATTCGAAACCGTGCGGCTGCGCATCTCACCTGGCGACGGTGGCCGGGTTCCAGCCCTCGGTCCCGGATCATCCCCACAGACGGCCGTATTGTCCCGACAAAAGTTGATCAGCGCGGCCCAGTTGGGATCGTCCTGCAACACAACCGGGTTTCCGATGATAATAAGCAACGCTTTGGCGCGGGTAATCGCCACATTGAAACGTTTCGGGTTCCGCAAGAACCCGAGATTGAATTTCGTGTCGTGGTCGACGAAATCCAGTGTGGAGCGGACGGTGGAGATGATGATGATGCGGCGTTCTTGGCCTTGAAATTCTTCCACTGCCACTGTTTTGACGCCGATGTGGCCTTTGCCTTTCAGGAGCGCGCGGATGCGCTGGACTTGCTTCCTGTACGGCGCGATAACGCCGATTTGGGAGGTGTCGATGCCGAGTCCGCCGCGTGCGTCGCGCAATTTGGAGATGTATTTCGCGACTATAGCTGCTTCGTCTCGGTTGAACCTGTACGGGCGGAAATTTCATATGGCATTTGCAAGAAAAGTATCTTTCACCTCGCGGAAAGGCACTTACCATGACGGGCTATCTCCCTCTCTCTCATCCTTTCCTTGCACAGCATGGAACATGATCGGGAACCCTTTGGTTGGAAGGCCCTCCCACTTGCAGAGCGATTCGCGCTCCAACACATCTGCAGACGCTTCCAGAATGCCGTTGTAGAAGCGTTTTGACGGCAGGTCAATAATGGCGGGATGGGACCGATAGTTCCGCGTAAGCATAGTGACCACGTGCGGGTTATATCCCGAGGGTGTGGCATTCCGCTCCTTATCCGATTGATACAGCGGGCATTCCGTCAACCGCTCCAAGAAGGACTTTGCAAGCCCCAGTTGAATGGCGTCTCGGGATCGCAGGATGGGTCCCAACTGCTTGGGGTCTCCCGCAATGCAGAGCTGGGACGTCGGATTCTTTGTGTCGATGAGACCCGATAGGCCGATCCAGAACTCGGGTTCGGTGGCCTGGCCTGCCTCGTCGACAAACCATTTGGTGAAATGCCCCCTAGGGATGCCTAGAGCCACTAGATAACCGGCGGAAATCAGGGTACACACAACAACGCGCTTGGCTTCTATGAATTTGGGTTCCGGAAGCTCGAATACGCCGTCCTTTTCGTTGTAGGTGCTGTACTCCATGGCAACGGCGCTGACATCCTCTTTCGATCGCTTGTACGCATTGAGACGGTACATCTCGCTCGGGCGGAAGATCTTGTCTAGTCTCTCGACGATCTGGTCAGCCGCCGAATTGCTTGGTGCCATGGCGAGGATGCGTGCACGAGGGTTCAATCTCGCGGTCTGAATGATGGCCTCTACCAAGACAGAGGTCTTGCCAGTTCCCGGTGGGCCCCAGATCAAGTAAGGCACGCCCTGGTTTGCCTGATCGTAATGCAAATGTTGGTAAAGATTTGGAAAGAGGTAATATGCTTCGCAGCAGTGACATAACCCCCTCATGACCTGCTAATCATCCCCTCGCTCCACATCCAAGACCCAAACCACAACAAAAAGAGAGACATCTTACATGATTCGCCACATATTTAACAGCCTGCATCTGCTCAGCATTAAGCCTAGTGTTGACCTGACTGATAGCCTTCAGAGTCAACGGGGCCGAAGGCGCAACCTCCGGGAACCGCAGCTCAGGAGACACATCATTCAGTTTGCTGATAGCCAGATGTTGGCGTCGCAAGGGCGTGCGGCAGAAGGTGAATCGGACGTCGAGAAGCATTCCGGCTATCCAGATGTTGTTTACGAATGTGGGGCTGAACTTGAGGTAGACCTGCATTCCCGGAGTAGAACATGGTAAGTATATTGTTCGCGTTTTTGCAAGGTTCAAAGGACGTCGGACGTACCTCCTCCTTTTGCACTCGCCACACATATCCCTCGTATTCGCGAGCGACTGATTGCCCGGCAAGCCGAACATATATCTTGTCGCCGTATAGCACAGAAGGACGCTTCTCAGCGAGCCCAGGAACTGAAGACAACCGCGTCAGAACGGACGACCCACATTCGTATCGGACTTCTTGTCTTGACTTACCTTCGAGAGTCAAATAACTGCCAACCTGCTGCAGTTGAGCGTTCTTCATATCATATTGTCGGATATCTGACCACATCTGAATCTCCTCAAGATGCAAAAGCAGGCTGAACGTGTTCTGGTGGTTGTCAGGCATCAAGGTCACATTTTGGTTGCGACACGCATTAGTCTCCGCCATATCTAACACGGCTTGTGGGATGTTGTACTGCGGGAGCTTGACAGGGAAGCGTCCAGGGTCGAACTTGCGGGGTGCGACTCCTCGCACAATGTTTGTTCTCACGGACATTAGTTCGCTGATGCGCTTCCTGGGTTTCTTCACGTATGGAGCGACGGGCTTCATTTCCGCAACGTCTTTCGCGATTTCCGCGTCTTCGAATTTGAGCGAGATGTATCTACGGCCGGAAGATTAGGGTTTCCATTGGAGAGAACCGCGTGGCCGACACCGTAGCTTACCTGCAAATGACAAAGTCTTCTCTGAAAAAGAAGATCACATATAGTCGAACGTATCCATGATGTTTCGGGTTCACCATAAGCTCGTAGAACTGCGCGTTGTCTGGTTCCAGCTCAACCTCGGTCCGACTGGATTCGCCTCGCCTTCCAATTATTGAGACCGCCGGGTTCCCTGCTCCCAAGTACGGAGGCCGGGCAAGATGCCATGTCTCATTT
The DNA here is from genome assembly GCF_025526975.1 of Fimicolochytrium jonesii. Lineage (NCBI taxonomy): Eukaryota > Fungi > Chytridiomycota > Chytridiomycetes > Spizellomycetales > Powellomycetaceae > Fimicolochytrium > Fimicolochytrium jonesii. The sequence continues at coordinate 322,241 of NW_026515677.1, forward strand.
CCGTGATTGTTTACGTAGAACTGCACTCTGGTTTTGGTTTTTGACACTGGGATTCTGATGAACCCGTCCTCGTCCATATTGAAGTCGGGATTGGCATTCAAGATGCGACGTTGGAGGTCGTCGACAATAATGCCTTTTTTGTTGCGCGCTAAGTACTCCCTGTTTCCGGCGAGGATCAGAGCAGAGGCCATGCCCCGAGGCCTTCCGGTATGGGCTGTTCCTCGAAACTCTTCGAGCCGGGTAGTGAAGATGACATGATTCCCTGCCACTCGATGCATGATGTCCTCGCGGTGCATCCATGCCGAGGCGCTTGCGGGAGCGAGACCGACGGGCGCACTTACATCGGACGCGCGAAACAGGCTGTATAACTCTCTGAATTCGTCCCATGTCTTCGGAAGGTCCGTCTGATCGGCGACATATCGCACAAAGTCGAGGAGAAAGTTACGGCGTTGAGCGCCATACGTCAGTGAGTTATCCCCGTTGCGCGTTGTTTGCTCTCGGCGAGGGTGAAAGCGGCGGGGCTGTAAACGTTCGGCTCCCACATCATTGGTGGATGGTCGCTCCCGACGGCTAGATCGTCCAGCGTCCGTAGTATCGTTCGTGTTGCGCCTATTCGGCGGGGCCTCCGCTTTAGCGTACCCGGTGAACGCAAGGGTCAACGGCGCGTGGTAACTGCGTTCAACTTCTCGGTCCAGACTATATGCGACCATCTTTATCGTCTGCTTCTATACGCGGGAACCGCGCTTCTGTACGAAGGCAACTAATCTGTCCTAAGCTACTCTAACACTCAAATGACGGCCACCAGAAAAGGATGAGGGTTGGCTGAGCGAGACCCTACCGCGAAGGTGTGCAGTTGGCGGCCGACAACCAACTCCTTGCGCAACACCAAAACGTCCACCAGCAGAACCTCCCAGTCCTGTCCTGTGTGTATGTTGTGTACCGTACAGTCCGGGTGTGTTCTTGCCTGGGTTGGGAAGAAGTTCGAATGGGACCTGGGGGAATGTCCCACGGGCCACAAGCCACCCCTTGAATTTGACTCTGAGAATTTGACTTGTGGAAGTTTTGGGCATTCTGGCACCCGAAACACACACGGCAAGCAGAGCAGCACTACTTTGCCAATGGCACGCAGCAGCCCCACAGACCCCTCTCCGACTCCCACCGGCAACTCCTCCTCCTCCTCCTCCTCGGCCTCAAACTCCTCCAGTGACCCACCAGCCTCCCCACGCGGAACCTTTATTGTCTTCGAGGGCATCGACCGGAGCGGGAAATCCTCCCAAACTGCAGCACTATGCTCCCGCCTCACCACCGCAGGCGTGCCCGTCGTCCTTAAACGGTTTCCGGATAGGACCACATCCACCGGGAAGATGATCAGCGCCTATCTGGAGAACACCGCGCAAACCAAAGCGGAACGGATCCGGAATGGGGCGGCATCTGACGCGGCTGCCGACGCCACGGCGGAGGAGACGGAGTTATCCGATCAGGCTATCCACGTTCTGTTCTCGACGAACAGGTGGGAGGCGCAGACGGCTATCAAGCGGCTGCTGAGGCAGGGGACGACGGTGATTGCGGATCGGTACGCGTATTCTGGGGTCGCTTACACCGCGGCCAAATTCACCACATCCGCAACGAACCCGACCACCAGCACGGAGGATAGCCAACCACCACCAACAGCTACCAACTTCTACAACACCCTCTCATGGTGTAAAAATGCCGACAGGGGCCTGCTAACTCCCGACGTCGTCGTCTTCATGGACATTGACCCAGCCGTCGCCGCCGCACGCGCAGAGTACGGGAACGAGCGCTACGAGAAAATCGAGTTCCAGCGCGGCGTTGCGAGTATATTTGAGGTGTTGGGAGAGGAGGAGGGTGTGGGCAGATGGAAGAAGGTGGATGCGGCACGGAGCGCGGAGGAGGTGAAGGAAGGTGTGTGGGGCGTTGTGGAGCCTGTCATGCAGCGTGTGGCGGCGGAAAGGAGGGGTTGTAGAGAGGACTTGTGGTTGGATTGATGCCTTAATGCGGCCGTGGATGCAGTGCGATCGAATGTATTGAACGACCTGTGCATCGCGATACCCATTCCCCACGCCTCTACCGACCCTTCTGTAGCATGTCAGCAGCCTTATCTTCCCTTCCAGAGAAAGCGAGCGTATCGGTTGTCTACTAGCTGTGTATTTGTACATACTTGTCGGAAATGTAAATATGGGAAGTGTAATCGACGGGGTCAGCCAGCCGTATTGAACCATTGCTGCGACCGGGACTTTTCCATGGATGGATCGTGGATATCTACAAAGCATTCGCGATGCGGGAAATCTGTTCCGGCACCGCTGCAAACACGCTCGACGTTGAAACCTCGGCTGCTTGTCCAAGAGGTCTCAAATTACCCGAATACGCCGCACGTCGCATCCTCCTCACAGCAGCCCATGTTGCCGAAACAGCCGAAAGAACTGATAAGCCTCATGCGCCCTCCCAAACGTCTCCTTCGGCAACCGAACCGCCGCATACTCATGCCAATCCGGATCGAATTCCCGACCATCCACATCATTCGCCTGTTTACCACTTATTCCAAACACGACATATATCAATACCAACGCGAGACGGAAAGAGGTGTGAGGTGGGACATACCTTGCGATCCCCATCCGATTCTGACCTTTTGATACCGCCCGCTCATGCAGCGCCATGCTCAATTCCATGTCGTTGACCCCCGGGAGACCGCGCAGGACTTGCCGGAGGAGCATGCGGAGGGCCAGGAAGGCTTCGGCGCGGGGTGTATTTGGGTTTGTGTCTTCGGCCTGGGTAGAGGCTCATGCCTGAGCCAATAGTTTCTGATGGAGGAGGGACAGAGAGAAGACGCACCTGGATGAACATCCCACGACCCGCGTAAGACTTCATGCTCCCGACCCTGATTACATAGTTTCCGCGCTCGTACTTGATTCCCTGCATGTCCCACCTTTAAGCAAACCCCCAACCCATCACAGTCGGATCCCCACACTCCCCAACGCACCTCAATAGCAATCTCCTGCCTCCTCACCCACAACCCCTTCAACTTTCCCAAAATCATCTCATACCCCTCATCCATCTCGATCACAATCCCGCTCTCCTTCCACTGCTCACCACCCGTGATATCCATCACCGGCACCGCCGCACGACCGCCGACCGTCGCAATCATCGCAAACACGCCCTCCACATGCGCTTGGGTGAGGACATACTGCACTTTCGGTGTATAAGATGATGTCGCGGGGTTGGTGAATGAGGTGGTGGAGGCGGAACGCAGCCGCGCGTCGACTTGGTCACGGTAGGAGCGGCATGTGAGGGACCAGGTTTCGTCGGTTTCGGTGAAGTCGAAGGTGTCGGTGAGGCGATTGTTGAGCGGGTTGACGAGGGAGAGGGGGGCAGAGGGGAGGAAGACCAGACTTTGGTGGGGGGAAGTTCAGGGTGTATTAGCGATTTGTTGGACCGGCCAGAAATGGGAACCTGGCGCCAACTCACCTCGTCACCCCCATTTCCGTGCCTTCCTGTGCTTAGCCGTCCTGCCAGCCAAACAAGGGTTCCCGAGCTTGTCTCTTATGTTTAACGCCTACAGGTTCTTGTCATTGCGAACGGGAGGCGACGGGAGGGCAATGTCGGAAGGACTCGTTGAGCGAACTTCCAGACGCGTTTGTCGATTTTACCCACTGGGACACCTGTGGGACACTGACTGGGACATGGAAACTCCAATGATGCACATACACACCCAGGACGTTCATGAACGACGACAATGGTCGCAAGTAACCTTTTTCATGCAGTGGGGTGACAAGACAAAGTAGTGCAAGGCTATCATGCAGAAATTAGAAGTCTGATGGGGATACGCCGGTATAACAATCTCGATGAGAAGCGACAAGCTCGGTGAGAACTATGAACAGGGCTTTGCCAATCCGCCAGACCATACTAAAACTGGCGGTACGACATTTCTTCATCCATTGGCACAAATAGCAACGCACCGGTGCATTGGGGGAAGATGGTAAACATCTGAAGCTCATCAGTTTGCGACCTTGACAACGATCTTTCCCCTAGCATGTTTGCTGAGCATGAGATCATATGCCTGCAAATCAATTTGGAAAGAAACGAAAGATGGTTAGTGCAACCGGGGCCTCCTACATATACACCCCCACAAACACCGAGCCATACCTTCAACACATCCCCCATCCCAAACACATCCCCAACCACAACCTTCACCCTCCCCTCCCCCACCAACCCCCCCAACCTCTCCAAAGTTTCCAACGTCGACACCGCCGCAACCTGCACATGCTTCCTGCCCACTCCCCCAAGAACCCTCGGCCGCATATTGTTCCCCAACATCTTGCCCAGGGCGGATAACATCGGGAGGTAGGCGTAGGAGGTTGGTGCGATCCCGACGGAGACGAAGGGGCCGTCGGGGTGGAGGTAGGAGCGGGAGTGGGTGAAGAGGGGTTGGGAGCCGCGGGCGTCGATTAGGAGGGTGGAGAGGTGGATGGGGAGGGAGGGGTGGGCGGTGTAGTCGATTACCTGTTGGAAAGAAAGTATTGCGGTTCAATCGTGTGGTCATTGAACGGCGAATTCGGGGACGATAACGTTACCTCATCAGCACCCAACCCCTTCACGAAATCCGCATTCCTTCCCGAACAAACCGCCACAACCTTCCCACTCTCCCCAACCGCATTCTTCGCCAGCTGCACGGCCAGATGCCCACATCCGCCACTCGCACCATTCACCAGCACCCGATCGCCAACCTTCAACCCCGCCGCATCCACCAAACACAACGCAGTAGCGCCCGCCACGCCCAGCCCCGCCGCTTCCTCAAAACCAATAGTAGCCGGTTTGGGAAAAACGGAAGTGTGTTCAACAGCAACAAACTCCGCCAACGCGCCGACCCCTTTCCCAACATGCTGACCGACGGGTATAGACCCAAACACCTCCACACCCTCCTTCAACCCCCGCTCAGCAGGCACACCCTCGCCAACCCTCACAACTGTGCCCGAGAAATCCAGTTCGGGGATACACGGTTTCTTGCGGAAGACAGCGGGGTAGAGAGCCATCAAGATGGAGCCACCTGGGTTGAGGGACGCGTGGGAGATGGCGATGAGGAGGGAGGTTGGGGTGAGTAGGGTGGGGACGGGGAGGGTGGGGGCGAGGGTGAGGACCGTGGAGGGGGCGCCGGGGTTGATGTGGGTCCAGGCGCGCATTGTTGGGGGGAGGGTGAACATTTTCGGTGCGTAAAAAGGTTATCTGGAGAGGAACTTCGCTTGTGGTAGATAGAGGAGGTGGTGGTGCTGCTTTGAGATGATGGGAGAGGGAGTCTGCTACCTGTCTTGCTTCTTATATATAAGTACACCGGAGAGGAAGCACGTCTGAGGCGACCACCATCGACCCCCGACCGACCAACCCTCCAGGTTCCAAAACCAGTCATTTCGATCAGGAAGGGTGAGGCCGCAAGCGTGGGACGGTGGGAGAGCCGTGGGGTGTTCAGGGTGTCGAACACGTTTACGTCCCGGTGGTTCATTTGACGCGTGGCTTTCTTTAAGGTTCATCGACGCCCCGTGGATTCTGGCTAAGCCCGCCCTCCGAGCCTCCGGAGCAACACAACGAAGACACCGAAACGGCGAAAAGTACAGTACAACAATTCGCAAATATCGAATGGTGGCAACGGCTCGGGATATTCGTAACGCACAAGTTTGAGACACTCCCGCTGTCTATCATCATCATGTCCACCCAATCCGACTCCCGAAAATATCCTTTATCGTCTATAACATGCATGCAAAGTTAAGAAAACAAACATTCGACCCAATTACGCTCATCCCCATCCCCCCCCCCCCACCCCCCAACCACCAGTCTCATACAGAAACCAACTCAAAAGTCCTGCCACTCATCCTCACTCGGCTTCGGCTTCTGCCGACTACTAACCGACGTCGCAGTCCCATATGTGGGCTGGCTCTGCGGTGACGGTGTCACTGACGAAGCAGCAGCAGCAGCAGCAGCAGGCGTTGTCCACTCATCTCGCTGCACATCCTTCGCAGGCTGGTCCCAATCTCCCCACAGATCCTCACTCGCCGGGGGCGGGTTCGCATCATGAGACGATCCGTGATTGTCTTCCCACCCGCCACCACCGTAGTGTGGATTGTTGTTGTGGTTGTTACCTCCCGGCTGGGAGTACCCACTGGCCTGATTGACGAAGCTGGAGACTTGGTTGAAGCCCTTTTGTCCGACTTCGGTGACTTTGGAGCCGAAGGAGGTAACAGAGCGGGAGAGGTTGTCTTTGAAGTTGGGATCGCGGACGGCGGTTGCTGTGGGTTGGATCACGTTTTCGGCGACCTGTGTGTGGAAGGGGGGCGAGGGTGAGGCGGGAGAAGCTCGGGAACGATGTTGGGGGGAAGTTTTAATCCACAGGGCCGAGGGTCTAGCACGCACCTTCTGTCCGACCATCTCAGCTCCCGAAACGGCGATCTTGGCACCCTCCATGACAGTGTTTCCGACCAACCCAGCAACCGACGTGAGAGTGGGCGCGAGGAATCCCCAGCCCTTTGACAGAGCCTTCAATGGATCTTCAAGGATGTTCGCTGGTCCGCTATTGCTGAATGAAGGGGTGACTGTGTGCAATAGGGTCCCTCAGTACGGTTATGCAACCGTACCCTGCCACTTCAGAGATATGCATAAACTCACAGTCGCTGTTGCCGAACCCTGCGTATTTGCCACCCTGATTCGGCGGGAGGTTGGCGGACCGGGTGGCGTTCTCAAATCCCTTTTTCTGCAACGATACTTGGCTTCAATAACCCATCCACCATGAGTGAGGGGCCCTCACGTTTCCAAAATTCCCACGTACAGCAAAAAAGTCCTCATTCCTCGACTTTTGATCTGGGAATCCACCGTCGCCGCCTTGGTATCCCGACTGCCCAGACGATACTCCGCTATACGCGCCGCCGCCGCTTGGTAGGTTCCTTCCCCCTAGGGCCGGCGAACCGCTGGGACGTGGGGACCCCGTGGTGCGTGGGGAGTTTGTTCCCAGTGTCCGGGCGGGGGCTGTCCAGGTCTTTCCTTCACATTCGGCACTCAGCTGTTTGAGAAATGGTTAGAAGCGCTTTTGGCTCCTCGCTTCGGATCGCTCCTCGACTTGAACACACCTTCTCCCGGTATTGCTTAGCAAACTCACTGGGGACGACCAAATCAGTATGGTCCCTCACGCGAGAAAATGCTTGCGACGAGGCTACCGACTCACCTGCCATACTTTTCCTGATGCCCGCAAAGATGAAAGCCCGCAAATCAGAGATGGCTCGCAGCAGTCGCGCAGAAAATCTTGCCTGTCCATTACCTGGATCGTCATGGTATTCGAGTACTCTTCAGGAAAGCGAAAGTCAGCCCTCATGACGTAAGGTCGCTGAGTCCATATGCCACACAACCAACCTGGGAAGGTTTCGAAGAATTGCAGCATCTTCCTGTTCCCTCCAAGCGTCATGCGCTTGACCTGGTCTTCACTCCACTTGTCCATAGTCACCGACCGAACGAAGCTAAGATGGACGCCCTATGTTTACGCTATGAGCTTGCAATGGATATCGGAACAACCCTCGTCCTGAAGGGGGACCCATACCAGACTCCTATGGACACCCGAGCATTCGAGGCAAAAGAAGATGCCGTAGGTGACACTGGCCCATTGTGGATTATGTGCCCCTGGCGGAGTGTAAATATCAAGAGTGAGTGAGAATGTGGGAGTGCTGCTACGATGGGTGTGAGTGCGGCTTACCGCAATCGACACAGCTCTTGTTGTCCTCGCGGCGCTGGAGCTCCAGCAGCGTCTGCTTCAAGGGGTCCATGATAGTCAAGCTCGTAGTTCAAGTGGTTATCCTGAAGGGGTCGTCTTCAGCCGTCCGCAACCAACAACAACTGCTTTAGAGGAGGCCTCGAGACTCCTCCAGAGGACAGCGGCAAAAGTCAACGGACGCGTCTTCCCAGGTCTCCCAGGTCTTCCTCCTTCGCAACGTCTGCTTTATGCAGCTGCTGGCAACCGCACAAGATATCACTCGGGCAGTGTCCTTCATCGTATCTGAGTACTGAGGTGGTGGAGGCATATCCGAACAAGGGGACCCACAGTCACTTGCTGTATTGAAAGAGTCGGATTCGTATCCCGACCTTCGTCATGGCCACCAGCAAACCCGATACGGCTGAGCCACTCGCGATCAATTCAGGCCACGCGGAACTTGAGCAGACCGGCCACCAAAGCGAAAGGCCTAATGGGAGCGTCAGAAAAGAAAATGGCACGGATGGAGAAAAGTCCTCCGGAGAGGAGTTGCTGCCGATAAGGAGGAGGCCGAAAGCTATAGACCTGATAGCGGCCCCAGTGAAGAACGAGCTAGGGGCGGAAATGGGGAGGGGTTTGGAGAAGGGGCTGGAGAAAGACGTAGAAGCGGAAAAGACGGAAAATGACGCACCTCTGCTAGAGGATGGCGAGGTGCACGAGGACGGCGAAGCACCAGAAATGAACGGGTTCATCCCTATGGAGGATCCCCGTTTCTACTTTCACCCGGCGACAAACTACGTGTACGACACAATCACAGGCGCTTACAGCTTATGGGATGTCGCGAGCCAATCATACCGGGCGATTCCCCCCGCAGTCCCCACCATCGCAAACAACGTCACGAACATGGGCTTACAGGTCATTGAACATGCTCCGGAAAGCGATGCAACCCTGACATTGGTGGTGATTCGGTCGAAATTGCTGCAGCCTGGATCCATCGTGCTTGTGGATGGAAAGGGGCTGACGATTGGGAGAGAATCCTCGGAGTTCGATCGCCGTCTGGTTCTCAATGAGCTTAGTGTCAGCAGAGTGCATTGTTCTCTGTTTGTCGATCGGGTCCTGGAGACGGTCCCGGAAACGATGGGTACCCACGAACGCCGGAGCGGTCGTGAAAGGTCGTCATCAAGAGATCGATCAGGAATGAAAAATCGACGAATAGAGGAGGCACATCCGGAGCAGGTACGATGGCTCTCAGACCGAAGGGACCGGAACATAACATTCTGATCGATAAGTTCCTAAAGGCGGCAAAGGGACACGACCGTGTACAAGACATGGCATCAAAACTCACTGCCGAAATCGGAGCGCGAGGTAGCAATCGATTCGGTCTTGAAAATGCCTTCCACCATCGCCGTGGCATCTTGCTAGCGGCCTGTTCATGAGCCCCATCCATCTCTCTCCACTCCCACGATTTTCACTTTGATTAACCATCGTCATCGCCGATATCTCCCTAGACAAACATCGGAACCATCGGGATGATTCACCAGTACGGTCGGGCAAACGACGACGTGATGAAGAGAAGGATGGATACCACCACCACCACCGTCACCACCACCAACGCTCAGGTCGTCGAGGGTCTCGTTCATGGTCTCGTTCCGGGTCTCGTTCTCGGACGCGTTCGCGATCTCGTTTCAGGTCTCGTTCCAGGTCGTATGACTCGTACGACTCTTATGATTCCGACCGCAGCTATGGGCGTCGGAGAGAGAAACGGGCTAGGCGGACTCGCCGCGAACCTACCCCACCGCCGAAACAACGCCTTGCGGACTACTTCTTCGTTACGGATGTTGGATCCACGCATGGAACCACGCTCAACAACGTGCGGCTGAGCGAAGCTAAGGTATGCCGCTGTACTCTCCTCGATCATCCCAACATCAAACTGACGGTCTTATTCAATAATACAGAAAGCTAGCCAACCGCAAATGCTCAAACACGGCGACGTCCTCGCCATCGGCTCCACCGTCCTCAAAGCCCACATCCACCCCGAATGGCCCTGCACCGACTGCCGCGTCACCTCCAACAACGTCGTCAGCACCGAGCCGCGCCCCAAAAAAGCCACCGCTTCCGTCAAAACCGATCCGCCACCCTCACAGGACTCGACCAACAATTCAGGCAACGCAACCGATAAAACCGCCTTAGAGAAAACCCGACGCGCGGAACTTAGAAGACTCAAACGTGAAGCCCTAGGCGGGGACGCGAGCGCGGATAAACCAAAGTATATTGACCGCGCGGCCCTACGGAGACAGATGCACGGTCTTTCGGCTGAACCCCCGGCCGCCGAAATCGGTTACGACACAGGTATTGGGGGCAACTCCCCGGCCCCATCGCGTGCACATCAATCATCCTATAACACACCACGACGCGCCTACGACGACCCAACACCGTATGAGGACCCACCGGTCATGGGCGTCGGGGGCAGGATGTTGCAGAAGATGGGATGGACGGCGGGGCAGGGGCTTGGTGCGGCGGGGGACGGGCGGGTTGAGCCTGTTGCTGTTACGATGCGGCAGAATCGGGTTGGTCTGGGGATGGATCACGGGGCGAGTGAGACCATGAAGGGGGGAGATCGGCATCAGCATGGGAAGGAAACGCTGAAGCAGGCGACGATGCGGAAGGCTAGGGAGAGGTTTTTGGCTATGAATGATGAATAAGGACGGGGGTGCCGCGCATGAACGATGAGTGGGAAACGGCGGTTTCGACCCCATGCTATGCATGAACGATCGGATACCTCGTCCCGATTTGCCGTATAGGTCGCCACCCTACGTATTCGGCAAACGGCGTCCTTCCTTGATTTTTTTTTTCACCGATCCCATATATACTTCCCCAAACTGGCCCTCGAACATGGCACATGCAAATGAGGCATTTATGGCGGCTCAGAACACTATGTATATGTACAACAGGAAAGAACATTCACAGATTCTGGTACGCTACCGCAACGGGGCTACATGTACTGTATAATCATCTACGCCAGATAATAAACCCAAACCGCTGCACGTAATCATCTCCCCGTCTCATAGTGCAACGCATCCTCGCCCGCATCACCCCTCGTCGTCTCCCCAGCCGCGATCCCATTCGCCATCATCGGCGGCGCCCTCTGCCCGCCATTCGATATCCACGCCCCGTTCTGCGACAGAGTATCACTCTCATCGACATCCATCCCGTTCTCCGCCTCATCCTCAAGCCCCACCGTCGACGAAACCGACGAATCCGGTTGCGGCGGCGGGCGAGCGAACCGCGGAAGTTGATGATGATGCGTCGCCAGACCGTTCCGCGGCGGCCGCGGCTGCTCATCCGTATCCCTGTCCTCGTCGGTGAAGGAAGAGGTGGCGGGGCTGTCGATGGTGAACAGGCGCGCAACGGTGGGGTTGACGGGCCGCGCGCGCGGGTTGATGGAGACGAGGTGGCTGGAGCGGCGGCCGTAGTCGCGGTGGTTGCGGCGGTTGTCGCCTTCGTCTTCGGAGTCGGAGAGTTCGGTGGAGGGGATGCGGTGCATGTCGCTCATTGATTCTGTGTATTTTACATGGGGATTTTTGGATGGATGGGTCAGCTTTGGGTGCGGGTGCATGTGCGTGTAGTGAGGATGTGCAAACTTACGTGTTATGCGTTCCTCTGGGTCTTCTTCCTCGTCCGATTCGAACAGGTTGCGGTCCAAGTCGGATGGGATTGCTGTGGAGAGTTCGCGTTAACACACCGTCGTTTTGCCATTCACAGTGTTGTAATGTTCCCTACCGTGCATCTGGACACTCGGAGCCGCGGGCATATTACGGAGGTTCTCCACTATCTTCATGCTACAGATGAAGTGATGAGGCCCATTTCGATGAGTTATCTGCGGCGAATCGATGGCCTTACTGCATCCGCTCCAAGTATTCCCGACTGTTCCGATTGTCCATGTTGTTGTTGGGGATATCCAGCCGATAATTTGGGCCAAAGTACTGATAATAATCGTTGTAAGGCAGTTCTAGAAGGGGAGCCGCTTTTAGTCCCCCATTCCAATAAATCCACCATCACAGATACCTGGACCTACCGTCGTCCAGCTCTTCGCCCACCGCTAACCCAGTCTCATAGCACCAGGCCCGAGACACGTTTCGTATTGTGTAGCCCCCGCCGCCCAGCATCATAATGGGGATGTTGAACGTCTTCATGAACTCCACGGCCATCCCGTGCCCTGTATCGAACATCAGATTCCACGTCGGGCAAGATGCATAAAGCGACAGAATGCGCCCACCTTGTAATGACAAGTTGAAACACCCCAGTCGATCTCCCGCGAGTGAATCGGCACCGCATTGCAGAACGATGACTTCTGGCTGGTAAAATGCCATCACATGGCGCATCACCTGTACACGGAGGTTAAGAACATGTAGCCAAATGTAACAGCGCTTACTGAACTTACCGGCTGAAAGATCCGCTTATATGTGCTATCATCGATTCCATCTTTCAGCGGGAAGTTGACCGCATAATGCTTTCCGTCCCCGTGTCCAACATCCTGCATTCGCATCGGTTTCGACGCGATCGTCAGCAAAGCTGTTGCTCTTCCCAGTAATGGCAAGTCTCGACCTTACATTTATATCTCCGGTTCCCGGAAAATACTCGCCGTACTTGTGGAATGAAACCGTCATGACGCGGTCGGTGGAGTAGAATGCTTCCTCGACACCGTCTCCGTGATGCACATCGATATCCACGTACAGGACTCGCTGATAGTTCCTGAAAAGTGATTGTCTCGACATGAGGATTTGTGTGCTCTACCTGTTCTCCATATGAGACTTAACGTACTTGAGGAGCTCCAGGATCCCTAATACGATGTCGTTTACATAGCAGAAGCCTGATGCTTCGCACTTTTTGGCGTGATGCATGCCTCCTCCCCAGTTAATGGCAATGTCCGACTTGTCGTTGATGAGGTTCTGCGCAGCAGCTTAATGATCCACAAGGGTTCAGTTGCAAGTGACATGAACGGTCCATCACTCCAGCAAGTTCAACCCACAGATAGAGCCTCCCGCCGACAATGTCGAGAAATCGTACATTCCTTCAAATACCGGACAATCCTCTCCAACGTTGACTGCAGAGATCCAGAGGTTACACTTCGACGCTTCGCATGAAGTAGCAGTGGAACGAGAGAGGGCCTTACACTTCTGTTGCGATCTCGTCAACTCTTCAAAGTTGTCAGGAGTAACACGTTGCAGGAACTCCATGTAATCGTCAGAGTGGAACTTTGTCAGCTCGGCGAAAGTTGCTCGTGATGGTCGCTGAGCGAGCAAAAGGCGACCCCATCAGCCATCCGCTCACACATCGGGCATAGATCATGGCTGTCCGCTACGTACGTAGATTTCCATTTTCTTATACAGCCCGTAGTTCATCACCAAATTATGCGTCATTCGTATCCTATGTGGCTATAAAGGTAGAGACTGCGGCATCAGATGAAGTGTCTAAACACTAGACATACTTCGAAGCGCACATACCTTCATTGGGTGTTGAGGGCCATAGTGAAAGTTTCCGACGTCCTCTAACACGGTAAGTCAGAAAGGTCGAACATACTCCCCAGTTGGACCATTTCTGAGAAAATGATGTACCATGATAGTAGTATGATACTCGGTGCTTCTGCGCCGGTCCTGTCGCCATGTTGTGCTCGCTGCAGCCGTACTATGCGGCAACCCAGAAAACTTTCTGCGAAACCGGCTTCGGAGTCAGTCGCAGCGCCATATCATGCCAAAGCTATGATACACTCGAAGCACATACCTGCTTGCACTATTTATTAGAAAGGGTGCTGCACTTCCAATACTCCATCTACCACCTGGTGTGCGTCTTCGAGTCTCGTCTGTGAGGGTCGGTTTTCACGGCGATGCTGTCCACGCCCCAACCTTCAGAACAGCGCGCCGGTCTTTTCAGGTCACCGTCATTCCCACGACCTTTTAGAACATCCTGTTCCCTCGACAGTAACCCCAGTGCTACCGACATAGAAGTAGTACCACCGTTGCCCTCCCTCCGCCGACCTCCACTTGTCTACTGTGTCAAATAGTTCGGCCGGCGCTCCCGCAATGAACCGTTACAGTTAGGGTGGCTATGGGTGATCTCTGGTCCTTGCTAACACGGCGCTCTAGCGCTTCAGGTGAGTCCGAAGGATATCCTACTGTGGGAGCGAGAGAGAGCGTCCTCACCAACTGTTCCCTGTTTCCAGGTCGTCTGTTCAAGAGGCTCGATAGCATTTCTTCGAGGCTTTTTTATCGACATGGCTTATTTTGTGCCTCTCACCCATACCTGACGCTGTTCTTCTCGTTCGTTCTCATGTTCTTCCTGTCGTCCCCTGTTATCCTGCAACTATACGGGCACCTTACACAGCCACCACAGCCAGTACCTACGCTTCTATGGGAGACGTCGGCCTCTCACTTCTCGTCCGGTCTGTCCCACGTGAAGGAGAAGTTTGGGACAGAGCCATACTTGCGTCTGGAGCAGATAGTCGTCAACGTGACGGGCCTGCCGTCAGACGGAGGAAGCGATAGGGGGGTTTTGAGTGATAGCATACTCGCTTATGCCATGTCACTGCACGAAGCGATCTCACGGACTGTAGTGGACGGCTCCTCCGGCGGCCTGGGCAACCAGAAAAAGTTCTCGCTAGCCGACATCTGCTATATGCCACCGGGTATCGAAAGATGCCTCGTGCACTCCCCACTGGAATATTGGGGATCCGAAAGTGAACGCTTCGCGAAGGATGTGGATCATCTGGCGACGGTATCCGACAGCAGCATACTATCCTCGTTAGGGATACCGATCCCTTTAGAATCAGTCTTTAGTGGGCTGCGGTTTGATGCCGCATCCCGCAAAGTCATTGGAGCAGAGTCATTACTTTTCACATATTTCCTTTCGAGCAAACCTCCGGAAGAACAATTGCAAGCCAGAATTCCGGATGTTTGGGATAGACTATGGACCGAAGCGTTCAAAAGCACTCGGCATTTCACCACCAGCATCGGCGCGAGCGAAGCACTGAAGCCAACCGAATGGCGCTCAGACGGTGCGCCGCGTCTTCTTTACTACGAGGTACGGAAACGGCGTCACACCCCTTTCAAGCTCGGCTGTGTCATAACACTTTTCGTTGCAGTTCGGCTCATCAACGTCCATTTTCACTGGCGAATCACTTGTACTCGGCGTGATGTACATCATTGTATTTCTGTACATTTCGCTTGTACTGGGAAAAGTGGACTTGGTGAAATCCAAGTTTGCGCTAGGCTTCGGTGCCGTTATCACGGTGTTCACCGGACTTGTTATGTCCGTCGGGCTCTGCTCATTTCTTGGGGTCCAGACTTCGCTGGTGCCATGGTAAGGAGATCACGTTGTTCTAAAGCAGAGATCGTCTCAGCTGACTCGTTCACTGTTCCAGGGAGGCATTACCGTTTCTTCTCATCGTGGTGGGCATGGAGAACATCTTTGTCCTCACAAACTCGGTCGTCATGACTTCGCTCGACTTACCTGTGAAAGAACGTGTCGGCATTGGACTGAGCAAAGTCGGCGCCTCTATGACCGCGTCCCTCGGCGGCGAAATGTGCCTTCTGCTTCTCGCGTCTCTGACGAGCATTCCTACGCTGCAGGTAGGAGCTGGAGTAATGCAGTCCTTCCGTCAAACAACGTTTTGATCATCCGGGCGCCTTTCAGGAATTCTGCCTTTTTGGGGCCGTGTCCCTGGTCATGGATTACTTCATGCAGATCACTTTTTTCGTCACAATTTTGTCGATTGATATTCGGCGGTTAGAGGTTTGTTCACGCATGGAGTCGGTATCGGGTCAAGATCGCCTTCTCACGCTGTCTTAGCTGTCAGATTTGCACAACGTCCGAAGTGTAGGTGGTAATCTGACGGGACGCAGGGCATCGACCGCTACGACCGGCGCCGTGGACTCTGAATCAACAGCAGAGGACTCCACCGAGAGTGAACAATCCCCAAGTCAGAGACCTCATTGGGGAAGCTATTTAATTGTAAGTTGACTTCTCGTCCCGAAACTTGGATCAATCATGCTTACCGCTCGGTATTCGTAGATATTAGCTTTGGTGTCGGTTCTTGGACTTGGCCTATCGGGATCTTCCACATCCTCCCTGTGGGCAGAGAACAGCATCAGCGCCACAGTCTTGGGCAAGAAGGGCCTTTTGTCCGATACATCCTGTGAGAACTCCGTCTGTTCCACTGCGAATGCCTTTTGGCACATCATCGACCCTGACAGATCGGCGAAGTACGTTGAAATTGGATCGCCGCAGTATGTTTCCTTTGAGACATCGAGCGATAGGTCGTTCGCCAAGCCGGACGTTGCATATCAACCGTCGCCGTCCTCGTCATCGTTACCATTCCCTTCGAGCGGATACGCATCTCCGACAAGCGGTTCACTAGCAAGTTCACTCCAGTGGGTGCAACACGCGCATCCTGTCTTTTTCATGATCGTGGTTGTGTTGTCTCTGCTCCTCTTTGTCGTCGTTTGTTTGTTCATCAGCAGCCTTGCACAATGGGCTTCGGCAGCTGCCTCAGGGCAGTCTCTCCGACGAGACAGCGTTGCGTCGGAAGCAAGCCAGGCATCATCGTCACCACCTGAATCGCAATCAATAGATGGGTCCGCGATTGATACAGTCCCCGCCGGCGGCTGCGAGGACGTGGAATATTTGATTTCCACGTCTGACTTTGTCGTTTGGATTCAAGGAGGAGGGCAGCGCGTTCGCTATATGAACAAAGCGGACCCACAGCAAACCTTTGCCGTCGGAAGAGTTCGAAATCGCAGTCGTATTACGACAATCGCGGTTCATAAGGTGTCAGAAAAAGCAATCTGGATCGCATCGGGGACAGATTCGGGATCCGTCGAAGTTTGGGATGCGAGCGCAAAAGTTTTTCTATTGGAAGACGGCTCGCTACCAAAAGGGCGGATAACGACTCTGGCGTTTGGACCTGGAGGCGCAGACGCGTTGTTATTTGCGGGGACAGCCGATGGATCTCTCAAAGTGATTTTCCCCGCTCCACCAGGGATGTCGATAGGGCCACCCAAGCGTCTGCCGACCTACGTTTGTCGAAAGCACAGTGGTGCCATACTTACTCTTCACGTGGATTCGTACGGCACGCTTTACAGCGCCTCTGAAGATTCCACGATAAAGTGTTGGTCAGCACGCCGAAATGGATACGGAAGTCCGGAATGGATCCCCTTCCATACCTTCTTTGGTCATCAAGGCCATGTGACCGCTTTAGCATCCGATCAACAAGGTCGTATCTTGGCGAGCGGGGCCTCGACGGGCGAACTAATCATCTGGGATGTCGAGCGTCGGAGCTTGCTGGTCAAGATCGTTCCAGGTGATACTCTTGGAAGCGAGGCGCCGTCCGGGCATAACGGGCCGGTAACACAGGTTTATTTGACTCAAACAAGCGAAACGTTGACCTCCACCACTCACATGATATGCAGCGCCGCCAAGGATGAGGAAGCGATAGTATGGGAGTACACATCCGCGCGACGGGACGAGACGGGGCAGAGCGCGAACCGAAACCGTAGCACGAGTGCCCCTCCACCAATGGGCACGCGTGCAGCTTTGACGCGGAGAGACTCCTTTGCATCTCGAGACCCTGTCGTTTTGTCGAAGCAGCAGATAACCGATCTCATGGTCGACGAGAGCCAAAACGCTCTCCCACCGGCGAGCCTTCGTCAAGTCGGTCGCATACGGCAGACAGGGGCAGTCAACGTAGCTATGGCGGGCACAGTTTTGTTTGGGGTGTGCACGCGTGCTCCAGCAGAGAAGGGGGAGTCGAGGACGCAGGATTTTGGGAACTATTTAAAGTGCATCCTCGGTCTCCCCAACTCGCAACCGCCAAGCAAGACTGACGACCGTCGCGACAGCAAAGGCTGGGTATGGACGGTGTGGATGGTAGATGTCCGGACATGGAAAGGGGATCTGTCCGAGCTACAGACCGTGGTGATTGGGGAAGACAAGCTCAAAGGGTTGGGGTCTGACCCTCTTCTAGGGGTCTTATTACCGAGTCCAAGCGCGTCAAAACCGCCAGCGGAAAGCGGTGTGAGACGGCGACGTGTGATCAAAGCCACACGAGAACCGTCGTCAGACAACGAATCCTATGCGGTTCGGAAACCTCCGCGGGCACCGCCACCCTCGAATCAGTGTCGGTCGAGTAATCAACGGCGCCCTGACTCACTGGGGCCCACGTCTGCTCCGGCTGCCATGGGCCGACCACGCCACGTACGGGCTGGCTCGAACGATCATGCCGATGTTTTGAGAACATCGGACCATGAGGCAGGCTGGACGGGTTCCAGAGACCAATCTGTTCCGCGCTCGGCTACTATAGGAAAGCCTTCCGCGCCAACGCCGAACCTGGGCAGAGACCTGCTCACATCTCCGATGCCCGCGTCTTCTGGTCCCCAAGACCAGACTTGGGAAGATCAGCAGCGCAGAGACGCCAAAATCTCATCCTCAGATTCCGGATCTGGCCATACCGAATCGAGCGACCTATCATCGGCCTCCACCGTAACCAACTCATCTGACGACTCCTCAAGCTCAGAAAACGATTCTGATATCGATGATCCATGTAAGGTAGGCTGGGAAGCCGACGAAGCGCCGGCGCCTGTGCTGCAAGTGCGGTCCCTCTCGGCTTCCGACTCGGGAGTCGCAGTAGCATTTGGGAACTGCATCAAACTCATATCGATGACTGATCGGGCAGGCAGTGCTGGAGAACGCAGGAGCAGCCTCGGCTCTTGGAGGAAGTCAGGAGGGGACACTTGGAAGTGCGGCTGACAGGCTGCCATCCTCTGAGATGAACCGGCTGGGTGGCTCTAACATTCACTTGTACATATTAGACTTTGGCACGTGTGAAAATAGAAGGATTTTTGATTTGGCGTGGATTCTGATCCATAGCACCTGCTACCATCATTTTTGTCCCAATGCCACTTTTCCATAAGCTCAAACGTGTGATGATGAATGTCCGCCGTGAACCGGCTATGCAATGTGCGTGCTCAACAGTGCTCTACATAGTAGGTATGAATCACAGAATACGATTCAGGATCAGTTTGCTCCCTTCTACACCGCCGAAGAAGGCGGCACTCGCGGGAAACGCCCTGATGAGAGTCGGCCGAAGTCCGCGGAAGAGCGCTTGCGGTCCACCTTCGGCCAAGATTTGTCGGAAGCATTGCGCTAGCGATCCTGAGGATCCAGCACTAGATTGGAAGCGGGACTTCACCGTATCTGGCGTGATGATGTTAGGATAAGAGGCCTGAGACGAAGCCGGGATGCATTTGAAAAGGTCATAGTAATACCTATTGGGATGGCCACTGCAACGGAAAAGGATGAACCATATCTCGATCAGTAACGCATCCTACACAGTTAGGATAAACCATAATCTCGATCATCCCCCACAGGGGTTTTGTCGTCGAGTGCTGTCCTTACCTGTCCAATTGACCATTCCAGCGAGACCTGCCAAGTTTCCCATTCACATCAGTACAGGGCTACGGGAGCCTATAGCTTACCATTCACTTACCCCCCGACAAGAGCACAGTAGCCGGATTCAACTGAGCATCGATCCCCGTCGTCAGCCCTCTCTTAATAGCCTCATACGTCGCAAAGTAAAAGAAGCTCCCCGGCACATCCCGCATCAACGTCAACCCTGTGCCTCTAAACAAGCCCCGCACCCCCGACTGGTTCACGATATCCCCCATGACCGCAAAAGCACCCTTCGAGGCTCCCGCCTTCGCCAGCTGCAGCCGGATTTTCACTTGCTCGGCAGGTCCAAGGATGAGCGATGTAGGCACAGCTGAGAAGGCGCCTGCTAACCCGACTTGGCCCAAGCTGAGGGTATCGATCAGCTCCGCTGATGGATTCGGGTGCGCGGGGCCGCCCGTGAAGTCGCGGACCAGGACCTGCCCCATGTAGTAAGCCCACAGACACGTTGCTAGGACTGGCTATAACGAGCCGCGTTGAAATTCATCGCAGAAAAGAAAATTGCAGACACGGCCAACCGTCAGTTGTGGTGGGTGAGAAACACAAGGACCACGGAAAGAATGGCACTTCGATGACCCTTCATGAACGTACGGGAGCAGCGCCGAATACGGGAACAGCACCCTTGTAGAGTCCTCTTATTCCGTTCTCGGCAAAGATCGTCCGCATCACTTGGAAGGTGGACTTGCTGTGCATGTTTTCTCCCGACGTTTGCATCAAGACTTTCGTCAAATCGAATGGATGGGATGCCCCAACCTACAAAGAGATAGAAAATCAGCCGAAATTCCGGCGTTGGCCTTCGCAGGTACATTCGGGTCTCCCTGCCCACATCCTCGTCCATATGCTCACCATCGCGAAGCCACCACAGCCCCCCGCCAGAAACGACTTGAGCGCGGCATTCTTCTGCGTTGCCACTAATGGCTCCTTGGTTCCCATGGTGCTTCTGTCCTGTGCGCTGTCAGAACGCTTGTGCCGTCCTTGCGAGTTGC
Organism: Fimicolochytrium jonesii; assembly: GCF_025526975.1. NCBI lineage: Eukaryota > Fungi > Chytridiomycota > Chytridiomycetes > Spizellomycetales > Powellomycetaceae > Fimicolochytrium > Fimicolochytrium jonesii. Next base: position 342,464 of record NW_026515677.1, read on the forward strand.
GTGGTCGGAATTTGAAAAGCCACGTTCCAGCTTTTTCAACCTTTTCGAACGCGTCGTTTACCGAAAACGACAGACGGGCATACTGCTTGAAAGGGAAGCGGAAATTGCGAGAGATCTCAAAGGTGCATATGGGGAAAAGAAACTAGAGACCGGAAAAGGAGCGGGCATACTCGGGCTGTGTGCGCGGCTTGGAGGTCGGAAAACGTCCAGCGTATGGAAAAGCGTAGGATAGGGATCAAATAAGTAGTCGGATTTTCAAATCGCAATGGAAAAGCTTCTCCACAGAGTTCTATTACTTTCAATCAGCAGAGCATTCAATGGCCGCAATACGATGTATTCGTTTATGCTCTATCTACATGCCAGACTCTGTTTACATTCTATGACTGGTGTCCAGATTGTCTTTCTATATATTTACTGGGCATCTCAAAAGGTATATACACTTTCTACATCCTCGGTACGTATACGCCTTTCAGATTTAGATGTGCTCAATCTTTGCCGAGGCGAGGGAGCCGCAGGCGCGCTTGGCAGCGGGGCTCGCCGGGTCAAGCTTGCCGGGCTCGTCGCCGCTATCGTTGCCCTCGAACGGGGTGCAGAGACTCTTCACGTCGGAGACGGCGATCGTCTGGATGGTAGCGACATCACCAAAGTTGGCATTGACACCAGCGAGAACCTTTCCGCCGATGGCGACGACGTTGTTCATCGAGATGGTACGCTTGCCCTGCTTCTTGCAGTTTCCGCAAGAGCGGTATAGCTTTCCGAAGTTCTCCGCGGCGAACCCTTCGACGTGGATGTTGCCGATTCCGTTGTGTTGCATCACTTTGTCCGCGGCGTCGCGCGCGCCTCCTCCAATAACTTGAGCGTCGCCGTCACCCTTGAACGTCAAGGCATCCTCGCAGACGGCCTCCCAGTAGACGTTGATGATCTTGCATGATCCCATGCAGTGAACACCTTCGATCTGATCCGCTCCGATCAACACGTTTTGCAGAGTGGCGCCGTCCTCTACCTGGAAAACGGCATCCTTGTTGCCGCCTTCCGCTTGGCCAGTGCATTTGACACCGCGGCCGAAACGCTTGTATCCTCCGTCAAAGACAGTGCCGGCGGGGACGATGTGGGGCGCGTTGAAGGTGACGGAGCCCTTGGCCTCGGGGAAGACGACGCCGGTGTTCAGAGGACCGCCGGAGGGAGGGTTGGTGGGGGCAGAGGTGGGCTGCGGGGGCGCAACGGTCGTGGTCGGCTTGGGCGCAGCGGTCTTGGGGGGCTTGGGGCTGCCGCCACTAGGCTTGCTGAGTTCCAACTGGATGCTTCCCTGGTTGTGAACTCCCCTGATGTCAGAGCCACCTTCGCCGGTGACGATACCGGACTGGCCGGCTCCACATTTGTTGATGACGCTCTTCAAGAGCTTCTCGATGCGTCCCTTGGAGATAGCGATGGATTCACCGCCACCTACGGCGGTAACGGTTACCTTGCATTTGCCGGAGGTCGAAGAAAGGGTCTTGCCGGCGGAGGTGAGTAGCTGGTTGACTTTGCCAGTAAGAGTACGGCCGTTATCGGACTTTAGCGTCAGCAAAGCGACGTTGCACTACATTTGAAAGGATCGACGAGAACGTGAGCAATGTGATGTAAAGACAGTCTATGGAACAACAGGAATAGCACTCACGTCGTGGAAATCCAAGGCGCGCTTCGTGCACTTGGGCGCAATGTTGATGAGCTCGCGGCTCTCGATAGCGGCAGCGCTAACGACTGCAGCGGAAGCCACCAAGGCGAGGGAGAGAAGCTTAATTTGCATATCGAGAAGGTCGTGTCGTTGAAGGTAACTTGTATGAGGAAGCCTTGAAGGGAAAGTTCCGTCAACACCGGCTCCTGCCTTTTATACATTTTGTTTCTTGTACAACAGATTGATCTCGTCATTTTCAAAAACGTTTGCAAAACAATTATTTCCAACCCCCATGGGTCACCGCTTATAGAAACACCGCTCTTGTGTCGTTCCGGTTTACAAGCCTTTTCCACCGGCAAAGAAGTGGTACCGACCGTATCATATTCCTCATATCGTTACTACCCTTGGCATCCCAAGTTGGTCTCCTGTGATGATTTATCCCATCCCACTGCCTTTCCAGGTCGGTGGAAAGGCTGTCGAGACTGTCGAAAAGCAACAATGGGTTACAACAGAATGCGTTAAATTTTGACATGATCCAGATGAATTTTGCAGCGGTCGGGACAGCAAGGAACGGCGTTGATTGGTTGCCAGCTCTTCCGCCGTAACCGGCCGCAAGTCTGAATCGTATGTGCAGCTTGCAAACGCCAGCACGAGTCGCCGGGATCCTCTCTTGGCCAATGCCAATGGGTCGGCTCTGGATTCACCACGGACCGAGATTAAGCTCCAGGGTGTTATTGGTGCACATTCAAATTAGTCTGGCCGCTCCGAAAGAACGTTCTGGTTAAACTTTTATTCCTAAAGGTTGTTTCAAGTTTTGGGGTTCAACAAAAGCGGGGCCCGCCAAGATCGCCAAAAATGTTTTAAAACGGTCATGTGGCATTCCGGTCCCAGATGATGATTGGTGGACGTGGTGCTGACGTTGAACTTCCGTCCCTACGTTCGACCCCATCACCATCTTCAAATTCCACATAACGCTTATACTGTAGAAATGTCGGAAGCAGCGTCGCGGAGTTTCAGAGCTCGGGCTCCCTTCCGAGACCGGTAAGGCCACCGCAGGAAGGGATGCCCGGGCGACATACAGCTCACCTTTTCCTCGAAGAGTCGACGCCGGAAACCAACTTGCAGCCGACCCTCGATTGGGAACTCTCGCAGGTCGAGATGATACCATCATTTTGGCCCTGCCGCGTGGAGGGGTGCCTGTGGCTTTCCAGTACGTCTTCGGAACTGAAGACCCTCGTAAACTTTTACGGAATCGCGCGACGTGAGAAGATTGAGTACTCAAATATGAGATGAATTTCTCGCACGATAGGATCGCACAACGCTTGAACCTCCCGCTGGATCTGATGCTGGTGCGAAAAATCGGCCTTCCGTTCCACGAGGAGACGGCGATGGGGGCCATGTAAGCCACACCTCTCTCGAGAGCACTTTACAATTATGCGGGACTACCCTACTTTTGTTGTGGGCACTAGCGCTATGGGCGACGTGACATACCTCAACCCAGCGATGATCGCAGCTATGCGCGTGACGGATGCACAAGTGCAGGCTGTCCTGAAGAAGGAGGTTTGAATACCATTCCGAGAACTAGGGATCCTTGACCGGCGAGAAGCCTGATTGGTTCATTTTCCCCCGGACCGAAGACGGCAGAGCTCCATCGACGGAACATGCACTATCGGCAAGGCAAACCCTATCCCGACTTGAAAGATAAGAACGTCATTATCGTTGACGGTAGGCTGTCGCAACGAAAAGACCCCAGGCCTTCTTCAACTATATTCACAGGACCGGGATCATCCACACTAGACGGCATCGCAACAGGATCCACCCTTCGCGCCGCCATCCTGTCCGTTCGCGAACACGGACCAACACGTGTGGTCGCTGCTGCACCCGTCGGGCCACCCGACTCGGTAGCTGAGTTGGCGAAAATCGCGGACGAGGTCGTGTGTCTGCAGGTGAAGGAGCCTTTTAATGCCGTGGGGATGTGGTGAGTGTGCCACGAGCATCTAGTCCTTCACTGCTCGAAATCATGCATTTACGATCTTCATGATTCCTCGTTACTCGTCATCGCGCCATGCCCCTATTCTTCCAAACAGGTATCAACTTTTCCCCCAAACAGAAGACGAGGAAGTCCTAGAGCTCCTGCACAGGGCAGAAAGCTTTGGGCGAAAGAAAGAGGAATGAAAAAGACGGCGTAAAATCCCTCCTAACGTACCCATAGGCGTGAGCAGTCTGAACTCGTTCGTTTCGGACTGAGGTGCCTGTCATGGGAGGTGTCGGTGCTCACCCTTCATGGAGGCGTTGATGTGCTACGGGAAGGGAGTGGTTTTGCGCGATCTGGTTGCGTGCGCATCGTATTGATAGGCGCCTGGTTCGGAAGTTCTTTGGCGCTGTCGCATGGCGGTGGGCGAATCGAATCTGGGAGTGGTTTGCATGTTATGTTCAGGCGGGGCCGTCTGTATTTGAACGGCCTCTCGCTTTTTGTTGTCAGCTATGCTGGCACCTATGCAACTAAAATGTCGTTGACTCTGGAAAAGAGAGTTCAATGTGAATTGTACACACCCTAGGGCGATGCGAACATGAGAAAATATACAAGAAGGAACCGCCCACACCACTAATCCTGCCGTCCACTCTCATGAACTGTCGGCGCCTCCCTCCGCTATCCGATCCACAATCTTCAAGACCACCAAATACACCAACACCGCCATAAGCAGTATCCGCCACACATTGCTTCGCACGTTCTGCCACACCGTCCCCACCACCCCAACCGCACCGGCTCTCCTTGCCATAGCACCCTCACGCGGCTGTTGGGTTTCCGACGTTTTTTTTTTCGTGTTGGGTGTTGTTGCGATTGGTGTGGCTGATGTTGCGGATGCTGGGGATGTAGCAGGTGTGTTGCGCTGGTGGAGACCACCGGTTGATGGGGAAGGGACCGGGGTCGATGGAGCAGCTGGTGTTGTGGGCGTCGTTGTCGGTGGTGCATTTGGTAAGGGAGCGAGTTCGGGTGTGCATAGTTCCGGGAATACCTCTGGAAAATTTGGTTGGAGGTCAATAATGGTCCGCAAAACGAGTTTCCCACATGGCTTTGCTATTTATGCGAGCGGATGAACCACCGCTTACCTCGGAAGCGGGGATTGCGTAGATTTATCGCATGCGACCTAACTGCGTGCAGCTTTTTCTCCTCCAATGTTGTCTTGATGCTTCCGGTTGTTGATGCGTCCTCCACCTACGTAACGGGGATCCTGGGAATGAGTCCCTATCAAGATTTCCGAACGATGTGATCCAAGGACATTACCATGAAGCTCAGCAACCCGGTCAAGATCGTCGCTACACTCCATGCCGGATTCCATGTGTTGCCTAATGAAATGGTATACACAAATCAGATCGAGTCGCTTTTGACGCAAACACAGGTTACCCCAGATCGTCGAAATCAAAGAATTTCGTCAACTCACGGTGGTAGGTAGTCATACTAAGGCAAAGCTTATAATCCGTTTGAAACCGTCCGTTTGGCGTGAGCATCTTGATATCCGGCGGGCTGAATGGGTAATCTGCGGGGAAAAGCACTTTGCCATGATATTCACCGCCAGCGTAGGGGGAGCCCGGAGGGCCGCGGATAACGTAGTGCCTGGAATTGAAATTGATTCAGGAACGTACAGTAGGCTCTTCGAATATCGACCGAATGGCAATGTCCATGGAGACTTACCACTCTAGAATGTTGTTCTCCAAAGGCTTTGCCACAATGTAAGGGACTGGATCCTTCTGTAGCACCGCATACTCCTTCGTCAAACGCTTGAGGGCTGCCTTCGAAGCCATAATTGTATTCTGTCGCTGTGTTTTCCCACTCGGAAGGTTGGGTGGCTCCGTTGTCAATCTTCTGGGAAAGCACGAAGGCGGAGCGTCTTCCAAACAGAAGCTATGCCAGAATTTCCGACGATAGAGAAGTAGGCCAACAGAGGTACGGGTTGCGTAGACCAGGTAGTGTTGCGAAAGGTCTGGCTGGTGGGGAAAGCCTGTGAAGTCTGTGAAGTCGAAGTTTGATGAACTGACATCGCAGCCAAGCCGCGTCTGCCGCGTGTTGCGCAAGGTTATATGCCTCTGAAAACCACCTGATAAACAGCCAAGCTTTCCAATCGAGAAGGCGGTGAACTGAGCTGGCCAAAGGGAAACCTTCCTCCTTCCGATATATCTGGTCGTTCCAATCGAACGTCTCGTTACTTTTTCCTACATAATCTCTGCTAGCAGGCACAAGGATCGTCCTCTCATATAGAAACTATGTAGTTCTGTCATGATGGAACAACGTACGCCGTTTGCACTTATTGGCTCAACCTACAGTCACTCATAACACTCCTATCTAAGCTACAGGATAGGTGTAGTCAGGTATCTCCGCTTCGTCATCTGAACTCCTGTGAATCATGAGGACCTTCCGATCCTAGCATCGACTGCGAAGGAAAAGTGGCGTTCTCCTTACAGCTTCGATCCTGCGTCCGTCTTCCACAGTGACATGACATAACCAACATCCGGTGCCGTCCTACCATTTACCATCGTCTTCCACAGCTTCTCCACGCTCGCCGGCCCATGGCCATTGGACAACTTGACCCAATTGTCCACCCGATCCATAGCCTCCTTCCAAGCTTTGGCCTGCAACCTCGGGAGTTGATCGCGCAACTCATCTTGACGCTTTTTGATCCACGTGGGGGCAAAGAAGATCTCCGTCTCGCCTGGGAAGGTTCCCTTGGCCTCTTGTGCGTTGGACATTCCAACGCTGACGGAGCGGCGAATGTTCGATGCGCCGATATGGTTGAATACATCGGTGGCAAGGGCCTTGCTACCCGAGACATCGACGTACAGGACGGTGCTATCCTTCGGGATGGAGGAGATCTGGTCGTAAGTGTAGATCGAGTCGTAGTACCCGAGAGACTTTACGAAGGGTACGCTGGACGGGCTCGTGAGACCGATGGTACGGATGCCGCTCGCTTGGGCAAGAAAAGCGAAGCAAAACGCCGTCTTGCTGCTCGCACTGGAAATGATAACCGTCTTGGCGCCGTAGTACTTGTTCTCCTTGAGGTAATCCGCCAAGAAGAAACTGGTCCAAAACAGGGGTCGGAAGAGCAGCATCTCTCCTTCATGGCGAGGGTCGTAGAACGGGTCGGCTGATGCGCGGAAGTATTGGTTGTAAACTTTGCGGTCCTCCGGGAGATGCTCGCGGGGGACGTAGAACCAGCCTTCCTTGCTGCCGTTCGCTGCCGCTTTTACTTTCAGGACATGGTGTTGGGCAATAGGGAAGTATCCGTACACGCGCTCGCCGACCTTGACGGCAGAGCTGTTGGAATCTGTGACGGTGGCCATACCCCAGATGGGGACATTCGCATACTTTGCGTCGGAGGTTGGGAAGAAGTCAAAGTATCTATTGCGTTTCCCCAATATGCCATGGATAAGTAGTGCCTTTGCGGTGAGAAGTTGAACAGACGGATTCGCAGGCGAGTCAGACGGACACATACCGGTATGACTGGCCGAGAACAGCGTACGTGACGTTGTTGGCAGAGAGGCCGAACGAGTCGATACGGCATAGGACCTCATCTTCTTTGATGGGACCCAACTTGACGGTGGCCAGCTTGGTCTGGTCGATGTTGTCGCGCGCAACCCAGAGTTCCTGCGTGGTTGTTGACATGGTGATCTATATTGGGTATGTACTCTTTTCGAAGTGTAGTGCCTGCCTGAATATGTTTAGCCTGCTCAAGGCCAGCGATGAGAGTCGCATGTTGAAGGTGTATCCGATGCTCCAGACGTAAAACGCAGGCGGGCTAGGTGGGCGTCCGTCAGTGATGATTCATGAAGTGTGACGACGGCGCTCAACGCCCGGTGTGTTTTGACCGCTTCCACTCGCAGGAGAAAACAAAAAAGAATCATACTCGGACCCAGGATCGAACTGGGGACCTCTGCCGTGTGAAGGCAGCGTTATGACCACTAAACTATCCGAGCTTGTGTAAAAAGTCACACAAAGTAGCACGTCCAATCATATAGTTGGAAGTTCAAGCCTGCCCAGGAGCGACTTTTTTTTTCCGTGCTTTCATGGTAACATTAATATATATGAAATCTGGGTGGTTTCTCGACCGCTGGAAGCGGTATAACCACGAACCTATTCGAGCTTGCTTGGAATACTCCCAAAATGTCCCTTCAAGCCTACAGTGTTCATTATACGCCAATCCATACCAGCGTGGTCACCACCACACATCACTGGGCGGACCTGTGACAGCGGTATGAACACTAAACCATCGGAGGTTGGGTAACATTGATCGTATATGAACTCTGGATGGCTTCGGATGGGCAGTCAGATGTATGTACAGTACACTCCAGGTCGATCCATTTTTTTCCGGTCGAATGGTTGATGTTGCGTGTCGGTGCAGATAAACCAAGCGTTCGGCCGAAGTGTGCTGTCAAAGCCCCCTTTATCGCGCTGTCGATTTTTTTTCGAACGACAGCATATGCCGTGGGGTAACAGTGCATATTCAATTTTCGCATGACTGCAGGCAACCACTTCGTCTCCATGGTTTTCATGCGTCATGGTGACTATGGTGAGCGGAGGAAAAGGGGGAAAGCCTGTTATCACCATGACGTTGGATGCGGTGCTTATGAGGGTGAGCTTGTTCCTGGCACTGCGTGGAGAGCGTTCAGGATAAGAAGGCAAGACCTTTCCCCTCCCCTGCTCTCGCAAGTCTGCTTCTTCGAGGAATTCTGACTTTAAAAGCAGAACCACCCACTCCCTGCAATCACTAAGCAAAAGAACCACCCACTGTACTCAGAAGCAAAGCATCTCTTCATTCCAATCAACACCACATTTCCACCATGCGCTGCACCCTCCTCGCAACCTGCGCCCTCGGAGCGCTCACCACCGTCCCATCCACCACCGCCTTCTGGCTCATCCCTGGCTCCAGCCACTCCCACCACGACGTCACGCCCTCCCAAGACACCCGCGGCGGCGGCGGCTTCCTCCGCAAACTGATGGGCGGCCGCACCAGCCAAGACCGCACGAACATAATGTCCGAAGGCGTCAAACACCCGAGCATGTCGTCCGAAACCGGCGTCCCGTCCGCGATGAAGGACACCTCCATGACCGCCGAAGATGAGGGCGTCATGGCCGATCTGTTGAAAGCCCTCAGCGAAATGTACACCGACCTCGGCTACACCACCACGCTCGCGAAGGAGCAGCTCTCGCGCGGGATCTACCTCCGCCAGACCGACGACGTGTACATGCTCGCCATGGACGTGCCCGGCCTGCACACCAACGAAGTCACTGTCAGCGCCGACAAGGGCATATTGAAGATCAAAGGCGAGCATAAATGCGCCGATTGGCCGCTCAAGGGCGTCATGGACGACTCCGGCAAGCCGAAGACGGACCCGCTGTGCATTGGCCGATATTACGATGCGTCGTTCACGTTCCCCAGCGATGCGGAGGAGGAGAAGGCGGAGGCGAACCTGGATGCGGGGGTGGTTAAAGTTGTTGTGCCGAAACTGAAGGGGGAGAAGCGTGGGATCCATAGGGTGTTGAAGCTGGGTGGGGACGCGGCGGGGTGGGTCTATGAAGGTACCGGCGCCAAGGCTGTTGCGGAAGCTACGACCGATACGGCTCGCAATGCGTACGATGCCGCGGCCCAAGGCGCACAACGGGTCGTTGATACCGTCATGGGCGCTGGCCGTGACACCGCGGACGGCGCCCGCAACGTCGCTGATCAAGCTACTGCTTCCGCCATGTCTGCTGCGAACGCTGCTACGAACATGGGCGCCCAGGCTACCGACTCGGCGGCTACTGCGGTGCCCAGCATGATGCCCGGTGAAGACAACAAAGGCTTCGTCGAACGTATCCATGAGCAGTACGTCAAGCCGATCAAGGATCGTATTATCGCGCCGGGCCAGGGTGGAAGCGAGGGCGCCGTTCCTGTCGTCAACAAGGAGGAGTTGTAAGATCGGCATCGCAAATCATCCACCCTATCAACCGAGTAACAATCGCTTGCGTCGGAAATGCAGTGCTATTACTGTTCATGATTCCGTTCTTTCCTCATTGTGATTGTAATTCTGTAGGTCGCCCAGTTTTGATAGCTCTCCTCGTCTTATTGTTGGTGTGCTGTTTCGGTGTTGTGTTCCAAGTTTTCGTTTCGCATACCCTCCGCTCAGAATAGTTCTTGAAATCAAAAGTCGCTCATAGTCTGCTCCAATGTCTCTCATGCATTAGTTGTGCCGTTTATGATGAGATTCATGTAAATATATTCGAAAACCAAAATTGTTTGTTGAAAGGCGATGTAGCAGGATGAATGAAGTCTATATACACCTCTGAACCCAGTGACCGAGCGACAATATCACTCGGACGGGTCAAGTCTACGTCAAATCATGTTGTATGCGCCGGTGTGCAGGAATAAAGGAGAGAGATGCAACATTGTCGAGGTTTGCAAGTGTACTTGAATCGCAAGCATCGAAAGGTGACCAATGAAGGCACGATCGAGATGGAAAAAAGTGCGGGGGATGTGGACGCCGCCTATTCGTCGACGAACAAGTGCTCCCGACAAGCCGCGTACTGACGGAACCTCTCACAAGCGTATCCCACATAATCAAAATCGATCTCCGTCTCCGCCGCCTGCATCAGACCCCACAATCCCCAGAGCAAGTTCGACGCGAGAGCGTAATGGTCGACCTCGTTCATCAGAGCCTCCACCTGCGCGTTCCGCGACGCAGTCTCGGTCGCGCCTTCCGTGAACCCTTCGTCGGCGGCGTCGAGGTAGGCGTTTAAGAAAAGCGTCTGCTGCTCGCGGGTGGGGTAATTAGAGAAATTCATTTTGTGGGGCGTTGCGCAGTGGTAGTCGGCGGCCCATTCGCAGAAGTGGTTGGCAATGTCGTAGCCGCGGTAGTTGATACCGGCGTACTCATAGTCGACGATGATGATGGAGTTGTCTTTGTGCTTCCGTAGGATGTTACCGTATTGGGCCTTAAAAGGAGGAAGCGAGGCAAATGTCAATGAAAAGGTCGAGAGTGATAGGAAACGAACAAGCACAGACAAACTCACATCGTTATGAGCAAACACCAACGGGCTGTTGACTTTGGCCAATCGCTCCTCAAGCAGTGCGATCTCATCCTTTAACTGCCTAATGTCCACAACATCCCGAATCAATCGATACCGCTCAGGTTGGTCGCGCTTCAGATCAATGGCCGTCTTAGCAGCGAGTTTCTGCCACCTTCTCAGTTTGGCCCACAGCTCGGACGTCTGTGGATTTGGTGTGCTCGGCGACTTGGGTTCCGTAGGGATGTGTTCCGGATCGCCTTCGACTTGAGTAAGGTCATCCGGGGTGCAGGAGTTGATGAGTTGATGAAGTTTGTACAGCTGTTGTGCGATTTGAATGGAGGTCTGTGGGTCTCGCATTTCTTCCTTCGTAAGCGTAGAACTTTCAACTGAAATGACAAGAATTACACCATGTTACTACAATCGTTCGTCTGAGGGGAATGCGTTCTGACCGACCATAAACCATTCGGACACTTACGGAATTGCTCGAAACGCCCATTGGCAAACACCCCGAGAAGCTTTGGGGCAACTCCAATGTCGCTCATCTTACATAACCAGAACATTTCTTTGTCACGGCTGATGAATGAACCGGCTGCCGTTCCGTACACACGAAGCAGCACCTTCGGAGGTTTGACATCACTTCCATCCTCCGCTCGTTGTGCTGGCCCAGTGACAAAATAGACACAGTTGGTCATTGCGCCGCTCACTCTGTCGATCTTTAGATCGGATGGGCTGCTGAAGTATGACCACCGGTCTGGAATGAGTTCAATCAGGCTGTCCAGGACGTCCTTTCGAAACTGCTCCTGGCTCTTCGACCCCTCCTTTCCGTGAGTACTCAATCGAACAGTCCTTTTCGACACTGGAACATTATGCTTCCGCAGAGTAGCTAGCAGGTGTGATCCGTCGCCTTCGAGATCGGAGACATCAGAAACCACCGAGTGTGTGTCGTCATCGTCTTCGGCGGTGAAGTGGCCTGCATGTGAAGGCATTGAGGGTTCAGCAGCAGAAGCGACCCCGTCCTCTCCCAACTGAAGAACTTTGACCACACGGATGTTGGCGTCGGAGGGAGAAGTTGCAGGCACGGGAGTGGAATTCTGTTGCGGCTTCTGACCAGCGATGTCGGCGCGGTCAAGAGTCGTGTCTGGCATGCTTGAGGACGAGTGTCGTTGCTGTAGTGGAAGACGAAGCGGTTGAGGCCTTGGTCTGGAGCGACTCTGTTGCAAGTTCCGTAAGGTGTACCCTGGTGGTTGCGTTCTGGACAAAAGGGGACGCAATGTGCGATTCGTACAAAATCGCAGTCGCTGAACTACTTCGGAAGTGGAGGAGCTGCAACCGGTGAGGGGTGGAAGCGCTGTGACCGGCGGCCTTGTTGAGCGGGGCAAGTGGAGGAAGCAGTGAAGATGGTGGATCTGGAGGGGACGTTGTTGGATAGTAGGCATGCCAAGAGCAAGAGCGGACGGGATGTTGCCGGGTGGGTGTTTATGTTGTTGGGCGCTTGGACCGCAACAAATGGGGCAAACGAGCGCAAGCGACAGCAGGAGAAAGGCAAGTGATAGGGGCTGCTAGGACTCCTCTTAGGGAGTGATGCAATCATGCATTCGATCGCAACTTGGGTCTCGGCGTTGCACGTGATTCTCGCGGTAGTTGTAGGTCGTAATCTTGTTTTATTAGCATCGAATCGGACGTCCCTAACGCTCGGACCAAGGTATTTTGGGATTCAGCTTACCCAGGTATCGTTCTCTGGATGTTCAGCCTGTCAATAAACAGTCAAACCTTCACGTCTCTGTTTCCTTTCCGGCATTTTGACCTAAAGCTCCGATACGCGGATCTGCACCACATACAGGCGCCATACTCAGTCAATGTGGGCCATGCGTCTGCACTTTCGGTATTTTTTTGCCTTCGTCGGAATGGCCGTGCTCGTGTCCTCAAAGGTCAGCGCTATGTGTGCGGGAACTATTCCCACTATGCTCGAAAGAGCCCTTGGGGTTGCGACCACATCTAATGCTTGAATCGCTCGTTTCTGAAAAATGCAGTTCGAGCCTGGTATGATGTTCTTTGACCTTTGCAAGCACCGTCTGGTGGCTCTCAGGGGCGCCAGACGAAGCAGAAGGTTGGGGTGACCGCTGTGATGTGCCGATAAAGCTAGTATGGAAGGCGAGCTCAAACGGCGAGCATTTCCGCCCAACTAGCGTTATCAGCACACGTACATACAGTAGGTGGCCAGATAACTGGGTACGACGGGTTCGCCAAGCCTCCGTGTGCAACCCAAAAGTCAACGACAAGGTGCCGTCAATTTGCGTACTTCTTCAGATGGGCAGGCAGGCCGGCGACTTTTGCTGGTGGCTATGGTCGGGATGATGTGTCCTTGTCGTGTCGTACCCAGATATCTGGCCACCTACTGTACATATGTACAGCAGGTAAGCTTCGGCAGATTCGCAACCAACACCGGACCACAGGGCATGTCACATGACCTGAATTGCAATCGGATGTATGTATGTAAGGGTCGTCCGATGACTTGATGGTTGCCAAGCACGGAGATCTGTGGCAATGTGTCCTGCGGCGGTTGTCAGTGCGCGTAGGTACACTGGTGTACAACGCTGCTCGGAGTATGTGCAAAAGCAGCTCGGCCTCGGCGCACAGATTCAAATTCAAACGCCAAGTGCATCTTGCGACGGCGATAAAACGGGCTTATGTGCATGATGAATGATTGGCATAGTCCTTAGAAACATTTACATCCTAGGCACCCTGATGACGCCTGGTTTTGGATGCCAAGGCACTCCTCGGCGTCCTCGCCGTCGACAGCGCAATACGTGGATAACTTTGGAGTTGCTGCCGATTGAAGGCGGTAGATGGGATGCCACCTACCGTTGCATGCAGTGTACTGTACACCAGACGCGTACATAGTCATATCTTAGGTTTCGATTTTCGAGATCCATTTTCGGCGCAAAGGACGTGAATCCTGATCTCATACACCATGACACCGCCGCGGGCTGCAGTCAGCGGACCTACCCTCCTTCTGCATGCCGATCCGCCGCGCGCTGCTCTGTCGCATGTTGCAACGCCTCCTTCTTCGGTCTACTTCTTTATTTTCGTATGCTCTGCCTTCTCTTCCAAAAGAAAAGCCACTTTTCTCTTTCGTTGGCTGCTCTATGTAGGACACATAAAATTCGGGCCGCACTCACCGCACTCGTTGGCGACATCGAAAGTTGGCCTTTGACGCATCAGCCTAAAAACTCCGTACCTGTTTCCTGGTGATGGGTAGCATCTGGTGGAAACAGTCCCAGTTTCCAGGTGCTCGCTAGACATCTTATCCAGCGGAACCCAGCACCGGCAACCGATAAGATTTCAAGGGTCTTCATCATGGCATCGTGAAATGAAAGCGGAAATTACGTTTCCGGAGAATGGATCATGAAACTGGTTGTACGGCGCCCAATTTGAGCGTCCCGAGCCTGGCATTGTGATGAGCGGTAAGCGCGTTTTGACCTGAAATTTCCCTCGACCGGAGGCTCATCTGACAGAAGGTGATGGCGCAAAACCCACGCAGCCATGCTGTTGTGGGGTAACTTCTGTGGAAGGGTGGTTATCGACCGGCTAGGATCGCCGCCGCGAGTTTGAAGCGCCTCATCACCCACCGCTGCACCACCACCTCTATCTCGAGAGCGACTCGGATGTGGGAGACGACGGAGTGACCAAAGAAAGGGCTCGGACCCCTCCCGCCCCTGAAGCCATGCCTCATGGAAGCCATGGCAAACGCAAACGTGAAGCTGAGAGAGACTGCGCTGCGCGTACGTGCATGTCACAGATCCCATCCAACCCAAATTTTTCCAATTTGGCCCAAAAAGTCAATTCCATTATCCATTAACCGCTCGGGCACACCTGCGTACAATCCGGCCGCTTCCTTTTTTTTTGCTGCTCGTGGGCTTCTGTCACAATGTATATAAGGCCGTGAGCCTCGCTCTGGCGCTTTTGTTCACGTAAGTATCACTATACGACGACAAGCCAAGATGCAGAAGGAATTAACAGGAATCGAACTGGAACGGGATGCCAGCGCTAACCGCACTTCCGCTGTCGAGCGGACGAGTACTGACGAGGACCGGCCTAGGGGCCCCGTCTCCAAGGCATGGAGACTCCTTCGATCACTCAACATGGTAAGCGAAGTTGCTAATTTAGACGTTTCCGTCGGTGTGCCCGGACCTGAACTGACTGTTGGCTCTGTCCATAGTTGTGGTGGATCTTCTTTTGCAGCGTGTTAGGTATCATATTCGGTCTCACCGCCAAGGACTTTTCCAAGGACTATTTGGGTCTCTTGTCGACGGCCATCTTCCTGCCTATGCTGAAGACCCTCATTGTACCTCTGATTTTCTCGTACGTTACGATTCTCGCGAAACTTGACCCACCGGCGGTTTGATCCATTTTTTGACCCAAACTTCCCCTTTGCTTGCAGCCTACTTGTCGTCGGTATCGCTGGTCACACCGATGACATTGGAAGAGTTGGCCGTCTGGGAGCACGAGCCCTCAGTTACTTCATCGGGATGACTGTCCTAGCGCTTTTCGTCGGCTTGATCTTCAGCAACGTCGTGAAGCCGGGAGAAGGCACGGACCTCAAATTGGGCGCCAAGCCCAACAACACCGAGGCTCCGTTGTCTCTTCAGAAAGAGTTGAACCAGATCATCACCTGTGAGTCTGTCAATCAATCAGCATCTGCTTGCAATCTATCGTTTCCTTTACTGACCAAGAGCACGCAGCAAACTTCGTTGACTCGGCTCTAAACAACAGGTCCCTTCAAGTCGTTTTCTGCGCTATCATCTTTGCGTGGGCGACCATGTTGGTGGAGAACAAGGAGTACAAGAAGAACATTGTCGGATTCTTCCATGGACTTGCTGCCGTTATGTTGCAAGTAGTAAACCTTGTTATGCGGTTCACACCACTGGTATGTTGAAATTGAGCTTGTTGGACAGCATATTCCGTCCGGCTACCCGCAATACACTGAAACCTAGCTGATTCGCTGATGTTCCTCTTCCTTTAGGCAATTGGAGGTTCATTGGCAAAGACCGTCGCATCGAACGGCATCGGCGTTCTCGGTGTCCTCGGCAAGCTGATCGGGACGGTCTACGCAGGGCTTTTCACTTTTATTCTTTTGGTCTTCCTGCCCGTGATGCTTGTTGCTCGTGTTCCCATCAGGCCTTTCCTCAAGTCCGTCCGCGAACCCCTCATCATCGCCTTTACCACCGCGTCCTCGGATGCTGCCCTCGGTATCGCCTTGAAGAACATGATTCGCCTTGGAGTTCCAACTGAAGTTGTTTCATTCGTGCTTCCTCTCGGCTACGCCTTCAACCTGGACGGAACTACCCTGTACCTGGGAGCTGCGCTCATGTTCATCGCGCAAGTTGACGGCCGGTCATGGGGTGCTGGGGAACAGATCGTGAAAATGCTCCAGATCCTGCTCATGAGCAAGGGTATTGCCGGAGTTCCGCGTGCGTCACTCGTGATCTTGCTGTCTGCCTGCGAGAGTTTCGGCTTGCGTAGCGAAATCATCCCCGTCATTCTCGGTGTCGATGAAATTTGCGACATGGCCCGTACAGGTGTCAATCTTCGTAAGTACTTGTGCGCTCTTTGACGTCCTTGCTCGTTACTTCAACATCTTGTCTAACCTCCGCTTCGGGTATCGCCCTTACCCATTTCTCCTTCCAGTCGGAAACTGCCTTGCTTGTGTCGTAATGGCTCGGTGGGAAGGTACCTTCGAGCTTTACCACGACGATAGTAACGATAAGGACGCTGACGAGAGCCTGGACACGCTTGACCGCCCTCGTGAGACCCTGGTGATTCACGATGTGGAAAAGACCGCATAATCGGTTTCCGCGAAACATCAAGAGAGTTTTTGTTTGCATAAGTACCTGACCCGTCCAAAGCAACGGCTAGACCGGAATGGAACTCTCTTCGTCGACACGTTGGGACGGGACCCGGCTTTCCACGGTGTTTAGTTTACACACCGCGGGGTTTGAAGGCTGCTGGCCAGTCGTATGAAACATAGTATAGATTAGGAAGACTTTCTTTTGTCCATTCCTTAATGAGATGCGGCGTATTGATCCATATCTAAAGCTAGCATCACTACTCTGCACTACATCTGCCGAAATCTACCATCGCTTCTCAGGAACTAGGATTCCCATGCGTAAGGTTCTGCGCGATAGCTCTCATTATGCTCCTCTCACTACTAAACGGGGCATCGCCGGACGACTCCCAAATGAGCAACCCTCCCAGATTCCGCTCGAACACGAAGCGGCATTTCTCTATGACTGTTTGCGGGTTATCATACGAGTTCAGCACCCGCCTCGCCGGATCGTATGAGTATGCTGCACACGCAACGGGGTCGAACATCTCACTGGCCCCTGGTACGGGCAGGGCTTTGTAGTCGACGACGCCGTTCTCCCATGATTTGTCGGGGCTTCCGCCGCTGCAAGGCTTTCCCAACCCGTCCGTGTTTGCGAATCCCCTGCTGTATAACGCAGCCCCGATGAAGATCTTGTACGGCGGCACCCCACGGCTGAGGTACAAGTCGACCGCCTCCTCTACAGAGTTTGCACCATGCAATGATCTCCTCAGATTCGTCTGATGGCCGGAAACAGATTCGCCCCATGCGCCGTCATGGAAATCGTACGTCATGACATGGATTTCTTCGAGGAACGGATGAATGCGCTCTAGCGGGATCTTCAATTTCTCTGGCGCGGCTGGCGCACAGAAGCCGATACTGAACCCCGGGCCCAGCGCACTCCGCAGCAGTTTGAGCAACTCGATGAAGTTGTCTGCGTCCTCTTTCCGGGCAACATTGCCCTCGTTTCCGTAATTCCGGCCGTCATCCGATAAGTATTCCCAATCCAAGCTTACGCCGTTAAACAAGCCAGGCCACTCCTCAAACAAGGTTACGATCGACCTGACCATCGTCTGCCTCCGTGCGGGCGTCAGCACCGCATCAGAGAAGTTCTTACTCCACGTCCACCCCCCAATCGCTAAACTAAAATTGAACCTCTTCCCCTGTTTCCTCAGCTTGTTGAACTGCCCGAGGTTCCCCAAACACTCTTTGGGACTGTCCCACGCGTTCTGCGGCTCGACGCCGTTGCCCGTGAACGGGTTCTGCACATCCGCCCACAGGTCCCCCGAACACACCCGGCCGTCGGACTCGACGTTGAAGAAGGCGTAGGAGATGTCGGTTATGTAGTCGATGGGGAGGTCTTTGACGAAGAATCGACGGCCGTAGTTGGCCCAGGTTGTGTGGTAGTAGATGGCGCGTTTGCCGGAGGCGGGCACGTAGCGTTCGGCTGGAATGAGCATCGTGACAGCCGGCACAATGCGGTTGACGTGTCTTATTGACGGGGGAGAGGGGTTGGGGGGGAAAGCCTGGAAGCGTATTGGAAAAACGGATGGGATGCTTGGAAGTGTTCAGTGCTGGGAGGTGCTGGGCAGAGTGCTGGGGAGCGCCAAGACATTCCAGGCGGGAAGACCAATGGATGCTTTCCTCGTTCGCTTTTTTTCGAGCAACGCGTTCCCCCCAGCTAGATCCCATCTATATATATAGATCCCCCATTCTAACACGTTCCACTATTCTTCCGTTGCCTCCAGATGCGTTCTTCGCTCTCCCTACCTGCATATGTAGGACATATCGCAGCAGCCACAATTCAAACACTAATCTGTTTGAGATTGTGATGACTGCCGAAGATTAGCTCTCGAGAGGTAGGCATCAATCGGGCTTTATCCAGTTGTCGTCCAGATCATCGTCCTCATCGTCTGTCTTTCCTTTTGCAATAGATGCTACTTCTTCATGCCCTGAAGCAGGATACCAAGACGTCAAGATGATCGCACGTCCGTTGTGAAGCAACACGGGGAGCGTTACGGACGGCCCCGGGACCGCTCATGGTATATGAAGGCACGACCTACGCATTTTGAGCATCACGCCTGAGTTGGGAACTATTAGTGATCTTCTCTTTAAAGCGTGGTGTAAGATTTGTGCCTGGCTCGCTGAATAATGCCATGGGAAGAACGGGTGCTCTATCGTGCGTCAGCAACCTGTTGTGGATCACCGGTCGCATCTTCGGCACCTACTATTCTTAGGAACGTGCTGGGATGCTTTGTGTTTGACTCGAGACTGACAGGTCATGGGCTCAGCGGGTTGGAGCGCCCACTCCTTCTCTATTCGTCGTCGTGGTCGTCCTCATGTCAATTCAACCCGGATTTCTTTTGTAACATGTACATATCGTTGTTTGTCGTTTCTCTCCTGTATTTGGCCCTTGTCAAGCGTGAAGTACTTAGTCTGGATGCGTGTCAATGGTTCGTTGCCAGAACTTATGAACTCTATGATCTAGATCCAAAATGTTGAGACTACAATTTTGCTCTCCTTTTAACTGCAGAGCATGTTCCGTCTATCGGCGCCGCTCAACTTTGAAGCAAAATTCGCATGCCCACTCATATGTGGGAAGAACACGAACAGAGGGAACATTCACGGCGCTGTTGTCGGGCGTCACAAATCCACCATAATACTTGTATTATGCACCTCCTCCACACTGTGAGATGAGCACAGCATGTCGCTGGGGATATGGTCAGTGTAGAGAGTTCGTCAAGAACCATCACGTCACGACATGAAAGCACAACAAGACATGCCTTGGATTTCAACTTTCAAGACAAAAGAGTAAGAGCGACAATTTACATACATTTCAAAAACAGGAAAATTTACATGTAGCGGACAGCGCACGGCGGTTTCACCAACGGGCCCTGTTGCCGCATAGCAAAAAAATTGGAACTCAGCCCTCCTGGGCTTCAAGAGCGAAGTTGGGGTGTCAAAACCTGCGGTGCTCCAGTTGCCTGTCATGAAGTGCCCTTTCCACGTTCGGCAATGAACATGAAATCAATCGCTGTGCTTCGGAACTTCGGGATACCTCCTCTGACTCTCGACAAGCTTCTGCCTCTCCCCACCGGGCCCAGTGTGGCCAGTCACTCTGTCCCTCAAGTCATCAAGCACCTTGAGCACACGATGCATCGGCTTCTGAATCGAGGTTATGGGCGGGAGATAGGGGTGCGACCGGGCGGGCACTAAACGACCGCAGAAATATAGGGTTCTTGAGCAGGGATGATAAACATGCGCAGGTAAAGTCAGATTGTTCTTACCAGCAGGATAGGTCTTGTTGAGTTTCTCGCCCAGCATGTCAAGGTCCGTAGCAGAGACCGAGTCTTGCATCACGGGGAACGGATTCGATTCCTCCCATTTTGACTCATGTCGCATATACTGCTCAAAGAACCTCCCATCAAATCGTCCGTTCGGAACGAGATCAGTTGACTCACCTCCAAATAAGATCAAAAGCAACTCACCGCAATCATGCTTCGGACCTCTTCGTCGAATTTGGCCTGCATTGGTCGTGAGAGCGGGTTCTCTGAGTATCTAGGAAACAGGCAACTTACGTCGGTCTCAGACATCTTTCCGATTCTTTTCATGATGTCCTTCACCTTGTCATGCTGGCCGACCCATTGCATCAACACCTTCCTACCTATTGGGCGGATGTCATTGATACCGCGGGTCCCCGGAGAAAAACATATACACACAGGAAATGTCAGAGAGGTCGGCACGCACAAGTTTCACCAACATCGTGTCTCGGCAGCAGCTTCGTCCGGATGAACGGGTGCACGACCTCCTCCTCGGCGTACTGATGCTCCAGCACACTGCGTCGGATCTCGTCAACCAAGTCTCTGCCATTCTGGAAATCCCTGCGCTCGTAGCGTGTGTACAGAGATGTGTGCCTTTCTGGTGTCATTCTGATGCCAGACGGAATGACGCGCTGTCGATTTTCGTTCTCGAAGACCGACAGTGGCCAGCCGGCAGACAGTCTACTGCTAATCTACCTAATCTAGCGATTCTCTACATTATTACCTTGATTTAAGAGCAACATACGTAGAGGGCCCAATTTTTGAGGACTGCGTCATCCCAGAGTCGGTGGCGGTTGTTCTGCATATATGAATCGTTCGGGAATTCGGAATCCGCAGCCTCAAACACCGACACTCACTCCTACAGCTCGTATCACTTTCACAGTCTGATTCGACGTACCTACGGCACCGACGTCTTGATCATCAATTACATCGTTCCGTTGCCATGTCAGTGCTACTTACCCACAATTCGCTTGGTGAAGTCCTGGTCGAGTTTCCGTATGTCGAACTTCATTCCCGAAGGATGTTACGGTTCAGGCTCAAGGCAGGATATCCGCAATTAGGCAAGATTGACTACGCACTTTCCGAGGAACAAAACGGCGCAGTGATGAAGTATAACTTTGCACCGTACATTCGGGCAGCCTTCTGCTGTTGCATATCCGCAAAGCTGTCGGCATTGGATCCAAAGCAAAAGTGGCCCATGGAATGCTGCCGGCAAATCGCTCACATTCGCAAACACCTCCAGTCCCTTCGGGATGGTGCTCCGCCACTTGGTTTACTGACAACTCCCGAGAAGAGTACCAGGCTGAATTGAGGGCAATGTGTGCGCGTAGGGACCAGGCTTGTGTGCTCACTGGGAAAGTCAGCAATGCTCAGTTGAGATGTACGCATATCTTAACGCCAGAGCCCGCCGGCCATTGGGTAAGTGCGGTAAATTCCATGTTCTTTGCACAGAGGCAGTTCTGACGCAAAATCCACTACTCAGTTCTTCGGGCGCAAAGGCAAGAGGCGACCGTGCTCGCCCGTGTACCAGATTTTGGTGGGGCCCCTTCCGATGGGATGGACGTCCGCATGACCATCATGATGGAAAGTGGCCTGAATGACGGATTCAACGCATTGGAATTCTCGATCTATCCTGATGGTTCAGATGTGGTATGTACACTTTGCCGACTTCAAGATGATACATAACCTGTTTACTCACCTTCGTTCGTTCCCTATGGTGCTAGTTCCGGGTCCATCTCTTCCATCCCGTTGAGGACTTGTTCCACCAGGGGCACGTATACATTCCCCAAGCCAACTCGCGGTTCGGACGACCAAACGAATACCGCGACCTATTTTCCTCATGCCGAAGTTTTCCAAGAGAAGTTCATTCAGGCCATACGGTACAACATGTTGCGGCGACAGATCAAAACCCCAGCTGCGATTGCTGCATAGGGTAACCCAGATAGAATTGAGGGGAAAGCCAAGATTTCGTGTGGCAAGCGTCCGCTGACACTCAAATTTCAGAAAGGAGTCGATGAACGTCTGCTTTGTCAAATTAGAACCAGACGTGCTCTTGATATCACCGACCGTAGTCAAGTTTGGGAAACGCCATATAATGTGAATATAATGATTATGATACACATTCCAGCGAGAATTTACTCAATGCTCTCCTCCAACTTCCTTCTCAGAAGTGCGAGACCTGTTCAACTTGGGTGGGAGTGACATTTATGGGATGTCTGTGAGAGGCGGCTGGGTGGGGGTGAACACAGTGATGACATCAGCAGTCACTTTGGCCGGAGTTTTCGACGCCCCTTTGCTGCTTCCCTCCCGCCCACCGACCGCCATCACCGAGTCACAAGTAGAACCCCTCTGCGAGAATCGGTTTGGCAGCGCATAGAGAGACCGTTGCAATACACGGTGGGCTGAACGTTACATCGTAGTTCCTGGTTTCACTCTTCCGGTTGCGTCGATGGCCACTTTATTCCAGGTCGGCGCAATGGTCCTTCCTCAGACCTGGGACAGAATCAGTGCTAACTCTCTCCCCCATGCGCTTTCTTGACCGTCACTTAGCTGGGTTCGAAGCCGGACCATCTGCCCATGCTCCCCGGCCTCCCAGCTCAACACCATCGGGCTCACGCGGGTCGGCGAGCCCATCACCATGGTCAACGCTCCGACTACCTGATAGCGGCCCGCCGTCGCGCAGAGCAGAATCGGGAGCAGATGCAGCACCAAATACAATACTATGACCGAACACAACAGCAGAGTCGGTTTGAGGAATACACTGAGGATTCTATGCGACGGAGTAGAGTTTCAGAGCGGTTCAAGCAGCTGAAGGTGGAAGAAGATGGGAAACTGGAGGAGAGGAGAGAGAGGTTCGTTCCGTTTCAATCTGTGGGAGAGCTTCGTAACGGATGAATTTTACGGGTCTCTAAGTGCCGAAAACATAAGATAGGCTGATGAGATCTGGCGTAGGTTACGCCAGCGTATCGCACAGGATGAGGACCGATATCAGGCCGAGTTGGTTGCTTCCAGGCCAACCAAAGAGTCTCGCGTGTATGCAATGAGGGCGCGGGTGAGCGAGCTCAAAGCAAAGAGAGAGGCGGAGCGGCAAGCCGTAGTGGGCGATAAATTACTCCAACGATGGAGGTGGGAAACTTTGACATGCCGCTATTTCCATTTCTCACCTGTCTGACTGGTCTTGGATCATGCAAACATCAGGAATGAATGTGACGAGCTGCGTGTCGTGGAATCCAAAATCCTTGAGACCGAAGTCACGAATGCTCGTGCGTCACAGTTGATCGAACATGAACAGAAGAGGGCCCTCGCAGTACAAGGTATTTCAAAGATTTCAGGAACGGAAAAGAATGGCTGAATGGCGGTTGACCCCATTATGCCAGAGAAACAATACTACGATCAACTCTGGGAGCAGGACCGCTTGAAGAAGATCGAGCGCGAGGAGAAGGATAACCAGATTCGCAGGGAGAGGGATTTGGCAACAAAGCTGGCTCTGGAGGAGCAGCTCAAACTTTTGAGGCTGAACGCTGAGAATGAGGAACGGTTGAAGCAGGAACAAGGCGTTTTGATGGTATTACATTCTCAAGGGTGGTCGTGCCAACAATCTCGCAGAGGCTTATCTGTCACGTACCCATAGGCCCAAGAAATCGAATTGCAACGTCTTGCGGAAGAGCGAGCGCATGAGCAGAAACTGCAATCACAACGTCTCATCCGCCTCGACTTGGATACATTCAACAAGAACAGGATTCTGGCGCGACAAAAAGAAGTCCAGGAAGCGCTCGAGCTGGATTTGAAGATTGTCAACGCGTTCTTCCGTATGGATGAGCAAGAACGGGAAAAACAGAGTCGCCGTAAGGAGGAGCTTAAACGGGAGATGAAGATGTACATGGACTATCTTCGGGAGCAGCGGCGCGTCGAGGCGGAGAGGGAAAGGGAGATTGAGGAGCTGTATGCTCAGGAGAATGCCAAGGTATAGCAGGGAGGACAGGAGTTGGTCTTGTTTCCTGCGGAAGCCTAACAGAATCTACGGGATGCTTCATCAGCTCTGGCAAACACGAACAGAGAAATGGCAAAGGGAGCAAGCTGCGCGCGATCGTTTGATGCAGGAAGTGATCGCAGGACGGAAAGAGCAGCTGCAACATTCCTGTGAGTGGAACTTGCAGCTATTTATCGAATGGGCGCATCCTTTCGTTGCCAGGCTTGCAAGAAGCGGCTTGATAATACTTCCGCTCTCCCAGTGAACCTAAATAAAGCACGATTACACGAGGCCGAAATCGAGAAACAGGTCCTAGAGGCCCAAGTAGCTTCGATGCAGGCAGGTGAAGAAGAGGCTCGCGAGCGCCAGTACCACGTGGGTCAGGAGTATCGCAAGGCGCTGTTGGAGCAAGTGCGGGTGGGGCACGAGCGGAAGGAGAAGGAGCACCAACGCGACTGGGAGCTAGCGGAAGCGGCGAGACTACAGGAGGAACGATACGCTGAGCTCTTGAAGAGGGAGGTGGCGAACGCACATAACTTGCCGAGGTATGGGTCACGATTTTCTTCACGTGAGCGAGTTCATTCTCATCCAATTATTTTCGTAGGGTTCGGGCCTTCAGAGGCTCTACTAGGGACCCAATCACAATGTCTACAATACCACAATATGCAACGATAATCGGATCTGGCGGCGGGAGGCCACCACTTTCCTAATGAAGTAGATGCAATTATATTTCTCGTATTACCGCTTTATGGGAGCGTAGACACCCGCTCGGCGCTTACACCGACGCACAATGCGGGTGGATAGCCCATGAGGACGTCAGTATACACAAAAAGAAACTTTTTGGGATGAGATCCCAGCGTCTTGATAATTTACATTTGGTCCACCCCACATACTTCTAATGTACTGTTATTTCACTCTTGCACTAGATCTGGCACCGTCTCTGGGATGGCAGCTTCTTGCGGGGGTAGCCCTCCACCTACCACCATGATTTCATTGCTTTCCGGCGCTTCCAAATCAGGCGGGACAACCAGGTTCCCCTCAGCAATCCCCGGTGGTTCATCCCCAAGCTCTCCCTCAATAGGCGGGGCAACCGTACCCTCATCAGCCGTGCCCAACCTAGAACTCTGCCCAGAGTCAATCTCCTCGTCCTCCTCCTCTCCTTCGTCTTCTTCCTCCGGGGCGCCTTCCTCGGGCTGATCCGCAGCGAGGCGGCCCGCACTTTTGCGTCGTCGGAGGGCTTGGTCTCGTAGATCTACAGAGACGACGAGCCAGTCTGACATGGATTGGGCTGGGATCGACCCGCGCTTCTTGACGTCGCCCTTGGGGATCGCTGATGGGTGGCAGATTGGCCGGAATCAGTGAAGTGTTGTGCGATTCTGATGTGAAGTGGTGAGAGGATGGCTTACATTTGAGCACTCTCTTTACGCGAACAAAGCGAATCTTCTTCTGAACCGCTGTTGGGTCGTACTCGATCATGCTTTTCAAGAGATCCATGTTGATGAACTGTGGGAAGTAAGTGTCAGATCAGACTGACACTTCTTCGTCCGCAAAAGATTTGGCTATGATCTGCCTTACCCGACAGCAGTCACTCCATTTCTTCACTGCAAGGAAATAACAACAGGACATTCAGACTCGATGAGCATTTGTGCACGTCCGCTCCTGGTACCAACCTTCTTTTGGAGTCTTCCCAAACAGATAGAGCACCCCTTTAACAACCTTATGAATGGTGTCTGGGGGCTTGCGATAGCTCCGAAGTTCAGACAACGTCTTATTGTCCAGCTTCGCAAGCGCCGCGCGAACATTCATTAGCAATAATTTGGGGAAGAGCAGATGTTGGCGAGCGTTCTCGTCGATGTTTTCCGCATCTGATAGGAGCTATACTGGTTACCAACAACGCTTGATGTTCTTAGGAGATGAGGGACATCGGTACAATACCAAGCGTAGTAGCATCCATGATTCCACTAGGCAATCCAAAGCCCTCTCTCTTGACATCCTGCATAGCCAATCCCAAAATGCGAGCTGTCTTCCGCACTTCGTCCATATCATCTTCACTGATGTCTAGGGCGGGTTTGACCGCTTTCACTTTCATGACCGCCACCGTTTTCCCGGACGGGTCGGCGACGGGCACGAAAGCGGTCGTTCGGCCTTCATGGTCTTTGACTTCTGATGCCTCCGTGCTGTCGCGCGCTTTCCGTAGGAGTTCACTATTGGGATGGACGAATGAGCAAGCAATTTCATGATATTTTACCATGCGTACAAGTACGTACGACTCGGAATCCCCGGGGCCGACTTCCACCATCCGCGACGTTCGTGGTCGCATGTAAGGCGACCCGGGGACGATGGAATCGTCTTCGAGCTTCCCAACACCGAAATCTTCCAGTCGGAAGAGCAACGGTTCGTCGTTGATGGCGATAGGTGATTCGGGAATGAAGATTTCAATTTCCAATCCGCTCTGCTGTGACGCCCATAGCTTTGCGGCGTTTGCGAGAATCATCGCCTTTTCGCGGAGGTTGATTCTCTCCATGACTGCCATCATGGATTTTGATGCATTCTGGAAGGGTTTGAAGTTTATAAACATTACGGTAGTAATCTGCAAGTCCTTCACTGCAATCTTTACCTCGACGAACCGCAGATCCGCTTTATCAAAGTCATCCGCCTGCCCTTGCAAGTTCAAACTCATCACGCCGACGAGTCTTCCGTCACTCGAGCTGATGGGCAGACCGAGATATCGATTGACAGCCATGTTCTCGAGAGTCGCAGAAAAGGCATCCGGATCTCCCTCAAACTCATACGTCGGCAGATCCGGAAGAGCAAGATTTCGCTTGTCTTGGAGGATTTGGGCCTCGACTCCCTTACCGCTCGGCACGGTTTTACCGAGGAGCGCCTCACGCACGTCACTTGTAGTGGCGACGTGACGAAGGAAAGTCTCGATGGTAACGGCTGCGTCGGGTGTCGCACCAGCTTTTGATGACTGCTCAAGCAGCGAAATCCGCCCGCGGATGGCATGCTCGGCGTGAATCTTCTGGAAAGCGCCAGTCAACATTTGAAGTGCTTCCGTGCATGCGCCCGCGACGTTGAGGTCATAGCCCTTCGCCAAAGCGTCAATGGAAGCGATGGTAGCTTTTTCTAGCTCGGCTCTCTCCGTTGCACTGAGCTTTGCTGCCCGGGTAACAGCTGGCGAAAGGTCTGTTTCCTGGTCTGCTCTGGCTTCCTCCACAGGAGCAGCCTCAGCGGGTTGGACCTTCGCAGTGGCTGCCATCAGAGAGTCCATCATGGAGTTGAACTCTTGATCCTTCATGTTACGACATTGCGTCTCGATCAATTTGATGAAGTCTGGTTTCTTCAGATTTTGCTTGGGGTCGCCAAACTGTGATACGGCTGCTTTCTGAAGCGCCTCAAGCACTGAGTAGACCTTGCTGTCCTTCGCATCTCTTAGGCTTTCCAGTGCACTCGTTAGCAGGGTCTGAACTTCTTCAGGAGCGATGAGTCCCCGTCCTTGTTCGAGAGCATCAAAAACAGCCTCAGCTCTTTGCCTATGCAGTTCGGACGACAAGGAGCGTTTTGGTGCCTCTTCCTCCTTCGCTTTAGCCTGTGCCAGTGCTTCCTGCGCAACTTTGGCCGCCTTTTCTGCTGCTATCCGTTTTTCTTCCTCGCCCACCGTATCCGAGAGATATTGCATGAACGCTCGGCACGAATCCAGGCCGAGCTCAGCTGCCAAGTGCTTGGTAAAGAGTCCATATGCCTTTTCTGTGCCAAATGACGTGGGCTGCTCAATGCTTGTATCCGCTGACTCGGAAATTGCCTTGGTTTCGCCCGCAGTGGCTTCATCCGCCGGAGGAGGGCTGGGGTATTGCCCTAAGGTTTCAGCGAAATCTTGCAGCTCCTGATCCATCATCCCATTACAGAATCGCTCGTATTCGACTCTGAGCCTTCCAACGTCAATTTCCGCATCTGTGGCAAAGCCTTCCAGCGCGGTGCCGAGCTTTGCCAGCCATTCCTCTTTCCTTGCGTGCTCAGGCAGGTCAGAGAATTGCGGCATGTAATACGCTTTCTCGTAGTCCTGTTGAATCTGATCTCCCATGGTATCGATGTATCCCGACAGCTCCTTCAGGAAGATGCTCAGACCTTCAATCGCCCATGAGTCCATTAACTCCATGTGCGATTCGACGAAGTCATCGAGATACCACTTGGATTTGAGGGTTCTGGTAGTGGATAATGGCTGGCTTCCATGTGCAGCAACCGAACTGTCATCGTTTTCAACGGCGGCTAATTGGTCCGAGCTCGACGCTGGTTTCACTGACGCAGGTGTGAATGCGGTTATCATCTCGTTCAGTTTCATCATGAGCTCAGGGTTCGTTTGGAGCTCGTCTCTTCGAAACACTGCTCTATACGCATCTAGCTAGCATATGAGTCAGTAAGGAGTGCTTTTGGCCATAAGTTGGCCATAAGTTTGCCAAGACCGAACTGTTTCTTCTCAATCCTACTCACCAGCTCCGAATGAAACACGAACGCCATCTGTGGCCTCCAAAGCTTCTCTGTCCACTTTCTAAAGATCGTCGTCAGAAGCTCCCGGAAGCTCCGACGCCGCTCATTGATCTGGGCAGATCGTATCCTCGCAAGTCTCTCCTCTTCCTGGCTCCGCTGCAGCTCCTCCGCCCGAGCCTTCGCTAGCCGCATGTTTTCCAGCTCGAACAAACGATCCTTCAAAGCAGCGGTGGTCTTCGCCATGCTCCTGGTGTAGGCAGACGAGTTCAAGCTCGAGAAGTTAGAGAACCGTGGGTTGTTGCGATATAGAAACTGGGCTGTGCCAAGTTAGTCGTGCTTCAGTGGGAGACGAACGCTCATCGCGAAAACGCAAGTGCGCATGTACCTAGCCAATTGATCGAATCAAACTGATCTCTAGGTTTGTCCACCTCAACATTGGTCTCTTCCGCCGCCTCCGCCGCTGCATTGGGGTCGTCTCCCTGCCCATCTTTCCCAGCAGAGGCGTAAGACCGAACTTCATGTAGGCTCTTCGGCCCAGATCCACCAATCTCCCATCTACTTGGCTTCGATGACGGCTGAGGGTCCTCATTTCCAACCAGATCCCGTCGTTCAACCTCCTTCAGAAGCTTCTCCAATCCTATTATGAGCGTTGGAAGGGTCGTTTCTACTATATATGCTCTGAGCTCGAGGTCTATTTCCGGGACGTTGAGGAAGTCATTCGCGAGGGCTTTGATCGCTGTGTCTCGAATTTGCGAATCGAGGAGAGATGGAGGCCGAGCGTTCCGGATGCGCTCGATTGCCTCAAGATATTCCTTTGCGTCTGTTGTATCGCTATCACCTCCGACACCTGAGGCAGGAGCCGCTGTGACACTCATGATGTGCGGTTGTGGGGTGGATTCAAAGGAATGCGAGCAAGAAGTCGGACATAGGTGCTCCGATGATGACATAATCTTCGGACATGTCGCGTTTCGTTCTTGACAACTTGCGAAACGTTCGACATTCGTGCAGGTCAAGAAAGTAAAATGGACTCCGTTCGGAGGTTGCTCAGTAAGCTTCTCTATTTTTCTTCTCGAGTGAATAAATAACAGATAACCCTAGCTTCCCTTTCCTTTATCTCTTTTGAGCTATCAAGTGCTATGACTGAAAGCTACGGTGGGAGGGAGGGATGTTTCGATGAAGAAGAACTAACTATCGGGAGCGCAGAGCGCATTTAGCACCTAATGTCCAGGGAAACCCGTAAACCCATAAATCGTCGTTGATCGTGCCGGAAGGCGCGACGTTGATGAATAAAGCGATGCAAATGCGGCGTCGGAAGGAGGTGCTTAGTGCGGTGGGTAGTGAGGTCGGATACTAAGCAACCTCCTCCTCGTCCATACACTCTAGAGGACTACGGTCCTCGTCCAGAGCAGATTTTATCATTATTATATCCTGCCCAGCTTCGGCCGGCCATATAGACAATGAAAAGTGTTTGTGGTTAAAAGGACGGATGCATATATTATGTATCTCGCTGCTCGCCAGTGGTTGTCGTTGAAATCACATTTCCACCAAGGACAACTATTAGAGCAAACTTCTTTAGGCGTCCTGATTTGGATCATGGTTTTTTGGTCTCTCCTCTCCTTCAAGGAGGTAAATTTCCGATGGTCCTCAGTGAGCCCCTTAGGGAGATGTACTGTAAGCCCTGACAAGGATAAATAGCGAGGTTAGGAGCTGGCTAGAGGGTAAGGCTCATAAATATTCGTTGGGCAACCGCCCCCGGCTTGAAGCGCGTTCTTGGGCACAAGTATCCCTCAACAGGGCCCTCAAAACGATCAGCTGGCTATATCCCCTGGATTCTACGTTCACATTTGAGAATCACACGAGGGGTATCGGCGAAAGGCATCAGCTGGGTGGTTCCCCTTAATTTTGAGGTCACTGGGTCTCAAAAGCCAGTCAGCTTGGGTTTCCCAAGGATAATAATGTAGTTTAAATCGTTCCCCCTTTATCAACATCAAGGAAGAAGTTGGGCTTATCTCACCGTAAAAAATGGGTAACACGTAAGCTTGACCTCCAAAGTTACGCGTGTTGGGCTGCAACGCATAGGCAGAAATCGTGGGCCCTAGATCCTTCCCGGGTGCGGGTAGAACAGGACATCGTGCCCACATCCCCCTCTGAATCGTTTCTCGTCCGTCCTTGCCCTTCTCACTTCTATCGATCAATCGTATGGTACGTTTTTCCGTGCGTCATCACACAACATAACCGACGCTCTTGTTCTCTGAAAGTTCATAGGGGACCACCATCTCGCCGCCATCTCCCATCGCTTTCCGACCTGGTTCATAAGGTGACATTTCCCCACGATAGTGCATCTTCCCAGCGAAGGCGTCAGTAAGTGTTGGATTTTTGCATGACGTCCCTCCTTTTCAACGTCGCCGCCGCTTCTCCGTCGTCCGCCGCCATCTCCCACCACTCAACGCGCCTGCCGATGGTTGGACAACATCCTTCCACTAAGCAGCTTCCTGTAAGTGTCTCGCTATATGAATTGGACCTCACCATAACAGACGCGTTCCTTTCCTTTTTGACGCGCAACGGCCGTGTCATTCAGGCAAGCACAATTCCCAATCTGCGGTGACCCCGAGCACGAATTCCAGCCGCACACTGAACACTCCCACTCTAGCGAAGTTGTAAGTTCGCGTGGCTCCTACGCCACGCGCCCGCGGGCAGTGGAAGGTCGAGGGTCCATCTTAGCCCCAGCTCCAGGGGCCCTAGGACGGCTGATTAGACGCAGTGGCGTGGCGGTACAGAACTGGAAGTGCGGAAGGGGCCTGTGTGCTGGAGAGGGTGGTCGGTTCTGGGGCCCGTCGTCCGCTCCCGCCGCCCTAAGTAACGTGCGGTACAATATTCATGCGCCTTAGGACATACCAACTTCCAGGGGCCAATTGTGAAAACATGGTATTCTCTTATACTGTATCTACGAGGTACATACAGTGAACTGTATTCAATGGAAGCGACAGATTCCGGAACATCCGTCAATCATGACGACGGATAGGTGGAAAATCATATCTGGCGTATGAGGGTGATGTGATGAGCACTGATGGGGGAATCATTAGCAGCATGGATGGGGGGAGGAGGTTGAGGGTTGTTTGTTGGGTTTAGGGTAAGGATTGGTTGCAAACCATGTACATACAAGCCTTCTCTGTGTTGTGTATTCACGCCCCCACCCGACGTCCATGGCTTGCCAAACAATCTTCGAACCCATTTTCAAGTTCATATGCGATTTCTTTCAAAGGGGTGAACGGGGAGAGTGGTCCCACGACAAACAGAAATGGTTTAAGGCTATCATCCTTCTCCTCCGGGACGTCGGGATGGGTGAGTGCATACTGAACCCGTTCCGCCCATGCTTTCCTGCTCTGTGAGCTGCTGCCAGCGCCGCTTCCACCGCCGCTTCCACCAGCATTTCCACAATCTCCTCGCCCAGCACCACCGCCACGTTGGTCAGCATTAACACCACCTCCGGCAACAGCATCCGCTTCACCTCCGTCAGGCTCACTATCTTTCGAGTCTTCTTCTTGGTTGTCATCGTATCTAACATTCCTCCAGTATCGCCAATGATATCTCAATAGTTTCTTCTTTTCATCTGGGGCGATGGTGACAAAAATTTGACCTTGATCATCCTTCGGGTGGACAACCAGTGCTCGACCTGCGTTGTCACGAGACTGGCCTTTTTCAATTTTGACACTCTCAAAAACGACTTGGCACTTGACGGGGTGGGAGAAGTTGAGATATGACCTCTGACCCTCAAACAAACCG
This sequence comes from Fimicolochytrium jonesii, assembly GCF_025526975.1. Taxonomy (NCBI): domain Eukaryota; kingdom Fungi; phylum Chytridiomycota; class Chytridiomycetes; order Spizellomycetales; family Powellomycetaceae; genus Fimicolochytrium; species Fimicolochytrium jonesii. The sequence goes on from NW_026515677.1 coordinate 374,579, forward strand.
TCCGGCACGAGATGAATGCCTTCTGGGGGCTGATTCCTCAGACATGGTGCGTCCGCAACGGGGACGAACCGGTGGGCATAGACCAGGTGGGAGGATGCCACAAATACAGTCGCCACCTCATCCTCGGGATCGTATCGGTGTACCAAAATCGGGTGATACTTGGGGTCACGGAGACGGCGGTAGGGCGGGTTGGTCGGGTCGCCAGCTGAGAATGTTCGTTGAACTTCAGGAGATGTTGGACTTTGGATACATGGAAGGTTTGTGGGAAACGACGATTCTGCTGGTGTCGCTTGGTTGATTTCGGCCGGAAAGACTATGTAGCCCAGATAGAACTGGTTCCGGTTCAAAGTGGTCCCCCGTCTTGTCGCCGCGCTCGCGGCATAGGTGGAGGCAGCCATGACGCAGTTACTGTGTATGCGCTTTCCCGCAATCGTAATCAAGGCGAGGTTACCGTTCCCGCTCGAAGGTTCAGCGCTCACATACGTCTTCGGCAAGCGCGTCGCTCTCTCTCACTTTTTGCCTTCCGCGCGAAACCCTTTTTCACACAGACATCTCTTCTTGCAACCCCACGGCCTCTGCCGACAGGCCAACGGCCACCCAAGTATTGTAGTAGGATATGTGCACCAGAGGCCACTCTTCAAAACTGTTTCATTACATTTTTTTTATCTTCTTTTAAAAACAGAGAAATGCCTACTTTAACTTGCTTCATCAACGTCAAAGACAGAAGGCTCCTCGTCGCTTTCCTCTCCCGCAACGCCAGCCAGAGTCCGCTCTTGCACCTTGCTGTTGCGCCATTCCCAAAAGGAATGCAGTAAAAAGGAAGGCGGAGAAGGAACCAGAAACAGAGACGCTGCAATCGACGCGCGGGCGTATGTGAGCGCTGAGCTCGAAGGTCCTGAAGCCTTTGCTCCGTCTAGGCAGTCGAGTATACAAGTTGCCATCATCGGCGACGCCTCAGGCAGAGGTACAATGATGTGGATGGCAGATAACCACCACGGAAAATGGGATGGGGTGAAATCTAGACTACCTACGGTTACGGGAGAATGCGTCTGGTCTGCGGCCATTGCCAAACACCACCGAACGCACAATCGAGAGGAAATTCTTGGTGCTCAGGACGTCCCGATTGTGCACTCTCATCCGTAGTCGTAGTGGTCGTCGTCTTCCAGGAATCTCAAATGGCGTCCAGTCTTGGTTGATACATTCAGGGTTGGGGCAACCCACCAATCCATGGACGAATTCCATTCTCCCCTTTCTAGCTTGCCATGGCCGAGATGACAGCCGCTGTCGGATGTTTTTCTTCACACGGCCGTGGCAGTCGGGGCACACGGACGACTTTCGATACTCATCCAGCAAGTAGCATGGAATGCTGTTTCTCGCAAAGAGTGTGCGGAATCTGTTCCATGATGAGTTAGCATATTATAGTACATAAAAAACCATGATGGTCACTCACCCTTTGGTCTTTGATGACTCCTGAAAGCGCATCGTTTTCCCAGCATCGCTCCAATCACCCAAGATGACCGAAAAATGCTTTCCATACCGGCGTCGCATGTTCTTAATGAGCTTGCTCTCAGACCTTTGCCGCAGTGAGAACGCCTTGAATCTGCGAGCGACATGAATCTCATCCCGGTAAAACTCATCCAGGGCGGGATCTGGGATATAGATGGATGTCAGCCCATGGATTACTAAATTTGAAAATCACAATTGAAGTAGAACATCATACCCGCATGTACGTGATCCACAATGAACGCTGAGAACGCCTCGATGTTCATGCTCTTGTGCGATGGAATCTGTGATTCCATCTCAGCAACGCCGGCATTGATCTTCCGCTCTGTCATGTCTCTCCGAAAGTACCGCGACTTTGTCTCGACCGCCCGTTGATTGGATGTATATCTGATGAGGGGCGGTGTTTTGTGAGAATGTGACAACGGATGGTGGGGACAGTGAAGGGGGGGGGGGGATGGTGGGGATGGGGACGAGGACAGGGTTGGCCTCGACACCGTCATGCAGGTCATCAACATGGGCCACGCGACGAGCGATATGACGCGCGACGGCGACAAGCAAACCAACCGCGGCCGCTCCCTCATTGGTCGCTCCCTCCGCGGCCGCTTCCCATCGACAGCTCCGTGCTCGTCCAACTCTATCAACGAACTCCTCGCCCAGATCCGCGACGGTGGCAAAATGGCTGTGGAAGCCGCCAACGCCGTCTGGACCGACTTCGTTGCCCGTGTCCGCAAACAGGGGAACCACCCCTTCCAAGTCAACGTCCGCAAACACCTCCGCACCATCTTCCGCAAAGTCGAGGGTTGGGGGGGGGGGGGGGGATGGTGGGGACAGCAGGGCAGTAGTAATCTGAAACTTACCGAAATGGCCGCTCCTTCTTGTTGTCTCGACAGAATAGGAGGTCACGCTTGCCCGGATCAATGCAGACGATGTTTGGAGCCTCCCTTAAGTCGTCAATGTGGTGCTCAAAATACAGCTGCTTGACTTCTTCCCGCATTTGGGCCTTGCTGCGCTTCCGGGCCCGATACCCATACTTGAGCCCTGGCTTCTTGAAGTGGATGGTAACGGAATACCCGTCGGTGCTAATTGACCCATCGAACTTGAGACCAAGCTTCTTTCGATGTTTGAAGACCTTGTCCTACAATCCGTCATTCAGCGACGTAATCTGATTGAATCAAGCACAGAAGGGTACAGACTTAACTTACATTCACGTTGATAAACTGCCCCCACAGCTCCCGCTTGCGTTCATCAGTGGGTTTCCCCATGCGACGGCGGCTCAAGCCCAAGATATGAGTGGCTAGGATCTTCGTGTCGATCCGAACAGACGACTGGATTCGAGATTTGCGCAGCGGGATAGCGGAAAACAGCCGCATTCCACGGCGCTCATAGAGGCGTGAGAGCTCACAATAGGCACCTGGTGAGGCAGGTGTGGACCATGATTAGACAAAAGAGGAAGCCGAGGGGGGGGGGGGCAAAGGGGGCGAGTGGTTACGTCGACGCTGTGGCGGTGGGCAAGAGCATCGGCCGTGCCCCGGGCCCGCTGTGCGCGCACTGGGGGCGTCGTCGAGGCGGGGGAGGAGGGGGCGAGAAGGGGGGGGGGGGTCGGGGGCCCGCAGGAGCCAAGCGTGCGGGCGCCCAGCGGCGACAGCGCAACGCGAACCACGTTGGCCGGGGTCCCGGCAGGCAGCCACTCGACCAGGTCGACATACCAAGGGAGGCACTGTCGGTCGCCTAGCAAGGACCCGCGCAAACGCCGCGCGAACTCCCAGTGCTGCTGTATGCCCACCGCCGCGAGATGTGGGCTTGAGCGTGTATGTTCGGCGCGCCATCGGCGATGGCAACAGCGCATCGCGAATCACGTCGGCCGGGGTCCCGGCTCGCTGCGCAGCACGCACGAGCTGGAGGGGGGGGGGGGGGGGAGAGTGGATAAATGTACAGGATGCAACTCACCTAAATATGGCATTGCGTCCACATCAAGACTGTATGCAAGCGGTTCATCCTGGGGAGGAAACAGAGCCCATAAGTCGTCGAGGAGAGTCCGCTCAAGTCGTGTGAGGCCGGCAAACTCCTCTTCGGTTGGGTACTCTTCAAATGTCGCGTACTTTCTGAATTGACGGACACGCCAATAATACTGTTGGCGCTGCGCTCGGCTGACTCCGGCTCTCCGAAGATGCAGTACGACTTGCTTCAAACCAAGCCTTTCATTGACGTAGCGCAGAAACATTTGCATGAAATGCTCTTGTACGTTAACTTTGAGGTTTGTGAAGATGCTCGTAGCCGTGTACGCCGCGGTCTGTTGGCTATTTCGCATGCGGATGGGGGCAAATCCGTGAACATTACGGTACTCTTGAACCCGTGGACGCAACTCTTGCGCTATGACCGGATTGCCGTTATAGCCCGGATTGTTTAGTAGCTCAAATATCACACTACTGTGCTTGTCGGTGATGTCCGGGAAATCGTGTAGAGGATGATCAGCTGTGGTGGGGTGGGCAGATGTAGCAGTCAGGACATTGTTATGGGAAATATTATGGGAAATATACAGTGTACCTCAAAAACTCACCAAGGTAGTACTTGAGGAAGAACGTGGTGTGGCGCGCAAGGACCTGAACATCGGCGATGAACGTTGTCAGGCGCTCCCTTTGGACTTGATTGTGATTTTGGATGATTCGGTGAAGCGAAACCTTAGTGCTGGCATGTGTTTGCGGGCGGGGTCGTTGAGCTGGTGGTGGTGGCGGGGGTTCATACACCAGGGATCCCGGTGTGCTGGGAAAAGGGAAAGGGATGGGAGCTGGGAGGTTCAACGGACGCTGCAGACCCCTGTCCGCGGGTGAGAGCCCTCGCTGCTGTTGCTGTTGCCCGTCTTCATCGCCGGAGCTCTCGCTAACCATGTCTGCAATTGCTTGGGGCAAGTGGCGCTGGACAGAAGGTGGGAAATCGAATCGCGGGGGTTGCATTGGTGTCTGCACAGCGGTTGGCGGATTTATGGGCAGCCGCGGGGTAACCGGAGTAACCTTCCTCCTCTTCCGCCGTGGTGTGGTTGCTCCCGTAAAGAAGCCACCCCACCGGTGCCCCTGGAGCGCCTGGTGTGATGACATGATGGCCGTGCTGTGCCTTAAGTTCAGCCGAGACAGGTGTTGCAGGTGATCGCCTTGATAGCTGTGTGTCAAAGAACTCAGTGTTGTGGTAATGAAGCTGAGAACGGTGAGGAATTGCGGTTGTTACCTGGTGGTGGTCGGCGAGTACACATCTGCTCGCAATTGCGCTGGGTTCCGGTAAGGCCGAGCGTGAAGGCTGTAAGCAGTGTACAGTAAGGAGCGTGAGGAGCGCGAAGAGTAGAGTGGGGATCCCCACGTTCTTTTACACGCGTGTAAAGGATGTGGGTGTTGTGGAACTCGTTACTTTATTCCCCTTTCACACACACCACTCGTTTTATAGACATTCGATCGGACGGTCTGCCCACACACACAACCAGCTCTCTATCTGCAGAGAAGAAAAAGGGGGGGTACGGTAGCTATAAAAAGGAAGCTGTGGCTGAAACTGGCTGTTTACAACACTCCCTCTCAGACTGCAGATCGAATTCAGTCCGCAGTCGCCGTCGCAGTCGCTCTGCATGATCCCATAGAACGTTCCGCTCTCAACTTCCGCAATCGCTTGAGTCCAGATCGGAGTAGGAGCCGGACTCGCGATTCGCTCTTCAAGTCACGATCGCTTGAGTCCAGATCGGAGTAGGAGCCGGGCTCGCGATTCGTTACGCCCTGAACTTTACGCCATCAACTTCCGCCATCGCTTCCGCCATCGCTGATCTCGACGCTTCCAGTGCTGAGCACGACCGCCGCTTGCGGGAGGTCGACCGGCATGGGATGTGTTGTCGCTTCGCCGTCGTAGTCGTGAATGCCTCGGTAAAAACCTCTCCCAGTCGCAAAAACCTCCGTGAGGAAAAATAGATCCTGGGAGTAGGAAAAGAGCGCATCGCTGTATCAGGCAACATCGGCCTTTCGGCGCAACCCTAGAGCGTGAACAAACTTCCAGTGTTTGTTTTCATCTAGGGATTTGGTAAATATATCCGCAACGTTGTCGTGCGTATTGATCTGAGTGATTTCTAGGGCAGCGGCGGCGGCGGCGGCGGCTTCTCTGGCGTTTGGCGTAGTAGCTGCGTTAACTGTGTTGGCTCTCGCTCAATGTGGACTTCCCAACGGCGCTAGTCCCGTCAACCATCCACACACCATCAACATTGATGGCAATCTCCACTACACCCACGGCGGCGACAACAACAACAACAATAAACACGGTTCCGTCAACTGCACAACCATTGAACCATTCAACGGCGGGGCCAGAAGAGGAGAACCCACCGGTCCATCACATGAGCAGGGGAATTCACACGGTGCAAGACTTATGGCGGGAATGGACATACGGACTCGGAGGTGGGCCACCAATTGAGGTGTTGGAGAGGAAGTGGGGTGCACGCTGGCGGAAAGGGAACGAGCAGAGGTTTTTCAACCGGCGGAAGGTCATTATTGACTTTGTGAAGAGATGTGCTGATAAACGGGAAGGAGGTATATGTCCGGGCAACATTGACGTAGTGGTGGGCCAGCTAGAAGAGCTCAGGGTGAGGCAGGAACGGTCCTTAGATTGGATCTCAAAGAACATCAGAACAATAACATTGTAAATTGGTGAGAGCGGAAACGATTTCTGTATCATAGACCTATTGCTATTGCTATGGTGTCCGGCGGCGAAGCAACTATGACAGCGAAGCGATTGGGAAGTTGAGAGAGCGTACCGCGAGACTGCCCCTATTCCGGGCTGCCCCAAGCGATTGCGGGAGTCGAGAGCGTACTGCGAGACTGCCCCTATTCCAGGCTGCCCCAAGCGATTGCGGAAGTCGAGAGCGAGTATATATCCCGCCAGATGGTAGCAAATCAGGTAGCAAATCCCCGGGGAACCTTATGAAGTTGACGCGTGCACATCAATCTACGCGGCCCACGGTGAACCAACGCTCTTCCATCCATCCATCCATCCGTCCATTCGCAAAGCAAGCACAGCTATATATATAGGCATCCATCCATTCATCCATCCATCCGTTATCGAAATCGAAATAGCAAATATGTCTGAAGAACACCTGGTGCGTTTTCTCCAACTCCGTGTTAATATTTTCGGCAGGGGGCATAGAGACGCGATGATGCGGGATGGCATTGCGCGATGATGAGACTAGCGTGCGAGCAACGAGTGGAACGTAAAACAAGCAGGCTTGGAGGATGGGACCCATCTACCCTAGCTCGGGGTGTCATAGGACCGTGGGAATTTCGAGCCTGGGAACGCGTTAAAGACAGATGGTCCAACAGCGAGATTGGAAGCAATCACAGCCTATAAAGTGACTCCCGGCAGCGACGTGGACTTCGGGGACGCTGTGGAAGACAGAAAACAAAGGAGGGAGTTGCGGGACTAGTGAACAGCGTCTGCTATGGGGACGAAATCTTGACTAGTGGGAACAAGGAATTCATTTTTAACGATCGCCCGTATGTCGAATTCATAGGAAGGAAATACCGGTGCCGAGGAGGAGGTTGCCCCCTCCGTGGACGTGCATTTTGAGCCCGTCATGAAGCTGGAGCAGCTCGATGAGATTAAGACTGGGGAGGAAGATGATGAGGCGCTCTTCAAGATGTGAGTTTGGACATCCCCTCGTCAGACTGATGAGTTGCAGGACGGTTGGAAGTTGGGAAATGCAAACGAAGCAGAATTGGCAGCGGCGGTATTGGAGTTATGCGAGACGAGGGCTTCACCGTCGGGTTTGCATCGGGGCATCGCCTATCCAGAATGTGACATAGGATGCTTGCCCAATACGTGAGCACGAAGGGACTGGGAGTGAATGGGACCGGGGGAGAGACCTCGCAGCAATGGGACAGAGCACATGCAAAAGTCAACTCGATAAGAGCACGATATTGATGGACAATGAATTCGCAAAATCTAGGCGCTCGAAACTCTTCCGATTCGACAAGGGCCTGAACGAGTGGAAGGAGCGTGGAACCGGTGACGTGAAGTTGCTGAAGCACAAGGAGAGCCAGAAGATCCGCATCCTGATGCGTCGTGAGAAGACCCACAAGATCTGTGCCAACCACTACAGTGAGTTTTAACAGTCTGATCATCTCGCTTTGAATTCATCAGAACTGATCTGTCTCTTTTAGTAACATCCGAGATGGAGCTGAAGCCCAACGTCGGCTCCGACAGGTCCTGGGTGTGGAGCACCCTGGCGGATGTTTCGGAGGGAGACGCCACTCACGAGCTCCTTGCCATCCGTTTTGCGAACTCTGAGAGTGAGTTGTGGGAATGATTCTTGAAAGATTGAGGGACTGTCCCTTAACCAATCGAATTTTCCGAAAAGATGCGAACAAGTTCAAGGAGGCTTTCGAGGATGCGCAGAAACACAACGCCGGCGTGGGTTCGAAGAGTGCTCCTGCCCACGAGGAGCTCAAGCATGAGGAGCCCAAGCATGAGGAGCCTGCGCCCGCTAAGCACGAGGAGCCCAAGCATGAGGAGCCTGCGCCCGCTAAGCACGAGGAGCCCGTGAAACACGAGGCACCAGTTGAGGAGCCCAAGCCCGCGCACGAGGAACCGAAGGAGCCTTCTGCACCTGCTACAGCGGAGCCAGCAGCGCACGAGCCGCACAAGGAAATCGTTGCTGAGGGTGCTCACACTGAGACACCGAAGGCGGAGGGTGCTACGGAGGAGCACACAAAGGCGGAATAGCCGATCTCTGCGTCCCACCCCTTTCAATGTTCCCGTTCTCACCCTTTCTTCAACCTCACCCCTTCCCTTCCCATTCCCTATTCCCCTCTACATCGGATGTCTATCTTTTGAGTCCTCTCTCATCTGCCTCCCCCCTCTGATTGTTACTTTTGGCTTGAACTCATACACCGTGGGTAATACTATGCGCCCGGAATATCTCTCCCCTCTTTCATTCACCCTTTTGGACACATTGACAAATTCTTCGGCCGCACTCATGTACAGTACCTAAGACTGCCTTACCCGCACATTCGTCCTGACTTGAGTACCGACTCGTCTGCTCCTGCCTCCTTACCCTGCATATTCGCGGGGCGTCGGAGATGGCGCGTTATTGTGGAGCTTACGTGACCTCCCCTGAACTTTGTACGCCAACCGCCGAAAGCCCCGTTTTGACAGCCACGCGTAACTCGTCTCCCAACCTTGTTCATCAGGTGCCTGACCAGTCGATTTCCAAACTCTTCACACGTCCGTTCACCTGCAACAACTCGACCGAAAGAAAACCATCCACTATCTCATATCAAAACTCGTACACCCCAACCATGCCCTTCCCCGAGCCCGTGAGACTAGAGGACGAGACCGAGGAGGAGAGGCGTTTACGGCAGGTGAGACGACAGAGGAGCAGTCCTGTCAGCTGTGTGACAGGGGTTTGTTTACGTGTTTTTTTTCCTTTGATTAGGAAAACCGAGAGCGGGTGACTCGTTTGGAGACTGAGGCGGTGAGGACGGCGAATGAGGAGATTACTGCAGCTGAGGCTCAGGTATGGATTGATCAACGCAACGTTGGGGTTGGGGAGGCGCCCTCTTTGCTGTGTTGCACCTATACACTGGCTAGCCTTCGCGCAAAGGGCCTGATGATTGACCCTGATTGCAAAACTCCACAGGTAGACGCCTCGCGCAAATTGGCTGCCAAGGAAGCCGACCGTCAGATGGAAGCCGAGCGACAGAGACGGATTGTGGAGGCTGAGAAGGGTAGTATCCAGGAAGAGCTGTTGAAGAAGCAGAATATTGAGAAGGCTATTGCGGTGAGTAACGAAAAGATGGGGTATTTGTGGGAAAGTGTCCGTGTGAGGAGATGGGAGTGAGGACGAAATCTTCTGGGGAACGAATGGAGAGTTAGCTGATGCTCCAGTCGCTGATCCAATGAATCTCCCCTTATTTGGCGCACGCGTGCACAGTTGGAAGAGCAAGAACAACGCCGCCGAGTCTTGGAAACCAACCAGTCCGAGGAAATCGGCCTGGCGATACGCCGAACGTGCGGAAAGGCCGTTGATGAGTGGGCAGATCAAGAGAAGTGCGTACAAATCGCTTCAAGTACCACAATCCCGCTGTGAACACCACCTAACCACCCTATAATCTCCCTCGTACAGAGCACGCCGTAGCATTGAAGATCTCTCATCCCTCCCCGCCGCCACACGGACCCAAAAAGAGCAAATAGGGCAGGAAGTCGTGCGGGAGGTGCAGCGACGCCGGTCTTCGGCTTCTGAGCGTGCTAATCCACAGCAGCAGCAGCAGCAGCAGCAAGGATCTGCGTATACGTATGGAGCTGGAGCGGGCAATGAGAGCCAGATCCCGCGATCGGCTGGGGCTGCTTCGGCGGAGCAGCAGCAGCAGCAGCAGGCGAGGAATGCGCAGGCTGAGGTTAAGGTTGGAGGGAAGTGAGGAGGATGAAATGGATTTGTGGACATGCCTTTCCGTCATGAGCATTGCACAGTTGCAGAGAGTATTTGGGGGTGAATGTGGAGTGCATCGTTTGCGTGCCATATGTTTTTGGATATAAGGTTGAATCTGAAGTTTAAGAGCCCATCGGGAATTGGTGGGTTGGGACTGCGGGGGAGCGAGCGGGATGTTCGAGGTGGTTGTGTTGTCATCAGTTTGGCGTGAGTCACTTTGAGCGGTGACGTGTGGCGACTGGAGTTGGCCGCCGCCCACTTGCAGGTTGCAACAACTGGAGCTGCCAAGTCTCACCGGCCCATCCCGACTGAACCCCAACGTCTCTTGTCCGCACCATCTGCGTCTGTGCATAGCCGATAGACGTTCGCCGTATTCTACGACAGCCAGCTGAGTCGGTCGGCAAGCCAGCCGTTTTTCTCCCGATCCACACCTTCAAGCCTCGTTCTTCGACTCCCCGCGTACACCTGGCACAAGTCATTCCAGCGTCACCCAGCAATGGAAGAAGTCTATATGAGCGAAGAGTACAGCGAGGTCCCCTGGGACACCCCCTCAAATCCCCTAGAAACCCATGTACAACACAGTATCATCACGCACTCTGAAAAGGCTCGGTACTCATCCTCATCCCCTTTACAGGCAACGAGCGCTCTGACACCCGACGACGACCCACAAATTGGGCCATCATCTTCGACCTCCCCCACCCGCCAAACACTCACCACTTTCGGACTCACGGCGAATAACGCCTTGAAGGTTACTGTCACCGATGCACAAAAGCATGGAGAGGGATCGAGCGCGTTTGTCACCTATGCTATCGACACAAAGGTTGGGCCAGAGATCGTTTTGCTGCTATGTCTGTCGTACTTTTACTGAACTATCGGTTTCGGTACCTGCAGTCTACACTACCAAGCTTCGCTCGGTCAAATCTTTCAACACGAAGACGGTTCCAGGACTTTGCATGGCTGCATGGAACTCTGAGCGAGGAATACCCAGCATGCATAATACCACCATTACCGGGAAAGCACCGCATGGGTACGGATAGCGGAGAATTGTCCGAGTAGTAGATGACGTTTACGGATGAGCGAAGGACTGACGCCGATTGACGGTAGAATACATAACGGGCGACCGCTTCAGCACTGAGTTCATAGAGAAGCGAAGATACTCCCTCCAGACCTACATCAACCGGGTGACTCGGCATCCAACACTGCAGAACAGTGCCGCCATCAAGAAGTTCTTGCAACCCGGGGACCTGGTATGCACATACAGTAGCATGAGGAGCGATCACCGACGAAAAGCGAAGGCGAAAGCGTTAACATTTCGACTACTTGCAGCAGGGAGCCGATGCAGTAGCAAAGAGGCGGGACAGCCACGTTTTCGAATCCATCAGCGATGCGATCCTCAACGTCGTGTCGAAAGTCCGGGAACCGGACCCGAAGTTTTTGGAGTACAAGGAGAGCGTGGAGAAGTTTGAGGAGAACCTGAAGACTGTGGAGCGCCTCAATATCAAACTGCTGAAGGAGCAATCAGGTTAGATCACTGGATGCAGTTTGACGAGGACACTTCGCTGTCTATTTGAGATCCTGACCATATCATGTGATGTTGCGAACTAGACTTGGAGACGGATACGGCGGATTTACATCGCAGCATCACGACAATGGCATCTATGGAGACGCAAATATCGGAGCCATTGTCCGAGTTTGGGTCCACGTTACGGGAGATTGCCAAGTTATTGCACGAGAAGGTATGGCTTACCTTTGTGAAAGAGAATTTTCAGTAGCTGCAAGATATGGAAGCTCACCGAAGCCATTTCGGTACCTCTACGCAGACCTTACGAGAGGATACAGATCTCGTCGGCGAAATCCGCGAATACATCGCATACAGCCATTCCGTCAAAGTAAGAACAATCATGTCTTTCCATTCCCTCCTCTCCTGTCGCATTTCATCATTGACACTCCCCAACTCTTCATTTTCCCCAGGAAGTCCTTAAAATCCGCGACCAAAAGCAGATCGACCACGAAGAGCTCGAGCGATACCTCGGCAACCACATCATCGACCGCGAGCGCACGGCACAGGGAAAAGGCGACGGAGGCATTCTGGGACTGATCAAGGACAAGTACAACGATTTCAGGAACGTCAATCATGAGCAGGCGAGGAAAGCCAAGCTGGAGAGATTGGAGGTCAAGATCAAGGAGGTAAGGGTTGAAATAGGGATCGCGAGCCTGTAATGGAAGTGGGAAAGATCTGATTTTTCATGGTCGGGGTTATAGCTGAAAGAAGCGGTCGAACAAAGCACCACGATATCGTCCGCTTTCTCGAACGAGGTCATCAAAGAAATGGATCTGTTCAATGCGGTTAAGATCGACGATTTCAAGGATATTCTGAGGGATTACACCGAGAGCCAGATGGAGTACTACGAGAAGGTAACGAATGGATGTGTTTGAGGCGGGGGGCCTGGGACACGTACCTGATTTCGTTTTGGTAGGGAGGAAAACTGTGGGACGCCATCATCCCGATGATAGAAAACATTCAACTTGATAGTGTGGACGGCGTGCGGAAAGGGGAGCATGCGAGCTGAAGGGCTGGATAGAAATCCTCATGTGTTGTGTCGTTGGCGGGCAAAGCTCTGTAGGGAGACGGCTATTCAACTGGATAGGCTATACACCCGTTCACTGTACATTACTCCCTCATCTCCTTGTTTCGGAGACTCTTCTGTAACATTGTAAATGAACGAGAGCTTTCCTCCTTTGGCGAAAAGGGACGGAAGTCGCGCGGATCGGAGACTTGACTCATCGGACATGTTGCGCTCGCGTATTTTCCGCCCTCCGTAAAACTCCCTCCCACTCCCCATCACTGATCGCCCCCGAATACAAAGACAACCACCCTCCCCGAATCCCACAGCTCATATCCCATCCGCTCCAGGTATCTCCTCCACTCACCACATGTCCCTCCTCCAAGAAACCTCCCGGATACGCGCGCACGCACGAACTCTCGCCGAATTCATACGCCGCGGTGAGGGCAAGCTAGCTATTCTGACGGGGGCGGGGATATCGACCGATAGCGGCGTGCCGGATTATAGAGGGCCGACGGGCATTTATGTGCGGAATAAGGTGTGTTTTGCAGGAGGTGGGAAGGGGAGGTGGGGCGGGGACATTTTGAGGGTGGGGAGGGGAATGAGATGGGATGGGTTGGGGATGGCGAGGCTGGCAGCTGAGGTGTCTGGGGTGTCTGGGGCGAGGAAGGCCGAGATGCATGGTTGGTTCGCTCTGGCTCTGGGTGGGAGCGAGTTCCGCGCCGCAGGCGCAACTCTAGATCCAGCGAGCGAGGCGAGCAGTCATTGCGAGCGACAGCATGCGGTCGTGGATTCCAGACGATTGAAGCGATAGGACAGGACTCCTACGCGTCCGTTCGGGACATCTCTAGCAGGTTTCGCTTCGGACGGGACTTGCCAAACTCACTAAAATCTTATCACAGGACTACCGCCCCATCCGCTTCCAGGAGTTCATCTCCTCGCACCCCACCCGGCAACGCTACTGGAGCAGATCATACCTGGGCTACCCGCGCATCGTGAAAGCGCGGCCAAATACCGCACATTACGCCGTCGAGGCGTTGCGGAAGAAGGGGTGGGTGAGCGGGCTGATCACGCAGAATGTGGATGGGCTGCATTTGGGGGAGAAGATCGAGCTGCATGGGACGCTGGTATGGTACTTTTTGCGCGTGTGGACGTGTTTGCAATCGTTTCGTTGAAGATGTGAATTAACGAACCCCCGTCCACTTTGCTAGCACGAAGTCCACTGCCTATCCTGCCAGCACACAGTCCGGCGGTCCGAGTTCCAACAAACCGTCGCAGACATGAACCCAGAACTGGTAGAATGGGCGCGGCGGAATCCCAACGCGGAGAGCGGCGACGTGGCCAGCTCGACTGAAGTGAGACCGGATGGAGACGTCGAGACCTCGTGGGACTACTCGCGGTTCCATTATCCGGACTGCGAGGGGTGTGGGAAGGGGATGTACAAGCCCAGGTACGTTCGACCCCCTCCTGACCATCCCCCGTATCGTGAAACCTGAACTAACACCACATCCCATCACACAGCGTAGTCTTCTTTGGCGAAAACATCCGCCAGCAAATAAGAGACCAATCCTTCGACCTCATCGACGCATCCCGCGCCCTGCTCTGCATCGGCACATCGCTACAGGTCTACTCGGCATTTCGCCTCGCCCAGCGCGCTAAACTCGCCGGCCAGCCCTGCGCGACGCTATCGCTGGGAACATCGAGGGCGGATGAGCTGATGGATGCGAAGATACAGGATGGGTGTGGGGAGGTGCTGGAGGCTGTTTGTGGGGAGTTGGGAGCGAGTTAGAGATGGTGGTGGTGAGGAATGCGCACGGGCACACGGCGACGGTTTTTGGCAACCCTCAACACCGGGAGAGGCTTTTTTGGCATGTATCCCCGTCACCACAACGCCCCCCCATCATCTGACATAGAGTAGCTTGGTTATAGACCCTCACAGATTACAAAACTGGATCTTATCTTGTAGTTTACAATCCCGATTCAGCATTAGAACAACCCAAAATATTTTTATGTGACTATGACTATCTGCCTAGCGTAGAGGGGGAGGGGGAGGGGATACTAACGTAGTTTTCCCAAAAATTACAAGAACCAAAGTCATTTGATGAGCAAAGGTCGATGACAATGTACGCTGGGGAACAAAGAAAAAAAAATGTTCAGAATGAAAAACAACAAAAGCAAAATGAGAAAAACGGGGGGGAGGGGGGGCAAATATCAACAATGAAAAATGAATAACAGGCCCAAAGGGGGGAGTGGGGGACGAGGTCTGTGTGCTCCGGCCGCGACCAGTTCGTCGATGGGGTGTGAGTGGGAGGGTGTAATACGCCGCGTTTTAATTCCTCAAAGAGTCCTTCGAACTCTTCAACCTTAAGAGCTTGCCAAACTTCTTCCCCAGACTTCCTCCCTCCCTCGGCGGGTCCGGTCGAAACGGCGAGCTCGAGTCATCCCACGTATCCGAGCTCCCGCCCCTCGTCGGGCGTGCGCTCTCGTTGCTTCTGCGGCCTTTGAAGGTGTGGCGGAAGTCGAGGCAGTTGGGTTCGGTGGAGTCGCGCGGGGGTGGGTAGGAAGGGGAGCTGGGGTGGTGCAGGTCTTCGTCTTCTGCTAGGGGGGTGAGATGTTGGGGTGGGCGGCGCGGTTGGTGGCGTTGGTCGCGGAAGGCGGAGCCGTGAATGCGGAGGGTGGGTGGGTGTCGCATATTTGCGGGGCCGAGGTCGCTGTCTTCGGGGCTGTTGAGTTCGGTGTCGGAGTTGTCTGAGGGGGCGTATTCTGGTGTGATGAAGGCGGCGTTGTCCATGCGGTAGAGCCCCGTGGGGTCGGTTGGGGAGGTCTGTTGCTGGGTGTGGCGGTAAGTGGGGCGGTGCACGGAGGACAGGGCGGGGCGAGAGCGGCCGGTGGAGGAGGAGGAGCTGCCGCCTTTGTCGTGGTCGTCGTCGTCGTTGGAGGAGGAGTAGCGGTTGTAGTTTCGCTCTGGGCGTGGGTCTGTGTACTCGTATTCGCCTTCATCGTCGTCCAATGGCTCATCGCTTTCTCCCTCTTCTTCCTCCTCCTCTTCTTCCTCTTCTGAGTTTCCATCGAGCGCAGCGTTCAACGCGCGCCAGATCTCTTTCGTCGTGGCTTCTCTGCTTTCTGTATTATCCAGCCGTCCGCAAGCCTCCTCTAACGCGAGTCGCAACCTATCTTTCACGTCCTCGCGCCGTATGGTGCTTTCGTCAAAGCTCACTTTCTTAGTGAGACTCCCTGAATGCCCTGTCGAATGCTGGTTACCACGTCCGTGATGGTTGCCACTGCGACGGTTTTGCTGCTGTGGTTGCTTCTTGCGTGATCTACTTGGGTGTGATGGTGCGGGCATACTCGCCCCGCCCGCACCGCCACTGCTGCTATTGTTGCTATGCTGTTCCATATGTTTCAGCAATTCCAGCGACCCACGCACGATAGTGTCCGTCCGCTGCGACGCCCGATGTAACGGCACTTCGCCAATAGCCCCGCCCAGCGCGCCAGTGACCGAGTGCACGATGCGTTGCACTTTTCTTTCTGCGGCTGCCAGAGCCGCCTCTAGAGCCAACCGTTTGGCTTCCCATTCTGCTTCCCGCTCTGCCATGACGTAGAAAAACGCCTCCGAGGCCAACATCCGCACCGCTTCGTCCCGCATCGATAACTTGGATGAGGACGTGTTGGACGAGTCGGGAGAGTCTCCTTTCCCTTTTGCTCGTCTCCGCTTCTCCTGGCCTCGTGCGGCCAGCGTCACCGGTAATCTCCCCGCCCGCCGCCTAATCAACAGTCGAAAAGCGTCCCAGTCCCGCACATCTGCCAAAAACGCCGATAACGCCATAGTGTTGCCGGCCAGCCTGGTTGCCATATGCCCCGTCACATCCTGCTCTGGGTCTTTCGCCGCCGCTTCTGTAAACTCTTCGCCAAAGACACACCAGACGAATTCAGCGAAGCTGAGCTCTTCGGGTGATACGTCGTCCCAGAACGCTTTGAGGGTCGTCAGCGCTTCCCTCGTTTTGTCTGCCGACTCGGCGATATCTGCTGCGTCGTCGCCTACAGCCCACTCTACTCGTCGGTCCCCTTCGTACCCTGGCAGAGCCCCTCGTTTCGGCAGGGAGATGGTTATCTGCAGATAGTAGAACTTTTTCCGTCGTTTGGCAGGTTTCGGGGATGCTGTTGCTGTGGCTGATCGAAGAGCGGCAATGTTGCTGTTGACAGCTGACAATGGTGTTGACTGCGAGGACGACTCCTCTCCCGTCGTGCGAGGTGCCTCTTCCCTCGTTGGCTGCTGCTGTGAATGAGCGGGCGCATTATCTGGTTCTGCTGCCGACGCTGCCAGTGGTGAGCGGGGTGCATTCTCGCCGACGCCATTTGCGACTGCGCCGTCACGCAATGAAGGGAGATAACCTTCAACGTCTAAGCCCGAGTCCTCCTTTCCTGGGCCGGTCGCTGATGCCAAGGATATTTTGGAGTCTCGTTCGGTTTCTGCCATGGTTGAGGTTCCTATAAATATTGAGGTGTGACGATAGGCTATTTCGGCAGTTCCTGGCCGGGCGTACAGCGTTATGCGGGTGTTGGGCAGGGCTCGCCTGGAGACACGGGAGAGACTCCGAGAGGCGCGGACGGCGGGAGCGCTGCAACTCTCTCGTCGCTGGCTGTCGGGCTGACCTTCGACAGGCTCACAGCAGATACAGTACTAGTAGGAGAGTCAACGGGTAGGTGTACTGACTGGGACGCCCGTCACGACACTCCTGTTTACGTATGGTGTGTGTAGGTTACGAAAATGAAAAAAAGCGGGAAGCGCTCGGCGGTCGGTGGGCGCGGAAAGAGACGGCTGTCGAAGAAGCTTCTTGTCCTTGTCCCGACTCCCATGTCCATCCACACCATCATCATCCATGGGAGGGAAAAGGGACAACATTCAATATATTCCCTCGCACTTACCACCTGCCACAAGTCACAATAACAACATTACACTTGGTGAGAAGATCATCGCATCAATTATTACGGTCCTCTTCATCCCCATCATCATCGTACTATTGCGTCGCATTTGTCTCGCCCTCCCTTCAACCGGAAGCCAGACACATCTGTGTTCCCCCCCCCCCGAGTCCCAAAGTAGCCGATCCACCGCAGGGATTGACGACGAGTGCAGCACAGGAGGACGCCGCGGAACCGGTATCATCCTAGTGCGAGGCTTGGTGACACGAACGCTAAAGCGCGTGCGAAACACTTTAGATCACGTGACTTGCTTGTTTGAGGTCTGTCCGAAACCGACAAAGGGTCCAGAGATTCACGGGTGTCCGAAACTTGGGGTGGCTTTGGGTGTGGCTTGCGCGACATGACTCGTCGTGTTGAACGACAGAGACTGGGGCAAACCGAGGGGGGAGTGTGGGGGCAAGGCACGAGCGGACATGTTTTTTTTCTTCGATGCCGGATCCCCCCCCAGGGATCGCTCTCTGATTAGACGCAGTCCGCCCCAAACAACGCGTGGTCCTAAACCCAACATGATTAGGACGCCCAGCTTCTGGCTGCTTGTTTGGAGAGCGGAACAATGCTGTGCCGGTGGGACTCCTGGACTGGCTCAGCCGGCTGCTGGTGGCCGATCCGCAGAACCCCCAGAAGCATAAATACCACGGACTGCCTTCTCCCGCCCCCCTCCTCTCTAGACTCGGCTCCCATCACATCCCATCCCAGACCCCAAACCAAACCCCACCAACACACCCACATCGCCCACCATGGTTCAACAATACAAGGTCGCCGACATCACTCTCGCCGAGTTCGGTCGCAAAGAGATCGAGATCGCTGAGAACGAAATGAGCGGTCTCATGACCCTCAGGGAAAAGTACGGCAAGTCCAAGCCCCTGGCCGGTGCCCGTGTCGCTGGTTGCCTGCACATGACCATCCAGACCGCCGTCTTGATGGAGACCCTCATTGCCCTCGGCGCTGAGATCACGTGGACTTCCTGCAACATCTTCTCCACCCAAGATCACGCCGCTGCCGCCATGGCCGCTGCCGGTGAGTTCGGTTCTCGTTCGTGTTCTCTTGTTCTTCCCAGACTCTTTTTTCTCATCCCGCGCACGTTTCTTTCCTCAATTCGTAGGTATCCCCGTTTTCGCCTGGAAGGGTGAGACCGACGAGGAGTACGAGTGGTGCCTCGAACAACAGTTGAAGGCTTTCAAGAACGGCGCTGCCCCCAACATGATCTTGGACGACGGAGGTGACCTCACTGGTCTCATCCACGACAAGTACCCCGAGCTCCTCCCCGAGATCAAGGGTGTCTCGGAAGAGACCACCACCGGTGTCCACAACCTGTACCGCATGTTGAAGGAGAACAAGCTGAAGATCCCCGCCATCAACGTCAACGACTCCGTCACAAAGTCCAAGTTCGACAACTTGTACGGATGCCGTGAGTCTCTCATCGACGGTATCAAGCGTGCCACCGATGTCATGATTGCCGGAAAGATCGGTGTCGTTGCCGGTTACGGTGATGTTGGCAAGGGTTGCGCCGCCGCCCTTAAGGGTATGGGTGCCCGTGTCATTGTCACGGAGATCGACCCCATCAACGCTCTCCAGGCCGCTATGGAGGGTTACGAGGTGACCACCATGGAGGACGCTGTTGAGGAGGGTAACATCTTTGTCACCACCACCGGATGCCGTGACATTATCACCGGCGAGCACTTCCCCCGCATGAAGGACGACGCAATCGTTTGCAAGTGAGTATATGGATTTCCGCGTTTTGAACGATTCCCCATTTAAATACAGAAATCTAATCAAATATCCCTCTTTTCAGCATCGGTCACTTCGACATTGAGATTGACGTTGCATGGTTGAAGGCCAACGCCGTCAAGAAGGTCAACATCAAGCCCCAGGTCGACCGTTTCGAGCTCGCCTCTGGCCGTCACGTCATCCTCCTCGCCGAGGGACGTCTTGTCAACCTTGGATGCGCCACCGGACACCCTTCGTTCGTCATGTCCAACTCCTTCACCAACCAGGTCCTTGCCCAGATCGCTCTCTGGACCGACAACGCTTCCTACCCCATCGGTGTCCACCTTCTCCCCAAGAAGCTCGACGAGGAGGTCGCCGCCGCCCACCTTGACAAGCTTGGCGTGAAGCTCACCAAGATGAGCCCCAAGCAGGCCAGTTACCTTGGCATCCCCCACTCTGGCCCTTACAAGCCCGACCACTACCGTTACTAGAGTATCCATCCCCCCTCACTTATTCCACCACAATCCCCATGACCTTATAAAAGCGTAGAATTAGGACCGGTATCCTTCTTGTACATGTATATTATGTTCCCGTGGCTACTCAGCTGCAACAATTTTATTTAGTGACTGCCGGTTTTGCAAACACTGGGCCTCTTGATGAATTTTCAGTTTCTGGCGGTTGTGGCGGTTTGAGAGATGTCCAACTTTTCTCCTAATTGGCATGGTTCCGGACATGTCTGTCACCTGCGACTTTCTTCCGCACAGTTTCAGGAATGCTGAAGGCACTTCTTGCACACCAGTGTAGAGCCCCTCGATCCCGAACCCTGCGCATCTCCCCGCAATCCACTTCATTCTCCTTCACCTCTCACCAACTCCAAGGGAAGATGTCATCCTCAACCCCACCTCGCCGCTCCACCCGCACCCGTAAACCACCCCTCACCGATGATGCCCCCACAAAAACCATGTCCCAATCCATAACAACAACAACAAATAAGTTCACAAAACAATCTCCTAATGCATCCGTAACAGAAGCAGTAGCGGAACTGAAAGCGAAAGTGGTGGTGTTAGAGCAGGGCGACGCGGCGGGGGCCGAGACGGAGGCGGTGGTGGCGGAAAAAGTGGTGGTGAAGAGGAAGCGAGCGGCTGCAAAGGTCAAGACGGAGGTGGGTGTCAAGAAAGCGAAGGTGGAGGATAGCGACGGGGCGGAGGGAGGGGATGGCGAGGCCGCACCGACTAAAGCACGTGGAGGACGGCCATCGAAAGCGGTGCTGAAGAAAGAGGATACGCAGATGTTTGCCGAAGCTGAGGCGGTTGAAGAAGATGGAGGAGGAGGAGAAGACGAAGAAGAACCCGCGGCCGCTCCGAAAACAGCAAAACGCAAACCAGCCGCGCGGAAGACCAAAAAGGCCGTCCCTGACCCCGACGCCGACTCGGCCGAAGAGGACGAGAAACCAGCAGCAAGGAAGAAAGCAGCAAAGAAAAAGGACGAGGATGCGCCGATCGATGTCCCTGAAGAGTTTGATACGGCGGCGATGTGGGAGCGGGCGCATCGGTGTGGGAAGTATGTTGGGGCGCATGTTTCGGCTGCTGGGGGCGCCTGGAATGCGGTTGTTAAGAGTGTGGGGATTGGGTAGGTACAATGTTTTATTGGTTTCGGTGGGGGTGCTCGGGGAGTGGGGGTCCAATCTACCCAGTGCTTCGTGGCACTGTCCAGTAACATCGCCTCACCACACGCATCTTACCCACTCTCGCAAATCCCCCAGCGGCACCGCCTTCGCCCTCTTCGTCAAAAACCAACGCCGCTGGACCTCACCCCCCATCGCCGCCAACCAAATCACAGCCTTCAAAGCCGCCTGCACCGCCGCCAAACTCGACCCACGAAAACATCTCCTCCCACACGGTTCCTACCTGATCAACCTCGCCTCTGTGGACGCCGACAAGGCCACGCAGGCATTTGACGCGTTTGTGGATGAGTTGAAGAGGTGTGAGGAGTTGGGGATTGGGTTGTATAATTTCCAGTGAGTGCTTCAAGATTTTCTTCTTTTGTCTTTCCACCATGGTCCATTCATTCTTACGATTTACTCTTCAACCAGCCCCGGGGCAGCCCTAAAAGAACCGCGCGACGAAGCCATCGCGCGCATCGCCTCGCGCATCAACGCCGCGCACAAACAGACGGAATCGATCGTCATCGTAATTGAGAATATGGCGGGACAGGGCACCGTGATCGGAAACACGTTTGAGGATCTGAGGGATATCATCGCATTGGTGGAGGATAAAAGGAGGGTGGGGGTTTGTTTGGATACGTGCCATGCTTTTGCTGCTGGTATGTACATCCCGCGAGGTGTATGGCTTGGCCTTGGAGTGTGGTAAACCTGACCCACGCAATGTCCCTCCCCTCGCCCATCTCCCCCAGGCTACGACATCCGCACGCCCGAAACCTACGCCGCCACCCTCTCCACCTTCTCCACCACCGTGGGCCTCCCCTACCTGCGCGCGCTCCACCTCAACGACTCCAAAGAACCGCTTGGCAGCAAAAAGGACCGGCACGAGAATCTCGGCAAGGGCAAGATCGGGTGGGAGGCGTTCCGGTGCATCATGAACGACGACAGACTGAATGGGCTGCCGATGGTGCTCGAGACGCCGAGGGAGGACGGGCCTCAGGGGGATCTGGTGTATAGGAGGGAGGTGGAGTTGTTATATAGTCTGGTTGGGAAGGGGGTGGGTGAGGTGCCGGATGGGGTGTGATTGAAATGATGCTGGGACTTCCATCAACTTGTGGACACGTTGCAAACTGGGAACGGCCGCTTGCAACCGGTAGCCTCTCGCCACAGCCTCGAGCAGCTGCTTTCGCTCCTCTTTCGCTCCTCTTTCTAGGCCGAGACCTGGGTTGGTTGTTGACGATTGAGTGTGACTGGATCGAATGGGTGAATTCTGGATTCCGAACCGCCTTTCATATGCGCCGTGGTTTATTACACGGCATTTAGCCTTCCGGACATCACGACCCTGATCACGACCGGAGCGACAATCGGACACACGCGTGAGTCATGCATGTTGGACTCGCCAGCTGCATGTAGTGTACTCATTCAGAGCTGAGCCTCGTCGGCCCCCTCCTGCCAGTAGTCTGTAGTAGTTGCCACGGAGAGGGGTCAGTGACTTTCAAGGTGACACATTACCAGCTACCCCCGCGCGTAACTGCTCTTTTGGCCACCCACTGTAAGTTTTCTCTGCGAGGGAAAGAACCAGAACTTTTCGCAGATTTAATATCGCAATGAAAGCTATTACACATATGAGAGTCGCCTGGGACTGCCACGAACCCATTCGAGATCCAGGACGAGAAAAACCTGTAGTGACAACAGAAATCACCCTGAAAGACATCCCAAAGGAACCCAAAGTACAAAATGAACTTGAACAGACAACCTACTCCAAACCCATCTGGGATGCAATACTCCTTATATCAACATATGCCCCATCTTTTTTAATCTGCCACTCATAATGCACATCCTCCACCGGGACCAGCTCGTTCCCCCCCTGGTGCTTCACCAA
Source organism: Fimicolochytrium jonesii (assembly GCF_025526975.1). NCBI lineage: Eukaryota > Fungi > Chytridiomycota > Chytridiomycetes > Spizellomycetales > Powellomycetaceae > Fimicolochytrium > Fimicolochytrium jonesii. Next base: position 397,318 of record NW_026515677.1, read on the forward strand.
ATAGTGCTCAAGCATCTCACGATACTCCTTCTTCATCTTCCTTCCCCGAACGACACCTACGAGATGGTCCAGCGGGTTGCGATCGCTGCGATCAATCATGCGGACCTCTGTGCCGACAGGCAGGTAGCCGTCACCGAGCAATGCGCCCTCTGGGTGTTGAGTTGCGAGGGCTTTGAGGGCGGCTTCGTCGAGGGCGGTGCGGTTCATGTCCCTGAAGTCCATGCAGCAGACGTGGCATCATTCTTGGCGGTGCTGCTTACAGGCGATGAGGATAGCGCCGGTGCGGCTTGTGATTTCGATGATTTCGGGGGGAGCCATTGCGGCTTTGTGTATGGGGTCGAGTGGAAGCTTGAGCGATAAATGGGTTCTTCGGAGAGGACTGTAGATACGATGTATTGTGTGGCGTGAGGAAAAAAGGAAGAAGTTTTCCACGACGGCCGACCGACTGACAGCTTTATATACTGCTGCCAACGTGGCGCAACGTAGCGTCATGTCGCCGGGTCCTCAGCGGGTCCTCGGGGTGTACATTGTACACGAGAAGGACAATGCACAGCGATATCCCCGCCAGGAGCTGCTGGGGCGCTGCGTCCAGAAAGCTCACGCGTCCGCATATTCAAGGCGGTCCTGCTTGCAGCTGCTCTCACTTCGAAAGACTCCCACCGCACAAACCCCCCTGGCCTGTCCCGCTGTGCTCTCGCAGTAGTCTCGTCTCCGGATATCAGTGCTACCTTGCTCTACCATCCCCGACCGCTGGACGTTCGGCGAAACGCATTTTGCAGGGTTTCGATTGTCGTTCCGCTAAGGAGGGGCTTCGGTTCTCTTCCACTACTCAGGAAAGCAGCGAAGATGGCAACAGCACCACCAGATCCGACAAGGAAAGCCGAAGAAGAAGCATACGCCTTCCTCCGGCCTCACCTCCCGCCAATGTCCCCAGCCCCACACAATCAAGAACAACTCCCATTCCTAACCCTCACCTACGCCCAATCCCTCGACGGCTTCATAGCCGGTCCCCAAAAGAGGCCGCTAACCCTCTCCTCTCCAAACTCAATGACCCTCACCCACGCCCTCCGCGCCTCTCACGACGCCATCCTCGTCGGAGTCGACACCGTCATCAACGACGACCCCAGCCTTACCACCCGCCTTGTCCTCTCCGACGCGTCAGGCAACGAAGCGAGGCATCCACAACCCATCATTCTGGACAGCACCCTCCGCACACCCGTCTCTGCGAAACTCCTCAGCATCGATAGAGGCGACGCCCGTAAACCCCTCATTGTCACCACACGCGTGCATGACCCCGTCCGCCGACATGAACTGACCGAAAAGGGCGTGCAGATACTGGTTGTTGGGGATACCGAAGGCGGCCCCCGCGTGAGTATCCGCAACGCGCTAGCGGTGCTGGCGACTGGGTTCAATATCCGTAGTGTGATGGTGGAGGGTGGGGCGACCGTTATTGGGAGTCTGTTGACAAGCATGGATGTGGCCATTGATAAGCTTATCGTAACGGTCGCCCCTGTTGCTGTGGGGAATGGCGTGCATGCTATTGGGGCTCAGGAGACAATGGCAGCGGGTGGAGGATTGCTACCGAAGTTTTCGGACGTGCAGTGGAAGCAGTTTGGGCCGGATGCGGTTATGGTTGCCAAAGTCGAGAAATAGCGAGTTCCGAGGAGAGATTATACCGTCGAATTGTGGGTTAGCCTCACCCAACGCGATTTCGGCCGCCACGTACGGCATCCGCTGGCGAGCTACCCGGTCATGCTTCCCGACCTTGCAGTTCCACAAAGCTTGCACCCACATGTCCTTGCGCTCCCTGTGGAACTGGAACGCGCAAACCCCATTGGACAGCGCGGAGAGGAGTTCGACGACAGGCCGGTGCATTGCCTAGTTCAAGGCCGACTGGGATTTTCTCGCAGCATGTCTTAGTCGACAACAGCCCCGTTGGCGTGAAGGATGCAGGGACGTGTGCCGCACATGAGCCGGGGAATCGAGTTCTCTTTTATCGCACACCCCAATAATCCACTCGCCAAATGACTCGACCAAATGAAGCGCGTGGGTCAAAACTGTATTTTATGTGTATCTGGGGAATCGTTTCTCGGTCGTCCTTTCTCACCCCCCTCCTTCCCCGCGCCAACCCTTCACCAATCCCTCCCATTGCGCGCCACCCTCACACTCTTCCTAAGCACCCACGCATCCGGGGGCTGCACATTGTTCTTAATATAATAGTCCTTGACCATCGTCGCCTTTACAAACCCATGCCGCTCATAAAACCTCAACGCCTGCGTATTACTCGTCTGCACATGCAGCGCCAACTCCACCACCCCGGCATCCTTCCCCGCGGCTTCCTCCACCCTCCCCAACAACGCCGACCCAACCCTCAACCGCCGATACGGCGACAACACCCCCAACGTCATGATATACACCCGACAATGCCTGGGGTCGTGCCGCGGGTCGGTGGCGGGGTACAGCGGCTCCTTGCGGCAGGAGATGGCGCCGATGGGCAGCCGCTCGAGGAAGGCGAGGCAGCTGAGGTCGGCTGGGTGGACGTGAAGGACGTCGCGGTAGAATTTGTCGTTGTAGCGGACGGGGAAGAGGAGAGAGTTGAGTTGGCGGAGGCGGGTGATGTTGGATTCGGTTATGGGGTGGTATTGGATGTTTTGGAGGGTTGGGTGGGGGAGGGAGGGGTGGGCGCGTTGGTGCTGGCGTTTTTGTTCGTCTTGGTGGTCTTGGTGGCGCTCTTGTTCACTTTGTGGTTGTTGTTGCTGGTACGTTGGTTGCTGTGATGATAATCGCTGTCGTTCTTGATGAGGCGGAGGCGGCGACCATGGCTGTGACGGAATCTGTTGAGGCTGTTGCGTTTGTGGTAATGGTGGCGGCTTATAAACTGCTTGGGGCGTGACGGGAGGGTACTGGAAGGTTGTACCGTTGCTCGCACGAGTACCAATGCCATTCGATGCGAATGTATTCACCGTCGCGAACGGAGTCGACGGGGCGGCTATGGAGGCCGGTTCACCGTAATCAACAGCAGTCTGAACATTCCGCGCCGCATCGAGAGTGAGCGAAACCGCCACCATCTTCTCCCCACCCCCATCAATCGCCCCTGTACTTGTAATCACCCCCTCATGCCGATAGGCCCCACCCCCACGCGTCGCCGTTATCGCCTGCTGCTGCTGCTGTTGCTGATCACCCCCAGCCGACTGCTGACTCCGATTCAACCACGTCAACAGCGTCGTGCGCCCGGACCTCTGATGCGCCGCCGCGATCTCCGAGACGCTTTCCCGCACCGAGCTGCGGTGCTTGCGCGTGGCGGGCACTTTGGCGGCTGGGCTCGGACGCGTGGCACGGGGGATGCAGGATGGGGTAGGGTGGAGGACGTCCAGCGTTAATTGCCGTGTGCCGCCTGTGGTGGCGTGTGACGACGTCTTCCCGGATGAGTGTTGACCGGGTGGCGTCGGGATCGGAAGCTCCGCGTCCAGGGTTAGCATTCCCTGCTTCGTGTGTCCGGCCCCCACTGCGATTCGGACGGCCGCTACGAGACTAGAAATGGCTTTCCTGCTGACTCGCTCGATAACACCGAGTGCGGGATAGTGGAAGTTTCGCCGCGAGCCGTCGACTACACAGAAACTAACGTCACCTCCTGACACCGACGTCAAAACAGGGTAACCTGTGGCCTCAGTTTATGCAACTCCTCAAAACTGAGTGCCGATATGCAGTCCTGCCGAGCGTGATCGTCGTCGTCGTCGTTGTGTCCAGCTTGGGCCAACTGTGCTGGAGGGGCTGAAATCGGAAACTGAGCAGTGTCCCCGGATGTCAAGTTAAAAATACACTTTCGAGACCGTTGCAGTTGGGAGTCCGTAGGTTTATTGACAGAGCTTACTAGTGGTACAATGAGGGAGTGCACCACCACCACCTCACCACGCCCTGTGCAGTCTTGCAAGGTGTTGGAAGTTGAAGTTTGGCTGTACATGTAGCCTGTTCTCTCCTGTTCTCTCTGCGCGTTGGCGCGTCGCACTCGTGAAGGCGTGCATCGCTTTCGCCATCTGCGTCGCTGTTCGATGTGATGGGTATGGTCACCTTGGACAGCGCTATCATCTGTAACCATGTACATACATCCTGCATGTGCAGGGAGCGCAAGAACTTTCCGATGCATACAAAAATGGATTGCGGGGGCCGGCCTTTGTACTGTACATGATGAATGGCCATCGAAGAAGGCCAAGCACGTTTTGCAATGGATGTGACAGGTAACCCCACCTGCTGCCCTAAGAGCGCTTGGTGCGCTTTGATTCAGGGCGACTTGTGAGAGATGTGTTCCGCTTGTGGCGAAACATGAAGAAATCTGCAATTTGATGTGTGTTTCTCCCCATATGCGAAATATTCAGGGAAGACGTCCAATCCAAGCCACATCGCCAGTCTCGTAGCTCATTCCATGCAATCGTGGGTCCATGCCATCCATCCTTTGCCACCACAGAGCAAGGAAGAGAGAAGCGCCGATGGATATCTGTTCCCAGATTACATACAAGCAGACTTCCTTGGGAACTCTACTTTCCGAGTCTATGTTGAATCTATGGTTACAAAGGCTTCTCTAAGAACACATTGCAGTCCAAAGCGCCACCATTAGCCTCGCTCTCCAAATAAGGTCCAAACGGTCCCCTGTAAGAAAATCCCGCTCGCTGATACAGTCCAATAGCCTCGGTCTGCTGCGTCCCCGTCTCGCAACGTACGATCGGCACACCGTTTTCCTTCGCAGCTTCGAAAACTCGTTCAAGCAGTTTCTTCCCAAGCCCAAAACCCCTGTAGACCGGCCGGACGTACATGCGCTTGAGTTCGCCGTACTCGTTGTCGGGAAATATCTTGAGTCCCACGCATCCTGCGGCTTGCTCGTCGACTCGAATGACGAAGAACTTTACGCCGTCTTTTACGAGGGTGTGGACGTTGGCGCCATAGCGATTTTCGGCGGGGTAGAGGGAGGCGAGATGCTCTTCTAGCTCGTCGATGAGCGCTCGCGCGTCCGCTGTTGTGGGGCTTTCCTCTACGATTGTGATGTTGGTCATAGCTTGGGGGAAAAGTGAACGGGAACGCGAGGCCAGATTTTGCAGCTTTTTATTGGCATTGGCACAGGTAAGGCGCGGTTATCGCTGGCGCCAACTGCCTAAAACAACGAGAACGCACGACTTGGACGACAAATTGGAAGTGAATCATCTGATTTCAAGGACAGAGAAGATACTCTAGATGCCATGCACACTCTCACACTACTCATCCAAAGAACTCCCCGAAACGCCCTCGCCCAGCAGCCAATGAATAGCCCCATACCCTTCTCTTGGATCTCCCTCCGTGATGCACCTCGGAATGGCCCAGAGCAGTCTCGCAAAGGCCGTCTCGTCCCACGCATAGTCCTCACGCAAATGAAGCTTTTCCATGACCTCCATCAAAACCGACTGAACGCAGCGACCAACTCTGCGTATACCACCCCCCTCAACCCAGTCTTGTTCACAGCGTAACAAGAGATGGCCATCACAATCCAATTTCAAGTTAAGATTCTCGTCGTCGTCGTGTGTCCAAGTCACTTGCCCGTGGTAGCGGAATTTCAAGGATGCATCGTTTCGCTGGGAGAAAATTCACCGTCAGTGCAGTGCACTCTGGTGTGTGCATCAATCATGAAGCTGTTGGTTACCGTACCTTCAATCGGAAGTGCACGTCGCAAATGTAACCATTGATCCCGTAATCCGAATAGGCTGAGTAGGAGTGGGGCCCGTGACGTACGTCAATCGCGGTGATTTGCACCGATTGAGTACTAAAGGCCAGGGCGCCCGGTAGAGCCTTCTCCAAGGCGTCCTTACAGTCCTTGAACCGCGGTGGCGAATCATATTTCCGTTGAGGGTCAGCGTCGCTGTTGTTCAAGAGCTCAAACGCTCGAGGTAAGGTGTTCTTCATCTGAACACGGCCCTGCAATTGTGCAAGTTCGAAGAGCATCCCTTCGCGGACGGCTTCGAACCACGTTTCTTTGCGATGCTGTTCAAGGTCGTGTACGGCTGCGATTGTGGCCACTTCGTACGAGGTTCTCCCACCTCGGGTGCCTCGGGGGACGTACGGCACCGCAACACCATCAACATCCATGCTAAGCACCTCTCGAAAGACATCGAACGCCTCGAGTTTTTGAAACGGATCCTCTGTGAAGACCTTTCGAATCAAATCCCATACTTCAGTCGTCCCCAATCCAAACCGCTGTTGCATGGATTCGTCCAACGCCATCTTCCGATATCTCAGGCTGTCCGTCGGATGCTCCTTCAGCACCGACGCGATTTGCAGAATACCTTTCCCGTCGTCTTGATCAATCGATATGGACAGATAGTGGTCAACCTCTTGATATCTACGAATGTAGCCGCTTCCCTGCTCATATCTCAAAACAAGCGCTGTCGCGCCAGGTCGGGGGATCTGCAAAACGATGATGTCCTCAGCGGCAGACTCAGACTGCTCCAATTCGCGGGACCTTTTGTAAAGGCACGTCCATCCTTGAGGCAGCTCGGGGCTATATTTGGCGCCCTAAACGGAGAAAAACGTCAAACGCATAGCGTACGACGGGAACTACAAATGGATATATAAGTACTTCGAGACGGGCACGGATAGCCTCCAGTGACGGGGCTGGTGCAGACGCCTTCTCCACTGCCGTTTCTCCCGGAGAGGTGAGAATATCTTCCAATTGCTCACCCTCAGGAGAGTCGTCCGTGTCCGGGTCGCCCTCATTGAAAACCAGAACACCGTTCGCAAAGGCCGCCCACCCTGGTGCGGAAGACGTGCCAAAACTTTCCACTTCGTCCTCTTCCTCCGGTTCAGCGGACTCATAGTCGCCTTCCAACAGAAAATTGCGAAAAGTAGTGACTATTTTGAAAGGCTTGTAAGCCGCTCCTAACGATTGGAGTACTTTGGACGCTTGCAGGAGGCGCCCGCACGTCTCAAGCGGGAGCCATCCGAGTACGATGAGGAGAATTTCCTCAGGCAATGTTTCGAGCACGGGCATTTTGGCGTAACGGGTGGCGGGCTTTAAATACGGTTGACAATGTCTGGATACTGGGTGCACCCACTTCCAACCTCAAATCTCAGGGTCCACGGTACGCAATCGAAGGGAATCGGCTCGGCACATAGTAGGGCGGGGAATGGGCGGGGAAGCACATCGTGTTTGTCGCGTAGACTTCCCAGCTTCCCAACGCAAAGCTCAATACGCTCCATGTCTGTGGAGTGCACCACTGCCACCACATCATTGCCCCTTAGTTAGCCAAGATAGTTTGACTTTGCGATAAGCAAACATGGCTTCCAACGGCTCGTTGCGAAACGTCAAAGGAACAAGCGAAAATGGAACCCAGAAGTATGGTCTCTTCATTCGCGACACAAAGTCGGCCAAACCACAGGCGAAAACCGGAACGCAATTCTCTTTGGGCAAGAAGCTCTCTGTAGCCAAAGCCTTCAACGCCTCCGATTCCGACTCCGACTCGGACAAACGTACCGACCAAGGGATCACATCCTTTGGAGGGTCTTCTTCCTCTTCGGCCTCTGCAGCCGCAAAAGCAGCGCGGGATGAACAAAAACGTGTGAATTTGGAGTTGAGGGCGGTGCAGGCTAAAGGAGACAAGCGGGCTGAGGAGGCGCATAAGAAGGCTTTGCAACAGGATGCGAGTGTGTTTGATTATGACGGCGTATATGATAGCTTGAAGGAGAAGGAGATAGCTGTCAAGAAGGGAAGGGATAACCCTGATGGGGGGGCTATCAAAAAGGTGGGTTTACACCAATTCACAGTGGAAGTGGTGGGCATTAAACTGACGCATCCTCTTTTTCCACAGCCACGATACATGGAAGCTCTTATCAAGGCCTCCGCACAACGTAAGATCGACCTGGAGCGAGCCGAGCTCCGTAAGGTTCAGCGCGAACGCGAGGAGGAAGGCGAAGAGTTTGGCGACAAGGAAAAGTTTGTTACTGGCGCATATAAGCAACAGATGGCAGACCTGAAGAAGATCGAAGAGGAGGAGAAGCGGCGAGAGGCAATGGAAAAGGATGTCACAAAGGGTGGAGATTTGACAAGCTTCTATAGGGACATTCTGAATCAAAGGGATCCGACCCTGGTGGTGCCGAAAGCTAAGGAGGAGCAAGCTGTCGTGAAGATAGGGGATGGTAGTATAGCAGCCGACAGGGATACGAGTCATGATAGGAACCCAACCGAAGCGGATGATGAGGACGAAGCGGAAGCCCAACGGACGAAAGACGCAATCGCAAAAGGGTTGATCCAAGTCAACGACTCTAACGAAGTCGTCGACAAGCGCCAGCTTCTAGTCGGCGGCCTGAATGTCTCCTCCCGCTACATCAAGCGCCAGCAACAAGAAAAGGAAGAACGAGATCGCATCCAACGGGAGAGAGAAGCCCAAGAGCAACTCCGCCGCGCCGAGGAACAGAAGCGCGCACAGGAGCGCAATGCCTCCCGGGAGCAGCACGCGAGAGCACGCGAGATGGTCCTGCGCCAGCAGAGGGAAAAGGAGGACGAAAGCAAAAAGAGGAAGGAGATGGAGCGGGAGGAGTTGGAGAAGAAATTGGCGAGGAAGACTACTGAAGATACGGTCTCGGATGCTAGGGCGAGATACCTGGCGCGAAAGAAGGCGCAGCCCGTTCGCGAGGAATCAGATTCGGATTAGCGTAGGCTATGGGGGATATAGATTTAACGCTCTGACGGGGAGGTGTTCTCTTTTTGGTAAATGAACTTGTTTTTCACCGCATTGGTGAGAACGTCTTGCACAGTGATAGGGTCCACTTGCGCTCAGGCTCCTTACACTTCACTTACCTCAGCTGCTGGAAAACCCGTGAAAGGCGATTTATGCAAATGACCGGCATATTAAGGTTTCCGGTGTCGAAAATATGGCATCATGAAGAAACTTGCGGCACGCATCCAGCATTCCTCCGAAAATTACAGTAGCCCCACCCCTCTCGTCTATTTAGATGAGTTATAAAACAATGAGAAGGTATTTACAAGAAATTAATGCACAGGAAGGAATGAGAATGGGGCGGGTCACCAGCGTCAGACGTTACAGTAATCAAAGCGAGGAGACGTGCCAGGTCATGAGGTGTCCGTCGATATAGAGTTGACGGTAGGACCACCGAGCAAGTTTCGGAGCAGATCCCGTAATGGATCGAGGCTTGGCCAGCGTTGCGGAAAGAATTCCAAAAAGTATGTAAAAATGTTGATCTGCAGCAGGAGGGAAACTCATGAGAAACGTTGGAAGAAACGGCGATTCATCCCCAGTCTGAGAGGTACACTTACCCATTTGGTCAAGTATGGCGGCCATGCAGTAACTGCTGCCGGCGCTCGCTCGCGGAATGCCGATTTCCCAAACAGGGAGCTAAATTTTCATACGAGGAATGTTAGTCGATGGACCTCAAAATCAGCTTCATTTACATTCAACATACCTGAAGAGAAGCTGCGCGAGATGAGCGTAGTTCTCCGCCGCATGCTCACGCGTGCCGCAATACACGAGTTGATCCACAATGTAAATATATCGGAACAGGAGGTCGGGGTATTCCTGAAAATATGCGAACCGGGATCAATACAAACGCCAGGCTGCAATATGGGTGGTATTCACGTATCCTAAAACTTACTGCTGCGACTGGCGCGTCAGGCTCGGGTGGGTTGAAGAGATCAGAGGCGTACTGCAGGTCCCGGAGAAGCCGGACGATCTGGCTTTCCAATATCGCGTAAGAATGCCGTGAACCGGACGCAGACTGGGTTCGAAGGAAAAATAAGTACCACTGAACTGGGTATCGAGGTCAATGCAGCTAGACGAACCTGGAACTCGAGGAACTGTCCAAAACTGAGCTTCAGTACCACGAAGGTCTTCTCGCGTGGCCGGTTGCGATTATACACCGTAAAGTGCTCCACGATGTATTTCTCCTGCAATGGTTGCTTTCCATCAATGAATGTTTACACGGTTGCTCATTGGCCAGTTGATGCAGACTCACCCTCCGCAAATGCGAGATGTGCTTGAGTAATGCTTCCATATTGGGGACGACCCGCAAACTCACAAACTTCTGAGCTTCGATCCCAAATTGCAGTGTTTGCTTGTTGCGGCTTGGCGATATTGCGTTCGTTGAATTTGCCGAGTTCTGAACGACTGACTCCACTCTGGCGTCGCTCTCCTTTGCGTGGCTTTGCTCTGGTATGCATTCGACGGTGAAATACTGGCTGTCGTTCATAACGCAGCATTCCATGGGGTCTGTAAGTAGATTGGCAACTTCCAGCGTTCCTTCCAGAGGTAGCAGTTGAATGGACCACTGTTCATCCTCTCTACTTATCGCTTCCGTCGTCAAGTGCTTTCGACGCATGATCCCGCGGAATGTGAATGAGGTTTGCGACAGCAGCAGCTGAGGTTGGTAGCAAATGCAGCGCAGTGGAATAATCTTCTGGTAGTCCTTCACGAGTCGACAATTCACGTAAATCTCGATCGTCTTCTCGAAAGGAACATTCGCCGCGGCCAATGTCGTCGGGAAACGATTCTGCACTGCTGTTTCGTCGACTTCGGAGCGCCTCATGACCATCTCGATAGACGGCCGCAAACGTACGTAAATCCGGGCTTGTGATTCCGCCTCTATGATGATGCTTCGAAAGAGTTTTGCAGTCGTCCGAGAGAGGGAGAAGAGCAGGTCCGTGTCATCATCTGGCGAGAGACTGCTGTGGATGGTAAACTCGAGAGGCACTGCCTCTCTATTGCAGATAATCATGCTCCGCGCCACGTACTCGGTCTCGAAGTAAACTGGGTCCATGACGAAGGATGTGACGCTCGAGTCCGCGCCGTGGACGTACACGTCGAAAACGCGATTCGAGGCGGGCTCGACAGGCACCGCGCTGCTTACGTTGCCTGCATATGCTGTTGATGCAGCGGTACGCCGGACATTCTGTCGCGCAACGATTTCCGTGGATACGCGGACGGTTTTGATGTCAGCTGGATTGTCCAGGTTCTCGATGAATATGTACGTGGTATAGACGCCTCTTGTGTGCGTTGCTACGTTGACAGACACGGTGTGCGCTTCTCGATGTTTCTCTATACCGACCCCAACGCGTCCACCGCCCTCCAAGGTCCCTTCATTCCGGCTAAACGACAGCCACGATCGCTCCGCGTCATTCAGTATCCTGATCCTGTAGGATACCCTTTCTGATGATGGATTCTCCAGCGATAACTTCTTGACGGCTATAGGAGCCCCGAGGTCTTGTTGTCCAAAATCTAGCTCATAAAGTATATCGAGTTCGTGACCGCCTTTCGTCTCGGAAAGACGTTTGCAGCCTCGCAACGAAAGCACAGCATGGGAGCGTCGCACGTGAGGTACTGGAGAGGCGACGGTATCGATTTGATAGGACTTCGTCGAAACGGACACTGACCCCCGGTCTGTTTCCCTCAATGAAGAAGATGACATCGCATCAGAGAAGATATTGTCATCCTCCTCATCCAATGATGAGCTGGGATCCTCCATCGGGGTTCTTCCGGTGATGGTTGCGGTCAGCGGAGTTGACTCGGAAGCATCGTTGACGAAAAGGGTTTCGGCAATTTGATCTTCCTCCCCCTCTTCCGCCGGCAGCGGGGCGGATGTGTCCTCCACGATGGAAACATAAAGGACTTGTGCTCGCAAACTTCGAGACTTGACATCCGACACCAGAACGCGAATGTCATCGGAGACTCCTCCAATCTTCGGGTTCAACAGCTCGAATAATAGGGGAAAGCGGCCACCGGGGGGAACCTTTCCTGTCATGTTTTCACTTAGAGTGGGAGCTTTCAACACGCTCATTCCGTTGGGCAGCTCCAGGGGAAACTCGAAAGTGACTCGGAACTCGAGTTCAGACGTATTCGACAGGTTGGTGACATAGACAATCTCCTTCTGTGTCCGGGTTCGCTCTGCCAATCCTTGTTTGCCCGAAGCGTCATCCCCTCGTAAAATGTCCGTCGAGGACCGGCGCTCCGCCCATGGGTCTGCTTCGTTAGTTTCTGAAGCTTCTTCATCATCGCTATCGGACGCCATGAAGATACGGAATGTTATTTGCTCTTCCGACAACGTGAATGTCTGCCCTTCGACGATGGTCCCCATGATGGGAATATGCTCCGTGATTCGGGTGTCGTCGTTTCGCTCGTTGCCGTTCTCAGAACTGCGTAGTTTCGGGACAATCCAAAGATCTCCAAAGGGAACACCGTCCGGATTTGTGAGTGACAAGGTCTCCGGTGGCTGAGCAGGAAGCCTTGATTGTTCCTTGGCGTAAGCTCGGACCCTCACTTCGATCGAACCCTTGGGTGAGAGGGTTACGGAGCCGGTAAGCGGAGAATTCGAAAACCGGGAAAGGACATCCAGTCGCACAAAATCCGCGACGTTTACTGAAGCCGTGTATCCGATCTCGAACCTCGCCTCTTCATCAGCCGTGTTACAGATCGAGAACCACGTATCACACGGTAGGGCCGTTGGCAACTGCGGGTGGGTCAGTGGTGGAAGCTTCAAAGCACCACCCTCCAGACGATCAAAGCGAAGATCGAACACTGTGATGTGAACCTGAACATTGATCATCATCACATTCTGCTTGTTGTGAATATTGTTCACAGCGACTAGGAAGGTTTGCGGTCCCGCTGTTGAAGAGCTGAGCTGCCGCGCGTGCAGGACTCCTTCGACCCACTGAATGCCCCGCGATCCGATTGTATTTGCGCTTTCCAGCGACTTGTCCGCATTGTCCACTGAAGCTGAGAACTCGAAAGCCTCCATGGCCTGCACCTCATATTGTAAAGGGATTTCAGCCGTATTCTTGATGGAAAATCGGAACTTTGCAGAAGCCCAAGCATTGTGGTAGCCCACTTTGCCAAGATCGAGATTAGGTGGATCTATCTCCCCTTTCGAGACTCCATAATGTGCTCGGAGTTCAATTGCCTTGACGATGAGATTGTCGACCGCGTCCTGGAATAGAAGCATACCCCTGACTGCTGCTTTCTTTCCAGCGAGCAGGCTATCCAGTACGGAACCTGTATCGTCCTTGAACTTCGGCTCAGGAGTGGAAATGATCGCTGTCACCTTTTGCCCTGGAGCAAGATCTATGGCGGGCCCGCAGTTGCCGTCCTCGTCCTTCAGCTCCACGGAAGCGTCTGAGTTCGGGGTTCCGTTAGAATCATTGACGTGCGGGTCAAGTATCCATCTGAGAAAAATCTGAAGTGTGGACTTGGGTACTAGCCGTAGGTGCTTGTCGGATACGTTACGGAGTTCTACCGACTGCTCGCCGCTATCTGCAATTCGCACAGTGCTGCCATCGACGTCTCTCTGTAACGCTACGACTGGCCCAGGCGGGTCTTCAGTGGTCGGTGATGGAGGAACGGTGTACTTCTTACCGTCCCCCGCCCGGATGTCCACGTACGCGTTATCGAAGCGAAGAGACGGCAGCCGTTTTCGACCATCGATCTGCGCCGTTGGGGGTGGATGCGCGAGAGCTTTTGTGGAATGGAGTTCCAGCCAATTGATGTCCGCAAAAATCCTGACTTCGACTTCGATCCTCTGTGAAGAGTTGTTTGCATTGACGATCTCCAGAAACAGCGAGGTCAACCCATACTGCGTGCAATGTAGCTCGAATCCGACACATTCACGGGCTGAAGAAGTATCAGGCAGCTCTGCGTCTCGCTCGTTCCCACCCTGCCCGGTTTCCCGACCAGCCATGGCGCTCTGGATGTCACGTTTAGCATCAATTCTTCCGGTGTAAGGTTCCAGCTCCAAACCATCCGGGGCTTTAACGGAAAACTCTAGGGGCATTCTGCTCGACATATTGCAGACAAAGAAGGAGTCGACGTACACAGCACCGAGATTGCTGATGGTACCGAGGTCCACCAGGGTGGTGGAAACGCTCATGAGGGATTGTCCGATGATGGCGTTGAACTTCGCCGTGTATGTCATCAGTTGATATAACTCATCCGCTACAATGTGGGGCAACTCCACTTCCCCAGCAGAAGTAGATGGTTGTTGTGCCTCCTTGTAGGAAACTTCTTTCTTCTGAACCAGGAACTTTATGCCACCTACTAGCGTCCGGAAGTCTTCAGTTCCGCCAGCCGAAGGCTCGGTTTGAGAAGTATTCGCTCCAGACGTAGGTGTTTGCCCTTTGACACTGACTTGTCGCCGAGCAGAAGAGCCGCCAAAGTAGGGCTGGAGCGCGATGAACACGGTTTCGGTAGAGTGCGGGGCAATGCGAAGGTTTACCGCTGGCGACTCGGTCTCAACATCAGTGAAGATATAGCACTGCTGGGCAAGATTCGAGATTGCGCTGATGTAGAGTTCATCATCAGATACGTTTTCGATAGGAAAGGATAGGACTCGCGCGAATTTTCTCTTGGGATCCACGTAGCAATATCCGAAATCGAGCTCTACAGTTGATGCAGCCGGGTCGGGAAGCGAGGGAAAGCGCAGGTACGAGGAGGCCACAACGTAAAAGGAGAATGTGACTATAGTCCTTTCTCCGTTTCCTTCGCTTTGCACACTCAAGGAACATGATTGTCGCCCGAATGTGGTCGGTACAAAATGCATGTCTACTCGCCGCGTCTCTCCTCCTGAGAGCACCCCAAAGGACTCATAGCCTTGCAGAAGTCCATCTGCACCCGCATCGAGCTTGTAGGGAAGTGCGCCTGATCCTCGGTTCGTAAAGGTGAAGTAGCAGTCCTTCCGCTCATTGATTTTGACATTTCCCAGATCGATTATCGGGACCTCGATGAGCGGAATATTTGCAGCATCCACAGGTGACGTCACGACCCTCGCTGAGCTCGGAGGCGCCGCGAAGAGTTGCGAAGCGCCGACCGGTGATTGCAGAGGTGCTGCCGGCGCCTTTCCGCCACCCGAATGCACAGGTCTACTGATGAATAGCGGAGATGGCGATCGGCTGTCAGGTTGAGTTTCCGGGGTGTCCCGTATTGGCAAATACTCCGGATTTGGGCTTGCATCGCTCTGGCCTCGTTTCCCATCCCGCTTTTGAGGTAACTGGTCGAAGAAAGCAGCGGGGTCGAGATGCACCGTGGCACTGAAGTCGACTTCCTTGGTGATATCCATGTTCTTGTGCTCATGAACATAAAGCTTCCCAGATACATGTACAACACAATCCTTCGCGTCCGGCGCTTCATTCGTAATGAGCTTTGAAGCGATATATTCACTCCCACGTAACCCAGGCCCGTCGTTCAATTTCGAGTCGGATCCGTTCCTAACGAGGGGAGCATCTTCACCACCTTGCATTGCGCAGGCGGCGGGAGCGTCGGAGGAAATTGGTCGAAATCTCACGCTGATTGTTCTGATGGTGCGCGGCTCCAATGCAAAGACGATCCCATGATCAGTGCGTTTCACCTTGAACTGCAACAAAGACACGACGGGCGATGGTGTATCCGCAGGGGCGGCGTCTGTGCCAAGGTTGACTTGCGATGCTCTCCGACTAGGGTTCATACTAGATATCCCGCTACTGAGTTCCGGATCAATCAACTGCGTGAAGGCAGACTCCGAAGCTTTCGGAGTGGTGTCGCCGGTGGGGCCTTTTCCAGTGTCAGTCAACCCTTCAGCTCCAAGAGCACTTCCCTGCGATTTAGTGGAATCCTCATTGTAGTCATCGCCCACGATCCCGGCTCGCAACTTGTGGAGTTTGTCAAGAAGCTTTTTCACTTTGTCCTTGTGACCTTTCCTTTTCGCGATTTTCAGCTTCTGCTCCAGGTGCTCTATCTCCTCCTCCATCTCTTTTGAGAGCATCATCAACGGCCGCCGTCGTTTTATTGGTGCGCCATCAACCTGCATGTCGCCAGCTTCTTCTACATAATCATCTTCGTTGTCCACCAGATCGAAAATGAACGTTCCCGTACATTTCTTGAAATGAAGTTCAGCGGGATCGGCGCGGATTTCGAACATCCGGGTCTTTTTGAAACTTGTATTTGAGACAACCACGGTTTGCGCGGTCATGCACGTGTCATCAATCAAGCAGGGCCCGAAATCGATCGCGTCTGACTCGAGCATGAATGGTGCGGGTCTTCGAATAGTTGCTTTCACAGAGATGGAGAGATCGTTCGTGCGGTCTTGTACGTTCTCGATGGTCAACCGCTCATGAAAGGGTCCAGCCAAGGATGGGTCGAACATGAACTCCACTTCACGTTTGCCATGACCTCGCACGATTCCCATTCGACCGTCTCCAAGGATGAGATCTCCAGACGCGATTGAGCCAGATTTTCGGATAGCGTACAGAAGTGGTGCTTCCGAGTTGTTCCTGATGACGATCGTTTTTGTTCTGTGCTCGTTCTTCTCCATCACCCCAAAATTGATGTTCTTCTGGTTGAGCTCCATCATCGACCGTGAGAGCGACGACCGTAGCAGGAGTTCCCTGACCGGGATCATGTCTTGATCTCCCCGTAGAAGCTGTTCAAACTGGGGCTGCTCGATATCCCGATCGAATTCGATTAAGCGTATGAACACGCGGTAATCCACCTTCCGCGCTTTGGCCTGCGAAACAAGAGAATCGGATTGGTTTCCGGCGCGGGAATCATGTACCGAAGTTCACCCTAAGCTGCTATACCTGAATATATGGTTTACTCTCTCCATCCGGCATGAACAAGAGCAACAGTGGCATGTCGCTCTCAGGTGCAATCTCAAGTTGCGACAGAGGCGCTAGACGTCCATCTTTAATGGCACTCTCGATTTCACGATTGAGATGCAATCTGGTTCGTACATATCGCTCTTCGCCGGAAGCCTTTTGAAATGTTGGAGGCACCACGCCGCTGATGGCATCGAACATGCTGACCAACGTGTTGACTGACAACGTAGCAGATTCGGACCCCTCGTTAACCTTTGATCCAGAACGCTGGGTTCCTGTTTCAACATTCCGCAATGCTGCTTCCAGGGATTTCGAGAATCGCTCGCTATCAGGATCCATGTCCGGTTTGGCCGGTACCTCGCCAATACTGAGAGAATCCTTCGTTGGCAGACCCAATCGTGCGCTGAGACTTGGCCGGATATCGGCGCTTTCTTCTTCCTGACCACTGCCAGTCGCTTCCCGATACTGAGCACGCAGCTGCTTGAGTGCGCCCACCTGGTGTTGCACCGTCTTCCTTCGGGGTGATCGGCGTCCATCCTTGACAGAAAGAGTAGATGCCAGATCCAGATAGTCAGCAGAAGCGGTTTCGAAAATATCGGCCATTGACCGCATTTTTGGAGCGCCGGGAGCTATCTTCGTTGGGGCTGCCGTTGTCGCAGCTGTCGCAGCTGCAGATTCCACCCGCTGTAGTTTCCTGCGATCACTGATGGACTCCAATAAGCGTTCGCGACGTTCGGCTGTACTTTTTGCTAATGGCTCCATTGTAGGCGAGTTCGGAGCTCCGCGTCCATAGATCTTTATCTCATCCGGAGAGGATGATGTGATCTGTAGCACCAGCCGCTTTTTCGATATGTTTGCAATGGTCAGTGATCTAGCCACCGTCGAGTTGAGAATGACCTCTCCAAAATCGACGAAATTGGATGAGGTTGGTGTGAGGATCCGGTAAAACAAGGAATGGAATGTGACGCGGTTCTGATCAACATTCGTCGACCGAACCTCGACATGCTGATCATTCTCCCGGTTCAGCACATTCACCACCGTCAACTGCTTTCGGTACTCCGGATTTACTTTTCGCGGGTAGATGTCGACCTTTGCTTCAGTAGATTGCTTGGGCGGGATGAGGATCTCGTCGCGGAACGTGTTCAGTACTTTCGAAACGAAACGTAGCTCGACGCGGGCAGGTAAATCGGAGCAGTTCGTGATGAGAATAGGGGCAGACTTCAGAGTTCCCACATCAGTGTCTCCAAAATTGACGATCTTCGGATTGACGTCGATAAACGATGTGCAGGTACGAGCTTTGCACTGAATGGCCTTTCGCTCTTTCGCCAGGGTTCCATGATACGAATATGACAGAAGAAGGCGGAAATTCCGACGAACCAGACGACCTCCTCGGTGATCCGGAGAGGGAGCATCCTTCGCAGGACGGTAACAAACTTCAACAACCCGCTCTGTCCCAGGCCGGAGTTGAAGCTCCTCAATACGCCGATACTCTTCCCCACTATGCCCGACTCCATCTCCTTGTACGTAGTCGCCTTCTCCCGACCCTTCAGAGTCCCCGTCCTCATCAGCATGCGAGAACCCTGCTGCCGCCGATATCATCGCCGCCAAGTCCGTGGACGAAGACCCTCTGTTGGCGGCTTCCCCATGCTTCCATCCCAGTACGGAAGGGGATCCTGGTCTTGAGCTTGCAGCGCTTTGTGAAAACGATATCTCACTGTTCTCCGTAGCGCGTGTAAATGGATCGTCCTTCGTCTGGTCATTTGCAGGATTGCCAATGTCTCCACCTATTGACACCCCCTTTGCGGCGCTCTCGTAGCCTTGCTCGTCACTCTTCAATTGAAAAACAACGCCCTGGGCCTCAGACCCAAAAGCGATGTCTAGCGACTTTTCGGAAATGTTGCGCAAAACCAGCCTTTGCTTCGCCCACAAGCCTGTCAGACAATCGCCGAAATCCACCACATTCCCACTGCTGACAACCAAAGATTCCTCACGCAACGCTGAGCGGACCACTGCATGACACGCTGCTTCCACCGTGTTGCTAGAGTCGTTGGCGTTCTCAAGCTGAAATTCGTAGGAGTATTCGCCAACATCTCGAGGGCGAAATGTTAGCCGGAAGCGGCGATGAGAGTAGGCTGGAATCGGGCGCCCATCCAATGGCTCTCCAGTGTCGTAATCCGTCAGCTTCAGCCACGGTCTCTCTTGCTTCTTAGACAAATCAGCCATGTTCAGGATCCAAAAGAGCTCGATTTCCGACCGGTTTGATATGCTGAAGTCCTTGAAATACGTCTCCCCTACAACACAATCGTCGAATGAAATGCCGGTATCGCCAATATCCGTCCAGAGAACAGACCGGCATACGCGTGAACGGAACTTCACGCTGATTTGATGGTCAGGCGGTGCCTGTGTGGACAGCGCTACATTCTCATCCCCCTCCTTCTTCGACCCGGTGCCCGATCGTGACCTAGAACCGCTACCATTCGTGTCGTTCGATGAACTGATATGCTCCCTCGTTGTTTCGTTGATGGCACTTCCGTTTGAATCACTCGGTAACGCCGTCGCCAAACTCGCATCTTGCGATTTGTAAGCGAAAAAGAAGAGCAACCCATTGACCTCGAAAAAGTCATACGTTTCATCATCGTTCGCCACGTCTTCCAATTTCGCCTCTTTGTCAACGGACTGATCATCCTTATCTGCATTCCGCCGTCCCCGCCCTTGAGCATCTGGTAGGAAAGCTAGAATGATCTTCTGCGACTCCCCAGGCGCAATCTTCAATTCATCGATGTGGTTGACGTAGTTGAAAAGCTGGTTGAATTGATGGCCATGAAGCGTATTGTGCTCCGTCTGAAACACCCCAACAGCCGCTGCTTCTACAGTGTTCGTTGTCACGGGATTGAACGAGTTCGCTGCGGCCCATCGATGATCTTCTCCTTCGGCCGACACAGGGCTGGTCAGCCTCGCTCTCTGCTGTTGAAGCTCCCTATCAGTCGCAATATCCGACAACCCTGACTCGACGGAAGAGGAAAGAGACGCTGACGAGAGGTCCCGGTTGAGCGGATGCCGGAGGTCCCGTTCCGGCAAGTTTTCGTTGGTCAACTGGAATGCAATTTGGGACCCCAGGTTCGACCGCAATTTGATTGTAAGCGGGAATGCCGAGACGTTGCGAACTTCAAAGCGACGCAGTGCGTGAAGGCCGTTCAAGTAGACATTGTCCAAGACCAGCTTATTCGACAAATGCACAAGTTCGAGAAGCGCAGGTCCAGCCTGTCCTGCCCGGCTAGCAGCTGAACCCTCGGTGGCCATTGGCCTTTAGCAAGGTTTCCAGTTCCGCAAGTGATCTTTGAAGGCCGGAGAGGCGAAGGAAATGGACAAGCTTTTCAAGCTTGAAGACCAGAGAGTCGCATACCGCAACGGAAGTCGTCAGGCCGCTCACTGGTAGCAGCTGGGAAAAGCACTTTTGTTTTTTAAGAATATCATCAATGCATCGGAAGAAAGAAAGGCAATCGCAAAAAAACTGCCCCCGGCCAGCCCCAGCCACCACAATATTTGACGCGCAGACTCGTTGGCTAGCAACAACAAAATTACATTTACCCAAACGCACTGATTACATACAAAGGTCGAACAGTACGGAGGGAACAGAAACGACTATACACAAGGGGTCGTTTAGTTGATCTTAAGAAGCTCAACATCGAAGGTGAGGTCGGCCTTGGCGGGGATGCCTATGAGGGTGAGGTGGGGGTTCGTTAGGACTCATGGTATGCCCCACCGTCCAAGACAACCCTAGATGGATGAACATACCGGCAGGGTGGCCACGCTCGCCGTAAGCGTAATCGTAGGTGATGAAGAGCTTAGCCTGCTCTCCGAGGGACATCTGAGGCACACCCTCGTCCCATCCCTTGATGACCTGTCCAACACCAATCTGAAGAATAACCAAGCGGTAAATACAAGGAATGGTCATGCAACTTTGAATGAGCGATTTTGATCGTACCTTAGTTACGAAGGCACTTCCGCGGTCCCGGCTGCTGTCGAACTTCTTGCCGTCCTTGGTGAACTAGTAGAAGTTCGCACAATGTTAGCCTCCTCCAACAGCTATCACCCGCTCTAATCCCGGAGGGCGTAGGAGAAGGCCCATGCCAAGGCCGGGCAGTGCTTACCGTTCCGACGTAGTGCATGGTGACGGTGTCGCCCTAAAAGCGTTGATGATCATAGGGTTAGTTTATGTCGACTGAGATGCGCGGGCGCTCGGGTGAGATCTCACTTACAGCTTTGGGGAAGTTCTTGCCATCTCCGGCCTTGATGGTCTCCTTAGTGACACCCATGTTGATTCGTGAAGAGTGGAATTGACGGATAGACGTAAAGAGACTGCGGGACACTCGGTTCATTGCAAGTCAGTCGTTTGCCAACGAACATGTCCAGCAACTCTGGCCTCCACTAGTATGACGCAGCTCACCGGGATTAACTCGCGCACACGTGACCGGGAACGATTCAAATATTGCACACGGCGCCCAGGAGACCATCCGTCAGGACCCGACGGCAATGCATAGACTATATGCGTCCTATTGACGGCAGAGTTTGAGTGGGTTTTGCTACGGCCTGCTGCTCACTGACAGAGCGAGAGCAAGTCGGATGCAAGTTTTTATAGGATCTCGAGGATCGTCCTTCCCCCCGCAGTGAACCTTTCCTTCTAATGATGCATTTCGCTACGGGAACAAGCTGTACGTAATAGATGTTCTGACAGCACCATCAATAGCGACTATATTCTCAAGATCAACGGTGTGTATCATTCCGACTTGTCTGTGCATCTCAAGGACGGTATCAAGGTGATATCACAGGCGACTTCATTTCGTAAGCACGGTCGGAGTTTCTTACCCGTAAGCACTCCATTGGATTGTTGCTGGTGGGCACGTATAGTAGCGCTTAGCATTCCTGCATCGAACTCATCAATTCATCAATTCATCGAACTCAAGTTCCAAATGGCAACGCAATGTCCTACTACGCACCTACCCATCGTTCTATTCCGCTCAAAGGTCACCCCAACTTTCTCGAGCGCGACCGACGCATACCTTATCCGTACTGTCGCGGTCGCATCACCTCTCGAACGTCTATCGATCCACTCGTTCCCACCGACGCCGTCCTCTTCAATCATTGTCAGGCCTTTGCAGGGCTTCGTTTCCGCAATTTCGTCTCCCGTTTCGCGTTCTCTGGCTTCGATCGTCCATACATACAAGAAACTTTGTTCACCTCGTCTTCATCATCCATCTCGTCTTTCGCGTTCGTGGGCTGGTCGCATTCAAAGTTCCTTGGTCCGTGCTTCGCTGTCTGTCCTTTTCGGCTTCTCGTTCACTTTTTGCGCGCACGGTCCTCGTTCAATTACCTCTTCGTCGCCCAAATTTATGCCTCGATATCACTACGCGTTTCTTAACCCAA
This sequence comes from Fimicolochytrium jonesii, assembly GCF_025526975.1. Lineage (NCBI taxonomy): Eukaryota > Fungi > Chytridiomycota > Chytridiomycetes > Spizellomycetales > Powellomycetaceae > Fimicolochytrium > Fimicolochytrium jonesii. Next base: position 419,327 of record NW_026515677.1, read on the forward strand.
GATTTCAACACGGCGAGATTGACGAGCTCTACGCTTTTTCAGGACGACTAATGCCCCTCATGATGCAGAAAACGATCTCAATCACGCCGTCTTTCCAAATGCCAACCTCTTTCGCTGCTGTGGAGCAGCATGACCGTGTTCAGTTTCCACATCCTCCTTCACGGTCTTCCGCATTCGTCGCCTTCTTCAACTCTCATGTTCCCGCCCGCCCATTGGGAAATGGTGCACGGCATGGTCTCCTCCCACCATTCAAGAACCTAGTACTGCCGCCATCGGGGTTCCGAAAAATCTAGTGTCATCATCCTGAAGTGTCAAAATACCCGCTTCGGCCTTCCCATTAGGTAAGGAATACCTCTACATGTCGCTCTTGCGCCTTCATTCTTTGCCTTCTCAGCCTTCGCCACCCGGTAATCTGCTTTCCGCGCCATCGGGAACTACTGCAGGCCATGATCCTCCGGTATATGTAGGCGGCAACACGGTGAACCGCCTCCTACATCTGATGAACGACGACGCCCGCCAAACCGGTTCCAACACACAATGCCAATTTGCCATCAAACTCCGACAGATGCCAGCCATTCGCCTCGAGAACTACGTGAGACCTGATTCCTCCGGGATCAGGCAGCCTCTTCGGGCGTGCGGTCTTTGCCATCCAAGCTGTTGACGCGTAGGGTTGGATTTCCACGTGTTTGGGAAGTGCTGACGTGAGACGACGATGACGATGACAATCGCGTCGATCTCAGAAGCGAATTCAATAAACGGAGCCTTGGTAATGCGCGATCATGAAGGCGGAGATCCAAAGGACGGATTGTAAATATGGCGCCCGTCTTTTGGTGATTGCTCATCCAGACACCAGCCCACGGGCAAGAAAAGAGGAGGGAGAAAAGTTTTTTCTTCCCTCGCTTTGTCTGTCGTGTCTCTTTGAATTATATGCAGTCAGTGCGTCGCTTCTGGAAGGAGAAAGGCCCCCTCGGCGCGCGGAGTTTGAACACGAGCACAGTGCCCGGCTTGCTTGCTTGCTTGCTTTTGATTGACGATGCGTATCTTATCGCGCGGATTTCTTATTTAGCTTATTGCCCCTCAGGCAGGCTCCCTTGCGCTTGGTTCTGGCTGGAGCTTTCTCTTTTTCTCCCCCTCCCCTCCCATAAGGCCCGCTCCGCAGACAAGACTTCCCTCGTCCCTCTGTTTGCTGCTCTTGCTTTCCTTTTTCAACCCTCGTCGCCTTGCTGTTCTTGTCTCCTCCATACTCGACTCGAACTAAGGCCACGCTCTCAGGGTCTCTCGTCCTCTCTCTCAAGCATCCCCGCTTGCGACTGCCTGCCAAATACCCCACCTTCGGTTTTCAGCTGGAGAGACGGTCAGTACAACCCGTAGTACGACTTGACCACTTGCATACTACGACTCCGCTATGCCCCCAGTCGCCGCCATGGACTCTGCCCCGGAACAGGATTTCGACCAGGCAAAACGATCGCTCGAGTCGGTCGCTCGTATCAAGCAACTTCTGAACGACCTATACACCTGCGAAACCAGTGACGATTGTGTCGCCATTGCGGCGGACTTGGGTGAAGCCGTTCAAGCCGGCGGTCTGCACATGCTTCGCACTGCTGGTGTCCTCGACAACCTCTCTCGCGAAGCTCAGAACAAAAAGTCCGGTCTGGCGAGGGAAGGAGCCCTGCTCGGTCTTCACGGACTCGTCCGGGTCATAGGGCGACCCATCGAACCCCACTTTCTCCCTCTGCTTCCCATCCTCCTTGACAGCTATGCGGACAAGGGTCAACCCGTGAGAGAGGCCGCTGAGATGGCCGTCAACGCTCTCCTCGGCGTTGTATCACCGTACTCCACCCGCAACATCCTCCCTTACCTGTTCGAAGCCATGACGAGAAAGTGGCAAACGATGGTTGGGGCTCTGGAAGCATTGTCAAAGTTGGCTGCAACTGCACCGGACCAGATCGCTCTTGCCCTCCCTGAGATCATCCCCAACGTCACCGAGCGGTTGCACGACACCAAAGCCGAAGTGGAAAAAGCAGCAACAAAGTGTATGACAGATGTCTGCGCCGTCGCCAACAACCCCGACATTGCTCCTCACCTTCCCATGCTGGTGTCCTGCATGGCCAGGCCCACCGAAGTACCCGACTGTGTGCAGAAGCTTTCTGCTACCACTTTCGTTGCTGAAGTCACAGGACCGGCATTGGCCATCATGGTCCCCCTCCTCGTTCGTGCCTTGAACGAGCGATCCATGGCCGTCGTCCGCCCAACAACCGTCATCACCGACAATCTTTGCAAGTTGGTCAGGGATCCCGCGGAAGCTGGACAATTCTTACCCCAGCTATTGCCTGGTCTTGACAAGTTGATCGAGACGGCCGCCTTCCCTGAAATTCGTCAGCTTGCAACCGTCGCAAAGAACACGCTCATGCGTGCCGGAGGAGATGTAGCAGCGTCTGGTGCCGACTTGAAAGATTCGCTGACAATCGAGTCTGTGAACCAAGTCTTGGCCCGTCTCCGAGCGTACCTCGCCGAAGTCGCCCGCTGGAAGGACACCGACCCCTTCGCCGCCGTCTCCATCAACCACGTTGGTAGCGTGTTGCACGAACTTCTCGTTGCTGAGGATTACCACGACGAGGCATGGCAACAGAACTGCTCCCCGTACCTGGCCGCGTTTATCCCCAAGCCCCAAGCCGACGCTGTGCTCGGCAAGCTCGCGACGCACTACCGCCACGTCGAACACGAGCGTCGTCTGAGAGAGTCCGGTCTCGACAAGGAAGAGGGCGAGGAACTCTGCTCTTGCGATTTCTCCCTCGCCTACGGTGGAATGATGTTGCTGAACCACACCACCCTCCGTCTCATGCGCGGCCGTCGCTACGGTCTCTGCGGGCACAACGGCGCCGGCAAATCCACGCTCATGCGCGCCATCTCCAAGGGCAAGGTCGAGAACTTCCCACCCCAAGACCAGCTCCGCGCGGTCCTCGTCGAGCACTCCCTGCAGGGCGAGGACACCTCCCTGCCCGTGCTCGATTTCGTCGCTACTGACAAGCGTCTGGCAGGTATCTCTCGCGACGCGATTGAGAAGGCCCTCCGGGACGTGCAGTTCGACGACGAACGCATTGCGCAGCAGGTCGGGAGCCTCTCCGGAGGCTGGAAGATGAAGCTCGAGCTCGCCCGCGCGATCCTCATGAACGCCGACCTCCTCCTACTCGATGAGCCCACCAACCACCTGGACGTTGGCAACGTCGCGTGGCTGGTCAACTACCTCACCTCCCAGCCAAACCTCACGGTCCTGGTCGTCTCCCACGACTCTGGGTTCCTCGACAACGTGTGCACGGACATCATTCACTACGAGCGAAAGAAGTTGGTGTTCTATAAGGGCAACCTGTCGAAATTCGTGGAGCGGAGGCCGGAGGCGAAATCTTACTACACCCTCTCCACCGACAACGTCAAGTTCGCCTTTCCCCCGCCGGCCTTCTTGCAGGGAATCAACTCAAAGACCAAATCGATTCTGAAAATGACCGACGCGACGTACACCTACCCGGGAGCGCCCAAACCGTCCCTCAGCGGAGTGTCAGTCGGAGTCTCCCTCTCGTCCCGTGTGGCGATCATCGGGCCCAACGGTGCCGGCAAGTCCACGCTGATCAAGGTCCTCACCGGCGAAGCGATCCCCCAAGAAGGCCAAGTCTGGAAACACCCCAACCTCCGCGTCGGCTACGTCGCGCAACACGCCTTCCATCACCTCGACCAGCACTTGGAAAAGACACCGAACCAGTACATCCAATGGCGGTACCAAGGCGGTGAAGACCGCGAAGTGCTCGAGAAGGAGTCCCGAAAATTGACCGAGCAGGACGAGAAACAGATGGAGACACCTATCGACATTGACGGGTCTAAACGCAGGATCGAATACCTCATCGGCCGATCCAAGCTGAAGAAATCGTTCCAGTACGAGGTCAAATGGGTGGGTCTGATACCCAAACACAACACCTGGGTTCCCCGCGAGAAGCTGCTAGAGCTCGGGTTCCAGAAACTCGTGCAGGCGTTCGACGACCGTGAAGCCTCGCGCGAGGGGCAGGGGTACCGCGAGCTCTCCCCCAGTGTAATCCGCAAACACATCGAGGATGTCGGCCTAGACGGCGACATTGCAGACCATAACGCCATCTCCGGCCTGTCGGGGGGCCAGAAAGTTAAAGTCGTCATTGCGGCGGCGATGTGGAACAACCCGCACATGTTGGTCCTCGACGAACCCACCAACTACCTCGACCGCGACTCCCTCGGCGGGCTAGCCGTCGCCATCCGTGACTGGGGCGGCGCGGTCGTCATGATCTCCCACAACGAGGAGTTTGTCGGCGCGCTGTGCCCGGAGGTCTGGAACGTCGAAGCCGGTCGATTGACACGCAAGAACAAGAACGAAAATGGGATCAACGCGGACGCGTTTGAGGACCATGCGAAGGAGGAGGCTGCGATGAAGAAGATTGAGGCGAAGGTGGCGAGTAAGCCGAAGAAGAAGAAGATGACGAGGAATGATGTCAAGGCGAGGGAGGTTAGGAGGAGGGCGAGGCATATGAAGTGGTTGGTTGAAGGGGGGGTTAAGGAGCCTGATACTGGTGAGTAGCCCTTTTCGTCACTCGCAATGCCTTTTGTCACTTGGACCAGTACTGACCATTGCTTCCTCCTCGGCTCATTCTCCAACAGACTCCGATTAGAGCTAGCCGCCATCTAATTATTCTAGAATGGATAGAGAAGCATCAGCATTACGCACGCTATCGGGCTTGACTTTTTATTTTTTGCTGAGGGTGCCACACACATTGGGCCCCCGTGTAATTTTTGTTTGTGCCTCTTTCCCCTTTTTGTGATTTTCTTCACTTATGTCCTTTAAGCTATTTTTGTGTTTTATTTATGGCTGGTCGGTGATAATAGACGACGCTTGGCGCCATTTTACGTTTGATGCATGCTGGGTTGTATATGGCGGAGGGACTTTTCCCCGTGGGTGGCTGGGTATGGGGGGATCAGGCTATGAATCTATCTAATCCGGCGTTTGCGGAAAGCAGGTTGCGACGATGTACATGGGGCCCTGCTCAGCGCCGTTGGTCCCCGTTTCTCAAAACTTGACAGACTTGCTAAGCCTCGCAAACTCCCTCTTAACAAGACTCGTCCGCATCAGGTCTGCCAAGTCTTTTGCCAACTTTCGGTATCCCTGAGTACAAACACATGAGATCCGGAATGCCCCAAGCTTCAAGGCAAACGGGGTTAGTTGAGTCCATGCTCACCTTAGCAGAAAAATGCTGCCCATCACTTGTCCAGAACGATTTGTGTCGGAAATCGTAACTCAGTGCGTCGAGCGGTGGGCCGGGTTTCACTATTTCCTGATTACTACCCCCCCGCACCAAAAACAATCAGTACCCGCCTCCCAGCCACGTCCTCCCCCACCCGTATCCATGCACGAACCTCTGAATCCACAACCCCAATATCTCATTCCGCCTCATGTTGGCCTCAACGACCGCGTCGCCTTTGGGTTCATCGTTGTGGTTGGGTATCGTGCAGATCCAGACGTCTTTGCCCATGGTGGAGAGTGTGCGGCAGGTTGCGGCGATGTTGCGGACTGTGGACTCGGGGTCGAGGGTGGGGTTGCTGCGGGTGTGATGCGGTTTCTGGTCAGTGATTCTCTCGAAGGGTGGTGATGAAGTATGAGGGACGGTGAACGAACCGGTAGTCATTGGACCCGAGGAACACGATCACCACATCGGCGTCCGCGTATGTGGGGTCTTCAAACACCGCTTCGAACTTGGTGCGCCCGGCGTTGGGGGCTTTTGCGTTTTTCGGTAGCCTGGACCCATGCGTTAGTCGAAGCCCTCGCGCGAAAGGGCTTGCTGGGAAGGAATACATACCAATCCTCACTCGTCGTCCCCATCGCTCCGCGGTTATGAATCACCCATGATTGACGTAGATTGTAGCGTTCGCCTAGTAAGGCTCTTCGGAGGTGTCCCGCAATTCCTAGAGAACGGGGGCTGTTTGAGACACTCGTTGATTAAGATAGACAAGGCTACTTGACCGATCGAACCTGATGTTCCGGCGACAGATAGGTCGTCGCCGTAGCCAAAAGCGTGGTCATCCCCTGCAACCCATCATGGGCATCAGCATATGGCCATTAACATCCCACAGAACGCGCGATGGTTTCCGGACCTATTATCACTATTTTGTTCTTCAGCGCTGAATACGGTTTCGTTTGCGTGCCTGTTTTCGCATTCAACCACTAAAATCACATCCCATTGGTGAAACAGTTCAAAGGAAGACTTCTCCAAAACGCAGCACAATGCACATACATTGCTAAAGATAAGCCCATACAGGTATACACAACTCGTCAAGTAAGTGATAACAGCGGCTGCATACGCTTGGATAATGGGTAGTGGGTTGGTCCGTGCCAAAATCGACTGCCTGGGTGATGGAGGCCTCGGTTTGCGGGGCGAAGATTTCGAACGCGGGGAGGGGGTATCTGCTTCCCGTTTTGCGGAGGCTCTTGTTGGACGCTTGTGAGGGGTGGTCATGTTGCTGGGGGTGCGTGTCGGAGGGAGTGAGGTTGGGCGTGATCTCTGTAGTGACCTCCGAGGATGGGCATTGGGCAAGCCCCAGAGAACAGCTGTCGACATGTGCCTGCCGGAACCAGCGCCAGAACGCGTCGATAAAGTAAGTGATGTGGGTGATGAGCGCATGACGGAGTTTCTTCCAGCCCAGAAACGAAAGCACACCTTTGGACTGGACGACTTTCACAAACTGGGAATACTGGCTAATATACTACTTGCATAGTGCAGAGACAATGTCACCAGGAAAGACGCAGGATGGGAGGGTAATAGACTATCAAGAGCTGCAGCGGCATAACAAAGCAACCGACTGCTGGGTCGCTCTTCACGGCCAGGTTTACGATTTGACATCCTTTCTGGACGAACACCCGGTATGTTTCTGTGGCATATGCTGACCACCCTGGAAAGTAATACGTTAAGTAAAGCATTGAGGCAGGGCGGGCGACGTTTGATTCTTGCGCAAGCAGGTTCGTTCAAGAGCGTTGCACATTGCCAAGCAGACCGCGAAGTGTCGAGCGGAGATACATAGCCTCTGACCGCTTTACAAACAGGGACTGACGGAACCGAAGCCTTCGAGGAAGTTCACTCGAAGGATGTCATAAGTCGGACGTTGTCGCCGGAAACCCTCATTGGTGCTCTTGATCAGGAGACGGTTCCAGAGAAAGCCGTGAAGCTGCCCGGGTCGCAACCGAAAGGCACAATGGCCGAGGAGGGAAAACCGGACTTGGCTCGGGTGCTGAACATGTACGAGTTTGAGTACATTGCACGGAAGACGATGAAGAAGGGTGCTTGGAACTACTATTCATCTGGTAAGATGAGAGGTTCTCAGTGCATCATGGCTTGCTTTCGCCCGTTGACCCAAGGTTGTCGTCCAGGAACCGACGACGAAATCACATTGCGAGAAAACACGAGTGCCTTCCAACGGGTGTGGCTCATCCCCCGAGTCCTGGTAGACGTGTCCCGCATCAACTTCGAAACCACAATCCTCGGATACCCCTCCTCCGCTCCATTCTACATGACCGCAACGGCGCTAGGAAAACTGGGGCACATGGAGGGAGAACTGGCGTTGACACGCGCAGCGGGGAAATCCAAGATCATCCATATGCTTCCGACGCTATCGTCGTTCTCGTTGGATGAGATGACGGCGGTGCGAGGGCCGGATCAAGTCCAGTTCTTTCAGCTGTATGTGAACAAGGACAGGAAGATCACGGAGCGGATCGTCAAGCAGGCCGAGGCGAGGGGGTGTAAGGCTTTGTTCATCACTGTGGATGCGCCTGCATTAGGTACCTAGCCTGCGTCCCTTCGGGCACATCAGCGGTGAACCTAAGTTGTCACTCACACCTCATGTCTTTCCACCAGGCAACCGCGAAAAGGACATGCGCACAAAATTCGTCGACGACCGGCCCGCCGAAATGGAAGAAAAAGACGTAAAACGCTCCGAAGGCGCCGCGCGCGCCATTTCCACCTTCATCGACGACACCCTCTGCTGGGCCGACATCCCGTGGTTCAAACGCATCACACACCTCCCCATCGTCCTCAAAGGCATCCAATGCGCCGCCGACGCCGTCCTGGCCGCCCAACACGGCGTTGCGGGGATCGTGCTATCCAACCACGGCGGGCGGCAGTTGGAGACTGCCCGATCGGGGCTGGAGATCTTGCCGGAGGTCATGGCCGCCCTCAAAAGCTACTACGCAGACCACCCCGGGCCGGAGATGGAAGTCTACATCGACGGCGGGGTCCGGCGCGCAACCGACGTGATCAAAGCCCTCGCGATGGGCGCCAAAGCCGTGGGCATCGGTCGGCCGTTCCTGTACGCCATGAGCGCGTACGGGCAGCCAGGAGTCGAGAAGGCGATACAGCTGCTAAAGGATGAAATGAACATGGCGTTACGGTTGCTGGGGGCGCCGACGTTGGCGCATTTGAGACCTGATATGGTGGATGCGAGGAACTTGGGGTTGCATGTCGGACCGCCGATTAGGAATTACCTTTCGGAGGCGGTTTATGAGCCGTTGGCTTTTGGGAATCATAAACTGTGATTTAGCGCTTCGGGGATGTTGTGTGCGTAATAGCGCATGGGGGCCATAGTTTCTATTAGCATAGTCATCATTGTCGTATAGATGCAACACCGTATGTGGGAATACATTGAAAAATGGTGCAGAAAAATCGAGAACAGAAGACTGAAGCACATCCTGGACAGGAACGAACTTTCGAGATTGGGCATCGTCGATCGGAACTGCATTGGTATCGAGCTATTCCCCACAAAACACCTTGAATACGTACTTGGCAAACCAAAATTCACACCCGCCCTCATCCACCGGTCCCAACCCCCCGCCTCGCAACCATCGCCACAATCATCTCCACCTCCTCCTCCCTCAACCCCGTCCACAACCTCGCAGCCCACCCCTCACCCACCTCCCCGTCCCCGACCTCCGCCGTGTCCCTCCGCCCATCCAACCGCGCCAACACGATATCCAGGACACAAAACCCTAGTTTGGCCGATTCTCCCGTCTTCCATTTGAGTTCTGAGTGGAGAAGCCGTAACTCGGTTGAGCGGTTGGTGTCGAGGAGGATGTCGAGGACGGCGAGCCAGCCGGGGACTGACGGGGTGATGGAATTGGAGTCTAGGAGGTCTATGATGGGTTTGGTCGGTTTGGTGTGGACTTGACACGCTGCTTTCAGGACGTCGTTTGAGAACGCCGGGGTATGTGACACGCCGTTTGCGGCGCAGGTCGTGATCAGATTCTGGATGGAGTCCCAGGGTTGCTTCGTTGCCACGGCGCCTCGTAGTAGCGCCGTGTACATTTGTGAAAGTGTGGTGGCAGCTACGGGAAAGGGGATTTGTCGTCGGCGGCTCACGAGGTCAGTTGCGTCATCCATCCGCTCGGTGACTGCGAGCGCTTCGAAGAGGTTGCATATGGCTTCGTCCACCTTGTCCGCGGCGCCGCGAGGAGTGTCGGTGGGGGTTGAGGCTAACCGTGGGATGGCGGACTTTCGGGCTAGTGTGAGCGCAGTGTCATACGCTTTGTCGGCAATAGCAGCCGAAATGAGATCAGCGATGACGTCCAAAGCCACGAGTGAGCTCGTCTTTGTGGCGGCATCTTCGAAGACATTGTCCACTTCTTCCCATTTCGAAAGCTTCGCTAACATCCGTAGGATATGGTTGAGGGTCGAGGGTAGTGGCTCGATACCCCGTTCCACCATGTCCGCATACAGCTCCTGAGCTGTTGTTGCATCCCCGTGGGAGCAGCACAGCCCGATGACAGAGTCATAGATATCTGCTCCTGGAGAAACGACGGCCGCATGCGCGACATCTCCCTTCGTCGGGCGCTTCGGCGCAAGGCTTTGAAGATGTCTGAAGACCTGTAGTGCACCAGAAACATCGTCGGCGGCAACGATGGCTTTGATGACAACTCTCCAGATGGCATAGTCTGGTCGAGGCACAATGGCGCTGTTCGAGTTCAACATCTCATTGAGCATTTTCCGCGCCGCTTCGTGATTCCGGTTATTGGCGTGTGCGGCGACGCACAGTCGATAGCTACTTAGGTTGGGCACGATATCGAGAGACTGCTGCATATCCTGGAACAATCTGATGGCGGCGGTGTTTCGCTTTCGCCGGATAGAGCTCATCATCATCTGGTTGTAGATGGAAACGCTAGGGCTGAATCCCAACGCGCGCATTTCTCGAAACAAGCGCTCGCCCTCGGCATGACTCTCTTTCTCCAAGAAGCCGCGGATCAAGATAGTGTACGTTGTCGCATCCGGCTTCAGAGGGTGTTCTGCGGTAGGATCCCACGACTCTGGGGTCTTGAGCTTGTCCAGAACACCCAAAGCAGCTGCCATCTGGTTATTCCGCACATAGACCGATATGAGGCTGTTATAAGCTCGGATCGAAGGCCGCATTCCTTTGCGCCTCATCTCGAGGATGAGAGCATTTACTGTCGAGGAGTTGTTTCGGTCGTCGTGCAGCCGTATCAGGCGCTCGTACTCTTCGGAGCTTGCGGACGACGCCAGCTTTCGAACGATGGACGACATCACTGTCGCTTTAGAATCTGCGGCCGCATTGGTCTGGGTGCTGTCGAGTATGCGGAAAAGCTGATGATGGGCCATGGTAGACCACCTGACGTTGTCCAGGGTGCTTTCCATCAGTTTCGTGTAATCGTCCCACACCTCGTGGGTCGAGCCTTCTGTTGTTCTCAGCCTCTCCAAGAATCGCACCGTAAGTTCATCGTACATTTCCCTCTCATCGTCGTTTTCTAACGTCGGAAATCGTTTAACGGCCACAGAACTCGACTTTTGCCCTTGCGACCGCTCCAACGACGACGATCCCTTGGGTTGCTCTTTGGTTAAATCCGGTGCTTGGGTTTTGGGGGGCGCCGACCCTCCAAATGCGGAACGTAGCGAGAACAGCGTCCGTCTCCACTGATTTCGGTCTCTTTGGCGCAAGCGGGCAGCGGTGCACTTGGCGCATACAAAGCGCCGTGTTCCGGCGACTCCGCGGACGAAAGACATTGAAAAGAGACCCACAACCGCTTGACGTCTTGTACTCCAACCGGCTTGAATGCAAAAGTAGCGCCGTCGTTGGAAGTTCGAGTACCGTTGTCTGCGGAGTGCGTTTGGGGAGCTACTGTATGTACAGTAGATCGGTTACGAAGGCTTTGCAGGTGGGCAGGTGGGCGATTGAGCGTCTTGCGAAGATTGCACAGCCACCCATCCGCGAGAGAAAGCGGTGACACACAGGGTGACACATCGCTCGCTCGCTCGGGGACGCGCCCACTCCTCCCTCTCCCGCAACCCCCAGTCCAAGTAGCAGTCCAAGAAGTCTTCTTTTCCGCTGAAGATCCCCACAAGCGAGGTTCGAGATGCATGCTCGACTGGCGAAGCAATGCTGCTCCCGCCCTCGCCCGGGTTGCAGGCGCTATCATCCCGTGCAAGCAGGTTACCGAGAGCTACTCACGAACAGGGAGCCGCTGAGATACCGAGGTCCAGAAGGCGCCATTCCCGCTGCCGAGCAGCGCAAAACTTATTTGACAGACACGGAGCCCTCTTACTCTGCCTCTTACTTCTCGAACGCCATCGGCTCCGACGCGCCGTCGCCTGCAATAGCCGCCGTGCGGCAAACCCACATAGAGGATCATCAACAGGGCCCTCACAACGGCAGCACATCCGCCACAAAACGGCTGAAGGAGCGCATCACCAGCCAGATCACCGGGACTGCGCAGGCGCAACTGGCCGTGGAGGAGGAGGTCGATAACGGACAGCAGGCCACGGGAGATACCCGGATACCCACCCCGCGAGAGATCCGTGCATACTTGGACGAGTTTGTCATTGGGCAGGAGGATTTGAAGCGGACGCTTGCTGTAGCCTTGCGCAGTCATTATGCGAGGCTGCAGATCAATATGAAGCAGGCTCAGTCGGCGGATCCTCGCGAAGGTAAGACCTTCGAGGAAGTTTCGTATCATCACTGACCAGCGATGGTGCTGACCTCCGAGAATCCCATAGTAGAGCGATTCAATCCGCAGCCGAGTCATCTCCGTTCCGCGATGGACTCCGAGGAGCGGGTTCTGGTTGACAAGAGCAATGTGCTGCTCGTTGGTCCCACGGGGTCAGGTATGTTGAACCGCCCTTATCATACCCTATATCCACCCCGCCACACGCCTCACTCCCCACTTCTACTTACGTAGGCAAGACGCTCATCGTGCGTACGCTTGCAAAAGTCCTGGACGTCCCATTCTCAATGAATGACGCTACGCCGTTCACGCAGTCCGGATATGTCGGAGAGGATGTAGAAATCTGCATCTACCGATTACTGCAGAATGCCGAGTTTGACGTGAACCGGGCGCAGAAGGGGATCATCTTCGTCGATGAGATTGAGTGAGTGGAGTTACATCCAGCAATGATATTGACATTGAATATCACTGACATCTTTGCCCCTCCAGCAAAATCGCCCGCCGCTCCGACGCCGCCAACCCCAACCAACGCGACGTCTCCGGCGAAGGCGTGCAACAAGGCCTGCTCCGGATGCTCGAAGGCACGGTTGTCAACGTGACAGTGAAACCGGGGACAGCGGGCTCGAAGCGGAACTCGGCGCAGGGTGGGGATGTCTATTCGGTGGATACGTCGAATATATTGTTTGTGTGCTCGGGCGCGTTTGTAGGGCTGGATAGGATTGTGGATGAGAGGGTTGGGGCTAAGGGGGTATGTCGGGTGTATCAGCAGACTGGGATCTGATGAGAGACTTACGAAGCCTGGCGCCTTTCAACTCTAGTCGATTGGGTTTGATGCGCCTGTGAGGAGTCAGGCGTCTGACGCCAACGAACCTGCCAACAATGTTCTGCAACACGCGGAACCGGAAGATTTGATCCGCTACGGTCTGATTCCGGAATTCGTAGGTAACAAATCGAACCTCATATCTCAGTACCACTCCTCTTCCTCTCTTTGAATCCAAAGACTAATGCTGCATTCCAGGCAGGTTACCCGTCCTCGCCAGCGCCAAAGCCCTCGAAATCGAAGACCTCGTGCGCATCCTGGTGGAACCAAAGAACGCACTGACGAAGCAGCTGCAGCGGATCTTTGAGATGGACGACGTGAGTGACCCGCCGCCAAGTCTGTTACCGAGCACGATCCGTGCTGATTATTTCGTATGTTATGCCGTACAGATGGAAGTCCTATTCCACCCCGAAGCCCTCCGCAAAATCGCAGAAGTGGCCATCAAGAAGAAGACAGGCGCGCGCGGTCTACGCCGTATCACCGTAAGTCTTGGCCCACCCACCCAACCCCTTCAACAAACGATCACATACCCTGCCTGACCTTTGACCTTGATGGCCCCACAGGAACGCCTCCTCCAACACCCCCTCTACGAATACCCCGGCACCGACATCCGCTACGTCGTTGTCGACCCTCAATCAATCGAGACCTCCCGCCCAAGGGGGTTCACGCAGAAGGAGAGGGAGTTGGCGTATGAGGCTGCCGGGTTTGGGACTGTTATTCCTGCTGAGGGTCGGTCGGCGTCATCATCCTCGTCCGCCACGACACCGACACCCACGCCAACCCCGACGGCGAAAACAAGAAAGACCCGCGCGTCACTGGCGGATAGGGAAGGGGAGAAGGATAAAGTGGGGGGTTTGCCGTCGTTGCAGACTAGACCTTCGAAGGGGCAGGGCCATACGGCAACACCGAGTGTGCGGCCACCGGCGAATCCGGAGGGGTTTGATTCGACTATGTGATTCTGTATCTGTCCATTGAGAGGGGGGAGCATGTAAAGACAACTAGGTGGTTTTTTTGGAGGAGGAAGGGGAATGTATTTTGGGTACGCTGTGGCAGCATTCTATGATTCCCCTCCGCGTATGTGAGAAACGTGATGGTGGTGTGGGGTTGTGGGATTGGACAATAATCTGATTTTGGAAGCGCTCCCAAGCCCCACTTGACCGGATTTCGTGGATCTTCCTCAGTCAAATCCGGATGAAGATAACGACACGGGCGCCTCTCGCGGTGTTTCAGCATCTACCTCCTCTTGCCCTTCTCGCTCCTCACCCTGGTCCTTCCGCAACTGCTGGCGCTTCATTAAGACCACCAGTTCCCTCCCGTATTCACCCACAGGTGCGAAAAATGGCAGACTCCCATTAAATCAAACCCTCGTTTCGCAAAAATAGATATTGCAATATGTACAGTGGCGAGAAGGCCCAAGATCTCTATATATCTTTGTAGTTCTGTTTCTCCAACGCCGACCTGTCGTAGCAAGAAACAACGGTGAATTCCCAACCTCCAAAAGGCCCAACCAAAACACCCCACACAACCCATGAAACCCCACCGGGACATACCTGGTCTTCAAATGAAAAGCAATCTGCACCTTCTTCCTCACATGCGCCAAATACAGCCTCCACTCCTTCTCCTTCCTCTTCCTCCTCTTCCGATCCGGGTTGCGCTCGAACCGTTCCTGCGCGCGCACAGTTTCCCGCAGGCGGGACTCCTGAATCACGTCGCGCAGCCGGGCGTAGGCCTGGGTGGGGCGGTCGGGAATCGTGCGGATGGAGCGGCCTTGGCTGTCCTCGGCGGTTGTGTGGGGGCGGTAGGTGCGGCGTTGGGATAGGAGAGCGGGGGATGAAGTTGAGGTTGGGGGGAGCGGGCTGGGGTGGGATGGGGACTGGCGGAGTCTTTGTAGTATGTGGAGGGATCGTTGTTGTTGTTGTTGCTGTTGGGTGTGGGTGCGTAACGTGCTAGATCGCAGTACTGGGGTAGTTATGCGGTTTGCGATCACGGCCAGAACCTTCCCGGTGGACGGTGCTGCTGAGCACGCCCGAATGGCGATTTGCGGAAGGAAAGCCATTTGCGCTGCTGGAGACTGCCGTATGACTGGAAACAAAAGACTTATTTCGCAGTATGTGCACACTGCTGGGTGTCTTCGAGTCGAATGTCGTCTGGGTTCGAAATGGCGATAGGAATGGAAACCCGACATGGAAACTCGGACTCGCCTCTCAACTCGACGGGTGGCGCAGACGCCACAGGACGTGGCTTGGCAAATGACAGCACGCTGTCGAAACTAACATCCCATCGCCGATTCCATTCATTTACTGGGGGCTTCACACTTTATCGCCTTCTAACTTTCCGCCACCGCCATACTCGTAGTATTGTTATTCCATACATACGCCAAAACAAGGTTAAGACTCTTCTCTTTGATCCT
The DNA here is from genome assembly GCF_025526975.1 of Fimicolochytrium jonesii. NCBI lineage: Eukaryota > Fungi > Chytridiomycota > Chytridiomycetes > Spizellomycetales > Powellomycetaceae > Fimicolochytrium > Fimicolochytrium jonesii. Next base: position 434,561 of record NW_026515677.1, read on the forward strand.
ATGGGGGGGACCGGCGGAGACTTATGCATAGCCTCCCGGCTTTGAGGTGATATTCTCCCACTGCCCTCCGTCTTTGTCTCGCTCTCGTCACTGACTTCCAGCTGCTTTGGGTAAATACAAAGTCTTTGACTCGCAAGTGGAAGCACTGCTCCATCATAACTGCAAGGGCTACCATAGAACGTCGACCACTGTAAGTCGGTAACCTCATGGGCGATATCGGAGTTGTGTGAATTCCCAGATGCTTAATTGCCCTTGAACTCACCTCAGGCATCTTGAAAGCCAAAGCAACCATGACGCAACCAGGAGTAGGGCAAATATATAAGATGGACGATTTCTTCCGGAAATACGAGCTCGGCTCGACTTTGGGAACGTGAGTTTGAACCGTCTGCTTCCCGCGTTACAACTCACGATGGCCTCCGCACGCGCTCATCTTGCTGCTCTTATCCAAATCAAAGAGGCGCGTTCAGCGAAGTCCGTCTAGGTGTCGAAAGAAACGGCGGCCGGAAATTTGCCGTAAAGATCGTCGACAAGTCCAAATGTAAAGGCAAGGAAGGCATGATCGACACCGAAGTCCGGATTCTGCAGAAAGTCCGCCACCAGAACATTATCCAGATGTTCGAGATGTACGAGAACGAGAACAAGCTGTGCCTGGTTATGGAACTCGTCACTGGCGGCGAGCTCTTTGATGATATTGTCAAACGTGGTCGATACACCGAGGTTGATTGTGCTAGGATAATTCATAAGATTTTGCTTGCATTGAACTATCTGCATGATTTGGGCATCGTTCACCGTGATTTGAAGGTATGGAACGCAGAACGGTGAGTCATGCGCTGTTGCAATGCTTCAATCCCCCTGACTTTCGATTGTTTGTGTAGCCCGAGAACCTTTTGCTCTCAGACAAATCAAAGCGTCCCAAGATCATGATCAGTGACTTTGGACTGTCGAAGATTTTCAACGACGAGGAAGTGATGAAGACGGCTTGTGGAACTCCGGGATACGTTGGTAAGTAGCTATTTCCGATTGCCCTTCCGATGTTCCCGACTGATCTTCGCCTCAATTTTAAAACAGCTCCGGAAGTACTAAGGCGCCAGGGTTATGGGCGCGAGGTGGACCTCTGGTCGTTGGGGGTCATCACATACATTCTGTGCGTAATTCTATGTGGAAAATTTCATTCCCTGCTATGATACTAATAGTGCGTTTTGGATGCAGGCTTTGTGGATACCCTCCTTTCTATGACCAGAACAACGTCGAGCTCTTCAAGCTGATCATGGCGGGCAACTTCAAGTTCGACAAGCCCTGGTGGGATCCCATCTCCGACACTGGTAAGCCACTCATCCCTCTCAACCACTAAAACTGACTTCCTCTCACTCGCGCAACAATTCCACACTCCCGCAGCCAAGCACTTTATCAGCCGACTGTTGGTCGTGAACCCGAAAGACCGTCAGACCGCCGCGGAGGCCTTAGAGCACCCGTTCATCGTGTCCAACTGCGGACCACCTCCCGAGAGGAAGCCGCAACAGGTGGAGGTGCCGGTGGCTCCGGAGGAGCCAACGCAGGGAGATAACCTCGCCCCCAACATTTCTTCGAACTTGAAGAAGGGATACAGCTCTCGTGGTGTTTCTTATAAGGTAAGTCTCTCATCCAACGAGAGGAACAATTCATCGTAAAATCTCCTTTTTCCAATAATCGTTGTTTCTTTCCCGCCCAGAACCTGGACGACAACGTCCGAGCAGCCCAAGAAGCCGCTCAAGACGACGAGCACCCCGGCACGCCCCTCGGCCAAGAAAAATCCGGCACGCACGACAGCGGCGTCGTCACCAGCCGCGAGTCGGTAAGCAGCGCTAAGAGCCAGAAGAGCGGTAAAGGCATCCTCGGCAGATGGTTCGGCAAGAGCAATAAGGTCTCCACGGCGGGTGGTGTCGACCGGCCGTAGGTGATGGGTGATGGCCCAGTGCCTTCTTCGGTCATTACTGGTCGGAAAGCCGGTTGTCGCTGGACTGATGCAACTTTTTGGTTTCCTTCCCCACTTTTGGACCCCGTTCTTGGACCACCCGCTGGACTTGGCTATGGATGCTGTTTTTGGCTAGTCTCTACCTTTTTTCTCGCATAATAAAAAGACACATTAGCTTCCGCCCCACTTTTGCTGTATGCATGCAAGGAAGAACAGGATCACTCAAGCTGGTCTCAAAATCGGGAGGAGACGAAGGACAATGAAGAGATTAAAATGGACGCAGATTAAAGTCCACGGGTCAAATGAGACCCTTTATCGGTTGTTTTGATCTCAAAAGCAGGAGGTCTATCTACTAGGCTGGAAACGGTAAGGGGAAACAGCAATAAAACATAGAAGCGCGATAACAAGAACCATCGAAAAGGGTTCGCAAGAGGGTAACTACGACGAGAAACGAAGCACGATATGAAGTCTGAAGACGAAAAAAGAAAAGGTAATATGAAGTGGAAAAATATTGATTTGTTACGCGAAACGAAGAGGAAAACAAAAGAGGCGGGCGGAAGTGCGCGTGCGAAGAACGATGGGGTCGGGAAAAGGGTGATGACAAGGGAACATGGGAGGAGGGGTATGAATAAAGAGGCGACTATCGAAGGAGGGAATGCACGAGGTACTTTTTGGCGGGGGTCATCGAAGCAGGCAAAACTTCCCAAAAAGTAGCGAACGTCCGCGAAAACAACTTCCCAAAACGTAAGGTCCTGTCAGGAAGCAAATGGAAACTCAACGAACAGTTCAGATCTTGGTCAAAGCGTCCAAGAACCCCTTCGTGACATCCGCAATGATAGTCCTGTCCGGCACACTCGCCGCAGTCCCATAGATCGCCGCAACGGCGCCCTGTCCGGCAGCCGGGTCGCGTCTGATCTCCATAATGGCTTCGTCGAGGTCCCGCAGGAGCTCTTCTGCTGAGTTGCGGGTGAGCATGGTGCAGGCGATGTGGATTGCGGGCGGGTTCTGCAGGACGTTGAGGTGCCAGTCTTTGCGGGAGAGAAGGTCGGCGACGGCGTAGGTGTTGATTGGGGCTTCGGCTTGGAAGGCGACGACGGAGAGGATGGGGTTGCCGACGATTTTGAGGCCGGAGATGTTCTTGATGCTGTAGAACGAGTTATGTGAGTCATTGTCAAGATTATGGTAGTGATACAACACATGAAATCAGACACCTACCCTTCTCGGATCCTACGAGCCGAGGTCATGATCTCTTTGGTACTCTTCACATAGCCAGATTCACCGAAATGCACCATGGCTGCCCAGCAGCCAGCGATCAAGGCGCCAGGCCTAGATCCAGCAATAGTTGGAGACGCGTAAATACCACCTAAGGGAAAGGTGAGATCGACTCTCAAATATCACAAGGGATGAACGTGCACACCCACCTGTCCACTCAGTAGCAACAAAGTACTGGTAGTCGCGGTAAGACTTATCCCTGTACATGATGACCGACGAACCCTTGGGCGCAAATCCGTATTTGTGAGTGTCGACAGAGATAGACGTCACGCCGTCCACCCGGAAATCGCAAGGGTGGTCGAGAGGGAAACCGGCTTTTTCAACGAAGGGGACAATGAAGCCTCCGAGACAGCAGTCGACGTGCATGCCGATGCCCGCCTTCTTGGCGAGAGCGGCGAGAGCGGGGATGTCGTCGATGATACCATGGGGGAAGTTGGGTGCTGAACCAGCGATCTACAGGATGGCGGAGCGAGTGAGGAATGATAGATGCGAAAAGAACGGAGAGGTAACGCGCGTGCTTACCAGGATAGTGTTACGGTTGATGGCGCGTCCGACCTTGGCAAGATCTACCTTGCCAGTGGTGGAATCGATCGGGATGTGGATGAGTTTGACTCCGAAGTAGCTTTCGCCTTTGTCGAATGCAGCGTGGATGGTAACGGGGACGACCCTGATGAGAGAGAACACGTTGATCAGACTGCTATCCTTTGATTAACGCGGGGACATCGGATAGTTCGGGTATCATGTCCATACATTTCAGGCTCCGTGACTCCGCGTTGATCTCTCGCCATGTCACGGTAGGCCTTGATAGCCATCAGCAAGCTCTCAGTTCCACCAGAGGTCACGCTTCCGCAACCAGAGTCAGGGGCATTGTACATTCGAAGGACCATTGAGACGACCTCGGCTTCCATTTGACGGATGCCGGGGAAGATTTCGGGGTGCAGTGGCTGAAAAGCGGGAAGCGCATGTTAGGTCCGACATCCAAGAGAAGTAAGGCGCATGTATGCTTACGTTGGTGATGGTGAAACGGGAAAAGGCATCTGTGATAAGTGCAGAAACATCCTCGCCGCCGTGGTAGATAGCGCCTGAGATCTTTCCGTCCCTCCAGTTGACATGTCCCATCTTCTGGTACCTCTCCAGTTCCGAGCGGACGGCTCCATCCGACAGGCCTTCGGCGGGCAGGGCACGGTAGACCTTTGTGCCTGGCTGGATGTTGACCATCTTCTTCTCGATTCCTTCAACATGTTTCGCTACCTCTTTCTTTACAAGGGAGTTGGCGCCTGGAATCACTTTCCGCGACAGAGTCAAGACATACTGGTGACAGGGAAGTGAAGGTCAAAGGATCAGCACCCAGGTGTATGCTACCACTCCTAAGAAGCCAATCTCTCCACCGCCTAGTATTCCGTCCGGACGCCAGCGCCAGCTTCTGTCCCCTCGCTCGTCAGCTCTCTGGCCCCATCGCGATGTCACACTTCGCGACGGCCTTCACCTATTCGAGCGCTAACATACCTGAAGAGCCCGTTTGAAGTATGCCTTGAAGGCACCCACGGGTCCCTTATACGAGATGTCCCGACCGACAGTTGTCAAGTAGCGGTAGAGCACGATGGCAAAGACGGCATTCTTGAGGTGCGCCACGGCAGGGCTGCCTGCGATGCGAGCCCATACGAGCTTCACGATGTCTGAGCTGGGTAGACCCGACATTGTTGGCGTTCCGTTCCGGGGACTGGCGAGTCTCTGTGGATGGAGGGAGTGTCCTGTGGAAGTACCGGACGATACAGTATGATAAGAGGCCAGTGTGTGATGATGAAAACAGAGCCTGTTCGAGGCTTGCTTAAATAGGCCTTCGAGGGGGGAAAAAGCCTTACGCGCAACTAGGAGGAGCGCGGCGTGGCGCGCCCTCGGTACTTGAATGTTGGGAGGAGGAGCTTTTGGACCGCGTTGTCTGGGAGGAGCTGCGATCGAATTTTTATACCCACTCAGATCGTCTGAAGAGGCGAAAAAACATGAATCATCTGCGTACGCACCGCACGTCCTACGGCCCACTCAGTGGCTTGCTGCCACCACTTCCGGTTCGACCGGGTTCAACTTGCGTGGACATGGAACGCAAGGTTTCGAGTCATGTGCGGGTACCGGTACCGAACTTAGAATCGGAACAACCGTCAACATCTCGCAGCTGCAAGCTGAAATGAGGGATTTGGGAATCGTTGTGGAGGGATTAAAGTCCGAAAATCCCTCATCTGCTTGATTCCGGTCTATACCCGTTCTTCGCAAGTGCTTTGATTGCGATATCCATCACCAGGGCTGCAACCTCTACTCTCAAATGCGTACCTCCTGTGTTGCGTATTCATTCTATGTGCACATTTTGGCGTGTGAAGGCAATCATCCTAATATACAATCTTGGCATGTCTGATCTATGAATTTGGGGGTTCCACGGTTCTTTGCGTCTCATGTTCCCCGACTGGCTGTCTTGTACTGCACACTCCTCCTTCCTCCTGCTTAATTTCATTCACCGATTGCATGATAGACCGACAGCAGATTCGCGCAATTGATGCCTTCCTTCTGCTTACTCGTGCTCGCAGCATCTATGTTTCCAGTGTCCAATAGCTCGTACTCCATCTGCTGCCACTGTGGTGTGTTATTGCAGCAATCATCGGGATCTGGTGGTTTTGTTTGGCCTTGCGGCGAGGGATATTGTGGCAGAAGAAGGAGAAAGGACGTCAGTGACAGGATGGCCAGGCGCGAGCGACTCGAGCGACCCGTCAAAAACAACTCGTGAAAGAACAACTGCCATGGGAACGCATGGAAGGTGGACAACGTCAGGTACTCAGGAAAAACGACAGGCTGACTACGCTTCTGGCTTGGTGCGATGTGGCGGCTCAGAGGTGATGCCGTCAGTACCCTGACATGCCTCCATAAAAGTAAATGGTGCATACCTCGTCAGAGGGCATTCTTTGTCAATTCCGTCACCGGCTCGGGTACGTAAAACATCTTGCAGCTTCAACTGTTACTTGCGGCGCTTGTGGCGCTAAACTTCGATGGTGGTGCAGGGCCCAGACGTACCTTTGTCTCACAGCGACTGGAAATATGGGACGAGGAGTTCGCTAAGTTTAAAGGCTTGTTACAAGGGTCGGGGAAGTCTATCAAGATCACCTTATCAGGCGGTTCAGCACCGGTCGTGGGAGAAGCGGGGAGAACTACCCCCTTCGAGGCAATACAAAGTGTGTAAGACGATGTGACTGCCTCGCCCTACTTGCTTTTAATTGACTTTTGCCCGCAGGTTCTGGGGCAAACTTTCAACCCGATCAATATGTGCTTGGGCTGGTGAACGGAGCAACACCTTGGGACCTCTCTCGGCCGTTGGAGAATGATTGCTTACTAGAGCTTATTCCCACCACCTCGGACTCTCCATTGGCTCGAAAAACAATATGGCATTCAGGTGCTCACTTACTTGGGTGGGCGATGGAAAAGAAGTTCGGCGACGATGTGCTTTTGTGCGATGGTCCAGCATTGTCCACTGGCGGCTTCTTCTACGATGCTCTGATCAGAAAGGAGCTGTCCGCCGGGTTCATAGCCGGCGAATCAATGGAGCAGAGGATTCAGCGGTTGACGCGGGCAGATGGGGCCATCTACAATGTGACACAGGACGATATGAAGGATCTAGAAGGAGACATGAAGGCATTCGGGAAGAAGAAATCCAGATTCACAAGACTGGTTGTCCCGCGGACTGTTGCAGAACGGTTGTTTCAAACGAACCCTTTCAAGCTCTACTTCCTGTCTCGGATACCAGAAGAAGCGCCCGTCACGTTATACCGATGCGGCGATTTCATCGACTTGTGTCGCGGACCACACGTGCCTCACACCGGATACCTGAGAGCGAACAAGCTGTTACGAACAGCCGGTGCTCAGTGGGAAACGGGGCATGCCGGGGCACACCAGCCGTTATCGCGGGTGTATGGAATCGCATTCCCGAACGCGGACGACTTGAAACATTGGCAACATGTGCAAGAAGAGGCTGCAAAACGAGATCACCGGCTGATTGGGAAGCAGCAGGGTCTCTTTATCATGAATCCAATGTCACCTGGGTCACCGTTCATGCTTCCACACGGGACGCGAATCATGCAGCGCCTGATGGACTTCCTGCGGGCTGAGTACAGACGTTATGGATATCAGGAGGTGATCACGCCTCTTCTCTTTAACAAGGAACTATGGGTGACGTCTGGGCATTGGGAGAACTACAAGGAGGACATGTTCGTCGTTAATGGCGGAAGTCATGACGGACATGGTGGGTGTTGTGGAAGTGACAAGGCGGACGATGCCGAGTCGGAGACACATGGGCTGAAACCAATGAATTGCCCGGGGCACTGCTTACTCTACGCCAGCTCCGCAAAATCGTATCGGGACCTACCCGTGCGTCTCGCCGAATTCAGTCCTGTGCATAGGTTCGCATCCCTCGAATTGGAGGTCATGACTTTTGGAAGATGATGCTGACCGTTTTGCGTTTGCAGAAATGAGGCATCTGGCGCCTTGACCGGCTTAACACGGGTCCGTAAGTTCCATCAAGATGACGCTCACATCTTCTGCCGTCCCGCTCAGATCGGCTCCGAGATATCGGCCACGTTATCATTCATTCATCGCGTCTACTCCATATTCCAATTTCCTTCATACCACCTCACTCTCGCTACGCGACCGACGGAGAACTTCATGGGTACCAAAGAGCAATGGGACAGCGCGGAGGCCCAGCTCCGCACCGCACTGAGCAACACGGGTCGAGAGTGGACCGTTAAGGAAGGCGATGGGGCATTCTACGGCCCCAAGATTGACATTATGGTCAAGGATGCGCTCGGACGCGCACATCAAACCGCGACGATCCAGCTCGATTTCCAGCTCCCGCAGAGGTTCCAGCTGAAATACCAGGCGGAAGATGGCGGCTTTGAGACGCCCGTAATTGTTCACCGCGCGATTTTGGGGTCTGTGGAGCGCATGATGGCGGTGCTGATTGAGCACTATGCGGGCAAATGGCCGTTCTGGTTGAGCCCGAGGCAGGCCATGGTTGTCCCAGTTGGGATGGATTTCGTCGATTATGCTAGGAAGGTTGCAGCGGAGCTCAGCGGGAAGGGCCTCCCACCACCCCCGGCATCGGGCCAGGACATAGATGCGAACGGAAAGCATCCTACTGCGTGCTGGCACGTTGACGTGGACGAAACGGATCACCTCCTTTCGAAGCGAATTCGAGAGGCGCAGACGGCACAATACAATTTCATGCTGGTTGTCGGTGCCAAGGAAAGAGACCTTGGGAAGGTCACGGTTCGACAACGCGACGGGAAGGATTTGGGGATGATGGATTTGCATCAAGTTAGGGAACTATTCACCCGCTTGGAGGCGAAATTTCTATGAATGAAATCTGCGCTAGGTCTAGTCGATAGATTATAGATAGAGCTTGCCGACTCTATACGATTCCGCCGTCGAATTGATATGCTTGCTGCGTCAGGATCCTTCGATTGAATGTACATATATATATGCTGGGGGGAACGCACATCGTTGGAACAGCGAAAAGGACAGGACAACGTGACGTCGCCGCGTCGAGCGTCGGGCCACTCTGTTTGCTTGCGTTCATCGCTCAGGCTTCATCATCGCTCGATGTAACCCCCAACGACATGGCGAACTGAGCTGCCAGCGCTCGTCTTTCACTATCGGATAAAGTCTTTCCGTGTTCTGATGGATATGTTCTTGTTCAGCCACTAGCGCAGAAAAGTCGCGATGGCACCGACTGAACGAGCGCATACTGACCTCTCAGCGTCTGCAACGTCCGTAGTGACCGCTCAAAATCGTCATCATCAACTTCCTCAGCATCCGACCCACCACCATCGGCACCCTCCATCATCGATAACAGCCGCCGTATACTATCCTCTGCCGCATTCGCAAGATTCGCCTTGTCTGCATTCGACGGTTCCATATCAGGCTCCCCAGACAGCGTTTGCTGCGCTGCCGACTCCGACGCACCAATTCCTGCCGACCCATTCGACGTCGGCTTCGCTGTGGTTGATTTCGTCCCCCGCACCATACCGTCCCACATATTGTTCTCCAACGCTTCCGCTATCCTATCTACTCCAACGCGCTCCGCCATGATCTCGTCTTCCGTGATCTCGTCAGTCGAGTCCCGCTCTTCTGGTAGAGATGGGTACAGATCAATGAACTCCATCCCGTGCTCTAGACAGAACTCTTCGTGGTTTTGGAGATGAACCGGCGTCTCTGCTGCGGTCCGGGTCGGCTCCGTGACTGTATTGGCGACGCACAACGCAACATTTGGCTGTACGTCGTCTAGGAACGTCGTCCAACTCCGAAGTGGCTCAAACGTTTCTGACTAAACACAGAGGAGCCCGGATATGATCTCAGAAAAAACCCTCCCAACTTTCATACCCTCCCAAATGAAGACGTCCCAAGTCCTCCTCGCACCTTGTCGCGGTCATACACATAAATGAAACCGTCCACCGCTTCCCCCAGTTCGCGCAATTCCGCGGAGTCGATTGCTGAAGCTCCGTCGGCGGTTGGTTCAAGGGTGTCCACCCATAAGACAATGTCCGCCGTGTAGTACTTTGTCGCTAGCGATAAGGGGACGCATTGCGGTGTTGTATCTGATATCGGCTGGCTGGTCGAGTCGAGAATTTTGCAAAGTTCTGAAAGGAGTTGGGAAGAATTGGTACTAGGCAAGGCAGAGGGCGAAAAATCGCAAAGATCATCGTCCCAGCTCACCTTGCACCAGTTGAAGTTTGCCGACACCTTTGTGGCCTACAACGAGTACCTTGTTCTTCAAGGTTATATTCTCTCCTTCCTCGGTCATAGCTGTGTTCTAAAACGTGCTCTTGTCAGTTTGCGATGCTGTGAGTGGGTCTGGTCTGCTGCTCGTCACATATCCAGTCCAGTATCCAGTCCAGTCCCAGCAGTCCCACGCGTTGGCAACAAGTTGACCCATTTCGGCTATTTCGGAGCAGAGTTCGGAGCTTTCGTCTTCGGCAATTCTCGGCTGTTGCAAACTCCGCACTTCACCCATCAGGTCGCCAAGAGACACTTTCCGACAGCACCGCAGAGTCCAGCGCTCACAGTTCGGAAGCCCCGTCCTCACAGTCGCACCGCGCTGCCACGTTTCCGCGAGATCTCCCATCTTTATATTTGGAAGTGCGAAAGCCTTTCCTCGTCGTAATACTGCGTAAGATACAGGAAGAACTGCTATAGAACTCATACAACTACGGCAATCGATTCGGCTTAGAGCAACATAGACAGCAACTCGCAAAGCGTCGCATCTTCGGAAACACTCGCTTGTCCCAGGTTATTTCCCGCCACACACACCCCCTCCCAAACTCCACCGGAGATGAGCAACGATCGCCCAAAACGAAAACTAGAGCCGCACATACATCTGCTCGCCGGCGGTGTCTCGGGTTTCGCCAGCTGCGTCCTGCTTCAGCCGCTCGACCTGATCAAAACGCGGCTGCAGCAGGATCTCGCGCAACGACAGTCCCTCCTCCGATCCTTCAGCCAGGGCGCCGGCGCCGCCCAAGTACTCAATCTTAAGAACTTGACGATATGGTCCACAACGCGGGATATCGTGCGGCAGGATTCCGTGTGGGCGCTATGGAGGGGGACGTGGCCGACGGTGCTGAGGAACGTGCCAGGGAGCGCGTTGTATTTTGTGATGTTGAATGAGATGAGGATAGGGTTGAGGAAGGTTGGGCAGACTTTTGGCGTCGTTTTACCCACTCCTACGAATGCCGCTTTGGGCCCGTCGACAGCGGGCACGACATCAGCGCATCCACTGACATCCCTGGCGAGGCCGCCATTACCATCGCCAGCGCCGTCCTCACCACCACAACCTTCCAACAGCAGCCGCACATTCAACGAATCGACCATCAACCTAATAGGCGGCGGCAGCGCGCGAGCCGCGGCCGGGTTCATACTCATGCCAATGACCGTCATCAAAGTCCGCTACGAAAGCAACCTATACAGCTACACGTCCGTCTGGCAAGCCACGCGCGACATCACCCACAAAGAGGGTATCCGCGGCCTATTCCGCGGGTCAGGGGCCACCATCCTTCGCGATGCGCCGTATGCGGGGCTCTACGTGCTCATTTACGAGCACTGCAAGACGTTCTTGAGGACGGCGGTGGATGGTGGAACATTGGGACTCTCCGGACTGGCTATCCCGCCGGCGGCGATAAATATGACGGCGGGGGTGATAGGCGGGGCGGTGGCGACGTTGATCACGAACCCGTTTGATGTGGTCAAGACGCAGATGCAGCTGAAGCCGAAGGAGTTCCGGACGATGGTGCAGAGTGCGTGGAAGATTGCGACGGAGGAGCGGTTTGCGGGATTTTTCGCGGGTGTGTTGCCGAGGTTGTTGAGGAAGTCGTTCAATTCGGCTATTGCGTGGACGATTTATGAGGAGGTTATTGGGTTCGTGTCGTTGAATAGTTGACATCTAGCGTAGTGTACTCGATCTTGCGACCTCGGCCGTGAGCTATTTGGCGTAATTTAGATTTACATAGATTCTCGCGGATGAATACATCAACGTGCGGAGAGCTACGTCGGTTTCCACAGGACTTCTGCGATCCGAGAACATTTGCAGATATTTCAGTTACACCTTGCCATGAATAAGATTCCGAGAAGATCGTATTTACAACGCGCATTCAATCGGCGGGAAACAAACAAGCGAAAAGGGAGGAATCCATATCGACACCCGCTTAGGGTTTGAGCTTTGAAGGCGCCGGCGAAGAAATGACATATGCTAGACAAGCCAAGGATCATAAAGACATGAACAGTCCATGATATAGATAGAGAGACATAGATCACTATGGTTTAATCTGCCTTGACCGCGATTCGACGCTTCTTTTCGGCTGGCTTTCCGGTGGCCTTCGTTTGACTTTGCGCGGCAAGGGCCATGACCCCTGCGAAAGCCGCCGCCGCTGCTGCCAGGTTGTTGTCTGATCCATCGGCGGACTGCGATGGGGCTTCGATGCCGCAGCCAGTAGCGGTGGTTCCCTCGTAGAACACCAAACCGTTCTGGTATAGGAGATAATGTAAGTTTTTCCGCACGTTGCGTTACTGGATTCGTAGAGTGTCTGCATACCTCCTCGTACAAATCCCTCAATCGCTTCTTCCCCGCCGAAGGGTCATCTTGCTGAGTAACCAGCTGTCGCAACCACTTGACCTCCATCTCGCACTCGCGCAAACGACGCTCCAACAATTGTGCCTTGTCAGTCATTTCGCGGGCGGTCTTTTCCAACGTCTGATCACGAATCTTCCTCTTTGCCCTGAATCGCGCGGAAGCCGCGGTGTTCCTCCTCCGCTTTTCCTGCTCGCTCTCGGTCTTCGGGTTATCACCGGAAACGGATTCGGCGGGAGCAGCAAATTGGGATTGTGATGGAACCGACGTCGTGGAGGAGGACTGCGGTGTAGCGACTGGTTCGTTCGGTAAATCGACCTTTTCGAGCGAGAACTGTGAAGCTGAAGGAGCTGGTGCAATCAGGACCGTCTTCGTTGCGGTTCCCGGAAGCTGCGCCGGGACCAATGGTGCTGGAGTCCACGCGAGACTGGCAGAAGCACTGTGCTGTACAATAGGCTCTGCAGCAGCTGCCGTTTCTGTAAGCTTCGCAGGTGCAACATTGGGGACGAACTGATCCAATGGGAACGCGATCGGCGTCTGTAGAGCGGCGTTTCGGGCGTTCAGCTGACCGAGGACATCAAGCATAGGGTTAAATTGCGATTGCTCGACGTTCAGAGTCGTGTATACGTCCTGTGAAGGCTGTGGTTGCACCGCTTGCGCGTGCGCTGGAGTATCCGCGTAAACATACTGAGGCTGTTCTTGCAATTGGTGCGGGAACAGGAAGGTCGTCTGAGGAGCTGGGGTATTCGGGGTCAGGAAATTGCGGAAATCTTGCACCGCGACGTTATCGAAAGGAATCTGGTCGGAATAGGTCCGCTGGGATTGACCGTTGAAGTCCGCTAGAAGTTGAAAATCAAAGTTGAGCGTTCATACTTTCGCCTATTCCCTCGAACTACCCCGGCGGATGTCTTTACGCACCAACACTCTGATAACCGCGCCCCGCAAGCGCTGCTGATTCGGCGTCAACATTGAAATCGGTGTTCAGCCATAAGTCAAGGTCGTTCTGTGAGAAGTCCAAGCCTGGCACTGACGGCGAGAAGTCAGGCACGTTCAACATGCGGATATAGTCGGAGTTCATGGTGGTGGTCGTTTCGCTGGAAAATTGGGAGGTTCGTTTGAATGCCGTGCTTCATCCACCGACCGACTTGGGGACGTGCGGTATCGATATGCCGTGAGTCCTGGTGACAATATGCTGATTCGTGTCGAGAAGAGTCGAGAAATGGGTGGAAAATCCCTGGTGATGTCAAGGGTTAAAATGTCGTTGTCGTCGGCTGTTGGCGGGACTTCCCGAGTTCCTGTGTGGAAAATGGGGAGATGGGGTCCATCACCGGCAGTGGCTCTGATCGATTCCCGCAGCCGTCGGTCGGAGCGTCGCCTGGTGCCTGTTTGCATGTGCGGGAGAGTGACACGACGCGCAGACAATGCATTGCTAATCCGCACATGAGCGTCGCACAAGGGAGCAGTAATCGGTGACTCACAAACTCTTGCAGCCAAGCCACTCGCCGCCAAGCCACTCACGTGAGAGCATTTGATGTTACACAAACTTTTGCCAAAATCCTTATAAAGACGCAGCGTCTGGCATCCCCTCTTTCAAAAATATCGACGATACTCATAAGGTAGGTCTCCCATACCTTCACGCACCACACAGCTAAATCCGCCTTCGATATGGCTTCGTATTCACCCAATCTCTCCCACGACAACAGGATCATATTATGCAGTTCATCGTACCTCGCTTTGTTTTCTAACAAAGCCGCACATATCACCAAGGATGATGAGACGAAGAGCCTCTACCCAACACGAAGTGGGAAGTGTTTTGAGGTCGGTTTATCTGGCCTCCGCTTCCGTTGAAGATTACGCCTCTGGGATATTCCAACCCAGTAGGAGGGGTAGTGGGTTCCGTCTGACTTGGTCTCGACGCAACACAGTTGGAATGCAGTACGAGCGTGCTTGTTCTATGAGGTCATAAAAAACCTTAGCCTTCGTCCGCTTCAGGTGCTCTTATTTTGAGCAACCGTTGGACGAACGCAAGGGTCTTTCTATGGCTTCATTGACCATCACACATATTAATCGTACGCCGCTGTTCGTTCATCGCACTTTTCTTGTACTTGTGTAAGACACCAAGTTAATAGGCGAAGCAAAAAGCGAAAGTGATGAGTCTATTTCACGACGGTCTACTGAGATCTGACCATGCTGTAACCGCCTGTATATTGGGCACTTCTCTGAACCGCTTTTTGCTTCGGGCAAATGCTTCTTTTTATCTTGCGCTGAACGTGCAGGTGCATGCCGAAATGATCTATCAATGCTTGACGGTCGGCTGTATCTGTACTATGCACTGTGCGTTTCAGAGGAGCGCGGTGTGCCTTCAAGTTCAGTCGGTCGTGATTATAGTCACGACCAAGGTGTGCATGTGGATGGTCGGCGTCTCAGATTTGAGAGACAAGAAAAGAGTGTGGCGTGTGGCAACGTTCTGTGTCGAGCGGATGGAATGCGGATGAGTAATGACGACCACGGGCGAGTTCCAGATGTCCAAATATCGCTCGGGAATGGTGGTCAATTGTGAAGCGTTGGGCGTATTGCTGGCCCATGAAATGGAAGGGCCGAGAAGGTTGTGAAGAAAACCCTCCTCGGAGTGTCTAGTCCGGCGCATTATCGCTGTGGGGTAAGATTCTCAGGGGCCTGTGCAAAAATGTAACATGGGCGTCGCTGCTCCATTTTCGCTGCAGCAAAATAACCGCTGCTGACGCGTGAACAGGTGAAGGGTATGCAAATCCATGTCGCCCGTGTGCAAAAATGTATAATGTGCGATCCAGCGAAACAAGCTCGTGAGGGGTATTCGCCGAATTCAGGTGCACAAGCCCTTCGCTCGCTACCTCTTCCCCAACGGCTATAAAAGCACGGGTGGGGTTGGCCAGCCCTCCTCATTTTCTTCATCACCCACACATCGATTCACAAGAAACAATCGTCCATATCACATCGATATACCAAACCGCAACCAAACCACAACCAAACCACAACCAAACCCACAACACCAACTCGCAAAATGTCTTCCACTGAACAAAAGCTCGGCGTGTGCGAATGCGGAGTCGGATGCGGCTGCGACGGCGCCCACGGAACCGCTTGCAAGTGCAACTCTGCCGAAGTCAAGGCCCAGGCCGCTAGCAAGAAGGCGAGCGCTCACTGCACGTGTGGATCGGAGTGCGTCTGCCCTGCTCAGAACGAGAAGTAGGTGTCCCTTTCCCCTCACTACATATACACATTTTTCTTTCTCGTCGAACTGGATTTTAACCGAACACTCCCACCCTTGTTTTCTAGGTGCAACTGCGGTGAACCCGAAAGGAAGGCTGCCCACCACTCATGCTCCTGCGGCGAGGCATGCAAGTGCCCTAAGGGTCAATGCAACTGCTAAACCATCAAAGATGCGTACATTCAAGCTCGGAGGTCATATCGGACTGAATCGGGAGCATCGGGAGCAAGCAAGCATTTACTCTAGCATGACGTTGGAGGAACAGCCTCGCAACGTCTGAAATATCCCATCATGCCGTGATTCGTGCCTATATCCTGTTCGATAGCTCTTGTTTTTTTGGGTCCCTGTATATATCCCGGTATAAGTTATGCAATCAAAATCGAAAAGAATTGCTACCGTATCGCCTCACAGCACAAAAATGTCCCTTCACAATGTCTTCTTCATTAGTACTGTATGGCTGAGACAGAGAGTTCGTCGGGTAGATACAAGGCCGTAAACGTTTTCTTTCCTGCCAGCTTTCTCCAGGGTAATATAAGGGGTTATCGATACAGTGCATAGCCTAAAGCGGTGGCCAAACTACAAATGTAGGCAGCAACACGCAACGGGCCAAGACGTCCCAACGCCGTCCATTTGATCGGGCCAAATGACCTGCACAACGAAGGTCGGGGACATATATACTGTATATACCGTGCCCGTGATACGTACGACCTGAACAGCACTGGGCATCCCATCCGAGGACTGGATATAGATAGTCGGATAGTAGTCATGAGAAGCTTCCATAATCGATCCATGTCCCGGAACAACCGGTTGCATAAAGTGGGGAGGTGTTCTTTCGTTCGGCGTGCGTGGAGGGCGAAGGTGATGTCATGAACGCGGAGCTGGCGGGGCGCAATCGATTCCCCAAGCCCGTTCACATGCATTTGAAGAAACTCCACAGCTGTGTCCCGTTCCTCTCCAAAAAAAACACACTTTCATCGACTCCATTTACGCTCCAGCAGAGACCTGATAACTTAAAGCGAACCCCTGGACCCAGGATACAGTAGGCATATCAGCATTAGATTCACATTTTGTCCCGCCGACCCGAAAATACTTCCACAATGACGACCACAAGCTTCGCACCCCACGCTCATAACGAAGCCATCATTGTGATGGGCGTCAGCGGCAGCGGCAAGTCGACCGTCGCGGAGGGTGTTGCGAAACGGTTGCGTGAGCTCAAAACGCCAGAGGGTCAGGCGCCGCTGGAGGTTGTGTGCTTGGATGGGGACGACTTTCATACCGAGGAGCATAAGAAGAAGATGGCTAGCGGGCATGTAAGTAGGAAGGACGGTGCAATGCATGGAGTGGGGCAGGGGTCAGAGGGGGGATACTGGGAGGGTCATTGCAGCGGGACGAATGGCTTGCTGGCATGGGGCATCAGCGATTCTCTGCTGAACGAATGGGTACTCTGAAAACAGGCGCTCACAGACGAGGACAGACAACCATGGTAAGAAAGCCTTCTTCTATATAGCCTCCTTATCCAAGTTTGCGACCCTGAACTCTTTCCGCCCTCTAGGCTGCAGACGCTAGTCGAAGAAGTCGACAAAGCCGCCTCCAAGCCCACGCCTGACCCCAAAATTATCCTCCTAGCCTGCTCCAGCCTCAAACGCCAATACCGCGACCTCCTCCGCCGCTGCCTCGTCGCGAACGGCGGTAAGATCGACCTACTCCGCTTCCTCTACCTCGACGCGCCCCGCGAGGAGTTGGTGCAAAGGCTGAAATCGAGACAGGGGCACTATTTCAAGGTGGATGGACTTGATAGCCAGCTGGAGACGCTGGAGAAGCCTGATCCGAAGGAGGAGACGGATGCGATATGGGTGGAGCATGTTGCGGAACACAAGGCGGAGGACGTTGTGCAGAAGTCCTTGGCCGCTTTGGGATTCCCAGCATCTGCGTAATCGGGATGGGCCAAGAGCTGATGCAGTTTTCCATAGTTTCTTACATGCGTGCCGGCGTATGACTGGGAACCTTCTTGCACAGTGAGCAGCAGTAAAGGTTTTGGGTACAGCAATGATATTTCGGGAGAAGTTCAAACGCGTACATAGGACCATTTTCTCTCACTTTGATTTACAACTACACACTTTTTCGCCTCAGATGTCGAAGCTGTACAACTCCATTGCGAAACTAAACTAAACTAAAACAGCCAATACGCCATTATGATAGCGGGCTACAGTACATCGATGGTTGGTATTGAAGGTATCAGGATTGCAGTCAAATGCAGACTGCAGGGTTGCTGTTCGGTTCACTTGATAAAGGACGAATTCCTCAAGTTTTGGCCCTAATTCAGGCGATCAATCGCACGGGAGAACACTTGGTGAGGACACACGTGCGGCGCGATGCAAATGCTCAGAAACGGCGTTGGTATGAGTAGTCTGATCTGCCTGTCAAAGTATGAGTAAGGATGACAGGCAAGGAAACGATAATCGGTGTGCCAAACCATTGTGTCTTATTCTCCTACCCTCATGCTTCTCAAAGCGCCTCAAATCCCGGTCTGCATGTTTGTGCTTGACGGGCTTGTCTGGCTTGTCGAACTTGTCGGGGTACACGTCCATTTCGCCGGCCTCGAAATATTCTTCCTCATCAAGATATTCCTCATCGAGCAACTCCTCGTCCTCGTCCTCGTCTTCGCCCTCGGCCTCGTCTTCGTCGTCGCCGTCGATTTTGAAACTTTCGAGGTTTTGGGTGAACTTGAAAACGACTTTTTGGTCCTCAATGGGTTGGTATTTGACGGGCTCATTTTGATCAGTGTTGTCCGTAGCCGGGGGAGGGGTATCGTCACGGTCCAAGACGAGGATGGGTTCCGAACCTTGTTTTTGAGTGCCGTTATTCTCAGGGTCGTTTTTGCCTTCGTTGAGCTCCTCCTCCTCAACATCTCCATTCCCGTCCTTTTCAGTCCCCGCCTCATCCCCAATGCTCTTCATATCGCCATCGCCGTCAGCAGTATGCAACATACGGTGAGTACCAGCGGCCTCAACGTTGCATTGCGCGACGGCGTCATCAGCAGCGCACCTTTCTTCCTCATCCTGCGCTTTCTTGTACGAGCTCATCACTTCCTTCAGGAGCGCATCGCACTCGTCCATGCACGCTTCGTACCGCTTGATGCGCTTGTGGGTTTCTTCCTCGACTTGTTCGAGTTTGCGCTTGTGAGATATTTGCGCTTGGGTCAGTTCATCTTTAAGCTTTTCGTTCGCGGTGCGGAGATCGTCGAGCTCGCTGGACTGCACGGCGAAGCGGTCTTTGAGCTTCTTAAACTCGGACGAGGTGTGTGTGAGTTGGTTGCGCGTGGACTTGAGGAGGGTTGATTGGGACTGGAATTGCGAGAGGAAGTTTGAAACGTTTTCCTTCACACGAGAGACTGAAGTGCTAAGCATTTTGAGGCGAGCCTAGACGAATTTATTATAGCGATATGAGAAACGGGTGAATGACATGTTTCACAGGGCGGCTCTTATCGTCATCTGTACCTCTTCGGCATCACCGCCGAAATCCGACAGCGCTGGGATCTTTTGGCTACTTGGGGTTTTCTCGAGTAGCAGCGGTTCGAGTTGCATATCTGCGCTTAGCGATATTCAATGGAGCAGTTGCGTGGATAGAGCTCCGTTTCTAGAAAAGAGAGAAAGACAGAGAGTTGCCAAAAATATGTCACGGTGGGTTCCCAGGAGGGAAGTTCGGAAAGTGGGGGGGGAGGCCCACCAGAGAAGGGATGTCGGAAACGGCGTGGAGAGGAGTGTGACGCATCGGAAGTGGAGACATGATGTAAAATGACAAAGAATTAAGGAAAAGGCTTTCTCTCCATGCTATAGTCGTCCCCCATCTCATGTCACTCAACAAATTCAGTCCATTGACAGCAGAAAACTGTCATTGAATCCGCCTGTCAAAATCTCTCCGCGGGAGCCACCTGAATCCAAGAAACCCGACATGATTGGCTGAGGTGGCAACATAAACTTTGTTTCGGATGATGGTGATAAGGGGATATGACCATTGCTATGGGAAAGGGAACCCGGTGCGTCGGGACGCGGCTCAGCGCGCATCCGGGACCGAACGACTTGACCAACTCGATCCAGTGATGATTCAAGTGTCTGATCCGGTTGTCTGGACGGTGGAACTGTGAATAGTTGTATATCAACCAGGGGCCACGAGCCCCATCATGAACCAGTGGCCTGCGTAATAACGCGGCGCATCCATCCAATAAAGCAAACCAAACGCGTTGCGAGTTGCGGCAAAGGAGCCGCACACGGGAGAGACGAAGCGAGCCACTCTCGTCACAGGACAGCAGGTCGCTTTCTTTGCTCGGGAGGACCCCCCCCCCCCCCCCCCCCCCCAGAACCCATCGCTTGCCAGCGCCGCCCAAGAACCCATAACCTTAGGTCCCGCGCAGAGAATTTGGGGTTTTGTTTCCTGCAACTCTTCCTAATCCCGAACGGAAATTTGAGCTGGTCTCGCTTGTCCAAAACGGTGCTTCTTCTTTCATTCACAAGTACGGCGGGCCCGTAGGCAAAAGCATCGGTTCGCTGCCCACTCTCAATTCGGTGACAATCTCACGACACCATTGGAACCAACAAACACAGCAACTTTCAACCATCAGTTAGTGGAGGGGTGCGCTTTCACGATACGGAACAGCAGGAGTTAGAATTGACGAGCGTGCAGAAGGAAAGCCTCACATGCGCTAACGTGGGATAAGGGTGGAAGGCATGGTTCAAGTACGAGGGATACCGAGGCGGCCGCCGCTACGGTGGCCGCTTGTAGTTCTCCTTGCGCTGCTTCTGCTATCGGCGGTGCTTCCGACCGCTGTCTTTGCGAAGAAGTCCGCAAAGTCACCGGCAGCTTTGGACAAGTCTTTACCTGCGAGTTCTGCGCCGACAACATCCTTGGCAGAACAGCTGCCCACCTCAACTTTTAGTCGCAACAAAAAATCCCGCGATCCTATCTCTTCGACTCTCGAGCCGAGCGAGGACCCCAAAACAGATGTGAAAACGATTTCGAAAGCGTCGAAGGAACCCACGAAGACATCTACAGCTGTTCTCACTTCTTTGCCAAGCAAAGACGTCTCGACTACTACTTCCGACACTTCGCCAACATCAACTGTACAGCCTGATACCAGTGCCTCGACATCTGAAGCACCCGTTCGCACTAAGAGTAAGAAGAGCAGGAGCATCCTTTCGACGACAACCTCAGAACAGTCCTCTGTGGCCACCAGCACAACGGAATCAGTTCGTCCCCAAAGCTCCGTCGCGGAACCTTCAAGTATCACCTCGGAGGTAATATCTGCTTCAACAATAACCGAAAAAGAAACAGTCCGTGCGACGGAGAAGAGTACCGTCGTCGAGAGCCTTTCCACGAGCCTCCCATCAACTGAGCCGCAACCGACAAAGGCGACCGAGGGTGTACCGTCAGATGTGACCCCTACATCACTGGCCTCCTCCACAGAAACCCCCTCTGCGTCATCAAGCTCACCCTCGGATGTGACGCCTACGTCTCTGGCGTCCTCAGCAGAAACCCCTTCTGCGTCATCTAGCTCACCAACGGATGTGACGCGAGAGCCGACGACTAGCACTAGCGTTGTAGAGACCATCTCGACTCTGCCGTCTGTCTCTGAACCTGTGAAGAGCACTCAGGGGATCTCCGATGTGCCCGGTACAACAACGGCAGCTCCGGAGGCCACAGAATCGAGTTCCGTTACGCCAGCCACCAGACCATCCACGGTGGTCAACCGAAGGAAGAAAAGGCCCGTTACACGCCGCCCTGAGACTTTGAGCACATTCGCTGAGCCCGAGGAAACGTCCGGCTTGACGGTGGCCACTGACGCAACGGAGATCACATCCGTCATCCCGGCTCCGACTGAAACCCCTGAGCAGCCTAGCCAATCCAATGAGCGGCAGACGCCAACGGAAACAACTCCTTCTCCTCCGTTGGAAAGCCCACAGCGGTCACAGGAAGAGCCGACACTGACACCGACACCGGACCCAACCCTGCCCCCAAACCCACCACTTCCGAGCATCACGGATCAGCCTCCCGCTCCATCTCCGGTACCACCGGCACAAACTCCCGTCCCCGTTCCGCCGAGTGAGCCACCAACTTCCGACGCACCTGCGCCAGGACCGGCACCAAAACCAACGAAGGTGCCGCCACAAATTCCATCCGAAGATCCGCCGAAGCCATCAGCGGACAGGTATGTATCTAGGTCATCATACCTCGCTTGCAGCCCTCATTTGCTCATCAATTTTACTCCCCGCGTTGTTGCTTTAACAGTCCGAAGCCAACTCAAGCCCAGCAGATTGTTTTACCAACGCCCTCGTCACGACCCAGTCCAATCAAAGCGTTGAACATTGAGACTGCGCCCATCATTCTCACACCTGCTAAGGACAACACTGCACCTTCAGCCGCCGTGATAGTCGGAGCCGCAGGGCCGTTTCCGGCCAGCGTCCCCACTACTCCGTTGCCTGGCCAAAACGATGCCGCGTCGGGTGCTCCCAATGGCGCTTCTGGTCCGACACCTCCTCTGGGCGCACAACCAGCCACAAACTCCCTGGACCAGGAGGCAGGAAAGCCTTCCACAGCTGTGATTGCTGGCGCCTCCGTTGCCGGCATCATGGTCGTTGTTGTCGCCGGGCTCGCCGTTGGTTATCGCATGCGTCCCAAGCCAAGCGGACCCGCCTTGGAGAGCGGTTTTGCAAGCCCACATGGTTTCGACGGTAAGCCGCCTTCCAGCGCCGGCGGCTCTATCCCTCGCGGCGCCGGCCCCGGTGTATTTGCTGGTTCGAACCACAGCCAAGAGCATATTGCGACGATACCGAGCAACTTCGATGTTGAGTGGAGCTTGAACGCGCTGTCCACGGGCTCGACGTTCAACCCGAAGTATCCCTCACCGCAGCGCAACGTGCAAGGTGAATTCGCCGACGAAGCGTTCCTCGGTGTGCCCACGCTTGCGCCGTACAGACCAACGCCCGGCGTACATAACACAGCGGCGGCCGCGAGCATTGGAATGCCGGCCCTCGCTGTAGCCCCCATTTCGCCAGTATGGAGCAGTGGGGCGTCCGAAGCCCCCGCGACATCGGAGCCGGTGTCCCTGGCGCGTTCACGCCAGTCCGCCGTGACAGTCGTCGACACTGAAAACGCCAACGAGTTCTTCACCGGGCACCACCACGCCATGCCCGAATACGACCCAGCGTTTCTGAACGCCGGCGCGCCCGCCTCAGCCGTCGGAGCCGGCTCAGGGATGCTGCTCAGCAAATCCCTCGATTCCGACCGCCACTTCGACTCCGGCAGCGAGATGAGCACCATCGACCGGCCCCAGATCATTACAACCCCTTACGCACTCGCCTCCCGCAATCCCTACACCTACGAGAACGACAGGTATCCCCGCGACTCGCAGAGCACCAACGGCGACTGGACGAACTCCACCTACTCCAACGACAACGACTCGGGCTACGACCCTGACACCGCCGACACGCAGGTCGGCACGCCCGTGACCTCCAGCGAGCGCCCGCATAGCCGCGTGCCGTACGCGTTCTCAGGCGCGCAAAGGACAAATGTCGTTGACATGCTCGGTGACAGCTCGAGTGAAGAATTTGACATCGACGACCAAGGACTCGCACCATCGTCGATGGACATGGCCGAAGAAGTCAAAAACGCGTACAAGAAGGTGTTCAGGCTGACCTACCAGTCCGCAGGCAGTTTCGAGAGCGACGGCGCGCCCGTCCTGGCGCCCCTGGATGGCATGGTCTAAATAACGGCGTAGTAGGGACACTTGAGACTTGTACATATTCGGCGTCTCTCTTCCCTTTCACTCCGACATGGACTGGTCTTCTATGAGATTAGGACAGTTTAGGTAGGGCTGTTCTACGTAGCTTTTAATTGTGTGCGTTTGGATGGGGGCACCTGTATCATTTTCTTTTCGCTTTGTGCGCCCTGCATTGACCCCGGACTTTTCTATTCACTGTCACGTATTGTATACTTTTTCCCCTTTCCTTCTATGCGAATTCATGGACTTTTCATTTCACTTTCAATCCTGATCATATTGTAATCTTTTCCATGAGCGATTCCGAGCGACTTCGGAGCCTCAAAAACAACTGGTTGTGCTCGATTCAGATGGGTTGGAACAGTTGTGTGCCAGAATTCAGGTGTCCGGAACTGGACTTCCTCTACGCCCAGACATTGGACGATGCGAGTTCCCCACGACACTTCCCAATTCGAACCCCAGCAACGATCTGCCCTCTCGACGTCCGGGAGGCCTTCCACAACGAAACACACCCGCAAATCGTCCCGACCAAGCATCACAAGATTGTTTTTGCAAGGTATTTTGTTGCTTTATATTATCGGCGACAAGGATTTGTGGTTTATAGGCCAGAAAAATCGAGGAAACTCTAGTGGTGCTCGGCGTGAGCGCGCTCTAAGAGTCCAGGGAAAACTCCCTCTTCCCTCTGCTCGTCCCACTTCTCAACCTGAGCGTAAGGGAAGAAGAGAGAAGTGATTGAGTATGATGATAAATCCGAACTGGAGTAATAGCCGTCCTTTGAGATGAAGAGAGTCTCCCTCTACCTCCAGTGCCAACTCCTAGTCTCCTCCGTCACCAGCGTGCGTAAAACACCCGTACTCGAACTCGGCCCCAGCATATTCCCACGACCGTTCCACCGGACCGTCCCACTATGGACAACAGCGTAAAGAAGAGAGACATAAGACTCACCCATTTCTCCGGGCACAAACTCCTGTACGCGCGCCTAAACTGATGGCAGGGCTGGTAGTCTTCACCCTTCGCCGCCGTGCACTTGAAGTAGTCGACATAATTTTGCCAGCAATTCTTGGTCTACCGATACAAGTTTGCGGAAGCCAATGGTTAGAACATGCTAGCCAGGGAGTCTGGTACACACGCAGGCGGGTTTGAGCGGTCCTCTCGCCAACACTCTCCCATCAGTTAGCTGCCCTCTCCAGCCTTGCCCAAGCTCGTCCCATAAACCCGGATCTCCTCCACATCAACACTCGTCTCGACTCTAACCTGGTTGGTGTTGGGGAACCGGGCATCGAAGCCAGCGGTCTTCAATTCGATTTTCGTCTCTGCTTCCTCAGACATTGTGCGGGACGGTATGGAGGTTGGGCGATGATTTGGCAAAGTGTCGAGCAACGCCGAAGTGGCAACTGCTGTCGGGCTTCGGTAGAATCCGGCGAACGTCATGCACGTGATCGTATTTTAAATACGCTAGCTCCAACGCGTTAGTCGCGCGTTCAACCTGGCAATTCGCAAACAGGTTTGGAAAAGATCGGTCCCATACTCCCCAGAGAAAAGCACACAATTCATCACAGATCAATGTTGCGAGACATGAGCGACGAAGGTAAGTCTTAATAGAGGTGGATGAACTCTAGGCGATGCGCACGCCACTAATTCCCACGTTGCAGATGTACCTCCACTGGAAGATATGACCGAGGAAGTCGCTCGGATGGAGAAGGTGCGACAACGATCAGCAGTACCCGAGCGAAGCGATCCTACGGCAAACGAGGAATTCTTGATCGAGGTTGCCAAGCCGGAGGTCGAGCACCTCGCATCACAGGTTAAACCAAAAACACAACAATCGAAAACACAACCGACCAAGACTGATGTATGTTTGCGATGATAAAGACATCAATAATATCATGTGGGGAATTGACATCATCGACCATATAGAAATCGTTCGGGGGGTTGAAGAAGGGATTCTTCTCCTCTTCACCACGGTCTGGAGCAAGCAGAGCGGCGGACCCTCCGCGACCGAATATTCCAGTCATCAAACCTAAGGCGCCTGCAGCAGATGGGTTGCGATTTGACGAGGTTCAGCAGGCGATGCGGAGTCAGATGTCTATGTTGGACAAGCAAGGTACGCTCTGAATGTAAAGGAACACTTTACCAGTTAGGATGTACTAATATGCAACTTGGTACAGAGTGGCTTACACCAGCGTTTCTTGAACGCATTGAGAAGTCGCCTCATCTCGCCCGCGCGTTAGCCGACCCGGCCTTCCAACAGGCTGCTGCGGAGATGTCAAAAAATCCTCAAGCAGCTTTCAAGAAATATGCAGTCCAACGGCCAGATCTGTTGCAGGCTTTGAGGGAGTTTGCAGGAATGTTGGGCGAGTCTTTGACGAGTATCGCTGAGACACAGGATGCGAGGCAGTAATGGAAAGGAGATCTCGGCATACAGCGGGTAATCTGTAGATAGTCAGAAGCGAGGTCGTTATTGAAGTAATGTAGGGGCTCCTTCCGGTTCTGGAGTAGGAATGAAGATGCATCAAGGCAGACATCGAGCTATTGCAGAGTGAAGAGTGGTTGGACCTCGAGACCGAAGCAATGCCAGGACACGGCGTTGAGCTGCTGAAATTAGGGGAGGCCTGACGCTGGGCCTGACGCGTTTGCCCAAATGACCGCGTCCAGGCCCCAGGGCTCCAACTTGGAAATTCATCATTTCCTGCTGGAGAACGACGTTGTCCGATTTCCGTCTTCCCAGGCTCATCCCCCTGCGCCGTATTATGCCTGAAAGCAAACAAAGAACATACCCGGCCTTCCCGCCACCGACGGAGCCAACGTCGCCAACGTGCGTCGTCAAGCGACTCTATTTATGCCGTCACGGACAAACAGAAGCGAATTCTAGCGGGATACTGCAGGGCTCCGGAATCAACCAGCCGCTGAACGACGAGGTATGCATTCCTCCCGTTTGAGACTTTTCTTCTCTCCGGTCCCGTCGCTAATGTATGTCGCAGGGTGAGCGCCAAGCAGAGCGTCTCCGGGAACGACTAGCGCCAGTCAAATGTGATCTTGTCGTTAGTTCAAAGTTGAAGGTATGTATCGCGACGTGCATCTTTGGGGACAGGAGGCTGTATACTAATTAGCGGAATCCGACAGAGGGCACAGCAAACCGCAGAGGCAGTGCTTAAGGAGCATAAGAACGTTCCATTCGAGGAGGTCGAGGAGCTGGCAGAGATATCCTGGGGCGACTGGGAAGGCGTGGTGAACCCAGGGATCACACAAATCCTCAAGGATTGGGAGCAAGGAGACTTCACGGCCAAAGTACCAAACGGCGAGAGTCCGCTGGAGGTCGAAGAGCGAGCTGTCCCAGCGATCTACAAGTTGGTCGACAGGCCGGAAAAGGACATCATTGTAGTCAGTGAGTTGCCTTGCTCGTGCAAACATTATCGTATCTGTACTGATCCTTACTCCCACCAGTACATGGTCGCCTACTTCGCATCATCATGTCGTCGATCTTCTACCAGTCCCTTGCCCACATGAGCACATTCGTCCACCACAACACCTGCATCAACATCGTAGATGTCCTTATAGAAACCGACCCATCGAAATGCCCCGACATCTCCGCTTCCGATCAACGAAGGGCATCTCTTGCACGATTGTCATCGCGGTCGTTTTCGGAAAACAAAGTCCTGGACGACAATGTAACAATCACAGAAGAGGAGACCAAGAACGTTTGTACGCCAAATGGGAACATCGACCATAGCGGAGGCTTAGCGTTGCACACAGGGATAGCACATCCGAAGAACATCACGTTTATACCAGTGCTGTTAGATAGCATTGACCACCTTGCATAGACAAAATAAAAGGAGACTCCTCAAGAAGGTAGATTCACGACATGGTACCTGCTAGAGTAATGTACTTCCTCGGTTTTTAGATGGGGAACTGTTGATTGCGCGCCCAGCAAAGCCCACAGATCAGCGGTAAGGTTCTGAGGCGCCTTCATACTTCTGTCCCGGACGATGTTGCATTATTCGGCACAGGATAGATGGGCACTCAGTTCCCATACAACCTCCTCTCGACGACTCACAAGGAAGTCGCATAGGGCTCGATGCACTCGACTAAGAGTGTTATCTACAAATTTCTGTGGTCTAGTATGCGCTTTCTAGAAGTGATGTCTATATCCAACCAAAAACAAATGGGATCGCAACCGAGCAAAAAGTGCCATGTTTATCTCCGTCGGCTGTAAAACAGCACATATGCACTGGAACGCATCGCAGTGCTCGGCCCGTCGGGACAAAGCGAAACGCTCGAATCGTTCTTGGAGTACCAGCGGCCATCGTCAATGTTCTTGACGTTTGCGGTATAATGTCCGCCGCCTGGAACTCCAAAGTGGTTTATAATCCCGAAGAGGTCATATACAGCGTTGGTGTCGTGACCTGCGATGTGCAAGGAAGATACGGTTGTCATGTTGAGTACACGGTAGGAAGTAGCCAACAAGGGGAGGTTGATGCACCAATCTCACCTTCCACGTCGCTCAGAAGGCCTCCTAGCCGTAGATTCTCTAGAGGGAATTCGACATTGGCTTCTATTTTCTCCTGCGTATCGTATGATATGTACTTGAAACGTTTCAGGTCTGCAGAACATCCGAGCAAAGAGTTAAAACCCCGCATGCCGCCTCGACCAAAATATGCCGCTCAACACCCCTAAACTTACGGAGCACCAGAATTTCTGGACATCGGTAAACTTTCAGAGTTTTGCTGGCAACCCTGCGTGCCTTACAGTTGGCGCAACTGTAAAGGTCCTCCAGAATCTCATCCGCGCCGAAGTCCGACAGGCAGTCTTGCAGGGTAGCAGATGATCCCTGTAATGCGGATTGTGAGACCGATATGTATTCGCCCATCATCGCGCGGAGCAACACGAACCTTTGGGATGGGGAGGGACAAGTCCCAGAAGGTGTCATATGTGACCGATCGGTGTCCGCAAGTGTGACATTCGACGCAGCTTTCAAGCTGGCCACCGAACAGATCAAAGATTGTGCTGTCATTTACAGCGTGATACTTGTTCCAAGCAAACCGGGCCTTCTCGGAGTCACTATGAACCATATCAGGTTATTCGGTCAATCAAGGAGATGGCTGGCGAAACAGGCCCGAGTGTTTTCTACCTGAGGCGTTCGGCATCATCATGACTGTAGTTCAGTCGGGGACGTCGCTTAACACGATTTAGATTTTCATGCAACCCGTCCAGGAGACACCGCAAGAGCTCTGGAATGCAGGTAAGGTCAGCGTGTCTGGACCGATCGCTTGGGCTGGCTTTTGCATGGCATGTCACCTCCTACCTTGAGCATCTTGTTGGCTGAATATCGTGATAAAAGGATTAGTACCTGTTCTTCAAACATAAACATTGGCATGTTACTACTCACTCATATTCGGCGAACTGCTCGTTGCGACGTGCCACCTGTCGCTTCACCGCTACGGGGTCCAGAATCCTTCTGTCCGAGGTTGTCATTGCTGCCTTAACTAGGTCGGCGAACGCTGCAAATCGTAACGTTGTCAGCTACACTCGTCCGACTCATGTCCGATGCTAAAAGGGATCATTCGGGAACTCACCTTCGGCTAGCCCGTTGTCTTGGGAGTTGGTTATGGACGCGGTGTACGTTGGGGAGAGGACATACCCCATCAGAAGCTCGGCCGAGAGCAGACACTGCAAGGCTGCGTTCATGTAACACTAGGACCTGCCGTTAGATTTCACTCATGGGGAATCGTGATGTTCTAGAGAAGCACACTTACGGTGTTTCCTAAATTTTTTAAACCAACTCGTCCCCTCGCCGGGGTCTCGCGCTTCAAAGCATACTAATAACCAGAGAGTCAGCAAGCACGCCCTCTCGGTCGATGTTTGGGCGCCTAAGGCACGATCTTACCTGTGCTGTGCACCCCCGCTTCTTTTTGATTGTTGTAAGTTTGCGTATGTCAAGTTCTGAAAAAGATCTCAGGGATCTCTGGGAAGCTGAAACGGTGCTTAACGTCGATTGCTGGGAGCCGAAGATAGAAGACTTCCGCCTCAAGCTAGGTGCTTTCGGTTTCTGAACTTCGACCGGCGGGGTTTTCGAGAATAATCGCGGCAGGTTCAATTCAAGCGACTTGCGGGACCCAGACGGTCTCTTCACCGGCGGATTTTGCTCTGAATCGCTCGACCGTCGGTTTATGCGGTCCAATATATTTTGTCTGATTGTGGCAACCCCACTCGCGCGCCGGGTCGAATTCCCTGGTCCTGAGGCGACATATGACGGCTTCGTCGGTTTTGTTGGCGCAGGCACTGGCGAAGAGCTGTTGTTGAGGGTTCCAGTGCTCCTGTAGACACTTTCCAACTCGCGCAACCTCCGGTTGGTGGTCTTGGGCGGTTCTCCCGGCCCCTCCTTCTTCTTCTTTGTAACGACTGTGGTGGTGTTATTCCGCGGCGTCGGTCGAGCAGTTCTGACGGTCCGAATCCGCTCGCTCGCCGGCGACTCCCCCAGAACCCGATACCGACCCTGTGCGGGGTTGACTGGTGGTGCTGACGGAACACTTGACGCGGACGCACGGGTAGGATGTAGGATCATCTTGATGATCGCCTTCAATCGCGCGAACATCAGAGAAGTGTTGGTCGTTGACGGGTGAGGTTCTTGCACAATGCCATTTGACAGTTCGGAGCTGCGCGCCCGCGATTACGAAACAACAATGCACCTCAAGTTTTCAGGGTGCTGCCAAAGGACACAAAGGGAAATGTTGTAGAGAAGTTTGAGATGCACAGCAATGTAGGGAACCTTTGTCGACCTGATCGTTACTCGAGGTGTTCGCTGAGATTTGAGTACAAAAATGCATAGGCTTGTCCCGGACTCTCTTTCTCTCTTTCGTGGCACATAGCTGCGAGAAACTTTCTAAATTCTAAATCTAAGTTAAGCTTCGTGGAAATTACGAAAGCGCCGGAATGATTTGTGAACATGGATAACGGTGTGAAGGCCGATTGTTGAAGAAGTCGCAGAGGGCAAACCCAACAAGAACCTACTATAGATGTTTTTTTCTCCAATATGTATTGCTACCCAAACAGTTGAGCCATCAGTGACTCTACAAATACTACTGCTGCCATCATGCTTGCAACCCATCCTCTCTTTCGACTGTTCTGTTGAAATTTGTGCGATAAACGCAGGCTGCACAGAATGATTTCGCTACTGATGTGCTTCGCCGCATGAATGTTGATCTAACGGCGTTCGGTTTCGTTCTGGCTCAAAGTTGCTCCAAAAAATGCACGAAATCAACAATTGCGATGATAGGACACGGTAAGGCGTAATGGTCGAGGTAGCAGGAGATGCAGATCGATTCCGAGAATAAAGACCCGTCTAGAAACCGTGAATCTTGATTTTGTCCTAAGCGTGGAAAAAATGTAACGGGGTGAGATTTCTGTGGACGAAGTTGTGAACAGATGGATGTTTACTTTGCTCGAAACTCACCTTCGAGACGATTTCCTGAGCGGCGAGGAATTGCTGGATTTTGAGACGGTGGTCACCTTGCAATTGGATAACTTCGCCTAAGTCTTCATCCTGCACGACTGTGCCGTTGCATGCGAACTCTTTCTTGAAAGCCTTGAGGA
This sequence comes from Fimicolochytrium jonesii, assembly GCF_025526975.1. Lineage (NCBI taxonomy): Eukaryota > Fungi > Chytridiomycota > Chytridiomycetes > Spizellomycetales > Powellomycetaceae > Fimicolochytrium > Fimicolochytrium jonesii. The sequence continues at coordinate 465,540 of NW_026515677.1, forward strand.
CACGTTTCTGGTCGAGATCGGCGGGGAGCCCCTGCACCGTAGTCAGCGTTTTGCGACCGTTACGTTGTTGAACACGGATGTCTATAGAGAGTAACGTTGAAACATGAGCAACAGTCGTTGACATCCTTTTCAAAAAATTCAAGATTCGAGGTAGTAAAGCACACGATATGCACTTCTACTCAAGCAATTCCATGCTCTCAGAATCAAAAAACTTACGTATATATCCTGCTACTTTCAGATCAGCTTCCTCGCCCGTGTCTAGTGATTCGAAAGTGGATTGAAAGGAGCGGTCAGCGGAAGTTCAACCAAACTGAGACGTATTCTCGGGCCAAACAACAGGTGCGAGGACTTGGCAAGAACCGACGATGGGCCGCTAAGCTCCGGGAAAACCCCAATGCTGACGCAACTTCGCTCTGCCATGCCAGCTGGGTTGGGACGGAGTTGGTTCCACTCACCGGCGAACGGGTCATAGGACTTAAGATTGGCGATATCGGACATAAACCTGGTTTTTCCTTCCGTGCTAAGTACTGCGAGGTTGTGTTTCGGGGTGTGCGAAGTGCTGTTGCGGTGTGATTCGCCGCGGGTTGCAGAGGGAAAGTGCTTATTGGACTGAGCGAGTGAAGTCGGAGAAGGTGGGGAAAGAAGAGCCAGTCGTTGTTTGTTTCCCGCACTGGGATCGTTCAGCTCTCCCAGAATGCAGTGATTTGAACTGATTTCTAACATGCGTTATTGCCGGTCTGCATTATTCAAGCCACGTGACATACAGAATAAAACTCACGGCGCCGTCATATTCGTCGCACGCGTTATAGAGTCGCTTGGCCTTCCCTATGGACATTGGACGCATACATATTACCGGCTGAACATCGACATTGGACACTAGCAGCTCCCACCACAAGACGTTACAAAAGGGTATCAGGGCCTCTGGAGCCAGAGTGAAAGTCTTCAGTTGCACTTGGTGTCGAAACCGCAGTGGCCTCCCTGAAGTCCTCCCTTTGAATTCCGACAACTTTAGAGGGACTTCTAACGAACGCCGCGAAAGGGTCTCAAATTCCCGAGTAAAACGCTCTCTGGGCGGAGCACACCACAACTAAAGAACCTTTGGCTCCAGTGACCTGCCTCTCGGTGCAATGCTGGAAAGAGTCATGTCCGTGCCTGAGGAAATCTCCACTCGCAACTTTCCTGCCAACTCGTTTCACCCGACCACGACGATGTCCGGTGCCCAGCCCTTGCAGTCCGCTCTTCCACCGACACCTTCCGCTTTAGGGTTGGTGGACTTGGCAGAAGTTATAGCAAACGGCGCTCGTCTAGACTCACGTGCAAAGAACGAGGTAGTCTCGCCAGAAAACTTAGGAGGAATCACACATACCTATGAGACTGACATCAGGCCGCCTGAGCTTTCCTCCGGAGACATACTCTCTGGAACTTCGCAATTTCAACCGACGGAAGCTGCCTTGTATGCAGCAGCATTCGTCAGCTCCTATCCCGCGAACCACATGCCAGCTGGAGAGCAAACATACCTACCACCGGACGCCGAGCAAATTCTCGAGTTGAGAGACGGGATAGGGAAGTTCCAGGAGCACCCAGAACACGGTCATTTGATCACTGATTCGTCGTCGACAGTGACGGAGCAAGTCGATGATTTACCACGATTGGAAGATAATAGTGGGGATGATGATGGCATCAAACCAACACCCGAAGAGCAAAGGTTGATCGAGGCTGCGATTGCGGCGGCAAAGAGTTCCGGCGTTCCTAGGAAGGACATGAAGTTCATGTGCGAGACCTGTTCCCGGATCTTCACACGGCTGTATAATCTGAAGTCGCATATCCGCTCGCATCAAGGACTGCGACCGTTCAATTGTAAGACCTGCGATGCGTCTTTTACAAGGAATCATGATCTGAACAGGTACGTCCCACCTGGCATGCGAGGCCTGGTTATGGTCGAAGTGCAGAATCTAACAGTGTTTCCAATTGCTTGCGTCCGCGAGTAGACACCAGCGAACTCACGTCAACGAAAAGCCCTACACATGTCCCAACTGCAACAAGAACTTCTCTCGGAAGGTAGGTCACGACTACCCGCCGCTGCCATCAATGGGACACCTCACACATACCTTTATTCTCTAGGACGCACTACGGCGGCATCAACGGCAAGATGCAACCGGCAAAAAGAACGTTTGTATTCCTCAATTACAGTCAGCAATATCCGAGCAATCCTCCGTTCCGACTGCTTCAATACCGGAGCTCATCCCTGAACCTGAGCACATCCCACAACCAGACCTGAATTCACAATCCGAGCTCATCGAACAACCCGACATTCAGCCAATCACATCTATCGCCAGGCCCCATGGTGATCTTGAATCATCTTCCCCACTTTTGGTCACCTCACGCTCTGCATTGCCCGCTTATGGCACCTGGACAGCCTCTCCGCCGTCCCAACCTCCTCTGTTAATTCAACCCCGCGACGGCTTCTAGTTTCCTGCCTTTGTTGTTGATACCCCCTGTGCTTCTCAGCACATTCGCATCTCCCATTTTTCAATATCTTGTATATAGTAGACTTCGGTTCGAAAATGTCGTCGGCGTCGCAAAAAAGGATGTGCGGATCGATAAAGAGGTTGATGTGGGAGAAGCTGGTTCTGGAAGTGCCTGCTGGCGGAGTTGCACCGAGAATCTTGTCCCCCTTCGTGGGGAACTAGCATCCCTCGCTCGACAAACCGTGGTCATGCACATCGGTCAATCCACGAGCACATTTCATCTTCTCCAGTTACCCCATCTTTGCGAACCCCAAAGGCATTCTCAAGCAATAATCTTAAGTACAATAACCGCCTCTGCATTCAGTGAAGAGGCCATGGAAGGCCATGCACTCCGCTCGCATCCCTTCAGATTCACGGCCCAAGCTGCAACTAATGCCCCTCCTCCATATTCAGTACGGCCTTGCTAACCCCGCACATCCCCATCCTTCCATTGACTATCTACAAACGTCGCCGTCTCCCTAGCACTACGTACATCGAACTAGCAAACGACAACTCAAAATCAGCATCTTAGGATCCACCCCAAATCCGACAAACCATCTCAATCAACGCACCTTACGCCTATCGCGTGACCAAGTCCCGCCCCTCGCCATCCTACGGATTCAACGCGCACAGCAAAGTGATGTTATCTCCTTTTAGCAGTATCCTCCCTAGCTGCTTCCGCGTGTTCTTCTTTGTGGACACCTCCTCTGCGTCGTCAAGCACCAAACTCATGAACTCGTCGAATCCCTATACGACACGGATGCGAAAGCCATTTGTTAGCAAACGGACAACCTCAGTGTAAGAAATTCCAGGTTCTACGGTGCGACGCTCTTACAATGATTTGCCCTTCGATCCTGATATCCGTTTGTTCGTAAAGCCAGATTTGAACCCGTGATTTCTATATCGTGCAAATTCAGGCTTGGTTAAACGTGGATCCTCGAATCTCGTAAGCAGCAGGCCGGGGAATGTCCACCAGCGCCTGTTCCCCTCTTCCGCGAAAAGCAGCGTGGAGTTTCTTCTCCCACACAAACCTGTTGCAATAACCGGAAAATGAGGTTGATCGGCGCAACCATAATCTTCTGTACTTTAGTCGCCATGGGGGGCAGATATTGCGTTCAGCAGTCGATCACAGGTGAGGAAATGGTATGACAGGAGGCGAGACCCGATGCTATGGACGTCGAGGACGAGGGAGAGTGAAGCTTGGGGTTTGATAGTGGCACGGCTGGTGATGGCAGCTCGGGGCAGTTGTCCTAATATCAGGGAAACTGGACTCTCGACAACTTCAGCTGGCATCAGAGCTAGCAGAGCTGGCATGGGTATTTAATTTCGAACGTTCACGTGAGTTTCGCGTTAATATTTAAAACCGAGTGCGAACCGAGTCGATCTACGTAGAGCTATAGCTGTAGATGTCTGCCGGTGTGTGGGAGTAGATGACAGCCTAGTTAGCTGGGCGCATGGCTTATAAACTTGGTGCAAACTCAATGCTGCAGCGGACGTAGCAATGTACATACATATGATTGCCGTGTAAACGTCGAAGTTCGTAGCTTGAAAACCTCTCGGATCAGGATTTCATCCGTGGCCAGGACCTTGCTCAATGGGTCCGCGCTCCTCGCGCAACAGAGGCGACGCACTTATTCGACATGTTTCCAATCAATAAATCGCCTAACGTCTTCTCACCCATCCTCCCGAGTCCCGGCATTCTGGCGGATGTTCGCCAACGGAACCGCCTGTATTCCACTTTCGTCTTCCGACGCGCATGTCGACGCACGAGGCCAAGCCCCGCTTGTTTTTGACGCGACATTTTCCCTCGCTCACCTCGATTTGAAAAACAGCTCCTTCCCCGCTGCCCAAAACCTCACAGGAGCCAGCAACAGAAAGACAAAAGACGACCTAGCTCCCAATTAGCCCTGCGGAACTGGCTGCAACGATGACCTCGTATTCAGGAAAGTCTCTCGACTCCCACTGGCCTCAAACAAATGGCCCGCGATCCCGCTCCAATTCGGTCGGGGGATCTTATCCGGACACCATCGCCACTCAAACCATAATGGGCGTGTTTCAGGGCTCGGGGAGCCGCTCCCGCTCCCTATCCGCCCTTCACCAGCAGCAGAACTCCGGGAACAACTATAGCACCTCTTCGTCACCACAACATCCTTCCTCACCGCTCAGTGCAAATTCACCTCGTGGTGGGGAGCCCAGCGTTAATGCCAACTACATGAGCATCGCAGTCCCGAGCGAGACGGGGAAACCTTCCCCATGGCCTCATCCGGCATACGCAACAGTGCCCCCATGTCCGGAATTGGACGCGGGTGTATCAAGTGTTGATCAGAACAAGAGGAAGCTGCTGATAGCAACGGCGTTATGTTTCGTATTCTTTTTGATTGAGCTTGTGGCTGGATTATGGGCAGGTTAGTATATCGCTCGGCGCACTGGAGAATGGACTTGCCGTCGAAGGCGTAAGCCTCACCATTAGCTACTTCCCTTGTGTTTTAGGCTCTCTCGCCATCCTCAGCGACAGCTTCCACCTGCTGTCCGACATTGCTGGATTTGCCATCTCACTCACCGCATTATACCTATCACAGCAGCCCGCGACGAAGAGTATGTAACATGACTGTATATTCTTTGGGGTGCACAAGTGGCTGACGGTTTCCTTCTTACAGGACATTCTTACGGCTTCTATCGCGCAGAGATCATTGGAGCGATTCTATCAACATTCCTCATCTGGATCCTGACTGCATTCCTGGTATGGGAGGCCGTTGACCGCGTGCGCAACCCAGTACCTATCGACGGACCCATCATGTTTGCCACGGCGGCCGCTGGAGTGTGCATCAACATCGTTCTTGGTTTCACGTTGCACGGGAGTCATGATCATGGAGGCCATGGCCACTCGCATGGTGGACATTCGCACGGGCACTCACATAAGCATGGGAAGCATGAACATGCTCATGATGAAGAGAATGGCCATGACCACGACCATGACCATGATCACGACCACGACCACGACCATGACCATGAGGATGAGGAGACACCATTGAACGGCCACAAGGAGGCGCCGAAGAAAGCGGTACGTTTTTGCTACACTTTGGAAAGTTTCCAGTGATAGGGCATAAGGTAACATTGTTCGCACGGCATTCAGGCGATGAACATCAACGTACAATCAGCAGCTATCCACGTCATTGGTGATCTCCTCAGCTCCATCGGTGTCCTCATCGCCGCCACCATCATCTGGGTCAAGCCGGAAATGACAGTCGTTGACCCTATTTGCACATTCGTGTTCTCACTGTTCGTTCTGGCGACCACCATTCAGTTGATGTACAACAGTCTGACGGTTCTGATGGAAGGTGAGCCACTGGATGTTAGCGTCCACTGTGTGCGTCCTGTTACTTACGCGTCTCCGCTTTGTGACAGCTACACCCGAGGACATTGATCCCCACGCAGTCGCGACGGATCTCCGCAACATCGATGGAGTGGAGGACATCCATGATTTGCACATCTGGAACCTGACCCTGGGAAAAGTGAGTCATAACGTTCTCCGCGATCGGCGGTCCATTCGCTAACTCGCTACTTGCAGACATCACTCTCAGCCCACCTCCAGATCAAAACCCACTTCCCATCAACAAACCAAGAACTCACTCTCGCGCACTACCACGCCATCCTCGCCAAAGCACAGAACCTCTTATGTTTCAAATACGGCATCCACCACGCAACGGTCCAGCTAGAAGGAGTGGCATTACAGGACAGTCTGGATGTCATCGTGGAAGACTCGGAGCGGTCTTCGTCGTCGGAAGGGGGCGCGGAGGATGATGTTGTTGGGGAAGGATCCGATCGGGGGGAGGGGAAGCAGCATGCTGGATCGGGGACTGTGCCGCGGTTGCATTGTAACCCGATGATGTGTCGGACGAGCGATTAGTTTAGAAAAGCCGTGTCGGACCGAGTGCACTTGAGCTGACTCGTGGACGTATGTACGGTCTGGTTATCCCCCTTTCATCCGAGCCATTCGTGGTTTGGAAAGTAATTTATACACCATGCTGGTATTCTGAAACACGTTAGCGCTGAATTGCCCGCATCGGCACCACATCATACCACTTCACTCAAAAGACAATCAGATAATGAGCACTCATTGAATGATTCAACAGAATTTTGAAGGCCCTGCGCTTAAGAAGATGGAAGCAAGATGAAAGACCCTTATTGCAAATGGAAAAACAAAATCTTCAGCCAGCATGTGACTAGGGTATATATCCAAGAAGGATCCTGGACTGGCTACGCCGTGGTGTAACGTCGCTGGACGAGCGTTGTGGAAGGGGGAACGTCGGATCTGGACATGGAACATCAAAAGGTCGGTCCAAAGTGATGACAACGCGATTGCCTTCGGCTGCAATAAGTGTCACGTGCGCTTGGAATAAAACCTTCAGCGGCCGCTGGCCTTCCTTATATGATCTCACTTCTCTCCGACTCCGTTTCTCAGCCACTTTCATAAAACCTCCTTACGCACTCACACCCGTACCTCGAATACCTATACCTACCCGCTTTATCCCAATTCGATAACCAACAATGGACAAAATCAAGGAGGTACGCAGAGCGAGCTGTTACTACAACGTGCGATACCGCCCGCGCGAGGTCCTAGATCGCGACTAGCCGGAAATTCATCTTCGCACCGAGCGTGCCCGAAATGTATCTGTTGGGAACGCCACGAACCCTGACACTTCTTTCTCCTTGGTGCAGAAATTGGAGAAGCTCCGCATCGAGTCCGAGACACACCACGGACGGGCCGAAAAAGCCGAGAGCGAAGTGAAGGAGCTGAAGGCAGAGCTTGCGAAACGCGAAACCGAGGTGCAAAGCCTAAACAACAAAGTCACGTTGCTGCAAGAGAACCTGGATAGGACGGAAAAGCGTGTGGAGGAGGTTGGTAGTGCATCACTGCTACAATGCACATTCTGAGGCAAACGATGGAGGATGTTGATAGTGGGGTGATGTTCTCTGTAGATCAAGCTTAAGAAGTCCGAGGGTGACAGGGAGGAGTCGCAAGTGGAGGCTCTTCAGCGAAAGGTTCAGATGCTGGAACAGCAATTGGAGGACAAGGACAGGAATTGGAAGGAATCTACTGAAAAGTACGTACAGAAACCAACATCGTTCCGCACAATGAGTGAATCAAACCCCGCTAACACCGTCGAACTTCTCATCGTACATCAGGGCGCGCGGTTTGGAGCTTACCGCCGAACAAGCGGATCGCAAGGCGCAACAGCTTGAAAACGAGAAGACAACCTTAGAGAAGCGTTTGGACGAGATGACCCAGAAGTACAATGTAGTCAAGCAGGAACTCGACTCCACGCTCAAGGGATTGGAAGACCTTTAGACATGGCATCTTCCTTGAGTGGGGGCGAGGGTGAAGGGTTGCTAATGTACCGTAAAGATCTAGCTTTCTCGATACCCTAATGGAGAACTCACTTCGTTTTTGGGGAACATGCAGTACCCTTTGAACCTTGGAGCATCTCGCTTGTTCGCATGTGCCCTTTGCCTGTAGTGAACCGCTCTTTAGCGGGGCACCAATCACTCGGATGAATACCTGTAGGCTGATATCTCCATGTTTGGTGGCCTATTGCCCTTCCTTCCAATCCCGTTCCCCGTCTACGTTTGCAGTCTCGTCCTGAGAGGTTTGCGCGTGGGTTCAATGGATTGTGACGCGTCCGAAATCGAGGGAAAACGGAGAACGCATCCGGAGCATCCGGACAGCAAGTCTCACTGACAGACCGCAATCCCAGCATTTCCATTCGAACAGCCAATTCTGCTCGCAGCAGCACGGCGTCACTGTCTCAAGGTCACACTACAGTTTCACCAACCTCCCACAATGTCGATCAACTTTAACGACGGAGAGCAAATACTGTGCTTCCATGGACCTATGCTCTATGAGGCGAAGGTAAGAGGGCCGCGTGTGCTCCAGCTGCCTGGCATGCGTCCCTGTTTAACCACCACCCTCCTTTGCACGTCGGACAGGTCCTGAAAGCGGAAATATGGACAGGAAAGGCAGACCACGAGGACGGACCTTACTACTACATTCACTACAAGGGTTGGAAACAAAGGTGTTCTACCGGTCGCCTGCGAAAATGTCCCCCTTAGCAACGTGTTTGAAGAAGTACTTATTGCGCTTGCGATTGCACAGTTGGGACGAATGGGTACCAGAAGCGCGCATCCTCAAATACAATGCGGAGAATCTGGCACGACAAGCCGAACTCCACCAAACCCTAAACACGAAGAAAGCAAAAGACGCCAAAAAGTCGCAAGCAAAGGAGGAGTCGAAGGATACCAAAGGGCGGAAACGGCCACGGGAACACGATGCCGAGAAAGAAGACGATTTCCTCAAACGACCGGAAGTGAAGATCACCATACCGGACGCCTTGAAGTCGCAGTTGGTGGAGGATTGGGAGAATGTGACGAAGAATCATAGGCTGGTGAGGCTGCCTCGCGATGTGACGGTGGTGGATGTACTGGAACGGTATAAGGCATCGCTACAGAGTTCAAAGGGCAAGAGGGCGGCAAAAGAGAGGTACGGGGCACCATATGATCTTTAGACTGGCCCTCTCAGACGTGCGACGGCTGAGTCGCAGTTTTCGTCCCTTAGCGCACGTTTCGATGACTCCTTACAAGAGGTTCTGGACGGTATCCGCATCTACTTCGACCGATCGCTCGGCAATCTTCTACTCTACCGCTTCGAAAGGCAACAATACGTGGATTTGAAAAAAGGTCACCCCGATAAGCCTATGTCTGATCTCTACGGTGCAGAGCATCTGTTGCGCCTGTTTGGTAAGCTACCTGTTCGTGGGAGCAGACCGCGGTCCCATGTATCACTAAACCTGACCTCCTCTTAGTTCAATTCCCGGCCCTGATCGCACATTCCAACATGGAGACAGACGCCATCGCAGTACTCAAGGATCATCTCACACATATCTTAGAGTGAGTAATCGCATGGCTTTTCAGCTTCGCAATGCGCTCTGCTGACACATTCTCCACATTATCAGATTTTTGGAAGCCCATCAACAAGAACTTTTCCTTAAAGAGTATGATAACGCCAGTCCTGCGTACCTGGCGCAGATGAAGGCTGGTAGTTAGAACCTTGGTTCAAAGTCGATGTAGATACTCTTTGGTTGGATGCATACCAGGCGTAGGTAGTCGTCATGTTCAGCCCACCATGTTCTCAGGCAATTCGGTAGTCCGCTGAACTAGAGGTCGGACATACGAGTAGCAATGTACAAAGGCGAATGGTGGTGTGAAGAATGGCGGGTAGTTTATGTATTATACGTGTGGAACGAAGATAGTCGTGATCTAGGCAGATAAAGGTTCCTCTGTTGAACTTTTACGCCGCCCCATGAAATCCACTAGGCCAAAAAAACGAGCTCAAACTAGTCTGCATCGTGCGATCCCACTGTCCTCATGTCGGGGACTTCAACCCTGCCGAAATTCGCCTCACTGGCCGCCGGGCTTGCAACGAGCCAAGGTGCAGATTCGGGAACGAAGAAGAACCATGAGCGGCAGCTGCTGCAGCTGCTGCGGCCGCAGAAGTTCGTCGGACCGGTTGCGATCTGGCTGCCGCTGACCGAGTCTTCCGACTTGTATTCGCGAGTTGGTACGGCGACGGAAACGGGTTCGTTCGTGAGACCACCCTGCAAAGACAGACTGATGAGTGATACTCGGTGGGCAAGGCTGAGCAATGCTGGAGAAACTTACAGAATACCACGCGTCGGTAGTGTGTATCCCTTGATAAGCCCTTGCGCGATCAGCGCTACCACTATGCTCTCGACACACGCAATGTTTGTGCAATCCGTCGCCCCAGCGAATTGTGATGCCTGCATCAGTCGCATATAGTCGAGCTGCATGGGCGCTTCAGTTGGGTTTGCGTTCATCGATTGGCTGATGGAGAATCTGCGAGCATTCGTTTCGAGACATTAGCGTTCTGTGCTGTCTTGATTGTACGAGAAACAGCACCTGACTCACACAAGCCTGTACAGGTTTCGAAACATGATCATCCTCGCCCGCTGCTGAAGGATGGTGAACACGCCCAAACTACTGTAGTACTTGACATTGGCGATCACGATGCGATCGTACTCCGCGAAGTTGCCCTTTTTGTGAGCAGCGATCAGCGGTCCGAAGTGCTCCTCCAGATGGTACTTTGCTAGAAGCTGCGGCTTTGGCAACAGACCGCGGATGAGACGTGCTACGATGTAGAGGGGAATGATGCGTCTAGACGGCGTTGGCATGGTCAGCGAGAGGTCTTGACGACGAGAGATGGCCATAGTATGTGCTCACCGGCGATTGTCAAGGGAATTTTTGTGACAATGCTCCAACGCAAAGGACAGATGTTTTTCCGCCTAATACCGAAGCGTCAGGCCTCCGCGCCATATTCAACCACCTATCATTGTGAGGAAGCATACCGCCCGAAACTTGTGGTAGTAAATTTTCAACCTTCCGACCAGAAAGTGATACGTGACACGTTGGCTCATCGGATATATCGAGAGATCCAGCCGCCTCGAGTCGATCTGCCGGACGAGTTTCGTGCAGAGCTGCGATTCGCCCATGCGGACATAGAAGCGCAACGCGATGTTTGCGACTGTGAGCGCCGCGGATTTGGTTTCCTGAAACCCTGGTCTAGTACGCCGATCAGTTTCTTTCCGAAGCCCCGAAACTCGAATTCGTTCTGCTCACCGATCGACGAGAATCAACGACATGAGCCACGAAAACCGATTCTGCAGGTTGGTTGCTGTGGTTCGCCGCTTGCCAAGACTTTTCAGGTAATTGTCGCGCTCGAGGGCTAGATGTATCAGACCCTCGCAAAGTGTCTTCACGACCGGAACATGCCAGCTTTTCGAGAACACCGGGTTGCAGAATTGCCTGCGGTGTGCGATGTGTTGGGGGAGAGTGCCGGGCGTCAGAGTTTGCAAGTGTGACCGTTTTCGGCCCGGGTGTGAACTTCATACTTTGATAGCCCAGGAGCGCTCGCCCACCGCGCTTATTTCTCCCTCTCGACTACAATCCAGGAGCCATATCCCTGCGTCGACCGACCCTACTTACGCGAAGACACCTGCCGCGACATCATAGAAATCCCTCGGGTCCGGCGTCGTCAGATACGACAAGAAAGCCACTACGAAATTGTCGTACGGCGCTGGAATCCCCGCCGCCGCCACATCCTCGGCAAGGGCACCACTATCCACTACAACCGTACTATCCGCTGCCCCACTCGTCCCACCATCACTCGACGAAAGGAACTGTGAAAGGTCACTTTGTAGGGGTTCTACCCAGTCGGGGCCGAGTAATGGGTCTGTGAGGCTAGCGAGAAGGGCGCCGTTCTCGCTGTGTATTGCCGTGGCGACCTGGGAAAGGTATTGAGCGAGGAGGCCTGAGGGGCTGTTGCCGTATCCGTTTTGCGCATCCATTCCCGGCGAGTTTTTGCTTCCATACGCGAATGCCAAACTTGTATATGTAGTGGACGAGAAGCCATTTCAAGCCAATTTCCAAGGACGCTCTGAGGACGCTGCTTTGACGCGTTCTTGCCCTGTGAACACTGTTCCGCCATTCGGCTCCACTGCTCCCCACGAGCGCGAGACGACAGGATTCGGCAAAGCACACAAGTACTTTAGTTGCTTCCACGAGGATTGCACCTACTAGGAACTCCATATCTCTGCACCACCGATGGTCGCAACAATGGGGCTCGATTCGTGGACATCAGAGGAACTCGCGTCTGCCATCAGCGCGCTGGGTCCAGAATTTGAGGAAGTGTCCCAAACTTTCGCAGGTAATGTGATTTCTCGTCCACGGCATATGTTTTGAGCGCGGGTGTCTGTCCTTGACTGTATGTGATTGCAGATCGCCAAATAACGGGCAAGTTTCTGTACGGTGCGTCGCCTCAAGTCCTTTACGTAAAACTCAAAGGAGACCTCGGGGTCAAGGCGTTCGATGTCCGAACGAAGCTATTGGGCCAGATTGATAAATGGAAGACGGATACACAGGAAAATGGCGATGAGCAGGGTGATGGACTGGGTAGTGGGCAGGAATCAACCTTGGCGACCGACGTAAGAGAGGCGAAACCGCCAGATCTATCAGCCAAACGGGCACGGGAAGACCCGATCCCCAACCCAGGTCCGACAGCGAAATCCACAGAGTCTCCATCCCCAGTCCTTGTCTCATCCAGTACAACAAGCTTACCTGGCTCACCACCCAAAAAGCGCCGGATCACGCCAAAATTGATCGGCCCCGTGCGGACAAGGATCCATACCTTCGCTTCCACCACCCAACTCTCCGACTTCACCCAACGGAAGGAGGAAGCCTTGAATCAGGGCGTCGCTGGACCCGTTGGGTATCGAAATGAGTCTGAATTTGCGGATGGCGATCTGGTGGTCGAAGGAGAAGACAAAGCGCAGGTCGAGCTCGAAGAAGAGGTTGAAGAAATGATGAAGATGGAAGAGTTGGGGGAGTCGGGCAAGGGGAAGGGGAAGGGACGAGCCGTCAGCGAAGGAGAGTATGGTACTATGGAGGATCAAACCGCGGATATCAGAGATGAGGAGGAGAGGGCGGAAGATGGGGGTGAGGAAGGGGATGGGGAAGAGGGAGATGGGAGCATTGAGGAGGAAAGTGGGTCGGACGGAGAGGAGAAAGGAAACTCCGGCGATGATGGAGGTGATGGAGGTAGCGGAGGTGTACCGACTGCAGATGTAGCGAACCAAGGGAGCTCGTCGGCTGGGCAGAACGTGATCAATCTTGATAGCGATGACGAAGAGTACTACATAGCACGAGGTGCCCCAGACTAACCTAGCAGGAAGGTGTTCCGTAGCAAGGGGCGCGGGGAACGGGAGAGAGGTTCCAAGAACGGCAATTCATGCCGTGATGTAATGGACCGCGGCGTATTGTACGTAAGGAAAGCACTAAACTGTGGCCGCTATCTGTTTGCATGGCTCGACTATTTCATTTATTACATTTACGTCCAAACGCCAAAAACGGTTTACATGTGCTGTACTGGTATACGTACACCCTACACTGTACAGGGTATCAATCGGTTTCCGCTGACCGTGTCTCCTCGCAGGAAGTGCTGAAACCTTCCTTGCCGCATCTACAGCACATCATGCCACAGGGGCTCGCGGATTTCCACGTCATCTTTAGCTTCCTTGGCGTGAAGTATGTAGTAAACGTCTTTCGGTGGGTCCAATTCAAGTTTGTTTGCGCGTTCCCACCGTTCCATCCGAGAGAGTCCCACGCAAGGACCATACTTAAGAAGGAAAAGATATTGAATTTAGGTCACGTAGAGAAGAACAAAAGATCATTCCACTTACGGCATAGTTCAAGTCAAAGTCTTTCAAGTATTGGACAACGGCGGCCTTGTCCTGGAGCAGCGCTCGGATTTTCGCAGGAACTTCGACGACGGGTTCCGCAGCTACGTGATGCGAACATACTTTTAGCTATGCATATCCCTAGAGCTATATCTCGATTGCGCTACCCCGCCTTTGGCGGTTAGCCCTTACCTGCAACTTTCTCAGTCTCCGGCTTCTCTTCCGGCAACTCCTCTAACTCCACCCGCGCGACTTTCACATCCTTCTCCCGTTCCGCACTCAGCAGATCCACATCGGGTACCTCGTCACCTTCCGCAGACCGGGGCCTTTTCAGAGTTTGCTGCTTCTTTTTCTCAGTATGCTTCTTTCCTCCCCGACTACGGAAGTCTGTGAGTTTTCGTTGAGTGAAGGATTCGTTCAGTTTCTTTTCAGAGACTGCGTCGGCTTTGCCGCTGCCGGCGTCGTGTGCAGCGGCGCCTCCCCGGGCCTTCGTGGACCGGCTACGAGTTGCTCTGCCGCTCATGGTTGTTAGCGGCTTTGAATTTCCTGTTCGACTTTCGCTTCCCAAGATGAGTTGGGGGGGAAAATGGTTGGAGAGTCGAGTCGCGTTGAACGGCGTATTCCGGTGATAACTTCACCACTTACGCGGTCGCTTTCGCTCTTCGACATTTGACGTGGAACTCATCTGCAGCTCGGAAGCGACGGCGATAACAAAAAATGGTACGTTATTGTAAGCTATGTGCAAGGTTCCCGCATGTGGCTCACCGTTTTACCTATGTCTCTTTAGGCCGACCGCCAAAACCTCGTCCACAATGCTGCGCCCATAGCAGGCGTCGATCTGGAGGCCGGAGGGCAAATGAACACTGGCCAACAACAGCAGCAGCCGGAATCACAAAACATCTTCAAGCAATCCAGGTATGAAGATGCTTTGGGTATACGAATAACTCTACCTGTATTCACCTTCGCGTCCGACAGTCATCCAGTCGCCCTGATGTTCCATCTCGCCTTCCGAGTGGGCGCCATCGTAACCTACCTCCTGTGTTCATCGATAGTCAGCAGCGACGTTCTGTGCATCGTGCTGATAGTGCTCCTGCTTGCGTTTGATTTCTGGACGGTTAAGAATGTTACCGGACGATTGCTTGTGGGTTTGCGTTGGTGGAACGAGGTTAGGGAAGACGGAACGAGTGAATGGGTGTTTGAATCGCGAGAGGTAGGTGGGCCCTTGGTGATGAGCATCGCTGTGTCGCTTGCATGGCCGCGATCCGGCAAGAAGCATCATCTAAAACATCTATTTCCACATCTAGAATCGGCTTGTAAACGCGGTGGATTCGCGGGTGTTCTGGTTCACCCTGTACATAACGCCAGTGATCTGGATCCTGTTTGCGCTCCTGTGCCTCATCTACCTCAAGCTCTTATGGCTCGTGGTTACCATTGTCGCCGTCACCATGAACTCTGCGAACTTATTTGGGTACACGAAATGCGAAAAGGTACTTGGTTGCGCGTCCTTATGGAGGTTTTCGCACCGCTGATCTCAACGCACTCTCTATCCCACCAGAATGCGAAAGCAAAGGTAGCGAGTTACCTGGCGGGCCACTCGGGGGTGCAGAATATTGTGGGGAACATCATCGCCAACCGAATAGGAGGCTTCATTTGGGGAGGAACACCAGCGGCGGCTACGTGATGGGGACACGGGCCATATCGCGATATTGTATATATGAGTTGAAATTAAACTTCCTGATGGGGAAGGAACCTCTCCACGTAACCTTTGCGCCTTGCGGGGTGGACGTCATGGAATGGCGCTGTTTTCCAATGGACAGATGCCACAGCGGATTATAGGCTCGCTGGGAATGTCAGCGGCACCCGGGGAACTGTTTTCTTGATGTGTTCAGCGGATTACGTCAAAATGGACGGGGGGAATGGGCTCGGCATGCGTCTGCACCGCGTGCATGCCACCCAGTGGAGTACTCTGCGTCCGACCATGACAGCAGGCCAAACTCGTAGCACACTGCGTGTATTGAAAATGACTCACAAAAAAGAACACCTTCCACGAAAACAAAAATCCTACAGCAAATCTAAGCCCTCGCCGCCGACCGGCGTTGCTCTACTTCAATTCGACGGCGAATCCTTCCGTCGTCCTAACGAACTACCCATCTTCACTAGCGTTTCTAGATTATGCTCCGAGTTCTCCAACAGGTCTCCGTCGAACTCTATCACGTCGCGCTCGAAGAGCAGGATGATTGTTGAGCCTCCGAATGCGAAGTACCTGTAGTGAGAGTCCAAGTTATGAGGATCTTTATGTCCCTAAAGAACAACTATCATGTCGATATTGCCGACTTACCCATGCTCATCCATCCGCTTGACCTGCGTTCCTTCCTTCGATGTCAGAACGATGCTTCCGACCATCATGGCACCGATAGACACATATGCAAGCTTCCCGAACTCGGGACTATCCAAGTATGTGACGGCACGCACGTTTTCCGTGTAAACGTCAACGGTCGTCCTGATGGCCATTGGGTTGACGGTGAAGTAGGACCCGTCTATCCATTTCGTTGGGCCCACCGTGCAGTCGACTGGGAAGTGGAACCGATGGTAATCTGAAAATGGAGCCAATGAGAAGCTGGTTGTATCGAAAACAAATGACGGTTACTTGGATGTTACCTTGTGGAGCTAGCCGGAAGATCGCTACCGAGCCGCCATCGAATATTTTGGCCTGAACCAAACAGATCAACAACTGATATCGAATGACAAGGTAGAAGATAAAGCATTTTCAAACAAACCATTTCCTCGTCGGCAAGCAGATTGGGTATAGTAAACTCCCGCCCCTTGATCCACAGAGCTTTGGCCTTGTCAACACTCGTGAAGCAGTTGAGACGGCAATCGGCGGCGGACACGGCTACTCGTGGGTCTGGTGATGCCAGTGTCCGGACTCCAGGCTTGAGCTTCCGGTAGAAAAATTCGTTGAAGTTTTGGAAGCTGTCCATAGGCTCCATCACTATACCATGAATTCCCGTTAGAATGATGTCCAGACAATCAAGGTACGCGCCACCGGGGTTCACAAACCTTCATCGAGAGGAAGGTTGTGGAAAGCTACAAAGTGCTTGATAGCTTTCTTGCTCAGCGGATTGTTGAACTTCTTTCCTTGCTTCACACCTATGGTCGAAGAACCTAAGAAGCCATTCGCCTTGAGGATTTGCGGAAGACGCCACACTTACTCAAGTTCCGCAAAAGGTTTTTGATCAGGCGCCGCTCGACCGCTGTTGACTATAAGTTAGCTATCACAACGTATACACCCAGTTGCCATCCTGAACCGCACATACCACTCCGTCCGGATCGGAATTGATAAAGCAAACGTATACCGAGTCGCACATACGTCGGCATCCTCTCTTCCACCAATTGACCGGTGGTTCGGTCCTGTACAATGATATTTGCTGTGGGTTGCGCAAAGCGAATATAAGCCATGGGAACCATTTGCTCATTGGGGTTTTGGACGTACCATTATTCTTCCCAAGTCGGTATCCCCCATACGACACGTATGATACAATCTTGCTATACCACTTCCTCGTGGCATAGGCTTCCGTTAAGAACCCTCCCATGACAAAGTTGTCGACTTTGCCGAGATCTTCGTGCGCACATAACGCAACGTGGCTCACAACATCCAAATCGGCTTTCCGCCGGAATCTCTTCCTGCAGATGGGACACTCCCGGATCTGTATAATGTGCTCCGTTTCCGATCTGCCCGATTGCAAGCTCGACGCAGATTGCAGCAGTTCGTCCGATGTTTTGTGAGAAGGCGATTTGCTGGATTTGGCGGACTTGCTCCTCCTGAAGCTCTTAACCCTTCTGGCGCACACGATCTTGCCAGTGATCTGCCCTTCCAGCATCTCCACCAGCTCCTCGTACTCCAGCTCATCGTCCGGCCCTTTCCCCTTCTTGATGAAGAAAAGGTTGATAGACTCGTCGGAAAAGGTCGACCCGAGGGAATCTAGCATCGCCGTCAGTTGTACTTTATTAATCCGCCCAGCACCGTCGGTGTCGAACTGCTTGATGAGCGTCAGCCAGAAGTTTCTCCTCAGATCTGTTATAATGATCCCCATAGTTAGCCGGACGTCGCAAAGAGTATCCTACTAATGGCCCTCACCAGTATAGGGCGTGAACGTGTATTTCACTTTCAACGTGGCGGGAGCTGCCCCAGGCTGTCGTATGCAAAGCGATAAGTATTATCGCGCTGAGAAGTTCTCCAAGACGGTCTCCCGTCGTACCTTTGCCCGCTTCAACTGCAGAGTCAACGTCTCCTCGTATGTAGGCATATGTGATGGCACATTTGGAACCAGTGGGCTGGTCTTGCACTTTGCTACGAGATCTGCCATCTTGAGATCGGCCGTCCCAATATAATCGTTATTGCTGAATTTGTCGTAATCGTAAACGGCTAGATTGATCAACCATCCCAACGCCAATTCCGAGTGACGGACGTGGCTGGAGCACGAAGATGAAGTGTCAATAAGGAGAGCTGAAGAAAAGCGAGGTAATGACGCGAACTCACAGGAACACGCGCTCGTTCCACGCAGGGTTCAATGTATGCCGGAGAGTCCGTGTGCGGAAAGTTTTCCGCCTACATCAAATGTGAGATCCAACGCTCCGCAGAAGTCACCACTGCCTCGACATAGACCAACTTACCCGTAGCTGCAACGAACAACCGAGTCAGGCGGCAGCTAAGACAATGAATGGGAGACATTTGGCACTTACGAGATGACAACGAAAGGATCGCAATCGAACGAGGTTTTCGTAACGTTCGGGTCGTAAGGCAGATTCGTAGCCCCTACGACTGCAAGCAACGATAAATCACCGTGTTCGATCGAGCGAAATGACATCAGGTGCTACATACTATCCACGGTGAGAAGCCCCATTTGCGCATTGTGGTCAATCACGGTAGGTGTCCCTTCGTCGCTGGTATCCCCATTCGGCGCGTCTGAGCTTTCGGAAGCGCTGTCGTCGATAAGGGCATCTGCATCTGGTCCCTCGCCCTGTGGGGTTTCGGAGCCCACGAATTGATTGAAATAGAAATCTGCACGGAACATGGGAATCAGCGGACTTGTTGTAACGGGCCGGCTGATCCTGATCTCAACTCACCGTCCGCAGGATCATCACTTGTCATCAGCGTGGCTATTGATTGATGCCCGTCAGTTCACCGTCTCCACAGTCGGAATGTGATCAGAATGAATCCTTACCATGAACAGCATTGTGTTCCGAACTGTCGAACATCGCGAGTAGATCCTGGTCGATTTCTCCAACAAAGCCCAACTTCATGCTAGACAACGCAGAAGATTCGGTTGAACAAAACATGGGATGGAGGAAAGCGATGCTCAGCATGCCAACCTCAGTTCGCCGGTGACAATATCAGAAGCCTTTCTGCCGTGAACGGGATCCGCAAAGGGCTCATTTCTCGCGTCATCGTATGCATGATGGCCGACGAGGCGGAGAATATCGGCTACCTTGATGGATATTTGCCCGAGAAAATCTTTTCCGATAAGATCCTTGTCCCAGAGAGTCAAATCCAGGGAGGCTGTCAAATCTTGAGTAAGTCTAATCAAACCTCCATGCCTTCATCAAGCGACTCTGTTAGGTTATACCATCGAAAAGAACTGGCGTCAACACGCTGTCATGTGAGAGGATAACGACCTTTGGTCAGTCTCAATTGCGAAGGTTTTCAAAACGAACTTCTAGCTTGACGTGCACTCAGACACCTACAAATCGAATTCTTCATTCCATGTCGGATTCAGATTCTTCGATACGACTTTCGTCTTGCAAGTCTGCCCACCCAACTTCAGCACGACGAAAGGATCGCTCGTCCCTCTGTGGAGCAAAGAAGGTGGTATGTCAATAAGAAGTTAGGTATTTCGTGGCAATTGCCGCCGGCAGCTGCCGATAATGCGTTGCTGCGTGGACTGAAGGAGCTGCGTTTTCAAGAAGCATGCATCGAGGACTCACCGTCTATCCTTGGCAACCAAATCCCTTGCCGATATGACTTTAACTCGCAAAGTGAGCGACTTCATCGTGATTGTTGTCGCGGAGCTTCGAAGATGGAACGCCGGTGGAAATTGACCGTTTATTTCGCTTTCTTGTGCTGAACCGTCCGAGTGCCTCAGACGCTCCCTGTAGTGTACTGTCCCCGAATGTCAAGTGTGTGGAGAGTCGAGAAGGAATATGCTATGTCCAGGTTGCAACAATGCAGCCTGGGAACGTGGGCAGAACGTTGCGGGGGGGTTGGACGCAGGGTTGGACGGAGGCCGGGAATGATGGAAGTTGCGCCTGTTGCGCGCGCTTTCTGTGTGGCGGCGGTCATCTCGGTCATCGAATGGAGAGGCGTGGCTTTGGCTTTCGTCATTGCATGACTTCGGCAAGATAACTTCCCTTCTTTTCAAGCGCCCCGTCAAGGAACGTGGGTAATAGTATCTGCGGATGAAGTATATGTCTCTCCGAAGTATCGATGAAAGATGACTTGGCTGGACATGGGACGACGAGAGTAAGGCATCCACCACCTTTACTGGCCCGCGTATAGTACACAACCACGGCCCTAATCTTCCCCATCCGGACCTACGGCCGAGTGGATATCTGTCGCTACCGCTGTCAGGACTGTTTCGCACGTACTTGGGTTCAATTATGTACATGAACCGAACAGCGCATATCCTAAAGGTGGGGAGTGAGATATCTGTCTTCGAGCGTCTACACAAGATGTCTCCGGATGATATTGCCGAGGCTTGAGACAGAGGAAGTGTGGGACTCGAGCGTTCTAAAGCATCGATGTCATGAGCATCCTGTTTTCGGGAAACGCCCGGTGGATAGTGATTTTGATGCACTTCATGCGCAAGGTTTTCTGCTGGTTTCGTTCTCGTCTGTGGTGCTCATTTTCGCTGCCTCCGTGGCACTCCAAGTTGAGCCACGAGTTTGGCCAACGTGCCGTCAGGATCGTCGGACGGTTTGGTGGCGGGTTCGCCACCGAACTCTTCACAACGTAAATAATCAAAGTAATCCTTTCGAGAAGAGAATCCCCAATACCGCAACTGTGCAAGATCCGGAAGGGGCGCCGTGGGGTTGGTAAAGAGTTGCTGTGTGACTTGCGTGAACGTACACGCCGGTTTGATGTGTTGTTCCGACACAACTGTCGGTTGAGTGGTTTGCGCCGAAGGTGAGGTCATCCGTTTGTACATTCTTTCTCTAATCAGCGCCCGTCCTGTAAACACGAAGTTAGAAAACAACGAAGACACGGAAGTAACCGCAAGTCGACTCACCCAGGTAGGGCTTGTGTAGACGACATATGTTGAGAAACACACTGCAGCGGGCTCACCGCACGGGCTGTCGGTGGTTTTCAATGATGAAAGAAGAAGTACACAAGTAGTGAGATGGTGGGTGCGGAAATTGACATGGGGACGAACAGTCCGCACCCTCGAAGCATCCAAGGCAACGCGGACACGACGCCGGACGACTCCGTGGCTTGACCCTTGACAAATAACGCGTTTGGCCGGCATTCATCCGCGGTCCGGCGTCCGCCCATCTCGCGAACGCCAAACAAAGGTGTCTTCCCAGTCTTCCTTACTCCTTACTATTTCTCCGGCATCGTGCGTCCTCTCTGCATAACTTTGGGCATCATTGGGGGATAATGTGCGATTGACGTTGGAGGGCAATAATGATCTGCGCGTAAAAGCGCCATATCGAGTCAATATCGAGTCAAAGGTCGTGTGACGCGAACATCCCCTCATCCCTTCGAATGTCGCCAGCCCACTGCCCAGCCTCTCGGCGCTACTCAACACCCCCCCAAATAATACCTCCTCCAAGTTGCCTGCCTGGCCCACACCGCAGCACAGCAGTAGGCTACCGTCAGGCAGGCAACAAGAACCCGAAACGAGAGCAGCAGCGACGTGTGAAAGGGTCCTGTGGAGCTCAACTCGTTTCTCTAGGCGCCTTAACCACCTATCGTCCTCAACATGAAGGTGCGAGTCCTCCCTGCCCACTCGGACAGCGACGACTATGCGAGCGACACGAATACCGGCCTCTCTGCGCACTCGGGCGGCGGCGAACGATCCACACCAGCTCCGAGGATCCGTTCCGAAGGCGAATTTCAAGAATGGGTGAGGAGTTGGATTGCCCTGAGTAGGCTGTACAACTACCACGACATCCACGAGAGGCCAAAAAGAGCAATCGGGGCGAAGCGTCAAAGCCAGCGATCGTTATGGAGACAGCTGACAACGCGGAGACGAACCCCGCGGTATCGCTTGAAGTTGGGGGATATGCCCCCGGAGGTCCTACAGCAGGTGTGCTAGTGCTTTACATTCTTCTCGCGGTGAACATATTCTTAGACCGCATTCTATCAAAAGATCGCCTCATATCTTGGGAATCGCGACCTGGCCACTCTTCTACAAACCCCTTCGACGTACATATCAGCTATTGCACATACAGCCATTGCGAGCCGCCGTCACAGCATTACATGCCTAGCAAACCTTCATACATTCCTTGCTTATGGCGGACGGTTACCCATCTTCTACCGCACGGCAACGATGTTCCTTTTTGGACGACATTTCATTCGCTTAGTTCCTGAGGCGAAGAATCTTTTGGGGGTTTGGTACGCTGTTATACTCGCGTGGTTTTTGATCCTATTCTACACATTCCCGTTTTTGCGTAAGTGACGATGTTGTCTTGTCTCGTTATCATTCTGTGAAGATTCTAACTCCGAATGTCCGTAGTCGTCATTGCGATTTACATCGTTTTGGACGTTCTGACGCTAATGGTCCGCACCACTGCGTCGTTGATGCATCACACCTCCCCAATCACGACAACGAGCCACTTCCCAGCCTTCTTCAAAACGCCTACCACCATCACATATACCCAATTGGTCCGGGACCTCAGCTTCACCGGTGCCACGGATCCCCACACTCCGACAAGGGGTCTTCTGAACCCATGGGCTTCCCATTTATACCTCCTCACAAACTGCTGCCCGAACTTACGGCGCCTCCATCTTGTCGGGTGCTCGTTGGCCTGGTGGTTCCGGCTCGCTCCGTTGAGCAATTTGGAGGAACTGGTTTTGGAAGCCTGCGAACTCGACGAGACTGGCCTGGAGATCCTGGCAGAGAACTGCGGGAGCGAGCTCAGGAGGATCTCCTTTGTAGGAGGTGAAGTCCGGGGCGGCGATATTCCCGATGATGTTATTGCCAACAACGGCAACGGGATGCTTGGCATTCAAGTATCGGCCGGCGTCAACGGTCTTGCGAACAAACGATCCGAGCCTGTAATTTGCTTTCCCAAGCTCGAGAAGTTGTCGTTCTCCAGACACGCGGTCATCGACGCCGGCGGCCTGGATCTGTTCATGAAGCGGGCGCCTACCCTCACGAATCTGACCTATTCGACCGACTGTCGAGGCCTGCATACCCATTTGTCTGAGAAGTGGGGCGCGGAGATTGGTCAGGATGAACACCTGGTTGGAGATGTGCAAGGGCTGTCTATCGCTTTGGCTTCTCCTGCTTAGAAGGCGATTTCGTCGTTCCGTTTTGTGTTGTCTGTTTTTCCTGTACACATTTTTGTTTCTGTAGTCCTTGTCGTACTTGTCAAAGTGAAATACATAAGATTTTTGGGAAGCTTCGGGACACGGCAGTCATGGCGATGCCGCAAAGTATGTATGTTGGGAAACAAAAGTAGAAGCCGAGAAAATGGAAGCGTAGAGAATTGCTTCAGCGGAGTTGCTCTGCGCGTGAAATCACGCGTTGGGCAGGCGCGATAACTTCGTCCCGATAACCCCCGCAAGCCCCGGCTTCGGCTGTCGTCTCTGTCGTTTACCATCAGAACATCGTCAGAAGCCGCCCACCCCTATTCTTGGAAACGTCCTCGACGATCGAGGTATTCCCTGCTGTTAGAATAGTCTAGTCTAGACGTAAGAGACGCACATCACAGCAAGTAGACTAGGAAAGTTCAAGGGCTATTTCCCCGGCAGAAAACCATGACGGACCCAAATCAAACCGCCGACGATGCACACCAGCAAAACTCCAAAGGGAAAGGAAAGCGACAAGATACCACCACCCAACCAAAACCGCCACCAAGTTTCTTCGGGAAAGCCGCATTCACAGCCACCCAACAACTCTCGACTCTCCTCCCGTCGTCCAAAACCTCCCAGCAAGAAAGTCGGCCGGCTCCAGGGCTCTCCTCAGCATACACGGAAACAGCGACATACCTAAATCCCGCAGCTGGCGCATCATCATCCGCGAGTGCGAGCGGCGATGTCCTCGGATTGGGTCCACGGCACCACCTGCACCACTCTCGGACGGGGGAGACCATGTCCGAGGCAGAGCTTTTTGCGGGGCCGGGCGCGGTCGTGGATCGGTTCGGGCATGGGGCAGGACAACGACGGTTTGAGATCCCGATTGAGTCTGGCTTGGGGGATTTGCAAAGAGCGAGTCCAGCTGGGCAAGGACATGCCCGTCAGGCGCATGAGCAGGAACAAGACGGAGCAGAAGTCCTCGATTTCCTCCGCACGCCCGCATACACCGTCTCCGTCTACTCCGACCCACCCCTCCGGACACAGTCACTCGTCCCCGACACAATCAACCACGAGCAAGTCATCCGCGCGACGGTGCACGATGGGCAGGAAGCCGTGGCGTATTTGAGGGAACGGCGGTATGCGGAGGATGTATGGGGGATATATGAGGCTGTGACGGAGTTCCAGATTGCGAAGAAGGAGCTGGAGGCGTTGCAGGATGGTGGGGAGGGCGATGTGGCGATGTCGGAGGGTAGGTTAAAGACGGCGGTGGCGAGGTTGGATCTGTTGCGTAGGCATTTCGCCAACAACCAGTGAGCTGGAAGGCTGACAGGAGCGCTATGCGAATGAGAAGCCTTTGGGGTTACCACATCACATTTTTGGAGGGTGCAACACCGCTTCGGGATTTAGTAGCAGTCCAAATGAACTGCGTGAAGGCAAGAAAGCGCAAACTGCATTGTTGAGTTGATAGCATGCGAGGTTCGCAAGTAAGGATACTGCATGGCATCTGTTGCATTCTGTACATATACCCTAATATTACAAACTGGAGCCCAAAAACGAAACTATGTACCGAACTGTGTGTAAGACCTTGCCGTCCCAAAATTCTGGTATAGCCGTTACATCTCGCCAAATGCGAACATGCCTAGAACTACGCCATGCTGATTGTATGCTCAAAGAGATCTATGCCAGCCCGGGATCGGCATTCCACTACGCATTCGCCCATGGCATGTATCGCTCCTGGGACCGAAAAAAGATGAGGACACGCGGACTTCGGAAGACGCTACGATGTAACAATCACTCACAAAGAATTGATCAGCATTGATCTCATCAATACCCCCGACGAGTGGCTGCTGATCTTGATTCTCAGCCCTGACCACGACGAAATGCCGGAAGTTCAGGCTCCATATGTACTGTAGGCGCAACATCATTGCGTGCTCGGATTTAGCTAGATCCTCCTGCTTTTGAGACACAGGAGAAGGGAAATGAGGAAGCTTTTAGTCCTGTGCCGACATGCACTGAGTTCTTAGAAGTTGGACTTACCGAGTCAGCGAAGTATACATCATCAGGCGTCGCGAATCTCAGAAAGCGTTCATGCTCCAGCATCATGATGTGATGCCATGCCACCAACCTGCGGAAAGAGTTCTCATTACATTCAATCCTCGCGTCCTGTTCCTGATAGCATCTGCGCTACTACCGATCGTGCTGAAGGGCGGGTTCGATCCCATCTATTGGTTTTATCTTTTGCGCCACATCAGGGTGCAGCACACATCCCCACTCTCGGCCGGGCGTCGCCTGTGTTGCAAAGCCGTGAAACGCGTGATTGTTTTTGTGTACGCAAGAGCGACTGCATACGTACCGTCCTCGCAAGCTTTTTGAACCGTTCAAGGAACTTTGCTGCACCCGGGTGGCAGAGGGCTTCGTAGGTCAACGTGAGGATGCCACCTTTAGAGAATGGAACATCGATGAGACCTGTCGCTGGCATACCACCTTATGTGTAGACGTCAGCCTTACCTGCTGGGAACATAAGTATGGGTTTCTTGATGTTGGCCCCAGTGGAATGACCCCAGAGCACAAATTCCGTGGCTCCTAGTTTCAATTCGTTCAGATGCGGCAATAACGGAACGTGCTCGTGAAAGGAACGATGGCACTAGCACACGTGTGTGAGAAGAGCTGAACCGTCATGCGGGGAATGTCTGACCGTATCTCACCATCACAAAATCACAATTTTTCGGGTTGGCCACGCACTGCGCTCCCAACATGCGCAGGAGCCATGTGAGCTCCATTGTTGCACTTGCGTGAGGCCCGTAGACATGAACACGCTTGCCCTCAACCAGCCAATTTGTCTGAAGCGAAAGGAGTCTCGTGAGCTGAGCTGTGAAGCCAATCGGTGACACATGCTATCCGCACTTCTACTGGTTACCTTTTCAGGCAACTTCTGCACAAGCATTATATGGGTTTTGACGAAGTCTGAATATGCCAGCAGTGGGCTTATTGTCTTCAGCTCGATCTTGTTCCGTTGCAAAGTCAGGGTACGTGGCGATTTCGCTTTGTCGGCGATGACACAGAATAGCGGAAAGATCTCCGCATCCACTTCCTCCTCGCCCATCGTTCCAAGCTCAATAGTAGGCAGTACAAAGAGTGTAAACCTTCTGAGGGATATTACGCCAACCTTTGGGGGAGGTGCCTGTCAGACGAAACTGCGTGACATGGCGGGCCGCTGGAATGCAAGTCTCACCCGCTGTTTAGCCGATAGATAGCGAACAAGGGCTTGAACAGACTTGAGGGCGTCTGTACTTGGTTTCTCAAGCGTGAGCGCCGAGAATCCACAAGTTTTCCTTGCGGTAGTTGATATCAAGGACCCCTTCAGGTGGCTCAGCGGCACCATCTTCTTTAGGAACAAGGAAGGCGTAGTTCCACCAGATTGCACATCTTCCAGGAACGTCGTGACATTTGGTGACCGCTTGCTATCCTCCGCGAAGCCAACATTGGCAACAAATTGCTGTCGGCCCTTGCATAACCTGATCTCACCGTTACTCGAGCGTCCCCGATGCAACCTTGAAGGATATAGCCAAACTTACTGGTAAACGGCAGATGAGATGGTGGACTCATCCGTGTCTTTGACAGGCAGCTCAAGATCCGGCAAAGAGACGGCTTTCGCTGAAGTTGGTACGGGTGCGGCAAGATCCCTTTCAAGCGATCTCCGAGCGGGTGATGAAGATCTTCGGTCGAGCCTCGTATGTTTAGAACTATCAGCCCTTGGCTCTGGCTCTGGGCTTCCCCTCCGCTTCAATGCGATGTTGCTGCCCATGTCCGGTCGTATCGCTTGTCGGGACGCGGGGAACTCGTCTAAGGTGCTTCGTCGGGTTGGGACCACGCGGCGGTCGTTGGACGATTCCTTTGAATGCCCGATGGATCAGTGATTGGGCTTTGCTACTTTTCGAGTTCCTGATAGACAAACCTCGGCAATGGAACTGGCCCTCCCTCTTCTGTCGTCCGATCCTCCTCTGTCGTCCGATCCTCTTCTATCAACAGACCCGCCCGCACCTGGTCTTCCTTTGTCTCGTCTATCGTCCAACGCACTGGACGACGCACGGGGAGGGAGGGCTGGATGTCCTCGAAGACCGAAACCGGGAGCCCCGCCTCGTTTCTTTTTTCCCATGATATAACAGGCGGTTGAGTGCAGGGGAGTAGAGGCTCAATATGAAGAAGTGAGACGCTTCGCCGGAGCGCCGCCGTGAGAATGGCCGGATGGTCCGAGACAGCGCGTAGGGCGATGCTCACGAGATGCTCACAACGCTACCATGCGACAGCAAAGCTACGTAACTGCACAGGAAGCCGGATGGGCCGTAGGAATTGGTTTCTTTTCGTTTCGTGCAACGCACGACTTCCCAGGACAGAAAGCTTACAGTAGTTGAAGCCCCGTTTGTCCCGTTTGTCACTTCTGTCTCACGCGTGTTGTGCGAGACCACAGATTTTCCCCCCCTCCAACGACTGATCTTGACATGCTTCATCGCCTCGCTCTCACTTCCTTCAACGAGGCCAGAAGCGTCCTTCGAAGAAATCCCGCTTTCAGAAACCTATCTGTCTTCTCTGCGCCATCAGCAACCGTCCACACAGGGGCACTCTTCGTCCCGCGCGGCAGAAGCACGTCTCAGGCCCCAAGATCTTCCACCCCATTCCGACACTTCACAGCCAGTCCAACTCCCAAAATGTCAGACGAGACGACCGGTAAATCCACTGCCACCTCGTTCTTTGACCTGAAGGTGAACGACCAGTACGGCAAACCGTACGACCTGTCCGCCCTGCGCGGCAAAGTCACGGTCGTCGTCAACGTCGCTTCGAAGTGTGGCTTCACTCCCAATTACGGTTCGTTCGGTTGAATTGATAGTTTTATGTCGATTACTTTCAACAATCTAATACGAAACCATATCTAGGGGGTCTGGAGAAGCTGTATCAGGCGCACAAAGACAAAGGACTTGTGATCCTCGGATTCCCCTGCAACCAATTTGGCTCGCAGGCACCTGGCTCTGCTGAGGAGGAAGGTTCCTTCTGCCAGAGGAACTATGGTGTCTCCTTCCCCATCTTGGAAAAGGTGGAGGTGAATGGAGACAACGTGCATCCCGTGTACGTGTGGCTGAAGGAGCAGAAAGCAGGCCTCCTCGGATTGAGGAGGATCAAGTGGAGTAAGTATTACCTTGGATTCTTGGCCAGCGCCATAAGAATCAATCCCCTCTGACCACATACCACTCAGATTTCGAGAAGTTTGTGGTCGACAAGGATGGAAAGGTCGTAAATCGGTACGCGAGCACAACTACACCGGAGGCCATGGAGGCAGAGCTCGTCAAACTGCTCGGTTAAGGGGCGCGCATTAGCGCCTGGCGATGGTCTCTTCAAATCACGGGCATTTCATTTGTGTATCTGGCTATGTATATTAGGCTCATGCTCATGCTACCGGGATCATTGTACGCCTTAGATAATTTCAATATGTGTGTGCAATTGGTACAGACCCAAGTCACTTGGGCAGCAGCGCAATGTCAATGTCTCCTGCGATGTCTGGCGTCTTCCCTCCGATCGTCCCTCTTCCAAATGTGCCAAACGTTGTCCACGAGACCACCTTCTCGTTCGGCTCCAAGGTAGCCCAGCTGAGAGCGTTCACTTTCTTCAGGACTACCTCGATCTTTGTCGACAGAACCTCGTACTTGCTCCCTGCTGGATCGATTGGTTGTGACAACGCCGTGTTAAACGTTGACGTTTTGCCATCTTGGAACTTGATATTCATCCTCAGCTGTGACAACCATCGGGATCAGAGTCGTACCCTAGCATCTTGCCATTCAAAGAGCGCTGCCTACCTCGCTGCTCGTAAAAGTGATGCTGGTAGCTTCCTTATCGACCTTCTTGGCGAACACGGACAGGATGACTGTAGACGGAGTTTGGTACCAGTCATGACGGCACTGAATCTCCTGTGGTTGACTATTGTCCACGTCCGTAAATCGGTGCTTGGCCCGTTTGCAACCCTTGATCTTCAGGAATTCGTCGAACTCCAGCACTTTGCGACTACAGCACGACCATCCCTTTAGGAGGCAAGACATCGTTTGAGTATGGATGCCGTCTCCCGTACTCGTCCGGGAGAGCGTACCTTGCTACCCTCATGGAATATAGGCTGACCCGAGTGAAACACACACTCCTCCGTCCTAGATCCCTCCCCAGCCCAAGTCTTCCCACACGCGTTCCGCTTGCATTTCGTCCCCTCCGCCACTTTCGCATCGGGCGAGTCATGCAAGTCTTCCTCCTTCACTGCCGGTGCCGCGTCCGCCGGCGTCTTTGCTTTCGCTTGGAACGTCTCTGCAGCCGGGTTCGGCAGGGCGGTTCCGTTGGTTCCGTTGGTATAGGTCTCGACTCCTGTTTTGCCTACTGTCGTCGGTTTCGCAGCCTTTTCTACCGGAGCGGTCGGACTCGGCTCCTCGGGAGCGAGAGAGGTGTGGCGGCCTACTGAACATCCTGGGATCTGCATCTGGATCAGTACAAGGTCCCGACCTCCCTTTGTCTGTACAAATCGATCGTCACTCCTCACCTTGAGGAAGTCCTCAAAGTCTGCAACCTTTTTGGAACAGCAGGACCAGCTCTAAGTGCCGGAGTCGGTTAGTGACTGGCAGCAAACACTATCTGGCTATTGCGCGGGCCATACCTTCAAACCCTCGTGGAACACTGGCCCACCGGGGTGGTGCGTGCAGGACGTATCGGAGTTTGCGTCCTCCTTGAAATCCTGGCCACATCCTGTTGGAAGAGCCAGACATAGACGGTTAGTCTACACGCCAAGCAGAGAGACGAGGCACTAGCATCCTACAGTTGCTTGCTATGCCATATGAACCCTCCCTCATTCCCAACCCCTAATCACCCCTCAGACCGACTAGAAGCCCCACTCCCCTCCCTCCCATGCCCCCACCGTCCAAACTCCTCACATATCGAACAACTCCCGACGCTCGTGAAACGGGCTCCCGTGACATTACACCCAATTTACGTGCCTTTTCTTTTACAAACCGGCATGATAACGATACTAGTTTGGGCTTAGGGAGCTGCAGAGGCAGATTGATAATATTACGATCTTCCGGGAGACTTTCAATGAGAGCGATAGATCACTGTCGAAGGTCGAAGGTCGATGTTGTCACCTTGATCCATGGGATCGGCAAGTCCTAGCGTAAGCACGTGACCCAGCAGTGGAGTTTTCTGTTGGCACCGGTTGGCACTGGGTATAAAAAGAGGCGTCTGCTTAGTGGGGAGTCCCATCTGACCATTCACGCCATTCCGTTGAGACCTCACCACAAGGCGTGCGAAAGTGTTGCGGCAGGCTAAGCTCTTTGAGTAGTACTGAACGCATAGCTTCCCCCAACACCTACATATCCGCCCGAGTTCCCAGCAGGACCCGTGGATGGTTCTCAATGGTGAAAACAAACGAACAAAGAGCAGCGGAAAGACCCTCCAATGATGCCTTTTTTATCAAGCTCAACAGACCGAAAGAATGGGTCTAATTGACTTTATTTCTTGGGGATACCTACTTCTTCATCCTGAGGGGAGTCTTTTCTGCTGCTCGTGTGCTTTTGAGAATTGTTGTGCAAAGTGCCATGCACCGAAATGTAATGGTGCGCTGGAAGGTTTGCCCGGCTACTTGGCATGTGAATGGCAACGGAACCCTATATAGCCTGCGTTTTTGGACGTGCCGCACGGAGTCGCAATTGCGTAACTCCGTTTTGCCGATGTCCAGGATGCCCATTGGGGGTCGACTTTTCCGGTGTTGCTGTGTAACGACGGTTCCACCTCGCTCCTCCATGTGGCCGTAAGCCCCAGTTGCCTCGCCGTGTTTGCTCTGATTCCTGCATGTAAACTGTATATGTACGCCAAGCCTACCCTGCCCCTTGGAGCCCAGCGTCAAAATGTCCGTCTTCGAACTGCTCACGCCGCTGAACTGCGGGCTAGCAATCGTCTTCCTCTTCTTCCTCAAGAACCTCACCACGTCCAATGCTCGATCACCACCCCCATATGTGCCACCTGGTAAGGAGGTTCTCTTTCTATATCGTTGAGAGATATACAGTACTTACTGCTGGACGACAACAGAACCCATCGTCCTCAAAGACTTCACACCAAAAGACCTCCTAGCATTCGACGGCACCAACAACTCTAAGATATACATGGGCGTAGGCGGAAAAGTGTACGATGTCACGCGTGGGAAGGACTTTTACGGCCCGGGAGGTCCATATGCCAATTTCGCGGGTCATGATGCGTCCCGCGGGTTGGCTAAGCACCGGTTTGATGCGGAGATGTTGGCGGATTCGGAGGGTTTGATTGATAAGTTGGAGGATTTGGATGCTGAGGAGAGGGAGGCGCTGGCGGAGTGGGCGGCTATGTTTGCGTCAAAGTGAGTGCTGTGGGGTTATAGGCTTGGGTGTAGGTGTGGGTGTGGTCTGATGGCTCAACATCTTTTCTGTTTTGTTAGATACGATCTTGTGGGAAGTTTGGTGGAGAATGAGGGCGTCAAGACAGCATGAAAGCCGGATGTGCTGTCGCTGTATCCAGGCTTCTCCCCATTCGGCGTAATTCGATAGATGCGTTGGCATTGATTCACTCTTACATCCTTTCATTGCGAAAAATACCAATATGCTTGTGTACATAACCCAAACCCTACCATAAGAAGAGTCCGGCGCGGAACATCCACGTCGAGTTTCCCACTTGCGATCCACGCTGTCTGTCGACAGCAGATTCTATCTACTGCTATGAAGGCGCGAAACATCTATTCGAGGATCTTGGTGACGACACCGGTTCCAACCGTCTTCCCGCCCTCTCGCACGGTGAAACGAAGCCCCTCATCAATAGCGACCGAATATGAGAGCTCAACGAGCAGCTCCACGTTGTCTCCCGGCATGATCATCTTTCCCTCGTTCCTGTTGTTGCGGCCGGTCTCGGTGTCCGGCCACAGGAGCGACGCGGTCACGTCCATCGTGCGGGCGTAGAGTTGGGGCTTGTAGTTTTCTACGAATGGCGTGTGACGACCTCCTTCGTCCTTGGTGAGGATGTACATTTGTGTCAGGAACTTCTTGTGGGGGGTGATGGTGCCTGGCTTGGCGATGACTTGTCCTCGGCGGAGCTGGTCACGCTTCAGACCACGGAGAAGGAGACCGGCGTTGTCTCCTGCCTCAGCGCGCTCAAGTTCTGGGAGTAGAGAATTCATTCGTCATCAGCACAACCTCGGTCGCATACAGAAAACGATTCTCACGTACCTTTGTGGAACATCTCGACACCAGTGATGGTGGTCTTCAAAGTCTCTCCGTATCCAATAATCTCAACATCAGCTCCCTTGGTGATGAAGCCACGCTCGACGCTTCCGGTAGTCACAGTTCCACGACCAGCGATGGAGAAGACATCTATGGAGAGTCTAGCAATCAGTAACCCCCTCCTGGAACATGCCATATGCGACTGAAGCCGTACGCACCTTCAATGGGCATCAGAAAAGGCTTCTCCAAGTCACGGACGGGGGTGGGAATGTAGTCATCGACAGCCTGCATGAGCTTGAAGATAGCCTCCTTTCCGATTTCTGGCTCACGGTCCTCCAGAGCGCAAAGGGCGGATCCCATAATGATCGGCACTTCCTCTCCCTCGTATCCGTATTCTCCGAGAAGATCCCTCATCTCCATCTCGACCTAGCAGACGCGACTCTTCATCAGAGGCTGATCCCACCCATTCTGCGCCGAACGATTCCAGCTCACCAGTTCCAACATCTCCTTGTCGTCGACAGCATCGACCTTGTTGATGAAGACCACAAGCCTCGACACGCCGACTTGCTTAGCGAGCAACAAGTGCTCACGAGTTTGGGGCATCTGTCCGTCAGTAGCAGAGACGACGATGATAGCACCGTCCTACAAAAATGAAGATTGTTGGCTCCTCCGCCGCGTTGCTCTAAGATTCTTCACAAGAACCATACCATCTGTGCGGCTCCAGTAATCATGTTCTTGATGTAATCAGCGTGTCCGGGACAGTCGACGTGAGCATAGTGACGGGTGTCTGTCTCATATTCGACGTGGGTGGTGGAAATGGTGATACCACGAGCTCGCTCTTCCGGTGCCTTGTCGATGGAAGCGTAGTCCCTGAAGTCTGCTCCTCCCTTCTCGGCCAGAACTATTCAAAGTCCATTCAGGTCAGCCACGACCATGAACGCCTTTCCCAATCAATAATTCGAACGGACCTTTCGTGATCGCCGCGGTCAAGGTAGTCTTTCCGTGATCGACGTGTCCAATGGTTCCGATGTTAACGTGTGGTTTGGCACGTTGGAAAGTTGCCATAGAACGGACTGCCAAGCGCACAATCGCACAGGGTAAGTTTCCGGGATATAAGGCAGGCTTTATGAAACACACTTACGAAACAGTGATGGCCGAGCAAACGTGTGTGCCGGCGTTGCGCGTGCAGAGGAGGAGAGGATGGAGCGGGAGTTCTGGTAAAATGAACCTCTGGTGAGTTCAAGAAATCGTGCAAAAGGTCCCAAAAAGTCGCCCCACTTACGGTGTTGAGACATCTCCGTGCAGAGACAGCGGCTGCTGGGGATAGCGACCGAGCGGATCCGTTCGTCAGTATCCACGCCAAAATGGTGAAGTCCACAGATCACCGAACTGCGGAGAAAATGTTCACATACCACATGACACCCGTGTGCTGGCCGCCGCTCTCAGACGAGCGGCACGAACAAAGGAGACACCTGCGCGGCTAGACATGTTTGGCTAGGGGAGGGCTGTGAGCTGCGAACCGTTCGTGGGAAACGAAGTTGCAATTGCAAGGGGGGCTCGTCGTGCGAAGAAACGGAACTTCCGGGGTCGTTGCCTGGAAAATGCCGCGTCGCTGATTGGCTGCACGCTTACGTTAGCAAGAAGGAGTTGGCATTCGAGCCCTGAGGGTCCAGCAAGGTTCGCAAACGCAGCACATCTCCAAAGCAATCATGTCGAAGAAAGCTACCCCAAAGCAAGACCCTGCCGAAAAGCCCGAGGGCGCCGAGGATGTCGATGAGGAGCAGGAGCAGGGAGGAACTCGCGGCCAGGCGAACAAGGACATGAAGAACGTGTCCGGCTTCGACGACGAGGGCGGTGATAATGTGGACGAGGACAAGCTGGGGAAGGTAGCTTGGCATATGGAGAGCCGGTGCAGAGAACAGACGAAGCGGCGGCTAACTGGAGACGGTTGGGCAACTTGAATAGGCGATGAACTTCCTGACAGACGTCAACAACAAGCAAAAGGCACAAAAGACCTCGCGCGAAAAGGAGCTCGAA
Organism: Fimicolochytrium jonesii; assembly: GCF_025526975.1. Lineage (NCBI taxonomy): Eukaryota > Fungi > Chytridiomycota > Chytridiomycetes > Spizellomycetales > Powellomycetaceae > Fimicolochytrium > Fimicolochytrium jonesii. Next base: position 500,170 of record NW_026515677.1, read on the forward strand.
AAGGTGGTCGTTGCCAAGGAGGACATAGATGTAGTGGTATGTTCCCCATTAACCCTTCTCCCCTCTCTGGTCGCTGCTGATTGTTTATTTCCACATAGATGAACGAGTTCCAGATCCCCAGACTCCAGGCAGAGCGCGCATTACGGGAAAACCGAGGGAACCTGCCGGATACATTGAAGGCGCTTGTATCTGTAGCATGAATGCTGGGATCCCTGAGGGCTTAGGCGAACGGCTTATACTGGCGTAGGAGAGGGGAATACCGTCATTTTGGCAAAGTTACGAGATGTGTAGGACGGACGATCTGTGCACACTGCTTCAAGGGATCGCATTTTATCTGAATTCAACTACGTTACGTTTTCGAAGAAACTGAGCAGGTTGGATATGGCTCCCGATATCGGACTTCCCTCTGCAGTATCCCGCTCCGCCAACGCTCTCATAACAGCCACCCCTCCCTCATCAGCAAGCCTCCCAGCCACTTTCTCCGGCATAGACCCCTCGTGCGCTTTGCACAACCAATCCAACAACGTCACCGCCAGTACCGTATGACTCCCATTATTCACAACCAGATCAACCATCGCGTCCCAGATCAGATCTACCTCCTGTAACCGCTTCCCCCACCGCGAAATAAGCGTCAGGGCTCCCCATGCGTCTTTGCGTACATCATCATCTTCTTCAGCTCCACATAAGGATATCAACAGTGGAATGATACCCGCGCTTTCTGCTTGCCGTGCCAGGCGAAGTGAAAGCGTGCTTAGGGCGGCCACCACGCCACATGCAGCGAGACGGATACTGCTATCGCGGTGGGTGAGGAGCGGCGGTAGATGTGTCAAGACATACAACTCATGAACCCGGTTCTCAAACTGCGACGACGATGACTGCATCGCCAATTGCGTGAGCCGATGAAGGAGCGCAAGAGCACTGGATATCCGTCGTGTCGGAAAATCAGACGAGGCGGGATTGTAGCTGATCATAAGCAGCCGCGTCCAGGTTTTCGGCGTGAGAGTCAGAATCGGGGAGAGTGCGTCCAATCCTCCCTGATGTGGAACAGACAGGGCGACGTAGGAGGCGAGCCCGATGGCGGATGCTGTCGTGGATGGTGAGAGGGTTTGGCTTTCCAAAGCGGATACGATGGAGTCGAGGATGGCTTGTACAGTTTTTATGTCTTCGGAAAATCGCGTAAAGTGCGTGTAAACAATCGCCAATGCGTGTTCTGCTATTTCATCGACTTGCGTTTGGTATTCTGTGGGGTCCTTGTTGAGGATGGTTGAGTTGAGCTTCAGAGCTTCGATGTGCGCTGGCGTGATGAATGATGCAACATATTTCATCATTTTTGAAGTGGGCGGTGATGCCTCGTCCAAACAGCAGAAAAGAATTCGAAGCACCGACAAAGCCCCAGTAACGCTGAATATGGGAGCTTCCCGGTGTTGTTTGTCGCAAAAGATCCGAATGTCTTCAAGGACGCGTCTTTGAAGATGACACGCCTCCTGCTCCTCCCCATTCCACCCCAACGTCCGTTCGCAAACCCTTAGCAGCGCCTCGCTAGGGGACACCAACCACCCACCCGCCTCCTTTGCAACCTTACTCCACGCCTCCTCCCTCCAAACTCGTTGATAAACCCCTTCCCAAAAATCCCCCGCGACAAGCTCATCCCTCAATTCCTGATCAGGCAACAGCGCCAGCAACTGACAGAGCAGGATCGACTGCTTCGTTTCGAAGAAATCGAGGTTGTCGTCGCTTAGCATGCTGGAGAGGGCGTATTCGGATAGGGAGGGGTGGAGTTGTAGGACTTCTAACATGCCTAGAACCACGCGAGCGCCGGCATCGCTGTGTGCTAAGGTAGGGGTGCTTAGGATGTTCGATGCCCGGGCTACCACGTCTGTTGTTTGTGTGAAGAGATCACGGAAGGTATCGTGCCCTTGGCATAGGTGAACGGCTAGGAGGCAGAACTCGTCAAAGTGGTCATCGCCTACTTCCTCGAGTAACTCGGTCATCGTAGCTTGACCGCGCGCGGTATCATCCACTGGTCCAATCTGTCTATCGATCCTCTGCACAAAAGCGTCGCCAATCGTCTGGACCAACTGCCGGCGAAGCTGCACGCATCGATATCCGGTTTGAGCTGCGTCGCGGGTGTTGTTCGTCTCGCCGAGTTGCAGCGTGACGAGATTCAGCAGACCCAGGTAGATCGATGCAAAGCTCTCGACATCGGCTCCTTCGACCGTCCAAAGATCTATCAGATCAGCCATGATCCCCAGATTGAGAATGTCGTCTAAGTAGTCCGCTCGGACCGTCGCCGTGCAGGTGTTCATTAAACGAAGAACGGAATTGAACGTGTTCATTGACTTGGCCGCAATCAGGCCCGTTTGTTTGAGCAAGCGAAGAAGTTGTGGTAGGAACGTCTGGGCGATTAGGCGTAGAAGAGTCCATGCCATCGGGTACGGCGAGGGTGATGCCTGACTTTGTCTCGCGCCGCTCGACTTCGGAACGTGCATCAAAGCTTTCTCAGCTCCATCACCCTCTTCCGCCATCAGAAGCATCGATATCGTACTATTGTACGTCTGCAGCGTCTGCACAACAACCTTCCCCATCCCAGTCGCAACCCCCTCCCTTAGCATATTCGCAAGCCACCCCAGCAACGCCCTCAAAAACACCTGCATATTCCTCACAACATCCCCATCAGCGCCCCCAAACGGCACACGAAACGTATCCAGCATCCCCTCCGCGACAGCCAACGCGGTAAGCAGATCGGCGAGCCCTCCCTCACTCGCGCGAGCTTTCTGCACGTTCAGGCTCGTCATACCGCGTATCACCGCTTTTAGGAGCTCGTCGCTTGCTATGATGTCGCGGACGGACGTTGGCTCGGAGACGAGATCTAAGAGGGCGGTCCAGTCGACTTTTGGTGGCGGGCTTGCGGGGGTTGTCCTGAGCGGCGCGTCTATGCTGTGGTGGGATATAGAGGTGCCTGACGTGCGTCTGGAGAGACGGTCATCGTCTGCAAAGTGGGTTGGGAGGCCAGCATTCGATGGTCGTTCGCCCTTTGCTGGTTGTGAGACATGGTTTGGATGGCGGAGCGAGAGGGAGGTTGTTGAGGAGTGTCGGGACGATTCTGAGGTGATTGTATCCGCTGAAGAAGGCTGGCGCTTTCGGAGAAAGGTCCACTTGTCGTGGTGCTGCCCGCTTCTGAAGTGATCGTTTCCGGAAAGACCGGCCGTGAGCATTGTTTGGACGTAACGTATGAGGGCCGTTTGAAGATTGAACTTGACAATGGAACGCGAAGAGGAGCTGGACAGTGGAGAGGACACCAGCATCGTATATTCATCCATTTCGGGCGGTGGCTCGCACACCTCCAACATGCTGTTTGCATATTCCACCAGCGCTGCCATCCTTCTACCATTCTCACGAACAGCGCATCATATTCCTCATGTTGTCCAAACCATATTATATGAAAGTGCTCCAGCAACCGCGGTTGGCCACCACCAAACACCCGCAAAAGGATGAACCGGTAACCACCATATCGCCGCGATGTCGGGAAGCTGTATAAACGTTCTGCAAACCCTGCCAAAGCTTCGAAAGGATCGCTTCGATGATTGAAAATACAATCCTGATTATGGAAAAGCTGTACAACTAGGCGTCGGTAGTTTGAGATGAATGGGTCTTGGGCATGGAGAGTTTCGATGTGGTCCGTGATTTCGGGGCGGAAGGTGAAGAGTAGTTCAGACGTAACCATTCGTCCTGTAGAGTGCGCAGCGGACGGTTTCTGTCGAACTTCGTGCTCTTAAAGAGTATATCTTGCAACTCTGCGGCGCTCCTTCGTTCGAGGTCTTTGAGGTCCTGTTTGCTTGGTTGCGCCTGCATTGCTTTGGAAAAGCCTTACAAAATAACAATAAGGCATTTAATCGACGAAAATCAGTTGCCGGAAGCCCACTCACCGTGCGTGCTGCCGCTTGCTCTATTGATAACGGGAGTTTTGGTGCTAGCGAAGTATGTACAGTCAGTGGACATAAAGCTGTGTGCATGCCAGATTAAGTCAGTGTCTGACGCGCGTTGCGCGACATCAACTCATCATCCTTAATCTTGGGGCATTGCGAAACCTGACCTAAATGAATGGATCTAGATCTGAATTTCGCTAATACCTAGTTGTCCCCCCATTGGCTGCGATTACGGCTTCTTCGATTGATAGGCGGTTGGTGCAGTGGCACTCTCGTTCGCAAACCTCTTAATAGTGTTCCTCACAGTATTCCTGTGAACGTGCTCCTGCCTTGCAATTTCAGATGTCGTCTTGCCTGCTATATGGAGGGCAACTATGGCTGCCCTTTTTTGTGGTGTGAGAGGTTTCCCCATAGCTGAGGTGGTGAAGATGTTGGCGTGCATTTCGCCATCACGGCTTCGTCGCTGGCTTCAATACTCAAGCTTGCGGCTCCAAAACGCGCGGTGCGCTTTGTGAAACGGTCATTGAAATCCATATGGGGTGCACACAGCTTTTTGTCCACTGACTGTACGTTTTACTGAGGTTTGTTGGAGGGAGCGAAGAAGGGAGGAGCAGGAGCCTCAACCACGTGACGCCCTTGATTGGACGCCGCATCTGGTTCTGACATTGCCGCGGTTTCGGACATCGCACATTATACAGTAATAGTTCACGCCCACAGCTTCCGATGTCCATTGGAAGCGGCATACGGCATAACCTTCGATAGGGTAAATACAAAAAGCTAGAGTACTGTCGTTGGAGTCCCCCCGCCTCTACATCTACCAAGAGTGCGCCGTACCGTCCTTCAAGTGCTTAGCCATGCGCTGGAAGCACAGATCATATGCCTCATGCACTTCAGGGACCTTTACGCCAAGTTTGGCCAACGCGGTGGTCAGCTTTGTCGTGTCCAGCTCACAGTTACTCCTTCCCGCCTTGATGACCTTCGCCTGCTCCTCCAGCGAGAAGTTCTTCCATGCAAAGTTGGGGTCAACGTGCTTCTTGTACGCGGCGAGGACCTCGTTGTGGGAGATGGCGCCGGGGTTGGTGAAGTTGTACACGCCGGTGAGTTTCGCTTCGGCCATGGCGAGGGCGGCGGGGAGGAGGTCGTAGAGGATGGTGTTGGAGTTGGGGATGTCGACTACGCGCTCGTACCTGCAGAAACAAAGGTCGGGCGGATCAGAAAAGAATAGTTTCAGACGGTGACGTTCTGCATTCTGGAGACTTACTTGGTGATCTTGGTGACGAAGTTCCTGGGGTTGAGGTCGTCAGACACGGGCATACGGAGACGCAATGTGAGGACATTGGAGTATTGCTTGATGATCTATGTAGGAGACCGTGTCAGTACACAACTCGAAAACGCAGATCGCACAATCCCCTTGGCCACACTGCATTCCTCACCTTCTCGACAAGACCCTTGGTGTAAGAGTAGTACGATCCAGTGAAGTTTGGCTCATCCTCCTCAGTGAAGCCAACACCATGGAACTGGTGTTTCTCGTCGTAGGTGTAGATGCATCCGGTGGCAAAGTTGGTCATGTGGATCCCACGCAAGAACGTGGCGTCGGCGAGGTTGAGGGTTCCAATAACGTTGCTACGGATGGTGGCCTCTTTGTTGTCCTCGCACCTATAAATCGCACGACGATGTCAACACACAACCGACGGCGTAGTCGTCCAGTTCAGAAACCTCCATACTCACCAGTCCACATTGGGGCGGCCAGTCACACCAGCGCAGTTGTAGACTCGGGTGGGCTTGTATTCGTCGAGCTCCCTAAAGGAATTGGTCAGCCAATTGAAGGGGCCAATGGGACTACGGCAGAGGCCTTACTTCAACACAGCCTCCCTGTCCTCCAGACGGATGGTGACACCCTTGACTTCCTTGCCTTGCTTTTGGAGGAGCTCAGCGAGCAGACCGGCGATCCAGCCTTTGGCTCCGAAAATGAGGTGACGCTATAAATGAACCCAGAAGTGAGCTCAATAGCACCAAGAAGAGTACGGAGAAGCAGTGTAGCATACCTCTGTGTTTGTCATTTTGTTGCGTTTTGAGTATGGCAAAGAGGTAGTCTGAGGGCTGTGGTTGACTGTTGCGAGCGAACGAGTTGGACCGCAGCAGCTTGTCTCTCGGCCTGCCCTCCCTGCCTGGCTGCGGCGCTCTCGTCAAAGCAACAACGCGTTCTGCACGCGTCCCCAGCGTCCCCCAACGGTGGCAAGAAACAGGGTTATGGGCGGATTTCAAATGTGGATTGTAAATACTCCTCCCTTTCGCTTATTCCATTCAGGCAATCGCAAAAGCCTGATCAAACATCCCAAACATCTATTTACAGTAAGGCCAGGTCCCTCATACAGCCAAAGGTATCTGCTGCCCATGCCCAGCCTTCCCAAACAAAGAAGTCTCAGACCCCGGCGCCTCATCCAACAAGCGCGTAAACGTCGTCCTCGTCGCCACGTCCTGAGGCTCAATCTCAAGACAAAGACGCAGGCATTCAATGGCAGCGTTGCGCTGGTTCAGGGCGACTAGTGCCGTGCTCACTTCCCTGTGGATGGTGGGGGTGTGAATGAAATGGAACCGATGTTTTTACATGATGCCACACGGAGAGGTACCTGAGAACAACAGCATCCCGAACACCCAACCTTAGCGCCTGCGCAATACACTGATTCCCTTCATACTCGCGTCCACGACGCAGGTTGAGAAGCGCCAGGTACGCCCATACATCCGAATGACGGTTATTCAGCACATTCGCTTCCTGGAACAAAAAAAATCATAAATATAACCCCTACTTGCCCGTTTGGAAACGCATTCGCAAACACAAACTCTCACCGCCAAAGCATCCTCAGCCTCCTCCCACTCCTCCGCTGCAATACACGCCTTCCCCACGCCCAACCAAGACGCCGCGTTCGCGCTTGATGCGCAGGCGCGTAGATACATGCTCTTTGCGAGGCGGGCGATGGTTGATGCTTGCGCCGGGATGGGGGATGTGGTGTGTTTGTCTGAGGACTGAGGTGTGGTGTGGTGGGCGATTTGGTGATGGTATTGACGGAGGTAGAGGCTGCCGAGACGTGTGTAGACTAGCGCGATTGAAGCGGGTTCTGCAGGGAGAGGAGGCAGATGTCAGTTTTCACTGCATAGCATATGATGATGTGCGTCGTAATGGGTGACATACCTTGAGACAAAGTAAGAACCGTCTCGTAGCTCCCCTTCGCCGCGTCCCACTGCTTCTGCAGGTACTGGAAATGTCCTGTCCCAATCCAAAGAACAAAGCACACCGTAAATACCACCATCAATCCTCGCTGGTATCGAAAACGCGTCCTTACCCAACGCCGTCCATACATCCGGATCATCCTGCCGCACCTCCAACGCATCCACCAAATGCTCCTCAGCGAGTTTCTGGTTCCCGCGCTGGAGCTCGAGCTGGTGCAGGAGGAGGTGCGGTTTGATGCGTGAGGCGTTTGGTTGGAGGATCTCCTATGATTTTGGTGTCAGATCTTTGCTGGGGGGGTTTTTGGGGAAATGGAGCGGGAGATGGGGGGGCTTTTACCTGTGATAATGCCCGCTCGGCCATCTGCCCGGCTTGGCAGTGGATGAGGAATTCGGCGGCGGTGATGAAAGTGGATGGTGCGTCGGGTTGGCCTGCACGATTAACCGAAAAGTATAAGGACTCCCCTCTCGCCCATCTTCCCGCTATCCAAAACACATAAGAGATTAATCCTAGTCTCACCAGCAGTAGCCAGCTTATGCAACTTCTGCGCCTCAGTAATATGAATCTCCGACTCTTCTTCCTCGCCCAAAATATCATACAGCAATCCCTACAAATCAAAAGGTCAGAACACCCTACGCGACAACCCAAATGTCTTGGACGAGACCTCTTACCAAGATAGTAGACACCATAGCCAGTTTCGGCTGCAACTCGAGGGCGGTGACGAGGAACACGCGGGATTCTTCGAACCGTTCGTTGACGCAGCAGAAGGAGCCGTAGGCTAACAAGCTTTGAACAAAAAAAGTCAGTCTGATCCGTCCTTCATGAACAACCAATGAACAACCGCGGGAGGAAAAACAATACCTCGGAATATGCCTCTCATTCCTCCCCAGGATCTCCCTAAAACACTCCTCCCCCTTCCCCGGCATCCCCCGCCGCATACAAAAACAGCCATAATCAAACCTAGAAAAGAAAATATCAATCCCACTTCCCCCACCCCCACACCCACCCCCAATTGTTTTTCCAAATCAAAACCCACCAAGCCTGCGTACTGTCCTCAAACCTCACCACCCGCTCCTTATGCCACTTCTCAGCCCCCTCGGTCCATCCATCCGCCTCCGCGTCGGCTGCCCAGGTTTTCAGTAATTGGAACTCTTCGGCGGGTTTGCTGGTGGGGGAGGTGAAGGACTGCGGGGACTGGAACAGGGCGTTGATGACCGTGTGCATCTTCTCGGTGAGGTGCACGTAGAGCTCGGACATGAAGAGGTGGAGTTCGGAGGGGGTTGCGAAGGGGGATTTGCGTTTGAAGCGCTGGTGGGTCGTGGGAGTATGATAAGCGCCATGAGTGGGGTTTTGCTTTTTGCTCCTCCCCCCGTTGATGCAGTCAGAGGAATCACCTCACCTCCCGAACAACCTCAACCACCGCGCCTTTGACCCCCTCCTTGAACTCAAAATACGCGCCGCTACGATTCAGATGCCAGAAAAACTTCTTCCTTCTCTGTGCTTCATCCGCTTGGTCGTCGCCCGTGTCCTTATCCGCCCCCATCTGCGCCTCATACTCCCACACGAGCTTCCGAACCACTTTTTGTAGTTGCGCTGTGTAGTCCTCGTCGGCGCGGGCGGACCGTTTGGTGAAGAGGAGGTCGGCGGGGATCGTGCGGGGAGGGATGAAGTCGGAGACGTGTTTTGTTATCTGGGGGGGTGAGGGTGGTAGGGTTAGATACGATAGAGGGAGGGGGAGGCGGTGCAGGGCAGGGAGTGTACGGTACCGGCTGCAACTTCTTTTTGTCGAGGAGAGGTTTCTCCAACAACAGCTCCAAGCCCAACGTCGTTCCGAGCGTCTTGTAGAAGTTCGCACTAGCAGCTAAACCCATCCCAACCCATCAGCGGTACATCCCCCAGCAATACATCAACTGAGAAACAACCCTCCTCACAACTTACCCTCATCCCTCCTCTTCTTCCCCCCCGGGCCTGCCGTCGTCGTCCCTCCATGAGGCGGCACATCCAACCCAACACTACTCCCCTTAAACCCGTCCGCGGTCCCCGGCGTCGGCTGCACATCGGGGAGCACGACATCCACCGGCCACCGCCCGCGCACACCAATGACGCGCGGGAAGAGCAGGCAGGACAGGTCGAGGGTTGCGCGGCCGCGGTACTTGGCGCAGGAGGTGTCGGGGAGGTGGGCGAAACGGGGGTGGAGGGTTCGTGTGAACTGTTGGGTGATCATATAAGTTAGCTGGGTGTGTGTGGTGGGGGCCTTTGGGGTGGGGTTTTGTGTGTGGGGGGGGGGGGGGGGGGGGATGAAAATTGTTCCTCTTACCTCAACCTCAACAGCCTCCTTCCGCACAATCTTCTCCCGTAACCTCACCACCGCCTGCGGGGGCACCCAGATGGTATACGTCCCACACGCTCCCCACGACACTTTCTTGACTGGCTCGCCTATCACCGCGAGCGCCGGGGCGGGGGCGGTGGGGTCGGTGGTGTCCGCGGGTGGGAGGATGGATTCGGTGGTGTCTGCGGTGGGCTGCGGGTCGCCGGTGGTGGATGTGGGGGTTGGGATGGCGGCTGTGCTGGGTTTGGGGAGGAGGATGGGTTGTGGGGTTGTTTGGGATGGGTCTGGGGGGTGGTTTGCAATGAGGGGCTTTTAGCTCGATGGATCTTGGAAGATATGCGGGCAATGGAGTTTTCTTACCTGTGGCGATGGGTGAATCGGACATGACGAGGGTTCCACATGCGATTGATATCGGCCGCTCCTGGACACTCTCGGCCGGCAGGTAGAAATTCAGGGCGTAGGAGTAGATATCTACGGGTATTCGTAAGTCCACATGGCATACCCAATCCGCGCCCGTATCCCATCCCCGCGGCCTCCCCCACACTCACTGGAGTTCAAATCCTTCTCGTTTCCCTCCTTTGTACTCCATTCCTCGGGCACCGGCGCCACATCATTCACCTTCAAAGCCAAAAAAGTCCCCTGCTCCACCACCTCCGGCGCAATCAACGGCCTGCTAATCCCCACAACAATCTCGAAATCCGGTCCAATCCTCGCCGGGTCGTCCGCGTCTTTGCCGAGCAGACGGGTGTTGGTGTAAGTGATGGGTTGGGTTTGCTGGAAGGTGAGTGGAGGCGCTGGTGGGGGTGTGTCCGGGGTGGAGGGGTCGCGGGGGGTGTATTTGAGAAAGTGCGGGGCCATGCTGAGGGCGCAGTCGCCGAGGATGGCGGTTTTTTCTTTGGGAAGGGATTCGAAGAGGGTGAAGGAGAGCTTTTTGTTGAAGAAGGTGTCGATGAGGGCTTCATTCACATTGAATGTCTGTTCCCAAGTAAAGTCATATTGTGGGTTTGGGTTGTCCGGGACCACCGGCGACTATGGAAGATTGCTATTTGTGATAAGTTGGATGTTCCACATTGACTGATGGAATCGGATTGATCACCCCATCTGCCGGTTGCCTACTCACATCGACAAAATCAAAGTCCGCCAGCTGGATCCTTACAAACGAGCTGACTTTCTCTCCCTTGGCACCCTTGATGTTCCTCGCCGATGCAACCTTCACATTCAATGTTACTGTAGTATTTGTCCCTCCCCCCGCAGAAGGCTGCGCAAGAGCATTCATAGATCCATGCTCAGATTTGTTCACTAGATCACCACCGGCACCACTGGCTTTGGGTGCGGCGGTGGGAGGAAGGGAGGGCGTATGAGCATTGCTGATACTTTCTCGGCTGCCAGCGGTGCTCGGAGGCTTGTTGAGGCCACCAGCCGGATGGGATTGGGAGGACGGGGTTTGTGGTGTGATGGTGGCTGCCTGACTTTTTGGACGTGCGGCGGACATGGCGGGCGAACTGGACGACGAGCGAGAAAAGCAGAAGTTCTTGCTCTATTCGCTGCTAACGGACGAAGGATGCTTTCTTGGTGAGATTTTGCTAGATATTATCTGGACGTAAACCATTATTTTCCAAGCATGATGAATATCGTAGATGGGACAGGGGAGAGTGGGGAGAGGGGAGAGAACGAATGACAGGAGGTCGCGTGCTTACATAATGCATCGAGGGACTGCGCAACGCGTGCGATGGCTGCTCATCACCAGGTAGTTGCGTTAGTTACACGGTTCACGTTTTGAACAAGTTGGAATGGGGGGGGGTGGGTGGCGAGTCGCGACCACGAGGAACCAACCAGCGCGCGTTCCCTCGTTCGTTCGCAGCGACTCCGCGGGGGAATCGATTCAGAAGGGCGCCGGAATGGCCCCCCTTGCATTAGCCGCCCTAATCAAAAGCACAACTTCCACGAACACCGCAATGACCCCCCCCCCCCCATGGGCATCCCTTCCATCCCATGCAACCAACCCAGCGCACACAGACGCACTCGGTATCATATCATATGTTGAGAAGCTTTGTGCCCAGCATGCTATCCGCCCAGGGCCCCGTCTTCTTTTTTTATACCCAGCCCCCGCAGTTCCCAACTTCCCACTGAGAACTGAGGAAAACGGTCGTTCCGCGGAAAGGAAAACATAAAGGAGAGCTTGCGTTCGGACGGCTTGCGCTTCAGCACGGAGCGTCTGGGCAGGCAGGCATACCCCATCGTCCGTCTCTTGGATATATTCCCCCCGGTTTGAGCAACAATGTCCATTCCCGCAGAGGAGGGCAGGTGAGTTCTCTCGCACCGACAAAGTGAGCCGTGCGATCATCTCAGGATTTTAAAGTTCAAACCTCGTCTGGGAATTCCAGCTCCCCACCGCCCCCCACCAGCCCAACCCGCAAAACGCCCAACGGGCTACCCACCCCCTCCGCATCCTCCTCAACAATGGGCATAGAAAAGCAGCAGGTGGAACGCGCGGGCACCGCCGGCGGACGTCGACCCTCTGAACCCACCTCGCCATTGAAATACGCGTTAGCGGCCGCGCCTGCCGACACAGCCCGCAGGATCCTCCTCTCGGCTCTGAAAGCCTGGCTTACGGGCTACGCGACGGCGGCGGTGCCCAGCATCGTGGGGATCATCTTGAAATGTTTCCGGAAGGGTTTCAACAAGTTCGATTTGAGGGATACCGTCGTCAAAATCGTCCGAGTGCTTTTGGAGAAGAGTCCCCGCGCAAGGATGCCGTGGTTCTTTTTGGCGCTTATTGGGGGATTCAAGGCGTTGGATAGGGTTGCCGACATGCTTGTCAGATACATGTACGCCAGGAACGCCGTGAAAAGTGGGAAGGAGGTTACTATCGATGACGACAAGCATGATCTGGAGAACGGAGGGCTGGTGAAAGACGTCACATCAGCCAAAACAACAACTGTCCCGCCCGCCATAAAGATCATCAACCCGAGCTTTATCGCGGCAGCCATCTCTAGCGGGTTATCGCTGCTCATCATCCCTAAAGCGAAAAGGGCCGATTTTGCGATCGTCACCCTCGTGAGGGCGCTGGATTCGTTTGCGTCGTTCCAGAAGACTTGGATCACCGATGGGTTGAAGAAGCGGAAGGTGCCCCTGAGCCTGGTTGGAAATGCGGATTCGGCCATTTTCATCTTGGCTTGTGCTAGGATCATGTTTTGTTGGTTCTACACGTGAGTAGTGGGATTCTGAATACGGGGGGCAGCCATGCAGAGCGCCCTCATGAGCTTGCGGTACGTCATCTCCCAATACTGATCGTAGTGCTTCTATCGCCAGCCAAGAGGCCCTCCCCCGCGACTACACCAAATGGATCAGCAAAATGTCCCGCCTCGACGTCCGCCCGCTCGAAGCCGTCCGCCTCCTCTCCCGCGGCGAAATGGTCTACGGCCGCGACACGGGCCACGCCAACCTCCTCGGCGACTACGCCGTCTCCCTCGGCCTCCCCTTCGCCTCCGGCGACCCCGCCAACGGCCAAATCCCCTGCACAGTCGTCCACGGCGGCATCGAAGGCTGCATCCGCCACCTCTACCACGTCTGGTGGTTCGGCTTCTGGGACGCCCTGAGGATCTACATCCCCGTGCACCTCCTCCCCGCGCTCATTTTCCACCGCCACCGCTTCACCCACCCCACGAAGGCCGCGGAAACCATCTGGCGAATCGCGCTCGGCGCCGTCCGCTCAGCCACCTTCCTCGCCACCTTCATCGATTTCGTCTGGCTGCCCATCTGCGCCGTGCGGAATATCACAAACGACGACTCGTACCTCGGCCCCACGCTCGGCGCCATGCTCTCCGGAACATCCATCTTCATCGAGCGCAAGAGCAGGAGGAGGGAGATGATGCTGTATGTGGTCCCCAAGGCGATTGAGAGCGTGTGGTGGAGTTTGACAAAGTACGGGCCGGGGTGGAAGGTGCCGGGGGCCGAGGTGCCGTTGTTTGGGCTGGGGATGGGGTACTTGTTGTCGGCGTATGGGCATCATCCGAAGGCGCTGAGGCCCGCGGTTAGGGGCGTGTTGGGGTTCTTCTTGGTGTAGATTTCGTGTAGGTTTTTTGTGCGGTGAGGCATTGATGGGCCCTCTTTCATCTCATTTGTTTTTCCGAGGAAGTGGGGCATATTTTCGCGTAAGGCGTCGGGGGAGTGGGGAGGAGTTTTCGTTGGATTCGACCGGAGGAATATCTGTACAAATTTGGACAACTTTAATTTACACGGTTGCCGCTACATGTTTCTTGCCAAACGACCGGCGCTGTCTTCAGATGGCGATGCCAAGGTTTGCTCACTGATCAAAAGGCGTTGACAGGACCTGTGAAACGGGACGCACACGAGACCAACTTCCCGTCTCAGTCCGGGCACCATCAACGCTCAGCAAAAAGCAGAATGAGGCCAAAGGTTTTCCAAAAACATTCCATTTTTATGCATTTCGTTCGATACGCTGAGAAAGGAGCCCGAACATTATCAAAAAAGCAAAAAAAAAAGGCAGAGGGCGGGCGGGTATGAGTAGCCCTTTCCTCCCAACCCAACAAAAAAAACCAATCAAGCAAAGCCCAGCTTCTTGACTATCCCCCAAAGGAACGAAAAGATTCTAGCGCCCCCATCTCCCAAAAGTACAACGAGGAAGGGAGGGTTTAAAATGTGTGGGTGGGTGCGGCGAACATTGAAAATTTCCTCTAAATCTACTCCTCCTCCTCCAGCGCAAACGACGAAGCCGGCGGGTATCCCGCGCCTCTAAACTCCCACTCCTCGCCGCTGCCCGTCTTGACGACGCTGCGCACGACCTTGGCCGCTTTGATGTACAGCCCGTTCTTGGCCCCGAACGCGGCCTCCCACCCGCGCAGGGCTGCCACGACCTCCATCACGTGGACGTCGTCGTCGACGTGGGCGGGGGCGCCCGCGAGCGCGTACCATTCGCGCGCCATCAGCTGCGGGGTGTTGGGGAGGGTGGGCGAGCCCAGCGGGGAGGTGGAGAGGTTGGCGTTGGTTTCCCCGTCCTCGATCGAGTCGGCGTACACGGCCTCGAGGCGGTCGGGGTGGAGGGTGGGGCGGCCCTGGGAGACGTACAGGGCGAGGAAGGCGAGGAGGAAGCGGCGGAGGAGGTGGGCCTTGTCTTTCGCCTCGGGGATGTGGGGGAGGGTGTGGTTGAGCGAGGCGGCGGCGATCAGGGCGTGGGTTAAGGGAAAGTCGAGCTGTTGCGGGTAGGGGTGGCATGTGGTCGCGGACGAAAGGACGGTGGCGTCGACGAGCTCCTCCAGCGCGGATTGGACGCTCTGCTCGGTATCCTCGACCTTCCATTCCGCGACGAGTTCCGCGAGGTTGGCGCCGAGCTGGGAGGAGATGGCCTTGCGGACACGTTTGTGGTAGTCGATCGCGCCCCAGTTCTTCTGGATCTGGTCCGGGTCGAAGCGGGTGTCTTCGCGCGCATCTTGCAGGATCTCGATGATGTTCGCCGTTTCGTACTGGTCGGTGAGCACGGCGGGGAGAGTCTCGACGATCGGGGCGTAGGTGTACGACCAGAAGGCAAGACCTTGCGCCACGATCAGGGGTTGCTGGAATTCCAAGCCAAGACCGAGGTGGACGAGGGGGTGGAAGCAGTCGCCGCCGAGACCGGCGATGAGGGTCGGGAGGTAGGTGGAGACGGTGGGTTCGATGCCTTTGGCGTGGATCTCGGAGAGGAAGAAGGAGGCGTAGTCGGCGTAGTGGGATTGGCCTTTGCCGAGGAAGTCTTTCCAGTTGTTGGCGTTGATTTCGGTGATGGAGGGCCCGACGGGGGTGAGCATCTTGCTTTCCAGGTCGTAACGCTCTTTGAGAATGGTCTCGGAGGCTGTGCGGAGGTAAACGAAAATCCATATTATTAGCGTTATATGCAATATCGCATCGGGACCCATCCGTTCGTAGCAGAAACCGCACTCAAAAACTCACCATTGACCTTATAAAGCGACAAAAGCGAATGCGCAATATAATTCGGCTGGTAACTCTTCGTATGCTGGTTCAACACCTCCACATGATGGTTCTCAAAATCATCCTTAAGCAGTTTCTCAACCATGTTCCAGCGCGCCTCGTCGGCCTCCTGGTTGAACGCGGGCACGATGCGCGCCTTGGTGGGCACGGGGGTGGGCTTGCCATGCAGCAGGCCCTTCAAGGCTGAGAGCACGCTGGAGGGGGCTGAGAGGGGGGCGATTGCAGGCATCTTTGGCGACTTATTGTGAAGGTTATTGGGGGATGTGGTGGGTGAGGCGTGGTTGGAGAGGGTTGCCGAAACGTGGCTTTTTGGTTATATTTTGGTTGACGCGGGGTTCGAGTGAAGATGGATCTCCAGTCGAAGGGTTGGTGGGCAAAGAGAGATGTGCCCGTGGAGTTCGAGTGCGCTTTCGTGCTCTTGATGTTTGATCGTCGACTTGGGAGGACGACGACGAATGCAAGGGTGAGTAGGGTTGTTGATCTGGAATTGGGTTGCGTGGGGTGGAATAGATGTGGGGCTAGGGACAGATGAGAGTTTTGGAAGAGTTTTGGGTAGGCTGGTTGGAGTTTTTGCAATGAAAATATGCTGGAAAGAAGAATCGGGGAGGGATGGGAAGGACCCCCGTTTTATAGCATTTGGCGTCTGGAACGGGAGAAGCTGCAAGAAAGTGGAGGAACGCCCTGCTGCGTATCCTTGGACACCATATCGAGATGGTGCGCCTCCGTTGGGGCATTCTCAGCCGCATGGAATGTTTACGCGAGGGCATGCTGTGCAGTGGGGGGAGACGTGCACTGAAAGGTGCGCAATTGGGATGTGATGGCTGATTGCGCATTCGCTGCTCGGGGGCGGTGGGGGGGGAAGACTCGAGGACGGCATTATTGACAGGGCAAAAGGGTCTGCAGGCCTGGCCGCAAAACTTAACGCACAAGGGACCTCTGCCCTTGTGACCTCGCTCGCCATCACTCCGGCCAGGTAGTAATAGGGCTTCAAATTCATATTCCCGCCTCCAATGCCTCGGAAATGACTTGGGGGATTACACCAGGAACAATAATATGGAACCTGGAAGGAGGGCTTGTGCAATCCGTATAGTAAGTAACTTGGAACGAGGTGTCAATTGTGTCAAACCGCGTCCCTTCTGACCTCCTCCATTCGACCTTGTGCTACGCGACGGATCTCATTTACCCACAGGGTTTCCATTCCGGTGACTTACAACACTCAAACCCGCTGAAGGTTTTGAATTGACTGGCACATTGAATACTGATCGACCATGGATGCACTCAACCTGCGTATGTCTAACAACACCGTTTTGCGTTAAGCATGAAGTTCAATAACAAGAGATCGCCCAGAATCCTCATGCATGTTTATGCGAAAGAGATCGTCAAGGCGCTCTTCCGTAACCTCTTCTCGGTTCCCTCACGGCCGCCTAAAACGGCTTTATCCTTGGCTCCAGATGCAACGAGCTGAGCGGGCATCGGGGCAGTCACCGGGGGGATCGCAAATGCTTGGGGGCGGCGGGGGGGGATGAACCGGTTGGGGGGCGCGTGACATACTGACTGGGGTCAATTCCCGATGACACATCGCTAATTCCGCGCAAGCCACAGAACTCATAACGCGCGCACCCAAGTGCACTCCCCCATTGCTCTCACCCATCACTCTCACTTCAGACATCGGGGATTCGCCCCCGTCGCTCAAATGAACGCCTCATCCAGGAGTCGCATGCAGCCTCGTTTGAGTTTTGGCGGGGAGATTGGAGGCCAGCCGCATACATACTGTACATTTTGCACTGGTGCTGCGGATCGGTATGGAGGTCTCCGTTTTGGCGACATCCTCTGAGAGAAGTTGCGCTAAGTTGTCAAAAGCAACCTCAATTTGGATCTGAGACGGGCAGCACACTCATCAGCTTCAATGACGGGCATGGTAGTTTGGCGAAAGGTAATAGTGCTTGTAGCGACGGGTTGGGATATGAAAGGCGAGAAGTTCTGCTTCGCAAAGGGAAAGGCAACCGATACCGGCCGCCTTGATGATGCCATATGATACTTTGAGTATTAGGCTCTCAAGTTCAAGCTCCGCATTGCCTGCAATCGGATTCCATGGCCCAGATCCAGCCAGATCCAGTTCCATATATGCACAAGTTCGATCAATCGCCAGAAATTGACAAGTATGCTCAATACGTAGTGTCAATTTTACCCATTCGAGCAACGCTTTTTGGTTCACGTCGTTCAGACATCCAGATACGACATCCTCCGTCACCATCTTACCCAAATCCGATGCTGTTTCTCCAGCAGATGTATTTGACCCGCAAAGGATCCCTGACTGAGAATATATATATACATAGGGGCCAGAATCTTTTGTCCAGAAAAGGTTCTAAAATGCTGCTCAATATGGCTTGATGCGGTGAAACGCCCTGCGATGGATCTGGAAAGCACGGTTCTTTTGATGAACCTGAAATGGAGTCTTGGCCTGCCTTTGCCCCACATTTCACCCATGCAAGCCCTTGCCAGCACTTGCAGCGCCGGCCCTGGCGCCGGCCGGAGCGGCCAGGAAAGGGCAAGCGCGTCGCGACCATGATGTGGGAGATGTGGGTTTGGCGGAGGCTCGAAGGTGCAACGTGTGAACGAAACTTCCTTCTCGCAAGCAGCAGAATACGCACTCAACCCAACGAGCAGTTCGCTGCATCTCATCTATTCTGGAGAACGTTGGCGGACGTCTCATACGCAAGATGGTTGCACCAACAACTGTCCCGCCGCCTCCACTGCTGAAGACCTGTCTCGAGCGTCTCGCGCACGAAAGCAATTCGACGTTTAGGTCGTCCGAGCTGAAAGAAAGCGTCACTGCCGCCATCGCGAAATTCGACGCCGAGTTCGAGCAGAACGCAGAGAGTAATGGCGCTGCAATAGGGTAAGTAGGAGGTATGCGTTGTCTGTGACGTGGCCAGGCTTGCAACTGACTATGTGATCTCCCACCAGCGCCGATGGGTATTGGGCACCATTCAAGATCGCCTGTCACCACAACCAACCGCCACGTATAAGGGAGGCTGCGTTGGACTGCCTCCAAAAACTCATCGCCCACAACGTTCTGCGAGGTGCTCTCCCGCTGGACGCCGTCGTTGACCAGTCTCACACACGCATTCCGACTGACGATGGACAGGGCGTCCCTGGGACCGACAATGATCTCTCGCGACTGGACACTTCCTCCCCACTACCAGTGGTGACCGATGTGCCCAGTGATGCGTTACCGAATGATAGTGCTTCCAGTGGAGCGGCTCCGAGTCAGGCGGAACCTGAGCGACCAGCTCCTGCTCCTGCAGCCAACGGCACACCAGCAATAACAGCGCGCAGCACGTCGCTGTTGGCGACGGGCGTCGGCGATACCCCACATTACCCGCCCAATCCGTACCTCATTGATGAGATCATTCATACCGTCTGCACAACATTCAGCGGCTCTCAGGGAGACGACACTGTGCAGCTGCAAGTACTGAAAGTGTTACTGACTGCCGTCACGTCGACGGCATGTGAGGTTCATCAGGTGTCCCTCCTGAAAGTGATCCAGACGTGTTTCAACATTCACCTGAACTCCCGAGCGCCTGTGAACCAAATGACGGCTAAAGCTTCGCTGACGCAGATGGTGAACCTGATCTTCTCGAGGATGGAACGATACGCGGACGTCCTAGCGAGGAGTTTGGAGACGGGATCGATGGCCGAAATCGAGAAGTTGACGGGGCTTCATGATGCCGGGGCTGAGAAGACGGAGGCGTCCGATGTCATTGTGGAGGGTTCGGTACAGCCAGATGTTCTCAATGACAATGTCATGCCTCTTATCGAAGTGGACCTCAATGAAGGAGGGTCCAATAGCCTGGATGCTCCAGCGGAGCCGTCGACCGAGTCGAACACAGCAGAGGAACAGCATGGAGCTGCCAGCTCAGATGCAAACGAAAACACCCCAGCGGCTGATGGTTCGGCGTCTACCAATGGCAGCTCATCGGCGCCTCCTCCCACGATCGTAACCACAAAGCCCGATGGAACTTCTCAACAACTGGAAGCACCTCCACAACTTGCGCGGAGAGAGTCCACTGGTCCACAGCTGGAAGGAAACCCCTACGATCCCACCATCGCTTTCTACAGCGAGCTTCTGCGAAAGGATGTTTTCCTCGTGTTTCGCCTTCTCTGCCGACTTTCAGTCACATCCGAGAATTCACAGACTGTTTCGGCGACGTTCAACGCTGCCAACGTCAAGGAAGCCTCATCTATGAACGAAATCTCCCAGCAGTCCACCAAAGCGCGTCAACTCGCACTGGAGCTGATTATGTCCGTAATGAACAACTGTGGCCCGGTTTTCCAGTCCGACGATCTGTACGCTGGTTTGATCAAACAGAACTTGTGCCTGTCAATCTCGCGAAACGGTGTTACGACCAACCCACAACTCTTCGAGTTGAGTTTGTCCATCTTCCTGATGGTCATTCGATTCTTCCGGTCAAAGTTGAAATTGGAGATCGAGGCGTTGCTGAACACCATATACCTCCATATCCTGGAGATGAGCAACTCGACCTACAATCAGAAAAGGATGGTCTTACAGGCTCTCCTGAAGATCTGCGAAAACCCCCAGACACTCGCCGACTTCTACCTCAATTACGATTGTGACATATCGATGGTCTCCCTCTTTGAGCGGATCGTCAACGTATGCAGCAGAGTAGCGCAAGGCCGCGACACGAGCACACCCGTTGCAGCAACGGGGATCATGGGCTTTGCAGTCAGCGCCGCCGGTCTAGACTCAAAGGAACAGCTCGTGAAAGCCCAGGACAGGCGGTTGAAACTTCGTGGGCTGTGCTGTCTTGTGGCATTAGTGAACTCGCTGGCAGAATGGAGTAAGGATATCGCTCCTAGTCTGCCAATCATTTCGAGGATTAAGAAGAACATCGAGGTGGCCAAAGCGATGAAAACGGAATTGAAAGTGGAGCCCGCCGAAAAGAAGAGCGTGGATACCCCGCGATCTACGACGAGCGATGTGCCTACGAAGAGCTTCCTCGATGCGCTCGCAGCAACGAATCAAGCTAACCCGGTGCTGGTGTATAAGCATCCTTTGCATAATGTGTCTATGGAGCACGTGAGTAGCTGTGTTCTCTTGGTTGAAATTGCGCTGCCGGACTTGCTCACCCTCTGAAAAATAGAAACACCTGGCACAAGCCTTCTCAACTGGAAGTGCGACCTCTCTGGCAGCGACGCCGACAGAATGGAGTCCCGACGACAACGTCCAGATCGAGAATCTCGCGTCCCGCAAGCTGCAGATGCGGAACGCCATCAAGCAGTTCAACGTAAAGCCAACCAAAGGCGTCAAAGCACTTATCCGCGATGGTTTTGTCGAGGAAGATCCCATGTCGATTGCAAAGTTCTTGCGCACCACCGACGCTCTAACCAAAGCTGCCATAGGAGAGTACCTAGGCGAGGCAGACGCCTTCAACGTAGATGTCATGCACGCCTTCATCGACACTCTCGATTTTACGGAAATGGACTTTGTCCCCGCTTTACGGGCCTTCCTGCAGACTTTCCGCCTCCCCGGCGAAGCGCAGAAGATCGACCGGATCATGGAGAAATTTGCCGACAGATTCTACGAGAACAACCCGGACATGTTTGCCAAAGCCGACACGGCGTACACGCTCGCCTTCTCGGTCATCATGCTCAACACCGACTTGCACTCGCCCAGTATCAAGCACCGCATGACGCCCGAGGGATTCATCAAGAACAACCGCGGAATCAACGATGATGGGGACCTGCCTGACGAGCTGCTGACCCGGATCTACGAGCAGGTGTCGAAGAACGAGATCATTATGGAGGAGGAGCATGCCGGGCGGTTGGCGCAGATGGCAGTTGGATGGGGTGCGGGAGATTTGGACGATCGGCAGCGGATGGAATTGTACCGTAAGGAGATCTCGCAGGTGCAGAAGAAGAGTTTGGGGATGCTGAAACAGGGGATCAAAGGGAAGGATATGGCGCCGTTCAGGACGGCGTCGGGTGGGGAGCTTGCGAGGCCTATGTTTGGAATGGCGAGCTGGCCTTTGATGGCGGTCTTTAGTTTGGCGTTTGAAGGCGCGAATGATGATGAGGAGGCTGGCGACGAGAGCTCTGGAGCAGCAGGGCTGGGTGAACCGAAAGCCTCCGATTTGGCGTTGGAGGGGTTCTCCTTCTCGATACGCTTAGCGAGCATCTTCCGGATGGAGACGGAGCGAGACGCCTTTGTGACATCGCTGTCCAAGTTGACGGGCTTATCCCATATCCACGACATTCGGCCAAAGAATATCCGCGCCATCAAGACGCTGATTGTCATTGCCGATTACCTCGGGGAGTACTTAGAAGGCAGCTGGATGCAGGTGCTGAAAGCTATATCCCACCTCGAGCGCATGCAGATCATCCTGAATAGGAGCTCGTCATTCGATGGGAAGCGCAGTGGGGATTATGATCGGGACGGCGAAGGCGAAGAAGCGGGCGTTATCCCGTTCAGTGGCAAACCGTCCTCATCGAACGCGTACCGGACAATCGAAGACGTAACCAGCCAAGCCCGCCCCAATCCGGCAGTCGAGAAACTGATCGCCGAGTTCCACAACCAAGCTACCGTCGTAGCCGTAGACCGCATCTTCACCAACACTCTGAAACTCTCTGCAACCGCGATCATTCACTTCTTCCGTTGCCTCTGCTACGTCTCGATGGAAGAAGTCGGGTTGGATCCCGTCACCACCGCCCCCGGAGCGATCCCCAACCAGGCTGCGGGTGCAGGGACGGGCTCCTCGGCACCGAGGATGTACCTCTTGCAGAAGATTGTGGAGATTGCGTATTACAATATGCCGAGGATTCGGTTTGAATGGACGCAGATTTGGAGGATTTTGCAGCCGTACTTTAATACGGTGGCGTGTCATCCGAATTTCAATGTTGCTACGTTTGCGGTGGATTCGTTAAGGCAGCTGTCTATGAAGTTCCTCGAAAGGTGCGTTTAACGTGTATAATTAGTGCGGGAAGAAGCGTACAGCCATATTCTAACGTCCCTACATTGACTACAGGGAGGAACTAGGACACTGGACAGCCCAGAACGAGTTCCTCAAATCCTTCGAGTGGATCATCAAACACAACCCAGACCCGCGTATCAAAGAGCTCATCTTATCCAGCACCCGCCAAATGATCCAAGCCCGCGGGAAATCCCTCCGATCCGGCTGGAAATCCATCTTCGTAGTCCTCTCCAAGGCCGCGCAGAGCGGCGATGAAAAGATCCTGCGGCTGTCCGTTAGCGTCGTGCAGATGATCTTTTCCGGCTTCTTTGAGTGCGTCGTTGGGAACGCCGGCGCAGGGTTCGTGGACTTTGTCGCCTGCTTGGTGGAGATTTCGCTGGTTGAGGAGCCGTCGGGTGAGGAGGTTGCTGCGGGGGGTATCCAACTCCTGCAAGCGGTAGCGAAATGGCTTTCTGGGTGGAATGGGGACGTGAATGTTCCTGGCAGGAGGAAGCCGTCGTTTGCAGAGGCGGAGCTGAAACATGCCAATGTGCCCTTGACACCCGGCAATGCTCCCGCGGCGACACAACGGCACGCTGCGCAACCGTATTTCTCTGCAAATGGACTTGTCACCGAGGACCACTTCTTCTTGAAATGGTTCCCGGTCCTCTCGGCGTTCTCCAGGATCATCATTGACTCAGAGAGCGTCAACGTGCGCACGAAGGCAATGGACGGTTTGTTCGACACCCTCAAATCGGCCGGTGCAATATTCGAGGTCGGGTACTGGAAGAACATCCAACGCAGCGTTATCCTGCCCATCTTTGCGGAGCTCGGCCGTGGAAGCGATGACGACGACGACGACGACGACGAGACGCTGGGCGGCGAAAGGCCCACTCGGGTTTCGATCGCAAAGTCAACGTACAAGGATCCGGAGATGACAGCGATTTACATTCACGGGTTGCGTCTGTACATCGATCTGTTCACGCACTACTTTACGACGTTGACGGCGAACCCGGATCTTTTACGGAGCGTGTTTGATTTGTTGGTTGGGATGCTTACGAAGCGGGATGAGAAGCTTGCGACCACGGGCGGGATATGCCTGCATGGGTTCATACGCGACAACATGAGCTCCATCGACAATGATGTTATCTGGGGCGTCGTGTCTGAGGCTATTGAGAAGGCGTTCAGAGGCACATTGCCTGGTGAGCTGCTGTGTTGCGAGTATGAAGCGGCTTCGGCACAGTCGGCGACGCCCGCGCCGGTGAAGGAGAAGAGCGAGGTTGCCAAAATTGGGCTGCGGGCCGCGAGGGAGGCTGTAGGCGAGGGCAAGAAAGTCACGCTCGATACGCTCGACTTCGAGTATGTCTTGATCAAGTGTGTGACGCATTTGGAGCTGGTGCAGGGCGTTCGTGATCTGGTGTTTGGATCGGCAGTTGAGTCTTCACGGAGGGGAAGTCGGAGAGAATCGTTGGTGGGAACGAAAGCCATCCCTATCCCGGGGTCACTCGGTACCCCAGGAGCAAGTTCTGCAACATCGGCAACCTCGCCATCAGTAAATCAAACACCGACGCTGTCTCTCATCCCAGCACCATATCGGGCGCGCTGGGTAAAATGCCTTTACCGAAGCTACGCGGTCGCACGCGCGTTCAACGAAGAAACAGCGCTCCGGCAAGCCATCTACCGCAAAGGCCTCGTCCCACAAACGCCGCACCTGATCAAACAAGAAACCGTCAGTTTTGCGACCTACCTCCGCGTCCTCTTTGCGGTGTACAAACTCGACGACACGGCGCGGACGGAGGTTGGGCAG
Source organism: Fimicolochytrium jonesii (assembly GCF_025526975.1). Taxonomy (NCBI): domain Eukaryota; kingdom Fungi; phylum Chytridiomycota; class Chytridiomycetes; order Spizellomycetales; family Powellomycetaceae; genus Fimicolochytrium; species Fimicolochytrium jonesii. Next base: position 524,414 of record NW_026515677.1, read on the forward strand.
GAACTCGTCAAGGAGACGTTGGATGTGTTGACGCGGTACACGGAGTTTGTGGCGGATCAGGGGCGGCATCAGTTGCATCTGGGGTTGTGGAGCCCCGTGGTGGTGTTGGTGTTCAAGGAGCTGTTGTCGATGGATGAGTTGTGGGTTGGGCCTTTGCAGGATGGGCGAGGGTCCGCGCCTTCGGCAACGCATAACGGCGTGAATGGGACCAGCGGCAGTACGTCTGCTGGCGGAAACTTGATCGATTTACAACAGCAACCAACAACAACAACGGCATCATCGGTGGTTGACGAATGGCTACCAAAATCGTCCTCCCCACCCGCAACGCCAACATCATCGCCGCCACCGCCGCTCGTACAGAACGTCCCCGCGTACTTCCGGGTAGCAGTTAGGATCATGACGGTGGAACGGGCGGAGGTGCGGGCGGTGCTGCAGGAATTTTTGGAACGGGTTGGGGATGTGTACATCCGTGTCTGATGTGCGACACATTGGAGGATGGGGCAGAATAGGGTGTGTTACTTTCTGTATGTAGATAGCTCTGTTGGACGGATGCGCTTTTGTCTCTGTGCCTTCGATGGGGCCTTACTATCTCTTTTATATATACCTTTACTATCTCTCTTATACTCATATTCTCTTGTCCATGTTTGTATGTCATAAACCCATTTGCTATGGCTGTATAGTACATGGATCCTGCGGGAGTCCATCCGTCCGTGCTGTATCATTGAACAACGCGTTGAAAGAGGGGGATATCCGCAGGAGGAGATGGGTGAGTCATGCGCGTCACTTCCATCGCTTTTCGCAGCTGTGCCCGTCCTCATTCCGTCCGCATTCGCTGTCCTAATTCCTCGCCCACAACGGACCATCACCTACTGTATATGTATCTTTCGAGCGTCTGCCGACTCGGACTCCAGGCTTAACGACGAAAACCCCCTCGCTCCCTCACGCCCAGCAAACCTCCCACTTCTTTCATTCTCATACTTCGTTCACCCTCCTCGAGACGACAACACACCCCAGAGCAGAGCGAAACCACAGCGCAATGACACAGAACACAGAGCAGAAGAGGATTCCAGTAGGCATCCTGGGTGCCACCGGCACGGTCGGACAACGGTTTATCCAGTTGTTGGAGGGTCATCCCTATTTCTTTATCCAAGCCGTCGGTGCCTCCCCTAGATCAGCGGGCAAGCCATATTCACAAGCAGCCTCAAAGTCGTGGAAGCAGGCGACCCCCATACCCGACAAAGTGGGGTCGCTCATTGTGCAAAGTTGCGAACCTACGCATTTCAGCAACTGTCGAGTCATATTCTCCGGTTTAGACTCGGACGTTGCAGGGGACATCGAAACTGCTTTCCTGAAAGCCGATTTCGCCGTGTTCTCTAACGCAAAGAACCACCGAATGGACCCGATCGTGCCTCTCGTTGTGCCGCTCGTGAACCCATCGCATATGGATATCATCAAGCACCAACGATCCGTCCACGGTCTCCAACAAGGTTTCCTTGTCACAAACGCAAATTGCTCCACGACGGGACTTGTCGTCGCGTTGAAAGCCCTGCAGGATGCGTTCGGCCCCTTGTCAAAAGTCATCGTAACGACGATGCAGGCGATTTCGGGGGCAGGTTACCCCGGTGTGCCGAGTTTGGACATTCTGGGGAACGTTGTTCCTTACATCTCCGGAGAGGAAGATAAGCTCGAGACGGAGTGTTCGAAGATTCTGGGGAGTCTGAACTCTGACTTGACTGCATTCGAGGCGCCTCCGGAATTGAAAGTGTCTGCGAGCTGCAATCGTGTAGCAGTTATCGACGGGCACATGGAGAGCGTGACGGTGGAGTTTGTAAAGCGGCCGCCACCATCCATCGCCGACATCACCGCCGCCCTCGCATCGTACACATCAGACGCACAAAAGCACAAGGCACCCTCAGCGCCACAACACTCGATCGTTGTGATGAAAGAAGCGGATCGACCCCAGCCGCGGATGGATATCATGGTCGGGAACGGGAATGCGATTGCCGTCGGGCGCATTCGGGAATGTAATATCTTTGATGTCAAGTTCTCCTTGCTATCGCACAATACCATCCTGGGTGCGGCAGGCAGCAGCATCATGAACGCGGAAATTGCTGTTTCGAAAGGATTCATCGAGTGACCGCTGTGTGGCACGGAAGATGGTTAGATATCAAACATGTAGCTGCCCACAGCCAGACCATGTAAATTTCCACAACATCACTCAGTTCCGTTCATACAACATAGATCTATTTCGCTTTCGCAACCGTTTTCCCCCGTTCATACCCATGTCCATTTTGCTTATTCATGTCCGAACATTGGATGCCTGACAGTGACGCACACGCGTAAAACCCCCCTCGCTTTCGACGCGTTCGTGCAAAGTTCGAAGCTTTTTGCCGTGTCCAGGAGGGTTTCCAACAAATTGCGGTTCCTCTTCCGCAAAACAGCTCGTCCCTGCCCATAGGCCGCAACCTTGACCGAAGGACTAAGGTCGCCCAGCAACCACCAGTCATCAGCTCAAAGGTCAGATTTCCCCGATCGTAGGGTCAACCACGCGTCAATAGAAGTTTGCACGAGCGAAGCATAAGCAATGGCATTACGGAATTTCTTCGTGATACACAAGTCTGGACGGACCTACTTTGCCAAGAACTGTAAGTGCTTGTTGGAAAGGTGCACTGAAATTCGGAAAGATGTTTTAATTGCGCGTCATCTTCGGGAAAATAGTTCAAGGGGATGCTTTGGACCAAAGGTACGCGAAGCGGGCATTTCCATACGTCAACATCTGTTCTAGAGTAGACGGGCGTGCAACCAGTGCCGGGGCTGAATTTCATCGTCCGTCACAGTCTAGTTGTCGGCTTCTCGTCCTCAGTTTCGAACTTTGCGCGAACACTCCTGGGTGAGGACATCCGGGAAGTGGTGTCTGTGAAAGGGCGGATCTTGTACAAGGAATTTGGGGATGTGAGTTATTTGGTTTTCACAGAGCCGCGGGTGCAGCGCTTGCTAATGGGGTTTTGTGATGTCAGTTTGTCTTTATAGCGCATAGCGATCTTCAAACAGGAAGTTCGATCATTCAGGCGATTTTACGAGATGTTGGGGCGATGTGCGAGGTACGCCTTATATCCGGAGCAGGGTGGGTCGGAGGGAGAGGAAGGGTAAGCTATGGAGACTGACACCCCTCGATCTGAACAGTTCCTGTTCGGGAACCACGAATACTGGGACGAAGACTTCTTTGATCTAAAAGGCGCCCAGGATATCCTCTCGACCTATTTTGCGAAAATGACGCAGGATCCGAGCACGGTTGTTAGCGGGGTGAATATGGTAACTACACTGCAAAGAGTAGCATTCACGTACCCCTGGGGGCACACGTCTGGCTTACCGCCCGCCTCGAAATAGATATCGTTAGAGCTCGACATCACGGAGCGATTGGACAAGCTTTTGGCGTTTTTGGAAAGCCAGGAGGGGGTGTGCGGGAACGGCACGATGCTTATCCTCGGCGACTCAGTGCTGTATTCCCGGCTTGGCCTGCACGAAACCCGGATGGTAAGTGCATCTTCACCCACACCGACAACAGTCTTCATCCCACTCATAGACAATCACCCGTCCCTCGAAATCACAGATCCACCAATATCACAAATCCCGCCCCCTCGGGCACAACTCCGTCCGCTTCACCCCCGTCTACATCCACGGCGCCTGGCAAAATCTCTACCTCATCCGCCTCCAATCCTACGTCCTCGTCGTCCTCGCCTACATCGACAAAGCCTTCGCGCCCTTACAGAATCGCATCGAAGAGTTCCGCATCTCCTTCATCCAGTCCCGCCTCGAGATACCCACCGAGGAGCCACCGGTGCTGTTGCGACTGTTTGCGAAACGCGAGACCTTGGCGATGCTTTATCATAATATCAAGACGGGGTGCACGATCTTTCCGCAGCTGAGGCCGGGACCCGAGGTGCAGCAGAAGGAGATTCTGGCGAGTTTTTGGGGGCTTTTTTCGGATGCGAGGTTCGTATGATCTGTTTTTGCGTTCAATCTCAAATACGTGTCGATTGAGTTATTGTGCTCATATCATTGTTCTTGGGCTAACAGTTCGAGCCTCCGTGTACCTGGAGTTTCAGAGTTCGTCATCACAAGGGATCAGTACCGGTTCTATGCCAGGTAGGTTCCCAACTATTTTGAAGTGTCCAGCAAACACCGTTCTAACTGCGGCCACATCTTCGCCCCGCACATACAGATCGGAAGGCGTCCACAAACTATACATTCTCATGGCAACGGATTCCGTGTCGTCTGAAGTCGTTCCGAGTATCGCGGCTGATGTCTTGCGGAATCTACGTGCGTTTACGCCAGAACGATGATGATCTCCCTGGCTCCATTGCCATGTATTGTGAGATTGTATATAGATGTGTTCTTATGTGATGAGAAAGGCGAGCAAGTCCGAGTACGCTTTCTCTGCTGTGCACTCATGCTCCTGCTGTATGTCTGGGTGGTCAACCTCCCCGGAGGTGCGACGTAACATGAAACGGACATCCCATCTCAAAAACTAAAGGACCAATCTGAGCCACTAAGCACGGTAATGCATACATTTATTTGCCTCGAAACAACGAGGCTTCATATTTTACGTAACATGGGTGCGCGGAGGTATGTCTAAATTAAACGGGGGTATCTTGGAAACGCTGCGTTTAAGAATCTAAAAGTGAAATAAATCTCGACGGATTTGCGATGCTAGTGGTGTTTGTGTTCCCGTATATACACCGCGAAATATGTTGTACGCCTGATGAATGGTGTGGCAAGCGGTCTCGGTTCCCCCAAATCACGTCGATGCTGAGGAAGCAAAAAAAATTCGAGCCTATTTCCGCCTCCAGGCCACGTACTCGTCGAATAGGAGAGGCCCTGTGATGCAAACTTTGGGTTTAGTGGGGTTGAAACAAACAGCAAGTGCGATGATAGCGGGGTAACACTTACAGGCACTCGTCTCATCATATCCCGTCAGGTCATAACTGACTGTGACGGAGAATTCCCAAAAGCTCCTCCACTGATCCTTGTTCACTACCTTGACAGGGGCCATTTCATCGAGGAAGGCCAAGAAGGAAGGGATCAGCGGGAAATGCTCAGGTGGGCACACCAGCTTCCACATGCCTTTTGCTGCGTGAGGCACAGGGATGATGTCAGTGTCAGTCGGTCCATCTGCGACAGGTGCAATCTGCAAAGCTAAATTGTCTTACCAAGCTGGAGATGGGAGCGAGAATGTGACGGTTAAACCTTGTTCATTGCAGGTGGTCAAAGAACACACACTCACCTCTAAAGGAAGATTCTTTGAATCATTCTCTTTAGCAAAGACGAACGCAAACATATACAGCTCTTTAGAATCCGAAGGGCTGTCGAAAATGTTTCTGAACGCTGGCAGCTTGGCACGGAGCTTCTCCAAGGAATCAACCCTGTGCGCGTGGACAAAGTCAGGGATCGAGACCACAGTGGGATTCGAGACGTCAAGACTCACTCCAGTCTTGAGAACCCATCCACCCATTCGCTCCGAGTGAAGTAGCCCATGTTTTTCGCGTGCAGCTTCCATGCAATGACCAAGATCTCAATCTAGTGCAGATTCGGTGAGCTATCCAACCACGGGTTGATTCCCAACCTCATCGCCCGGACTTACGCTATCGGTCCCGATGCCTAGATCTTGACAGAGCTTCTCAATGCCCTCCGGCCCCACAACATCCTTGTCATCTGGATCCTCATACTGGTCGAACCACGCTTCACATCGCGCTGAGCTGTACTGTTTCGGATCCTGCAGAAGCACGGTTAGACGACGATGGTTCGAGAACTGGCCAATGAAGGGCAGAAATTCCTTGCACTTACTATCGTCGCTATCGCTGCCTTTGAGGCCCTACTCGTACGATAACAGTGAGTTCAGGCGCTTCACTGGGTGAGACACGATCCCTGACAACCTCCCCTCACCTAGCTCGAGTGGTTTTGGTAGCAGGTCCTTCCGTCTTGGCCTTTTTGCTGCGTGTGGCGGCGGCTGTGCTGGTGGCACTGCGCTTCTTTGGCGGCATAACTGCGTTGGAATCGTCGTGAGAAAGCTCCTGAGGAAGTATTTGCGGTTAGCTGAAAAGCTAGTGCCGCGAAGCTACCATGCGTAGGATTACGGCTGAACGCGGAAGGGTCGGCTGAGTGGTCGCCGGTACGGTCGGGAGGTCTCTCGTAGTAGGCGGAAGACACTGAAGGTCTGAATAGATAAGTAGTTGCTCGCACAGCTGGACCAAGCTCGAATACAAGGATTGGACTAGGAGGGCGAGAGCTTCGTAAACTTTTGACAGGATCCACAGCATGAGGTAAGACCAAGAAGCGCCGAGTCCAAGAGCTTTAAGAGGAGCGTGGCCTGCGGTCGGCAGCTGCGTCGATATCAACGGCGAGAGCCCAGCAAAAAGACTGTGTGGTCCCAGTGGCCCGATCACACGTCTTCTGAGTCGCCGGGTTCTTGAAGTTCGGGAGCGTGGGGAAAAAGGGCACATGCAGGCTTGCAGGCGGGGACGTCTTGACTAATCTCGGACGCGTTTTGCGTTGAGCTTCAGCTTCTCTCTCTGCCCGAGCGGCATACCGCAAGCGCAAAGCTCCAGACTTTGATTGCGTCTGCTGAGAAGCCATGCGCATGATTAGCCTCTTCTTTATGAATGTTGCAAGTACGACGAGATGAAATCTGTATTTTTTATTCGACCATTAACCTTATACAATCTCGTATCCTACTCAAAGTTCATATCTACAAGAACAAAAACACCTCCGACGTGTTCATACACGAGTGCCAATGATTCCAAGCTGTCCAATGTATCTCCCTCCCTATTTGGAGCTCTGGTATTTGGTGACGGCCCTGAAATTAAAGAAGCGTGAGCCTCAAAGCCGGCAAGGAAAAGATGAAATCAAACATACTTGGTTCCCTCAGAAACGGCGTGCTTTGCAAGCTCTCCAGGAAGAATCAGACGCACAGCGGTCTGAATCTCGCGGGACGAGATGGTGGAACGCTTGTTGTACGAGGCGAGCTTGGAGGCCTCTCCGGCAATACGCTCGAAGATATCGTTGACGAAAGAGTTCATGATGGACATTGCTTTGTTCGAGATTCCAGTGTCAGGGTGGACCTAGATGTCAAGAGGTGGGGTCAGCGAATGAAATGTAACCAAACAGGGTACCGAGTCCCGAAAACTGAAACAAACATGACCAGGGGACAGGAGTACCAACCTGCTTGAGAACCTTGTAGATGTAGGTGGAGTATGTCTCACGACGGATGGTCTTCCTCTTGCCACCGGTCTTCTTGTCACCAGAAGGGGTGCTTTTGGCAGGGGCCTTTCCGGCGGGCTATTGAGAGATTGGGAAAAGGAATAGCAGTAAGGAAATAAAGTGAATACATTATGAAGCTCAGCACAACGACGTACCTTCTTCTCGCCCTTGGCGGGAGCTGCGGAGGTAGAGGTTTCCTTGGGAGGCATAGTTGCGAGAGCGAAAGTAGTTTGCGAGAGGGAGGGTGAGTAGATTGGGGGTTGCGATGAGATGGGAAGAGGAGGAGAACGAGGGTAAGGTTTGAAGTTTGCTGCTTGCGCGAGAATCTGTCCGAACTTGGAAGGTTGGAAAGGGCGAAGCGTCTGAGGCGCAGAACAACAACGACAACGGCTGTTTACAATTCGTCGACTTTGCTGAACGCACATTACCTTACGGAGCTCAGCACATGCCACCACAGTGTCGCTCCCTCTGTTCATGAGTGGTTCAGCAGCAGGGCTCACACTGATATCGAAGCGTGGAACCGGACGCTCCTACGTGATATCGAGACTATTACAGGCATTTCAGCTGCACAGCAACCTCGGAAACGGTTATCACAAGTCCTCTCGAGTTTTACGCCATTATGTGCCTTTGGTCGGCCTCGCCCGTGGCAATCTCTGTCGGCAGCAGATTAGGCTGGCGAGTAGTGGACGGCGGGGTACGGAGGAGGAGGAAGAAGTGAAAGGCACGACTTCGAAAAACGATACCATGTCGCCCATGGATGGGAAACACGATCCACGGGAAACCTCATCCAGTCAATCAGCCGAGGAGATAGCGGCAAAAAATGGGCGAAAGAGATTTTTATGGGATCTCCAGACCTTAAAACGGACGACTGCGTACAAGCTGTCGCAACAGGTGTCGAAGGCGCAGACACAGGAACTGTTCAGCGCATATCACAAGTTGAAGGCGGACGGCGATTTCGAGCGCCACGGACCTTGGCGAGGCATATTGACAGCGAAGCACTACCGTACACTCCTGCGAATGTTGGCCGCATACCCGGAGATCATCCCCCCACGAGAGCTGACCGCAATCTTGTTGATCATGGTCAAGCAGGGCTTGCCCATATTTTCCTCCGATTGGGCTTTGCTGCTCACCGCGTACGCAAAAATAGGACAGGTCGCGGAAGCACAGACCATATTCGATCAATTGGATGAGAACCAAATCGACACGTTGTGCTTCAATGCCATGATCGAGGGACACACCAGTGCCGGAAACTTTGAGATTGCCGAGATGATTTACAAAAGGTTGAGCGAGTCGGGACATCCGATTACGACTAACACAACCTTATGCATGATCAAACTTCATCTGGTCTCCCAAAATTTGGAGGCCGCTAAAGTACACTGGGACCAGTTGCGCGAATCACTCACGGATCGCTCGTCGAAAAATTTCGGCAACGATATATTCACGTCCACCCGAGGCCTAGTTCGAACGTACACGGCAATCATTCGTTGGGCGTGTGCGAGAGATGCGGTGTCTCTCGGTCTTGAGTTCCTCAACACGATGATTTCCAGCAAAGTTCGCCCAACGCCGCAGATTTTCACCTGGTTGCTCGTCGGTTTCGCGACGATGCGAGCCAAATCCGCCGTCAAATCCGCCGATGAGCTCCATCGTCGCTTTCTCTTTCTTGAACTGACTCCGAACATCCGCTACCTGTCGGCCTTGATCAACGTCCATGCACTTCGCGGTAACATGTCCAGAATTGGGGTGCTACTGGAAGAGATGGCAGCCGTCGGAATACAACCGGATGTGCCCCTGTACAATATCTTGATACAAGCTTATGGGAAGCAGGGGAATTTCGCGAGCGCGCATCAATGTTACGAAAGTATGATAAGCAGCAACTTGGTTCCGGATCGCTGGACTTTCTCCACACTCATCAGCATGCATGCCGACAAAGGCGATACGGAGAGCGCCAGGCATTGGTTCGACCTGTCGCAGAAGTCCCTTGGACAGACGCGCCCGAGAGTAAAGGCACCGCAAGATACCGTTATGTACACTGCCTTGCTGATGGCATTCGGCCAAGCCGGGGATCTGGACTCCGCGCATGAAGTCCTAGCTGAGATGCGGTCAAGAGGATTGACACCCACCGCGGTCACATATGCGATCTTAATCAAGACGACGCTGCAGGCGGGACAGTTCACGGGAGCTACAGAATGGTTCCGAGCGATGGAAAAGGACTCTGTGGAGCCGAATGCACACATCTACGGGCTGTTTGTCACTGGCTGTTTAGAGAACAAGCGATGGCAGCAGGCTTATAGGTGGACGAAGCAGTTTAGCGAGACAAATCTACCATTGGATAGTCGGACGGCGGCCGTCTTGCTTCGGGCCACTATGCGATTTAAGGAACTTGATGCTGCGGTTCGCTTGAGGAAAGCGACCTCGGAGCAGCATGTTCAGGTGGATCCGGCGGTGCTTGGCAGTATGACGATCAAGTTTGCCCATGTGTGCATGAATGAGATCGAAGCGCGCGCGGCCGGGAAAACGATGATCACTAAAGATGATTACGATCAACGGAGAGGACCCGCACTCGTCAAAGTTGAGCGGGAACACCTCGTGGAGGATCCGAAATATCATGACGACCTCATACTCCTCTTCAAGGATTACCAAGCAGCTGCAAAGAAAAACCATGAAGTATCTAACACCAACGTATATGCGGCCGTCATCGATTACCTCACCCTACGCGGCCTGATGGGCCAAGCAAAAGCCGTCTTCCTCGACATGATCAAAAACGCATGTCGGATGCGTCTCGGGCCCGTACATGTCGGATCCTACGTGTGCGCGCGAATCGCGAGGCGCTTGGCCCCATCCGATTGGACGCTTGTCGGACGCTGGACATCGGAGGTGATGCTCTGGATGGACCGGCAGATCCATGCCCATCAATCCCGGACGAGAGCAGAGAAGGAGAATCGGACAGAGTCGCTGGAAAAGGATGCGGTGTTCAAACAGCAACAAACGGGCGTGAAATTCAACCACGAGGAGATTATGAGGATGCTGCTGGCGTGTGAGGTGTTTATGTATGGGCGGTATGGGATGCGGGATGTGACTGTGGTATTGTTAAGGGATCCGCGGTATGCCGACGCTTGGCGGGTTGTTGATCGAGCTGCGGCAAGGGTTAATCTGGATAATGAGAATAGGGTGAGCGAGGCGGGGGTTGCGGCGTATTGGGAGGCTGTTTGCGTTTTGCGGAGTGCTGGGTTGCGACAGAGGATGTTCGGAGAGGCGGCGGTACCGACGATTGATGAAGTCGACGAGGGGGTGAGGGATGGGGCGACGAAGGAGATGACCGAGGAGGCATCCGTGAATCCCGACAGTGAATTGAGTCCCACGCAGGCGACCGATTCCGAAGAGGCCCTATCGGCTATTGACCCTGCGACGCCAACGGCACCAACCCTAGATGAAAAACTGCCCATCATCGATCCCGGCTTCTCTCGCTTCTGCGGCGCCTTACTACGCCACTGCGAACTCCATCAGCTGTGGATTCTGAGGCGGAAGGTCATAATGTGGCTCGAGGCGCACGGCGTAGAAATCAGAACCCAACTCCCGGGGGGAGGGTTGTACCGGCCGATACGTAAATGACGCTGTACACAACAAATGGCGATGGTGGTGGTGTATGATAGAGATAGAGTGATGACGGATTTTGGTATTTGAGAAGTAGCACAATAGAGGCCTCAGGCGACCTTACATGCTTGATATTTACTACAAGTTGCCATCATCGGCGATGCCTCCGGCAGATGTACAATGATGTGGATGGCAGATAACCAGCACGGAAAATGGGATGGGGTGAAATCTAGACTACCGGTTACGGGAAAATGCGTCTGGTCTGCGGCCATTGCCAAACACCACCGAACGCACAATGGAGAGGAAATTCTTGGTGCTCAGGACGTCCCGATTGTGCACTCTCATCCGTAGTCGTAGTGGTCGTCTTCCAGGAATCTCAAATGGCGTCCAGTCTTCGTTGATACATTCGGGGTTGGGGCAACCCACCAATCCATGGACGTATTCCATTCTTCCCCTTCTAGCTTGCCACGGCCGACATGACAGCCGCCGTCGGATGTTTTTCTTCACACTGCCATGGCAGTCTGGGCCACGGACGACGTTCAATACTCATCCAGCAGGTAGCATGGAATGCCGTTTCTCGCAAAGAGTGTGCGGAATCTGATTTCCATGATGAGTTAGCATATTAAAATACATAAAAAACAACGATGGTCACTCACCCCTTGGTCTTTGATGACTCCTGAAAGCGCATTGTTTTTCCAGCGTCGCTCCAATCACCCAGGATGACCGAAAAATGCTTTCCATACCGGTGTTGCATGTTCTTAATGAGCTTGCTCTCAGACTTTTGCCGCAGTGAGAACGCCTTGAATCTGCAAGCGACGTGAATCTCATCCCGGTGTTATGGACGACGCGTCCATACCATGCGCTTACCTCATGACAGCATCCCAACAGTCAGTCAATGTCAATTCCCTGTCAAAACCTGACATCTGCCAAACCTCGCAGCCGCACGCAGCCGCGCTACCCCACACCTGCCACTGCCTTCATTTCTCCACGCAGCCGCACGTAGCCACACCTCCCAACACTCGGCGCTTACAAACCCTTCTCCATACTTCCCCACGTACCCGCCCACAGCCTCAGCGTAGCCACCCCATCCCCAGTCTTCTGTTTCTATGCTTCCCCACCCTTGGCGCTTCTCTTGGCTTCCCTCTCATTCCGTACCCTTCTGCTTCCCCACGCTTCCCCAGCCTTCCCAGAAAAACATAAATAGCCGCCTCCCCTGAGCTCCCCACTTCCTGATCCCCCAGCAGATCAACACCAGTTCTTCCTAGTCTTGTTCTAGTTCTTGTTTCGGTCTGAATACCATTACCTGTCAACAACCTGCACCACAAGTCGCCTCTATTTCCATCGGCTCCGCCCATTCATAACACCCGGTAAAACTCATCCAGGGCGAGATCTTGAATATGGATGTCAGCCCATGTTTACCCAAATTTGAAGACGATACATGATACATCATACCTGCATGTATGTGATCCACAATGAACGCTGAGAACGCCTCGATGTTCATGCTCTTGTGCGATGTAATCTGTGATTCCATCTCAGCAACGCCAGCATTGATCTTCCGCTCTGTCATGTCTCTCCGAAAGTACCACGACTTTGTCTTGACCGCCCGTTGATTGGATGTGTATCTGGTCTGGGGTGGTGCATTGTGAGAACGCTGCAACGGAATGTCGCCGCAATGGGGATGGTGGGCGGAGACGGGGGGCTGGGGGGCGGAGACAGGGTTGGCCTCGACACCGTCATGCAGGTCATCAACATGGGCCACGCGACGAGCGATATGACGCGCGACGGCGACAAGCAAACCAACCGCGGCCGCTCTCTCATTGGCAGCGTTCCCATCGACAGCTCCGTGCTCGTCCAACTCTATCAACGAACTCCTTGCCCAGATCCGCAAGGATTCTTGCCCAGATTCGTTGCCCGTGTGTGCAAACAGGGGAACCACCCCTTCCAAGTCAAAGTCCGCAAACACCTCCGCACCATCTTCCGCAAAGTAGAGGGTTGGGGGGGGGGGGGGGGGGGGGATGGTGGGGACAGCAGGGCAGTAGTAATCAACTGAAACTTACCAAAATGGCCGCTCCTTCTCAATATCTCGACAGAACAGGAGGTCACGCTTGCCCGGATCAATGCAGACGATGTTTGGAGCCTCCCGTAGTTTGGCGATGTGGTGCTCAAAATACAACTGCTTGACTTCTTCCCGCATTTGGGCCTTGCTGCGCTTCCGGGCCCGATGCCCATACTTGAGCCCTGGCTTCTTGAAGTGGATGGTAACGGAATACCCGTCGGTGCTAATTGACCCATCGAACTTGAGACCAAGCTTCTTTCGATGTTTGAAGACCTTGTCCTATAATCCGTCATTCAGCGACGTAATCTGATTGAAATAAGCACATAAGGATAGAGACTTACATTCACGTTGATAAACTGCCCCCACAGCTCCCGCTTGCGTTCATCAGTGAGTTTCCCCATGCGACGTCGGCCAACATCCAGGATATGAGTGCCTAGGATCAGCGTGTCGATCCGAACAGATGACCGGATTCGAGATTTGCGCAGTGGGATAGCGGAAAACAGCCGCATTCCACGGCGCTCATAGAGGCGTGAGAGCTCACAATAGGCACCTGTGGTGAGACAGGAGTGGACCATGATTAGACAAAAGAGGAAGCCAGGGGGAGGTGGGGGGGGGGGGGGCGAAGGGGGCGAGCGGTTACGTCGACGCCGTGGCGGTGGGCAAGAGCATCGGCCGTGCCCCGGGCCGCTGTGCGCGCACTGGGGGCGTCGTTGAGGCGGGGGAGGAAGGGGGGAGAAGGGGGGGGGCCGCAGGAGCCAAGCGTGCGGGCGCCCCAGGGGCGACAGCGCATCGCAAACCACGTTGGCCGGGGTCCGGGCAGGCAGCCACTCGGCCAGGTCGGCATACCAAGCGTGGCACTGCACAGCCACACACGAGCCTGGGGGGGGGGGTGAATATACAGGATGCAACTCACCTAAATATGGCATTGCATCCACCGCAAGGCTGTACGCAAGCGGCTCATCCTGGGGAGGACACAGAGCCCATAGCTCGTCGAGGACAGTCCGCTCAAGTCGTGTGAGGCGCGCAAACTCCTCTTCGGTTGGAAACTCTTCAAACGTCCCAAATTTTGTAAATTGACGGACCCGCTGATAATACTCTCTCCGCTGCGCTCGGTTGACTCTGGCTCTCCAGAGATGCAGTGCGACTTGCTTCAAACCAATCCTTTCGTTGATGTAGCGCAGAAGCATTTGCATGAAATGCTCTTGTACGTTGACTTTGAGGTTTGTGAGGATGCTCTGAGCCGTGTATGCTGCTGTCTGTTGGCAATTTTGCATGCGTATGGAGGCGAATCCGTGAACATCACAGTGGTCTTGAACCCATGGACGCAACTCTTGCGCGATGACCGGATTGCCGTTGTAGCCTGGATTGTTGAGCAGCTCAAACATCACACTGATGTGCTTGTCAGTGATGTCCGGGAAATCGTGCAGAGGATGATCAGCTGCGGTGGGCATTGTAGTCAGGACATTGTTGTATGGGAAATATACAGTGTAGTGTACGCCAAAAACTCACCAAGGTAGTACTTGAGGAAGAAGGTGGTGTGGCGCGCAAGGATGTGAACATTGCCGATGGATGTTGTCAGGCGCTCCCTTTGAACTTGATTCTGATGATTCTGATTATGGATTTGAGGAAGGGAAATCTTGGTGCAGGCATGTGTCTGCTGGCGGCGTCGTTGAACGGGTGGTGGTGGCGGGGGCTCATACGCCAGGGATCCACCCGGTGTGCTGGGAAAACGGAAAGGGATGGGAGCTGGGAGGTTCAACGGATGCTGCAGACCCCTGTCGACGAGTGAAAGCCCTCGATGCTGGTGCTGCCCATCGTCATCGCCGGAACTCTCGCTGACCATGTCTGCAATGGCTTTGGGCAAGTTGCGATGGATAGACGGTGGGAACTCAAATTGCGGGTGTGATTGCAATGGTGTCTGCACAGTTGGCAGACGTATGGGCAACCGCGGGGTAGCCGGAGCAACCTTCCTCCTCTTCCGCCGTGGTGTGGTTGCTCCAGTAAAGATGCCACACCACAGGTGCCCCTGGAGCGCCTGGTCTGATGACATGTTGGGTGTGCTGTGCCTTTTGCGTGCCTGCTAGAGATGAGGTGTATGCAGGTGATTGCCGTGATGGATTGCCGGGAAGGAAGGGGGTTGAAGGAGTAGAGTGGGGATCCCCACGTTTTTTACACGCGTGTAAAGGATGTGGGGCAGCTCTGGGGTTGATTGTGGAACTCGTTACTTTATTCCCCTTCACACATTGGGAGCCGCCGGAGGCGAGTGACGGCTATGGCAGCAAAGTACAGTATGTCAAGTTGGCAAGCGCTACACTGCGCTATATAGTAACCCTCCCTACGCAGCCCAACCACAGTGATTCGCAAAAGCCTAAGCTATGTAAATGTGGGAATCAATATGCACTTATAGGGAGATTGATGAATTGCACGCATTTTTTCACCCATAATCATCGGATCTCAGTAGAGATGGAGGTGGGCGGCGTGAAGTAATGAAGTCTTCTTCAGAAAGCAGTTCCATCATGGTTGTGGCTTCATCACCGGTGAGCGTAGTGCCGCTAGACCAACGTATTGCTAGAGCAACATATTGGATGCTGATGCCTTGGGGCTTGAATGCAGTGCTCAGGCTGAAAGAGTTGTCGCCTTTGTTCTCGACTATGACAGCGAAGCGATTGCGGAAGGCGCGAGAGCGTACCGCGAGTGCCCAAATCCAGGCTGCACCTCAAGCGATTGCAGGAGTCGAGAGCGTACCGCGAGTGCCCAAATCCAGGCTGCACCTCAAGCGATTGCAGGAGTCGAGAGCGTACCGCGAGACTGCCCCTATTCCGGGCTGCCCCAAGCGATTGCGGAAGGCGAGAGCAGGACGTTGAGCAACGTCGACGGCGAAAGGATGTACTGTACAGACAGGTTTGAATTACTGCCGGGGCAAGAATGAGAAGACTGGTTTTGGAGTCACCTTGTAAACAAAAAGCGAAACAGGAAGCTGACGTGACGGGTGTGCTGTAGGTGTGTAGTTCAAAGTTGAAAGATCTTGGCAATGGCGGCGGCAATGGCGGTGGCAATGGCGATGGCAATGGTGATGGCAATGGGGGTGACCATGGTGGCAATGGCGGTGAGCGGATGTGGAAGAACAGATGAAGAAAACCTGCGGCTATGGGACAGCGTAGTAACAAGGCTGGCCACGGCGGCGTTGCGAAGTGCAGGTCCAGGGCTGGCCAGAAGTGCAGTACCGTATATTGGGTACATTTTGACTGTTGGATGATGGTCAGAAGTGGTTAATTCCCAAATAAGGGAATTCTTCTGGTTCACTTGCCGCCGTGAAGGGTGGCCAGGGCTGGCCAGGGCACCGGATATTGCGCGCGTCGTGGATCAGTGTACCAGCGAAGGGTTTGGCCAGATGAAGTGGAAGGCTCTAATAAATTGGCCAGATGAAGTAGGGCTCCAAAGGCGCGCGTGAGAAATACACTTCATTTGGCCAGATGCTCTAATATTAATACACTTCACTGGCCAGATGAAGCGCGCGTGAGAAATACACACTCCCCAGCGGCAAATGTACCAGAAGGATTCCCTTATTTGGGAAGAATCCAGGGAGATGTAAAAGCAAGGAAATCGAAATCGGATGTGCCGCCGCAACCCCAAGACATGTCCCGCTGTCCCGGTCGCGCTGACACCCACACAAACCGACACACACAGACGGCCCTTGGCCAGAAGGCTCTAATAACGTTAGTAAGCTTGCCAGGGCTCCAAAGGCGTGCGTGAGAAATACAGTGCCGTTCATAAAGCAAGGCCGCTGTCAATTTGATTCACCGGCCCCCTGAACGCGCGTCTAGTATATCTAGTGAATCCTCCTCTAGCTGCTATGACGGCCGCTATACGCCGGGGCATGCTCGACACAAGGTTTTCTAGCACATCTAGCTCAATATCCTGAAATGTCTGCTGTGCAATGGCCTCTAGCTGCTCTAAAGTTGCGGGACGTTGTCTATAAATGCATTTCTTGAGCATGGACCACAGGTTTTCTATCGGATTCAAGTCTGGGCTGATTGCAGGCCAGTTTGCCAGTACCTCAATGCCGTGGAGATCAAAAAATCCTTCCCTGCAAGTTTTGCGATGGGGTGGAGCGTTATCCTGGGAAGAAACACTCTGAGCGTCACCGCCAATCCAAAAAGGAGAGAAACAAGGTACACACCTGCATGAAAACAAAACCACGCTGCTCACCCTGAATATCAGAGTAGAAGGGGATGAGATTCTCGGAGAGATATTCCTGGTATGCTTCCGAGTTGAGTCTAACCCTAACCCTAACCCTAACACTAGGGTTTTGAGGTTTGGAATTGCGAGATGGTAGGTCAAGAACCCTAACCCTAACCCTAACCCTAACCCTAAGTCAGAGCAGATGTGGTAAGAAGGTAAGAAGGAATCAGAGGGCAGCGACGCGAGGGGAAGGTAAGAAGGCTGGTAAGAAGGAATCAGAGGGAATATGGGGTCACGTGGGGGGACACGGACGTCGCGGACATGGATTAGAGTAAAGAATGAGGAAGGATGTACAGTCAGTGGACAAAAAGCTGTGTGCACCCCATATGGATTTCAATGACCGTTTCACAAAGCGCACCGCGCGTTTTGGAGCCGCAAGCTTGAGTATTGAAGCCAGCGACGAAGCCGTGATGGCGAAATGCACGCCAACATCTTCACCACCTCAGCTATGGGGAAACCTCTCACACCACAAAAAAGGGCAGCCATAGTTGCCCTCCATATAGCAGGCAAGACGACATCTGAAATTGCAAGGCAGGAGCACGTTCACAGGAATACTGTGAGGAACACTATTAAGAGGTTTGCGAACGAGAGTGCCACTGCACCAACCGCCTATCAATCGAAGAAGCCAACAGGAAGACCAGCTAAGTACCAGCCTTCTGACGATGATTTGGCTGCCTTCCGCAGTATTGTTGTTGCTGACAGTAGCACTCGGGAGAAAACACTAAAACAGATCACTTTTGAATTCACACAGCTCACCGGACTCCAGGTGTCTGCAAAAACAGTGCGTCGCTACCTACGGGACCTGCTCTATCTCACCTCGCGTTTCAAGGTCCGAAAGCCACTATTGACAGAGGACCATAAAGCAGCACGCCTTGCATTTGCACTGCAGCACCAAGACTGGACGGAAGCGGACTGGTCTCGTGTTTTCTGGACTGATGAGACGTCCTTTGAAATTGGCTGGGTACCTAAAATGCGGTGCTGGCGCTTACGAACTGAACGTTTTCATCCCAATTGCATCCAGGGCACCAGGAAGAGTGGACGAAAAACATTCATGTATTGGGGAGCATTCATTGGAAATGCAGTAGGTCCAATGAAAGAGATGCAGCGTGTTCAGCGAGAGGGTCAAAACCGTGGAGGGATTAACTCTCCTGCCTATGTGCAACATCTTACTGCTAACATGTTGCCGATGTGGCGGAATTTAGAGATTTTTCTTCCCAATCCTCTCTTCATGCAGGACAACGCCCCTATTCATACATCGGCTGAAACTCGACAGTTCTTTGATGAACACGGCATTGAGCTTCTTCCCTGGCCAGCGCAGAGTCCAGATCTCAATCCGATTGAGAATCTGTGGGCAATGCTCAAACGGAAGGTATCGAAAGCGAACCCTACCCCTGGAATGTTGGACAACGTTGTGCAAACTATATGGCCCACAATGCAGCCGCATCTTGATGCATTGACACGGTCAATGCCATCAAGAATGGCAGCCGTAATCGCAGCCAATGGGGGGACAACTAGGTATTAGCGAAATTCAGATCTAGATCCATTCATTTAGGTCAGGTTTCGCAATGCCCCAAGATTAAGGATGATGAGTTGATGTCGCGCAACGCGCGTCAGACACTGACTTAATCTGGCATGCACACAGCTTTATGTCCACTGACTGTACAGATGAAGTAGTGGGAGCCTACATTATGTGCTATCTACGGGCGCGATCTACAGTACATAAGTTTCACGCGTAAGCCGTTCAGGCATCTCCTCGAAGAAAAGACAAATGCTTCGAAGCGCAATCGGTCGACAATCGAGCGCGCTGGTGAGCGCACTCATTGCGCTATTGAAACCTTTCCCATCCCTCGACATCATAAATGTCCGCATGACTGCCGTTCTTGAACTCATCCTTCTCCAGAAGATGGAAGAGCACCCTCGACGACACCTCCGGCGCCACCAATTTCTTCTCCTCGTGCATGTTTATGAACACGGAACGCGTGGGCACGTCCGGCATCTCCTCCCTAATCGCCGTCTGCATGTCCGTATCCAGCGGACCCGGCGCATAATTCAGCACCCTCACATCCGGTTGTTCCGTGGCGATTGCTGAGTGCATCATATCCCGCGCGGCCTTCCCCACACAGTAGAGCGACCAGCAATCGAATGCTTGGATAGCGGCTAGGGATGAGATGTTGATTATGGATAGTTTGGTGCCGGATGATGCGAAATGACGCAGGAACGCTGCTGTCAGCACCATGGGCGCTGTTACGTTCAGGTGGAGGGCTGAGGTCATGTCTGCGGCTGTTAGGGTTGAGAAGCGGGCTAGTTTGCCGAGGGATCCGGCGTTGTTGAAGAGATATGCCTGTGAATAGTCCGTTGGTGGGCGAGGCAGTCCGCGCAGGACCTCGTCGGAGACAGCTTCGAGGTCGAGTCTGGAAAAGTCGGTGAGGATACTCTTTGCCGTCAATGCGACCCCTCCTTCTCCAGCCTTCGCTGTTCCCTCAGAACTTCGCTGCTGTTCGAGGATAAGGCTCTTTGTCGCCGCGAGACCTTGTTCATCGCGGGCGGTGATGACAAAGTCGGTGGGTTGCGAGCGGGCGAGTGGCGACTTTGCGAACTGTAGCGCCAGCGCGCCGCCGAAACCTCTAGAGGCGCCAGTGATGAGGACCAAGGTGCGGGACATGGTTGGACGGTGGTAGATGCTTAGAGCGGAGTCGATGGCGAGATGTTGGCAGGTCCAAAGGGAACCGTCTTGGGGAAGAAGACCGGCGGCGTGACCTCATCGCTCGGAGTCTCGGACATGGTCTGGTCCTTTTGGAAGCAAGTTGACAACTTGCGCACATACAGACCAAAGGAAACAACAAACACATATACATACGTTCACCGCCGATAGTGATGCTCGTCCATACCACCCCTCAGGCCGGAGTGCTCCATGCCGTTGCTTTGACCTCCGCGGGCCTCTTCGCTGGCGCCGCTTTGTACGTCACGGCTGTCGAGGTAAGTTTAGTGTGTCGCGCCATCTTGGCCGGTTGACATCTCCAATTGTCCTTGACTAACCGATCGCCTCCTTCTAGCATCCTGCTCGCTTCGCACTTTCTGCGGATATCGCTAGGGCTGCGTTCAAGGTGCGTCTATGAGCGATTGTCAATGGCGAATGACGCTGCATGGCAGGCGCGGTTGGGGATGATCTTGGCGTCCTCCACCGTTCAGTACCGTTCCGGTTCAAACCTTACACCTCTATACCCTTTCGCCGACATCAATTCCTTACAGCAAAGCTACCCTCGCGCAGCCAGACTCCAAGCAGCGCTCGCAACCATCGCTTCCGGTGCGAGCTTCGCAGTCGGCTACTTGTACAACTCGCAGCCCCACTACATCTCCGCCGCCGCCTTCCTCAGCATTCCCATCTACACCATCGGCTTGATGCTGCCTTTGAACAAACGGCTGCAGTTTGGCAGTGGGACTACAAAGGAGATTGTGACGACTACCAACACGGTGGCGGCTGATAGCAGCGTCTTTGCGGATTTCAGGAAGTGGGGATTGTTGCATCTGACCCGTGTAGTGGTGTCGGGGATTGGGTTTGGTGCGCTCGTGCTAGCCACACCGTATGCGATCGGTTCCATCTGATGTTGACGAAAGATTGGGATGAAGCGATTCCATGCATCGGGTTGTTGATCGCTGAACTAAATCCCAGGAATGTAACTTAATGGTACAGGTTTGCCAAAAGATCAATCTCGTGTTGAATAATATGTGAATATATATACATGAAGCCTGTGCGCCAAGTTCAGGACGACTCTTCCGCGATGCCGATATCAGTTCTCCTCACTATCACTGCTCTCCTTCTCAGCCTCTCCTTTTACTTCCGCCGCTTTATCGCCTGTGGCAGTAGGTTCGGCATCCTGCTTCGCTGGCGCACCGTCCCCGTCCACTGACGTCTCCGCCATCTTCTGTTTCTTGTCCTTTCCATTCTGATTCTTCTGCCTTTTCTTCCGCTTTTCGCGCTTCTTCGCCGTCCGCTCAGCGTCCTCTTTCTTTTGTTGCTCCAGCCTTTCGTGATACAATCGCTGTTCCTCCTCCTACAGTAACGAGTTAGCTCCATGCCCAGCAATGCTCTTCAACATCTGACAAAGCGATGAAGTACCCACCTCCTTCCCCTTCTCCGTCAACACCTTCTGCCGCTCATACTCCTTCCGCCTCAACGCCCTATATACGTGAAACTCCCCACTCCCCGCACCCGCGCTAGATCCCTGGATGTTCCTCACGAAGTCCCGCGGCGCTTTAACGGTCTTCTCCTTGCGTTCGGGTAACACGATCGGTTTGTCGACCCTGGCCATAAGACGCTCTATGCGCGCGGCTTGTGATTCGATGGTCGTGTGGAGACGGAACCGGGACCGTTCGCTGTCTTCGTCGTCGGTGCCGCTTGTGGTGCGCTTGCGTGATTGTGGTGGTGTTTCTGAGGCCATTTTTGCTGTGATCCCGAACGATTTACAACTTACAAGTAGGGCAAAGGTGGGAGATGCTTGCTGGGGCAATGTGAATTTAAATTCGGAGGAAGTCTGGGAGGAAGTTGAAGACGACGACGCGGGGCTTCTCCCAGGGCTTCTCCCCTTTCTCCCTGCTTCGCTGCACGTCCAACTCCGCTCGGCCTCACAGGGCTGTCCTCGCAACGCAAGCTTCCGAATTTCTCGCTCTTCTCTGCAGCGAAGACTCCCACTTTGCTATCCATATTCCCCTTACCGGGAAGGAAACAGTGAATTACATTCCCTTCCACAACGACGGAGTGTGGAGAAACAGCAGAATATCCAAGCACAATCCCTGCAAACCCAACAAACGAAACCAAATATGCCGGGCCTCGAACTCCCCGACTACAGCAGGACCAATATATGGCTAGCTGCCGCTGAGGACCGGAGTGATCTCGTCGAGGTAGATCTCCTTTTATTTTTTTTTACCACACGTCTGCCACTACTGACTTTGTTGTTTTCGCAGCACTTTTTGAAATACGGTGGACCAGACGGCACGCCTTTAGCACCGGATGTGAAGGACGAGAATGGATATACCCCACTGTAAGGATTTTATATTCAACTGCTGGGAGTTGCTCCTTGTACAGTCACCCATCCACCCTCCACTACCAGCCATGCAGCAGTCTCCTACTCCAACATCCAAATCATCAAAATGCTCGTCACCCAGTACAACGCCGACGTGAACGTGACCGACAACGACGGCGACACGCCGCTGCACGTGTGCGAGACTGTGGAGGCGGCGGAGTGTCTGAAAGAACTGGGCGCGGATATGACGAGGGAGAATGACGAGGGGAAGAAGGTGCGTTCCGGGAGAGGGGTAATGGATAGCGGGTGTTGGCTGCTGGGATGGTGGATGGGTTGCTTACAGGCTGGTGGTTTGCTTGTAGCCGATCGAAACGGCGTATGCCGAAGAACTTGATGACGTTGTTGAGTATTTGAAGCGTGAGTGCCATCATTCTCCAGCTCTGCCCGAAACATCTGGCGGATCACTGACTCACTGCAACTATCATTTCTCAGAATTCACACCAGACATCGAACTAGGCGAACGTGATTCTGCCACCCAGATCCCTCCGGAACTTCTGCATCTCTTTGCGAACGCTGTGGAGAATGGGACGCTGGAAGTTGAGGGTGCGATCGATGCGGATGCGAATGATGGGAGTGGGGATGAGGGGAAAGAGGGGGAGGAGCAGGATGAAGGGAGTGATGAGGAGAAGCAATCGTGAAGGAGTCAATTTGTGACAAATCGAGCGCCCGCTGTGAGCATACCGTACCGAAACGACGCTGGGCGGCACACATTTGCAGCCGCTTTGGCGCATGAGCTGCCGCTGCTCGTAGCATGACCCATGTTCGCTGCTCGAGTGTGCCTCCCGTTAGGGCGGCGGGGTACACGAGGTGTTCTTGGGACGCCTTTGCCATGAGCGCCACGATCGTCCGCGTCGGGAAGCCAATCGTCACGTAGTAATAGCCTCCCATGACCATAGTCGCCAATCCCGCAGTGGACGGAACGCAAGTACTCATAACCCGTTGCATTAGCGTAGATATCCGAGCTGGCACCACGCACGAATACCCCACTGTGCCGTTCACTATCGCAATGTAAATACGTAGAAGCGGCCAAGGATATGTTCACGACTGTATACACACTACATGCATCGCCTATTCTCCTACATACCCCAAAAAACGACGTTTTCACCCGCACGAGGTCCCGCAAGTAATCCCTTCCGGTACGCCTCACTTTGTCTGATTGACGTGCCCACATTTCTTACACGTTCGTAACTCTTCCGTTGCAAAGTAGCGCTCGATGACTGGTTTGAGCTGCGTGCCCAGATCTGTGCAGTAGAATGATTCCGAATAGACAATGGATTTACAGGTTTCGCAGTACCATTGCAATGTGTCTGATGGTTACGACGGATGAGATACGAGTGATATCCAAGACATAGAGGCCAGAAACAAAGGAGTAGACCTACCATTAGTACCCTCAGGCCTCTTCCTCTCAATCACAATCCCCACCGTCTTCTCAAACCTCACCGGATTATGCGGCGTATTCCCCGGCAACATAAACATATCCCCCTCCCCAATCTCCACATCCCTAAACACCTCCTCCCCACCATCCCCCTTCTCCACGACCTTGAGCACCATCGCGCCCTTGACCTGATAGAACCACTCCTCCGTCGGGTTGACGTGGTAGTCGGTGCGCTTGTTGGGTCCGCCGACGACCATGACGGTGAAGTCTTGCGTGTTGTAGAGGCAGTAGTTGTTGACGGGCGGTTGGAGGAGGTGGGATTGGGTGCGGAGGAAGGCCGGGAAGTTTATGGGTGGTGGGAGGGGCATCTTGAGGGTGGTGAGGGGTGTGACGTGTGGGAGGTGACGGACAAGTGCAGAAGAGATTGGATTGGACCGAGCGACCAAGCGAAGGCGGCTGAATATATATACGATTCAGGAAGGCGATTGACTGCCGTACCGAAGCGAAGTGAGCGTCAGGAGCGTCAGGGCGTCCTTTCCCTTGTATTTGTCAGGTGGTAGGAGGCCAAAATTGCACAAGTTCACAGCCCAGCATTTCGCGAGTTTCGAGTTCCGACGCGCGAGGTGCTTTCTGCTTGCTCCATTCCTGGCTCCATTCCTTCGACATTCGTAGGCAACACCGGGGAAGCCAGAAGTCTACTCATTGCCCACCCAATAGACATATACCCAGACATATCAAGCCGTCCCTCGCTGTTAGTTGACGGCGTGCTCTACCCCTGTGGATTACCATCAACGGACATACTCCCCCCACTTTTGGAGATCTAGCGCTATCTCGCTCGTACAAAACCGTAGCAGCTTGTATCCACCGACCATCGATAATCACACCACTGCATTTAGAGCTCTACAAGCAAAGCAGACACCAGTTCCCTGTCACTAGCCGCTCGTTTGAACAGTCTCAACCGGTGGCTTTTCCTATTTCCTTCGTCTTAACCGGGAACTTCGAAAAGCGGGGCAGTTCAGAATTTCTTGTCGAAAAACATTCCCTTCATACATACTACCGCGGCACGCTACACCACGATAATATCACAGCATGTTGAACCTCGATCCCACATCGCTAGCGTTTCCCGATGCGCAAGGGCCGCAGGTCTCGGTGCGGGAGGTGACGCCCACAACGATCACGTTTGTGCTGAGCAATACGGAGCTGGCCCTCGCTAATGCGTTGAGGAGGGTCATGATGGCGGAGGTATCGACGGTCGCTATTGATTTGGTGGATTTTGATACGAATACGGTGTGTATGGGTGGTGGGTGAGGGGTTGGTTGGACGAACTATGACGATTGCTAGGAAATTGAACGATTCCCAACCCATAACTCATCTTTTTTCCCAATGCATGCGTCCCGAAAATAGAGCGTGCTGGCAGACGAGTTCATCGCACACCGCCTCGGTCTTATCCCAATTGTCTCCACCCACGTCGACGAGCTCACCGAACGACACGAATGCAACTGCGTCTCACACTGCCAAGACTGCTCCGTTGAACTCACCCTCGACGTAACCTGCCAAAGCGAATCCTCTATCGGCGTCTATTCCTGCGACCTCCTCTCCAACCACCCCAGTTTTGAAACCTACCTCGAGCACCCAGGCGACAAGGGCATCCTCATCGCCAAACTGCGCAAGGGCCAATCCCTCCGTGTCCGCTGTATCGCACGCAGAGGTACCGCGAAAGAACACGCCAAATGGGGCGCATGTACCGGCGTCGCCTTCGAATACGACCCCCACAACCGGCTCCGACATACCACGTACTGGCACGAGGAGGACATCAAAAAGGAATGGCCCAAATCAGCTTACGCGGACGAGGAGCCTGAGCCGAAGGATGGTGACCCGTTCGACTACAATGCGAAACCGGAGCGGTTCTATTTTACGGTGGAGAGTACGGGTTCCTTACCACCGGCGGACATTGTGACGAGGGGGCTGGAGGTGCTGCAGAGGAAGCTAGCAACGGTGCATGATTCGTTGAGGAGGGTGGCGGAAAGTCAGGGGGAGACTGCGGTGCCGTTGGTGTACATGTGAAGGAAGGAGCAAGAGTGGAAGAGAGAGTCTTTGCGAAGAGGAAGAAGGTCGTAGTCTTGGCGTACATTGGATGGGCGCCGAAAGAGGAGTCTGTGGATAGGCGCACGAAACATCCCTCGGGAGGTTCCGCGATGCTCGTTTTCCAACGTCTTTCATGTACCTAGCTTGATATCTATTCATCTCTGTAATATATCATGCACATTTGCAGAGGGTCAGCAAGAAAGTCATGAACTTCGCAGGCCGCAAAGGGAAGGCTAAGTAGTGCAGTGTGTCGTACGAGTCGGACCAGCGGACGCGTAAAATGGAAGACGAGGCAGCCCTCTCACCCTGTGCTTCCCCATTGCTTCGCCCATGAGCGAACCTTCTCGATTTCGGGCCACTTCAGCACCCCTGGCATATCTGACTAGCTTCGCTCAAGTCTCTCGATACCTGGGCTCCACACAAACCGGCTCTCAGCGTGCCAGCCTACCAAATAACACTCTCAAGTGACCACAAAGAAAGCGAACGGGTGGGGCAGCCGGCGCTGACGAGGGACACCCTAATTGTATATTGTCGTGGTGGGTCACATTCCAGTGGAAGGTTTGGAGAGGACCACTTACGGATGCCGACAAACGATTAGCGTCGAAGCAATCCCGATAAGCAGCTGGTCGAGCGTCAGTGCATGACGGATAAAGTCGGCGCAAACCGGACCACAATGGCGGCGTGCTGCGATGCACCCTCTCCCGAAGAACTAAACGACGGCTCGATCGTCTGCGACTCCTGCGGTAAAGTTATCGGCACCGTCGAACTCCGTACAGAAGTTGCAGATACCCTCGAAGGAGAGCAAAGGAGCCGCTTTCTCCAAACCGTGCCCACAAATGGTGGTCTTCGAGGGTCGATGTTTCACAATGCTTCCTATGATTTCTTAAAGACCCGTAACATCGAGATGGAGGTGAAGGACCGGCTAACGAGGTTGAAATTGGGACAATATGCGGACGCCGTGTTGAAGATGTTCTGGGCTACGGAGAAGGCGATTTTGAGGTCTGGGAGGACGAAGGTTCGATACGGACCGCTTTCGGCTGCTTGTGTTTGGTTGAATGTTAGACGGTTTGGGCTCTCGACGGCGGTCGATGAAGTTATGGTAGGTCTTTTGGTTTTCATATCTGGCGCGGGATTTGTTACCGGACCCCCACTGAACCGGCTTCGTTTCCTTCACACTATAGGTTGCATTCGAGGTCACAGCACAGCACTTGAAAAGAGCGCTAAACCTCATACAGAAGCACACGCCAATCCCCGAAACATCCAGCCTCTACTATAACTTCGAAACTTATCTCGACAAAGTCTGTCACGGCATAGCAAAACGGGTCAAATCCCCCGAGCTGGAGCCCACCTTGCGAAAGCGCGCCCGCATTATACTCGATGTCGCCAGACGAGGGTGTTTCCACGAAGGCAAGAACCCGGCAATGCTGGCGGCCGCAGCTGCATGTCTAGCATACGAGGCGCACTTCCGGAAGAAGGCACCGCCAGGTATCCCGGAACATGCGGCCGGAATTCTTGCCCAGGAGCACCAACACGTGTCGTACCGTTACATTGAGCTGAAGGATATGTTGACGACCTGCGCCAAAGTGTTTCCGTTCTTTACGGACGAGATGCTGAAGCCGAAGATGTTTCATCGCTCGCTATCGGAAATCATCGACGTGCTGGGTGAAGAGGAACGCACTAGGACAGAGGAGGATGAAGCGAGAGTGCGTGATTCATCGGCTAGAACATCGTCTGGAACGCCAATGATCGAAACGCCACCAGTCGTCACTGTTGAGAGGATGAACAAAGCTCTCGTTCCGCCAACATTCGCCATCAACGCGCGGAAAACCGAGTATCTCACCCGCCGGATCAAGAAAGCCAAAATCCGCATCAATCAATTCTACTACTGTGAACTGAGTAGCTGCGGCGAGAGCTCGGCGGACGAAGATACCATCGAACCCGTCCCTCCGACCTTTCCCACTAGGATCCCGTCGCTTGCAGAGATGGACAGAGACGAGCGCGATCATACCGACAAGCGGATCGAACAGCTGCTCTTGGATGAATACTCTGATCAGCAGATCTTGTCTATGGGGCACCGCATCCATACGAATCGGCGCTATGACCCTACCTTGCCTCCGTCAGCCGATATTTTGAGTTCATCTGTCCTGCCCCAGCGGTCTGCCCTGCGCCAGCGGCCCGACGCAGCGGTTCCCATTACGCCTGATGCAAGTGCGAGCGAACATGAGGAAGAGGAGATGCTGCAAGTGCCTAGTCATACGGAAACAAGGCCTGCGAAAAGGAAAAGAGCGCGGCAGTCGAAGAAGGGATCGAAAGAAAATGTAGATCAGGTAGCACGGAAACGACGGCAATTGTCGAGGAAGGTGGGGGTAATGGAGGAGTTGAGAGCGTAGCCGCGTTAGTGAACGGGCACCCTGTATATACCCGCCGGAAGGCCACATACTATTAGTACATAATGATTTTGATGCTGGCACAGCAGCTATGACGGCGTTTAGTGGAATATGATCAACGGAAAGAAAGCCTGCCATTTCGAGGATGTCGGGCGCTCAGGCGGATGGGATGCCGTCAAAATTCCCTGAACGCGCTGTCGCATTCGGTAAAACGGGGGCCCTTGCGCAAATAATCGTCACTGATTGCGCATTTCTGTTGACTTTCTGAGGAGAGACGCAAGCCTCTAGTTGCAGAAAGACCCCTTGAATGAGTTGAACATTTCCCTCTTCGCACCTCTCCAAAGCAGTACCGCAGAACTATAAGTCTATAAGAGAGCACCCACCACAGATACAACAACTCTTCAACCTAGCCATACTCGTCCTATCACCGCCTTACCCACCACCACCACTCTTAACCAACCCACACCCTTCGAAAACAGAAGCAAGTATGACCCGAACCCATACGCACTCGAACGGCCCTAAAGCCGAGAGCCGCGACCACCACTTGACCCGTAAGGGCGCTGGTGGGGCGACTAAGAAGGGAGGGGCTGGGAAGGTACGTTGTTTCGGCAGTTCAGGGTGGTCTCTTCGGATTGGTTGTGGGACTTGAACGTGGGTTGCGAAGCTCTACTTGGGACGTCCTATATCCTATCTCGCATGTCCGCATCAATGTCTGACATTCCCCATCTCCATCTCCATCACCCCCGCAACATACGGCAGCACAACTGGGGCACGACCCTCGTCTCGGACGTGGACGAGATCCTCGCGCACGAGCACGGGGACAGGTTCGCGAGCGTGGCTGATAAGGACGAGTTGGAACATATCGCCGATCTCGAGGAGGCGTTGGATAAGAAGTACGAGGGGCGTGTGCAGGTTAGTACAGTTGGGACCGGGGAGGGGGGATGTGGACGTGGATGGGGCGCGTCGCTGCATTGTGTGCGCGATTTGGGGGTGTAGGGGGAAGGAAGTTGGGACTCTTGTCGTGTGGAATGGGGTTGATGCGGGAGGGCGGTGTGCATCAGGCTATGAGGGGGTTTCCGTCTACTACACCGTCGGGGCGGAAACGAATGAAACGGCGAGAGGCACTATAACTTGAGCACAACATTCCAACATCGGTAACCTGCCTCCTTCTCCTTCCCGACGACAGTCAACCAACGCCGAAGCGTTCGAAAAAGAACATGGCGTCAACGTCGATTCGGTCCGGGAGGCTGCGCGTGAGCATGTTCCTGTAAGTAGATCCGAACCACTCTTGTAGTCTAACCTCTGTTACCGCCCCCCCGCTTCCCATCTCACCGCCAACACCCCCACAGGCTTGAACAAAACCCCAAACCCGGTCCATGTGTGCAACCTGTCAAATGCGACCGCCTCATGTAGGGTTTAGCGTCAGATAGCATAGCACGGCCGGGCGGGGTTTATGGTCCAAAAACGCCTGAACGTTTCGGCTGTTTGGTTGGCTTTCTTTCTTTCCTTGTATTCCCCCGCGGTTTGTTTTAGGCACCCTGGGCAGTCTTTTGTTTGTTCATGTATACCTTTCTTTTGCGTGCATTGAATCTCAACAAACAAAACATCATGTGCAAACGGCATTTTCTCATGTCAAATGCCCAGGTCGAACAAAAGGTCATTGCATAACAGAAACAAAAATTTCGATTTTCCGCCAAAGTACAACAAGAGCAGTACATCGGAATACATCTGTACATGGCCCAGATCCCAAAGCACGTGGATGGCAAACAAGATGTCACCAACAATCGGAGAGGGGTGGGGTAGAGGGCACAAGGCAACGTTTTCTCAAAAACCAAGATGTTTACAAAAAGCAAATCCATACAATCCACCAATTTCGGGGAGGGGAGTACGTGTATAGATGCGGGGGGGGGGGGGTATTAGGGTAGGGTAGGGGCGTCGGATGGCACTTCTGATCCGAAAAAGCACACTCAACAACGAACGGTAAGGACAGCAGCCAAAGCGATGGTCTGCTTCACCATGTGTGCAGCGTGAGCGCGTGCAGCGGGGTCGGTGACGCGGTCGAGGGTGGGGATGGGTTGGAGTTCGCCGAGTTTGAGGGATTCGAAGGCTGCGCGGACGATATCTTGCGGGCGGAGGGTCGCAAAGCGGTGGGTACGGGATGGAGTGGTCGATGGGGTGGAAAGGGTGTGAGGGGTCGTGGTTTCTTCTTCGGTTGCGATTTGATATTCGAGGCTCGATATCTCATCTTCCGCATCCTCGGTGATTTGAGATGGTTCCGGGCTTTTCGGGGCTTCAACCGATTTGGGGGCTTCGATTGAAAGTTCCGGGGTTGCTTCCACAGCGTGCTCGTCCTTGCCAGCGTCCTTGTCAGCGATACGCTTGACAAGATCCAAAAACGACGTAGCGGCTTCTCGAGCCGCAGTTTCGTCATGCTCTTCATAGATCGACGGTCGCCTCGACGACGATAAAGCAGGTGCAGGAACGCGAACGGAATGTACTTGCAGTCGCTGGCTGACATGCCTGAAATCCTGCATGTGGTGGAAGGAGTTTGTGCCTGTAGATGCGGCGGCAGACGTAGCCGTGGTCGGATTGGTCGAGTCACGGTTGAAGTTCAGCAATCGACCCTGCTTCTCCCTGAACTCTTTCAATTCTCTCTTCAGGTCCTCATTTTCCTTGGCTTTTGCCTCCAACGAGCTCTTCAGACTTGTGTTCTCCTTCCGTAGCACCTCCACCTCATCCTCCAACTGGGTCACGTACTCCTTCCGTCGGACGCGGAAATTGCGAGCGGATAGCTTATTGCGGAGTTGACGCTTCTCTTTCGGCGTGATAGAGTCGTCAGCCTCGAGCTCCTCAACGAATTGACGGAGATCTTCCAAACTGTAGCCGATATTATCGAGGGAGAATTTGTCGGCGCGAGATTTCGTGCTCGTTGCGTCCGAGGCCTTCTTTTTGTTTGGTTTTAGGGGTTGCGCTGGCGCGTCAGGCGAGGAATCGCGACTGGCGGGGTGATCGACGCTTTCCATCCCCGGTGAGTCTTCCTTCTCGTAACAGAACTCGACCGTATCCGCAACTGCCTTCGGCTCCTGTTCCTGTTTCACATGTTTCACTGGCGACGGGCTGGCGACTCGACGTCGCTTTTTCTGGGATGGTCTCGTGCCAGTCGATCGTGATGGCGTCGGCGGCGTGACCGTATCGGGAATCGCTATCGGTTGCTGCTTTTGTGTTCTCCGGGATGCTCTCTCCTTTTTGATGATAGGGCGCTCCTCCTCTTCTTTCTCTTCTTCTTCGAGCACGTTATCAGCCACCGGAGGTGATATCCGTGACTGAGCCGTCGCGTCGGGCGCAAAGATTCTAGGATCCACGACTGCCGATTCCTGCTCTATATTCAATGACTCGTCAAACGTCTCCATCATGGGAAAGAACGGGAGTAAATCCATTCCCAACGCTGCTGAAGGTGGCTCATCGGCGTCGGTAAGGTTTCTCGAATCTGCGAAAGATGGGGACGGGTGGTGCGTATATGGGTCGGAGAGGTAACCCTCTTCGGGTGCCAGGAGCGGTTGCTCCTGCTGTCGTATTGTGACATCGCTGGCATCACCAGTGGCCGGGTCGGTTTCTAGGTTCAAATACTCCTGCATATCGAGTTCGAACTGATTCTGCGCGTCGGCTTCCGCGATCGCTAACTCCGCCGAGACAGGCTCATAGGTAGCCGTGCACGGGAAGACGTCAAAAGCGGAATCTTGATCGTTGTCGTGCATCGTGCTTGCAAGTCGTCGACGAGGTTGCCAATTGCTATGCTGCCCTCTGTTCCCACGGCCTCAGGTCTGAACGTGGGAGGGGCTGGAGTTCGTATCGGGATCGGGGGGAATGGCCTCTTGAACGTGCGCGGGATGCTGCGAAAACTGCGCCGATCTGGGAACGTTCCTATATGAGGCAAGAGAGAAACTGAACGGGGGGGGCGCCGGATATGGCGGCGGTAGTCAGGTGGGGGTGGGAGGGTGTGAGAGGGTGGGTATTGTTGGTTTGTGCTGAAGGACGGTGCTGGAGGGGAAAGGGGGGAAGCGGCTATGCTTATTGTATGTATATATGGCCTGCTCTCAAATCATTCTTCCGTCTCGCTCTGCCCGAGAGACCGAGAGACCACTGCGCCGCGCGTGGGTGTCGTGTCCCTCGCTTCGCTGCTGGGTTCGCTGCTTCCCTTGAGTCTGCAAAGTACTGTATGTACGTATGCAAGACCTCGAAGTCGGGAAGCGGCTCCAGACGAGGACAACAACCACCGCCCCTTCTATCTACCACTACAAGACAGAAAGAAGAGTGTCAATGGTGCGCCGTAAACTTGGCTCGAGAGGAGAAGAACGCAAAAGGGAAAACCGTCTAACGAAACGAAGCCTATTCGAGAGGCTTCAGTACACACTCACCCGAACTGCGCTGCGGAACTGGATTAGACCACCGTTTCTTCTGCGTCATGGGAACCTGGTCTTCATCGTCGACCTTGCCGATCAAGTTGTCGGGGGCTACAATCGAGTTCTATTCGCTACAATGGGTTTCACGGACGGCTCGACGGGTCCTGTACCTGTGGTCCTGCGGAAGCCTATTATATCATCCCATCGAGATGACCATTTCACCGGTAGTCACGCAATACTATCTCCAATTGAAAACGAATGTTCCTGTTCCAAAGCTATATGGAATCCTTGGGGACATTGCGGTCATGAAACGGGTGCCTGGCGAACCTCTTGCGAAAGCGTGGGCATCGATGCCTCTCTCGAGCAAAGGAGAAGTCGTTAAGCAACTAGCGAACATTCAAGCCCGGCTCCTGCGCATACGCCTGCGGACGATTGGACGCTTCCAATGGGATCCCAGTCTGTTCGCCTCCCAGCCGCAAACACCACGCTTCAAAGTGGGAACGGGAATATGTAGCGATCTCGGCCCTCAGAAATCAATCGGAGGCCTATTCAAGACGCTTATCGGAAGCTTGTCGGAAAAGTTAAATGAAAACAACCGAACGAAAGCTTTGCTCAGCAGAGTACGCAGTCGCGTCGCCTCAATTGTGAACGACAAAAACTGCAACCACAAGCGGAAGGGACTCGCCTTGGAGCACGATGACTTGGACCCGAGGAACATTATGGTGGACAAGGACCATGTCACTGGCATTCTTGATTGGGATGGAGCCACGGTTATCCCGAGAGAACTTGCCTCACCAGGCCTCCCCTGGTTACAAGGTACGTACGGAATGTCAGAGGCGGAAGAAAGGGAGATCGCAACATTGTTTAACATCTACGAGACAACTCTGGAGCGAGCTGGTGAGGGGGAGAAGGCCCTCAAGTTGCGCGAGGCAACTCGATACGATGCACCACCTGGTCTAAGTGATCTCTGGGTCCTGCTTTCCATCGAGAAGACGTTTGGTTGGGCCGAAGTGAGCGGCGTCTGTTTCGCTGATCAATTAGAACGTTGGCTGGGTAATGAATCAATGACACTACAGTGTCCAAAAGCTTCTCGTCTCAGAGGGGAAGGGAACGGTATTTTTCGCCGTCTGAGTGCCACAGAATATCAAAATCAAAACGAAAATCGGTAGTGCGTCTAGCACGGTTCTCGATATTGAGAAAGCGCCTCGCGAAGGCATCATAGAAGAGGGAAGAATCTCTACGATATATGCAGGGCAGTACATTCAGCTGAAACAGATGAAGATGGGTTGTCCGTTGGACATAAGCGTTTGCTTTCGGAAACGATGGAGAATACGGAGGGCAAACCGCTTATTGAGTGTCTTCGCCGAAACGCGGCCAGGTGGTATCGACGGAAACAGAAAGGAGCAAAGATCATCTTCGCCGGCTACAGCTGAGGAGCCGCTCAGGCGTTTTGCGCAGCCACCCTGCTGGGAACTCCAGTCCACTGTATTCAGTTAGTGGTCCACCGCAAGCGACTTCCTCACACGGCCGTTTCTGCTCAGGAAAGCTAGACGTTGTGCGGAACCTACGTTGACTTGTGTGGTTGCTCTGCTGGTATCCATCTCGTGTTTGTCTTATATTGTGTCCTTGACATAAATATAGATGCGAGAAATCATCTTGCTCTTGTTCTCACATATATTGCGATATAAAGATAATCGGTAGCTAATTCGACATCAACAAACCATCAACAACTATCATAATCATCATCAACAATCATCACTATGGTCCTCATTACAGATTCACTCAAGGAATGCCTTGGATATCTTCGTATCCGGCGAGAGGCCTGGAACCGGAAGGATGAGTCTCGGAAGAAGGAAGGAAAGGTATTTACGGGAAGATGACCCCATGGGACTCGCTCAGATCGTCAACTCTCAATACATCAAGGATGAACACTTGGAACACTTGGAACACTTGGCACTTCCACCGTATGAGATGGCCATGAAGCACTCTCCCATGGGTGAACGAGGGACACATGACGACGATAACGTACCGCTTGGGGTACTGCTTTCAACCATCAGGCAAAGGAGCTTCACCGTGTCGTTGCTTTCCCCCAATCCCAGTCTGATCGTGACTGGCCTCGCGCCTGGTGATGGCCCGCGCTTTGCAGAAGACGTCGTCGCAAGATTCCCTCGTGACATGAAGGTGCGTTACCGGTTGTATTCAGAGTCCGGGGCACAGAAGGAAGCTCATGACTTCCTCTTCGTTTTTGATCAAGCTGATGAAGACTTGACGTCCATGTATAAAGCCTATGCCGCGGTGCTCAGGTTTCCATCCGCATCTTGTTTCTCTATGTTAGTTCGTTGGACCGCTAAACGACATCCCGGATCGTGTCTGGTGGTTGACATCCGGGACAATTACGTCCCTCTTCAAGATAGGGTGTTATACTATGTGATACGGAAGTGATGGCGCCCCTACTATTGATTCAGTGCATCGAGTCCATCGAGTTCAGCGAATTTCATGGAGTTCATTATGTTAAGCAGGGTTATCAAGTTCATTCAGGATGAGACTTGCGAAGCCGCGCGGCAGGCTATAGAAGACTGAAGAGATGATGATCACCGCTGAGATGAAAACGATGAATGCAACGACGGTCATCCTGAGCAGGTCTGAAGTCTCGAAGCATGCGCGCTTTGTGTTTATAAGGCCAAGGAGCACCGTGTAGTTCTTATCGATAAGAATCGCGCGCATGACGGGCAATCCGAAAAAATAATATGTGTCTCAAGA
Organism: Fimicolochytrium jonesii; assembly: GCF_025526975.1. Lineage (NCBI taxonomy): Eukaryota > Fungi > Chytridiomycota > Chytridiomycetes > Spizellomycetales > Powellomycetaceae > Fimicolochytrium > Fimicolochytrium jonesii. The sequence goes on from NW_026515677.1 coordinate 559,648, forward strand.
TAACTGTCACCTTTTTTCATCATTAAGAGAAACGCGCTGACGAGGAAACTAAAGTGTCGAAATCCTGTCGATCCATGAGTTCTTGCTTTTGCCCAGAACCTCTCCTGAGACCCCATTTCTGAGCATGGACCTGATATTATGCAAGTTTCCATTGATCCAGTAACGGATCGTTTGGCGTAAGTTTCAGCACTCCGTCAGTCTATCGATGGGGACTCATTCCTATCCGTTGCAGAATCTTGCGCTTCTTGATTCCCATGCAAAACTGTACCGCACATCTAAGGAGCGTATTCGAGGCAATCCCCATCGACTTCAGACACATCCATCCCTCGTTCCCCTGCCTTTTTACCTTCTCAACAACATGGCCCTTTGCACCAGGGAACTGATGGTCTCGTCCCTATGGGACGCCTCTGCGCGCTGACATACTCCGTGGTTTGTCTCGTACGACGACGTAATTCATGACTAAAGTTAACCTTCTAGTCACAGACCGGACATTGACATACATGTACGTACCATGACCGCTTTGCGATGCGTTGGAAAAAGGCAATAGTGGCGGTGAGGAGCATCTTAACCGGTTTCAGCAGCAGCGTGCATGGTAAAAGTAAGCAGTGCCGACAGTGTCATTCCACCTTGCCCGTAAAGCGTCCGTCACAACGCATAACAACACCCACCCCCTTTGCATGTTGCCCTTCAGCTTCTACCGCAACCATAACATACTTGGACGTAGGACAGACAGCCCCCTTTTCCCCCACCCCTTTTCCCTTGGGGTCAGTCAGGCCTTGCATTTACAGTGGTAGTCTATCCGGGCCTCACACGGAGGCAGCAGAAGTGACAAAGTTACATACAATAGAAGGCCGCTGTCGGAGTAAAACCCCCCCCCCTGTAAGAAAAGCACAACTTTTTTGATAGCTTCCAGAACAACAACATCGTAGGGCCTAATTTGTACACCACATACATACTTGAAGTGTCCGTCTCATTACACCGCAGTGTTGTAGATCACCCCCACACCTCATCCCTACCGCACGCACCATTGCATCACCCTTCACCAGGCCGTTCCTCCACCCCCCATTCAAAGGCCCCCGCAATGCACCAACGCGTCGATAGACTCAAAGACTCGCTCAAACGGCATGGCCTTCATTCACACCACCACCGCCGCCGGGCGGGTACAGACGATCTGCCAGGCGACCCGGCAGCCTCCACGAGTGGTAGCAGCCGGAACAGCTCCAAGTCCCGCACGCCGCCGAGGACGAGGACCGCGAGGCGGACGAGGGGATGGGGTGGTGGGGGTGGAGGTGGCTGGGGAGGGAATGAGGGTGGGTTTCATAGCTTGAATGGGGTTGCGGATGCTGAGGAGGTGTTGAGGAGGCAGCTTGCTTCGCTGGGGTTGGTTGTCAAGGTAGGAGCCGGATGATACAACGAGTGTGGGTGTGCGTGTGGGTGAAGAGTCCTAGGCTGCCCAAACGGCCTCGAGGTAGCCTTTGGCGGAGTTGAAGCCGCGGCTGCATGGCGGCTTTGGCATGCGAGCTTTGTGGAGCTGAAGGTTTTTTGGATATCACCTGGCATCCAGCCTTGTTTTCCTGACTGGGGAACTGACGTGCTACGCGGATGTTCTCTCTTGGTGCATTGTAAGGCCCTGATGGAGGGGTACCCCGCTGTGCCTCATCACTCAAGGCTCGTTGCGCCTATCCATTCTACTGCATCCATGTATCCGTGATACTAACGAATCGGCTCTCATTCATCATCCAGGACGTGGCAGGCGACGGCAACTGTCTCTTCCGAGCCCTATCCGACCAGTACGACGGCACACCCAACAGCCACTCTGCAGCTCGTAGGGATGTATGCGACCATCTGGTGGAGCACCGAGACACGTATGCTCCGTTTGTGGATGAGGACGGGGAGGGCAGCTTTGAGCAGCATGTTGGGCGGATGAGGCGGGATGGGTGCTATGGTATGTACTTTAGGGGATTCGTGGGTGGCGATGCGATTCATCCACTCTGGCTGGATCATCATACTGACCCACATCCCCTCGCAGGCGGCAACATGGAGGTGGTAGCGTTTGCAAGGGCAAAGTCTGTTGATGTAGCTGTGCATCAAGCTGGCGAACCTGTCTGGATCGTGTCGGGAGAGTCGATTGACAAACCCGCTGACGCAACACATTCGGATATGTTATCCGAAGCAGGTTCTTCGCCCTCATCTCAGACCGCCCAACATCGCAGACTATTGCACATCGCATACTACTCCTGGGAACACTACGCGTCCGTTCGTCCTGCTCCCACGGGCACAGCGCCGAGCCCCGAGTCAGCGAACGCCGCACTCGCCAACTTCCAAAGCATGCATCACTTCCAGACCCAGTCCTCACAGGCACAGCAACAAACACACCAGCAACCTCCCAACCAGATGGAAGCAACGATCATATCTGCGACCAATGTTTCTGATCTAGGCAAGATTAGAGCGCTCATGCAGCAGCTCGGCAACAACCCGAACGCCGTCATCGCGCAGTTGCAAGAGGAAGCTGCCGTCGCCGAAGCCGATGCTGCCGCGTCATCCCTCTCCCACCCCTTCGCATCGTCTGCAGTGAATATACCCGGCGCTGCAGCAGCACCATCCCCACTGGCGTCCACCGCCGCATCCTCCTTTACCACCCCGTCCAACTCCACATCCAACCGTAGCTCCTACCTCCACCCCAACAACTTCCACCTCTACAACAACACCCACTCCTCCACCCCCGGCTCATCCACCCCGCTCACATCCACACCCACCTCCACGGCCGCCACGCCCCCACCCACCCTCACACCGCCCCCCGAAGGCGAGCACAGTATACCCTCCTCCCCGCTCTCGTCCCACCGCCACCTGCAAAACCACCCGCACCTGGCCGCCGCGATCAAGCCGGTCGTGAGGCGGAGCAAGCGGGTGGGCAAGCGCATGCAGAAGCGGCTGCAGAAGGAGAGGAGGATGTATCGGAGGAAGAACGGCGCGCCTGAAGGGGAGGTGGGGCTCGGGCAAGGAAGTCCGTTGAGGGATGATGGGAGCGAGTTCTCGCACGGTGTGCCGGGAGCTGGGGGGGCACCGCCGAATGGGCTCGGGTTTTTGTCGGATAACATGAAGGTTATCCGGATATGAGTGCGTTGTTGAAGGGATGGTTGAGGAGCGTGACCTGGGTGCGATTGACACCACCACCAGACGGATGTAATGACTATGTGCGTGAGCCCCCCGGGTCTGGGTTGGCTTAGCTGTGTCTGGGAAAACGGCGGCCGTATTGCTGTTATGCGTTGGTACCTCATAGATTTGTGTGCCGGCTCCCCCTTTCCCCCCTTTTCCATTCCCCCACCATCCCCATTTCGATGATTAAGGGGGCGGAGAGCCCACTGATACATATGTACCCGTCGAGCGTCGTTCTCTGTGGTCGTGGCAAAGGGCGGGATATAACCCCAAACAAATACCATTTTGTCATTCGTCTCGAGTCATGTCACTTCGATAGTCATCCCTACGCCGCAATGCTACGTATCTACATAGAACCCGCAGCCACTGTTATGCAGTAGCCTTGTAGTGCTGTGGATTGTGTCTTCTATTCGCAAGCGTTTTTCTCTGTGAAACCCTGTGTCGACTGGCTCATGCCTTTTCCACGCGCCCCTTGACCTCCGTGATCCCCACCGGCTCCGACGCCTTCTCATCGTACTCGGCCCACTCCTCGCCTTCGCCTAATGGGATGTCCTTGAACGGGGTGCCGGATTCCGCGCCTTCTGCTTGCCAGCCGTCCTATTGGGTATCACGATATACGTCGCACGTTAGCAAGGGAGTTGGCGGAAAAAGAGGGGTGTGGAAGGGAGGTGGGTGAGTGAATCGTACCGCAACGCCAAAGTCTACCGGCTCCAATCCCCGAGATTCGATCTGTATTATAGGTGCGAATTTGCCGCTTGATTGAAGCTGGTAGGGTTTTAGGGTTTCTACGAGGATGTCTGCGGGAATGGAGATGAGATAAAGAGAAGTGCGAGAGTGTACATAACGTGAGTATGCTGGTCCCAGCGTATCCAACTTTGCAACCCAATCCACGGAATCTCGACTTTATTCCCATTCGAAGGTCCTCTTGATTCTCCTGCAATCTCTGGCCCAACCTTCCACATTCACAGCGCAATATCGAGAAACGTGACTCGATTCTCAGCTCCAACGCTTGCCCATGTCCTCTTTTAGGTCCAGCGATCTTCCCAATTTCCGCTTTCCAGATACTCACTCGCAGTCCCTTCATTCTTGCACGACTTGCACTTCATAACCAAGTTCGCCACTCCACGCGTGTTGGCTTGCTCCACCTCCTCCGAGGCGTTCACCACCACGAAGCCTTTGTGATCTTCCTGGCATTTCAAGCACTGTGGGATGGTATTAGCTCATTCTGACGAAAATCATCTTCGAAGAACGGGGGTATGACCGGCATACTTTGAACTTGATTTTCCAGTCGTATTCCTTGACGTCCTGGGGTTTGAGGTTGGTTACGTTCTCGAGGTCGGCTGAGATGGCCAATGTGTATTTCTGTGTGTGTTGGGGAAGATCGTTAACGTAAGCCGGGACGTCCGACACTCGTTTTGATAAGGCAGAAGGTTTGAGGGAATGCTTACGGGCATGGTGCTTGCTTGCGGGGTTCGTGTGCCTACTGTGGTTGACTTCGCTGGGAAACGGGGATGGCCAGCGGGAGGGAAAGAACGAGAAGAAGGAGGACTGCGAGACGCGCCCGCTTCCTCAAGGTGTCCTCAAGGCTCGTGCTCGTGGCGGCCTAGCAAAATGACAGGGCTCTCACACCGTCAGGCTCCTCGGTCTGAGTGGATCGAGTCCAGCGGATGATACCCAACCAATGAAGCCACTGTTTTCATCAAAGAAGAACATCTATTCCGATATGCATGGACGATACAAGTCACTTCTAGTATCATCATTCACAGATGCAACACAACGGAAGATAGTCTCCGCTGAGGACGGTATTCGACCAGTGAAAGATCTATGGAGAGTTGAAATGAACTGTCAGGAGGCAATTCAGCTTTCATTTGGGCAACAACTCGCCAATGGACAGACATGAACCCTGACCGGAATCACCAGACCGACCCAAACAACATCGCTCGCATGCTCCACCAGGCTCCCAAACGGGCCAAGCTCGCACGTTATGGCTGCTCCGAAGTGCAATGGCAAGCGCGCCGTGCTCAACTCCCGATGGTGAATAGTCCCCGCCGCAAACAGAGAGCGACGAAGACCACATCCTTGCGGGAGCAGCTTGGTGCCATGCAAAGCGCCTGCACGCGGATACCCAGTGGTCATGTTTCGGTGATGTTGGCCATCTGGCGATTATTCTTCTGGAGCTTAGATATTGAGAGCTATGGAGAAGATGGTTTCCCAGGTTTAATGCATGATCAACTCTGATAGAGTAGAAAAATGTCTTCAACTTAGGCGGATGAACTTCGCCGTGAATGCACCGGCCTGAGGAGCGCATCAAGCAGTATTGCACCCCTGTGAAGAAGACGAAGAATGCCATTCAAGGTACAAAAAGTATATATAGAGAACGACGGAACATGTCTTGGACATGCCCTTCTAAGAACCCAACGTGAAAGCGTTCAGATGCAAGCTTACTACTCTCAGGTACTCTGACCCACAAGCATCCTATCGTCAAGCCTGGACTATCAAAACTAGGCGATAAGTCCCGCTTTAGTGCAATGCAGGAAAGCCGTCAAACTGACACCCTGCGAAGACTGCTCAGTCGGAGACCCCCTACATGCCAGGGCGTCAGCCTGGACACACGGTGGGGTCAACTTCATTGCAGCCGAGGGGGCAGTGTTGAACCATGGAAAGATAGACGGTAGTGCTGTAGATCAGAGACCTTTGAGCACTGTTGGTATCGTGGAACGGGAGTCCGGAGGTTACCGTCTCCCGCTTGGACGACGGAAGCCGCAGCTCGCAGACGTGAAACGAAGAGCAAAAGACAAGGTTAGACTTGCGAAGAGTATAGAGCTCTGAAGCGAGTATTCCTGACCGTATTAAGCGGAGGGGATTGACAAAAAGGGTGAGACTTACGTCCGCTGAGTGCGGTGAGACGAGGCCAACCTAGGCAGAATCCGAGATCATAGCGGTACATCGTCGTCACTGGGAGCTTGACCGCGAACCCAGAGCCAAAGCTCCTCGCCACTGCAAGTCATGACCCCGCGCTCATAACCCCAGCTGATCACTATTGGAATCAAATCTGCGGTTGGGAAAGAACATTGGGAGCTAAGGGAGAGGGAACATTGCAGATATAATCGCGCCGTGCTATGGGACTGGGGCCCAGGTCCTAGTAGCAGGCGGTCCTCGATTGAAAATCAAAACTGTAACGCGTCTATGGCCCGTTACTTACCCGTATGGAGCCTTCACCGGCGGACTTATAGCCTTCACGCTCGGATTTACAGCCTTCTGGACCAGCCTTCCGTCGCTTCTATTAGAGCCGTGGCCAGCCTTGTTACTGCAGGTCTTCTTCACCAGTCCTTCCACACCCTCTCACCGCCATTGCCCCACCATTGCCATCACCATTGCCATCGCCATTGCCACCGCCATTGCCACCGCCATTGCCAAGATCTTCTTTGAACTTTGAACTACACACCTACAGCACACCCGTCAGCTTCCTGTTTTGCTTTTTGTGTTACAAGGTGACTCCAAAACCAGTCTTCTCATTCTTGCCCCGGAAGTAATTCAAACCTGTCTGTACAGTACATCCTTTCGCCGTCGCCGTCGCCATGCATCCGCTCCGCATTCTGATCTCATTGGACGTTCCGGCCTCAACTTCCGCGATCGATGGAGACAGCTTGGAATAGGGGCAGGCTCGCGATTCACTCTTCACGTCATGCTCGCTCCATACGGTCTCGACTCCCGCAATCGCTTGAGGTGCAGCCTGGATTTGGGCACTCGCGGTAAGCTCTCGACTTCCGCAATCGCTTGAGGTGCAGCCTGGATTTGGGCACTCGCGGTACGCTCTTTCAACTTCCCAATCGCTTTGCTGTCATAGTCGCTCCGCCGCCGGACACGTATGTACATTGCAGATATAATCGCGCTGTGTTATGGGACTGGCGCATCAACCGACGTGACTCACAGCTTTTCTTCACGTCCTCTCCGCAGCCAGCAGGCACACCTGAGGCACACCTAAGGCACATCAAGATCTCCTTCGCAATTGCCAAACTCCATCCTCTTTCCTCCCTCGCTTCCTCAATTGATCAACAAAAACAACGAACAATCACCATGCCCCAAAAACGCAAAGTCGACGAAGTGATAGACCTCGAAGCCGTGGGTTCCTCCATCTCCTCCCCCGCCATCATGTGCGCCATCTGCCTCGACGCCTTGCAGTGCCCGTTGGTCTTTAACAGCTGTAAGCACGTCCTGTGTTTTGAATGCATGCTCACCGACGAAACGAACAGTACATGTGTTCTCCCACGCTTCGGATTCTTGCTTGTTTTCGGTACATTTTCGTCTATGAAATGCCATATGCTATTGAAATGCCATATGTCGTGTTCTGATGCCGGTAGCGGAGGAGAAGGTGCTCGATCACCTGCGAGAGGCGATCTGCGCGGCCGCCGCCTTCGTTGAAGTAGAACATTGTCGGCGTCTTGTCGGTCATGTGGATTACATGAGCTGCTCACGACGACGTGCAAGTAAATTGCGTCGGACCTCTCCTCATCCATTGAACTCATGAACTACGTTCCTCGTCCAGAGCATAATCATAACAATTGACAGGATTCCCCTGGTCCGGCATATCGGTATGCTGTCAATCGTCCAATTGTTGGACGATTGACACTATCGTGACTCACCCGTAACCCTAACTCTAACCCTAACCCTACTTTGTAAACGTTGTATTCTCAATTGAATCAGGACTCTAACTCTAACCCTAACCCTAAATTGAATCAAGAAGTTCAGAGGGTCCTATTTATAAGGAGCGTCCGAGAGAGCGTTCCATCACGTGGGTTTCATCACATGAGCGTTGCGCAGGCTTCAATAAGTCTGATTAGGGCTGTAATCAACAAATTACGTCGCACAAAGTCACACAAGCGAATCGGATCGGAGTCTGCGTCACGCCTCTGCTGTCGGACCTTTGAGACTTCCGCCCCATGAAGACAAAAGTCAAGAGTCCTCAGCGCAAAACGCAGTCGCCCGGCCTGGGGTCTGTGGTATGCGAGTTTCTCCACACAATGGTGCCTCCATTCTTGAGGGTCAGGCGTAGGAGGGCTTGACCGTCACCGTCGTCACCTGGTCTGTTTTTTGTCCCTTGCCGGTGCACGGACTCGGATTGACATTATGGCGTCGAGCTAGGCCCTGAGCCTCGTTGCAAGAAAGTGGGCACCATTATGTTTTGCTTCCCAGATGCGATGCAGGCATAGTGGATTGGGTCCTCGCCATAAGCGGATTAACGGGTCACAGACGATGATGGATGTGACCCGTTGATGATGGTGAATCCTACATAAACTCGTAGGGTACAGCGTCCCCCAACCCTCATCAAAAGCATCTGCAGCATCCACATATCTTAATAGCAGCATACATAAGCACATACAGGCATGCACATCAAATCCGCCCTGGGCAGCCTAGCGCTCATGTCAGCGCTGACGGTTCAGACCGCCCTCACAGCTGATGTGTCAGCAAATAGAACTAGCCCGCATCTGTTCCCGACCTTCCACCTACGCCCCGCGCAACACTGGATCAATGATCCGTGTGGGCCGTACTACGATCCGGCGACAAAGGAGTATCATTTGTTTTATCAGTATAACCCTTACGATGTGGAATGGGGAAATGTGAGTATCAGAAACTCCATCTCGCCGCATTAACGTATCATCGACTAATTCCTTTGACTCAGATTACATGGGGTCATTTCTCCTCAAACGATCTCTCCACCTGGACCGACCGCGGCGTTGCCCTGACCCCGGGTCCCAGCGCCTTCGATGCGCTCCACGTCTTCTCCGGCTCCGCCGTCGCCAACGGCTACAAGGGCTACCCGACCATCTACTACACCGGTGTCAACTACGGCCCTATCAGCTGGAAGATCCCTTTCACGCGCGGCGCCGAGACGCAAGCAATAGCGTACACGACCGACCACGGCGCGACATGGACGAAAGTCGCATCGACGCCACTGTTGAGCGGCGCCGACGCACCGAAGGGTAACCTAACGGGCTGGCGCGACCCGTTCGTGTTCAAGTCCCCGGCTATCGATACGGCTACGGTGAACAACCGCAGCGACACCCATTATATGATCGTCTCCGGCGGAAAGCAGGAGAATGCCGAGCAGGAGGACGATTTCGGCCCGTCGTTGTTCCTGTACAAGAGCGATGACTTTGTCACCTGGAAGGACGCTGCGGCAGACCCGACCCCGTTCTTGCATTTCGGCGCAAATGCGACATGGAAGGACGCACCCGCCGAGCGGGCGGGATCGTTTGGGTACAATTTCGAGTTGACGAATCTCGAGTCTATCGCCGACGACTGGGGGAACCGGTGGAACATCATTGTTGCGGGTACCGAAGGCGGACGAAGTATCTTCGACCAGCATTTCCCCATGTGGATCGCGGGAGATATTACCGGCAGCCCCACGAATGGAACCATGGTGCCCAAGTTCGAGCCAACGTTGGCGGGCGTGGGCGACTGGGGGATCTACTACGCGCAGAACGGGTTCATCGACCCCGTATCCGGCAAATGGATCGTGTGGGGCTGGTCGAACGAGGATGATGGGCCGGCGCCGCATGTGGATCGCCAGCAGCGGGGTTGGGCAGGGATCCTGAGTGTGCCGCGGGAGCAGTTTGTTAAGACTGTTGGTGGGCTTGATGAGAGGACGGCCAAGGAGATTGACAACGGGTCGGGCATCTGGAGGGCGCAGCAGAATCCAAAGAACGCAAGTGACTGGAGGGTCGCTACATTGGGCGTTCGACCCGCAGAAGCATTCTCCACCCTTCGAGCAGACACCCTCATCGACATCAAACCGTCCAGCCCCCTCACAAACGGAGCCCTCCTCACAAACGGCAGAACACCCATCACAGCCACTGTGGCCGATGTTACCCTCCGCTTCCCCACACCTCCCACCGGCACCCAAAAAGCCGGCCTCACCATCCTCCGCTCCCCTGACAGCACCGAACAGACCCACATCTACTACGACGCGTCCACCCGCCAGATCATCGCCGACCGGTCCAACTCATCCACCCTCGCCAACGCAGGCAAGACGGTCATGGCCGGCGCGCTGGATCTCCTCCCCGGTGAGCCGCTGGATATGCGGATCCTGGTGGATGGATCGATTGTGGAGGTTTTTGTGAATGAGCGATTCGCGATGACCGTGCGTGTGTACCCCACGAGTGCTGAATCGGCGACGATGGCGTGGTATAGCGTAGGAGCGGCGCCGGCGGCGGAGGTGACGGTTGTGGGTGTCAAGTCGGCGTTTAGGGATGTGTCGGCGCCGGCGCCTGTAGTCAGCAGCGCGGGGGCGACGGGGAGGAATGGAGGGTCGGTTGGGGTTGTTGCGCGGTTTGTTGCTAGCTTCTTTGTCTGAGCTTCCATCAGCCGATTTGTCGGTTTGTAATTTGTAGATAGTTTACCTAGATTTTGCATGTAGGTGTTTTTGATTTCCCATATCCTTCTTGTCCGTGACTACATCATTGGAACTTTGATCTCCTGCTGCCTATGGTACAGAAGATTGGACACATGCCATGAAAGAGTTCTTCCTTCCAACACAGCCAGAACGAGGATTCCTGTTCAACTCCTTATACTGATTGATGTCCCAAGACTTTCCAAAATGCATGTCTAAAAGGCCAAAGAATGGCGGGGATAGAACTATCTCTCTAAATCTAAGCACGCCGGGAATATTTCGCATGCAGCACACGTACGCCTAACAGAGGAAACGGCCCAAAAAGATCTCTAGAACTAGAAGTACTTGGGGAAGGCAACCTTGGCCACGGCGCCAACGTCAGCGGCAATAAGTGCGTGTGTGGCCGTGGTGGGGTGCAGACCGTCCCAAAGCGCAAAGTCCTGCACATTCGGGCAGATCGTCATGGTGGTGAGGTCCAGACAACCGCCTTGAAGGTCGGTCTTCGGGTTCTTCACGAGCAACTGACCAGCAATGGCGGCAAAGGTGGCGACCATGTCGATGGCAACGACATTCGCCTTGGGCTTGGTCAACTTCAGAGTGGCCAGCGCAGCGCCCAGCCTGAGGTTGTGTTCCGCGAACGGGACGTAGGATGATGGGGGCAGGTTGAACACGATCAGGTCGTCGTAACCAGCGTCGATGAGCTTGTTGATTCCCTGCATGGTGAACGCAACGACATCTGCGGCGTTGACTGTTTTACCAAGCTCCGGGGCGTGGATGTAGTCGTTCCCGCCTGTCCAGACCGTGGCGACGGTCTTGTTGGGCTTGGCATCCTTGGAACGTCTCGAGAGGAACTGGTCGACCTGCTGGACGAAGCCGGGCATGGTGGGGTACCTGGTACCGTGCTCGATAGCTGGGTTCACATCGGTGTTGGATGTGGAGATGCCGAAGGCGAGGTCGACCAGGTTGGCGTTTGCGGTCTGAGCGAGGTATTCGGCCCAGACGGGGCCGTTGCTCCATCGGCCATTGGTGTAGTATGGGGATGGAGGCATCGTCTTGTTTGTGATCAGGTTGAAGGAATTTCCATTGTCGCTGAGCGAGTCACCGAAGGCGACGATGTTGAAGGAAGGCTTCTTGATGGCCGCCGCGAACGCTCCTGGGATGGACACCAGGGCGGCAAGAGCGATGAAGGGGGTGATCGTGAAGAGCATGGCTGCAAGTTACTTGTCTTTGATGGGAGACGTAGTAGGGTATCGTTGACTGAGGAGAAGAAGAGGGAGACGGCGACCATCGGGCATCTTTTATATCCCCAGCCGTCGACAGCGCGACCGTGGGTTCGGAGACGGCAGGACCACGACGGGCCCCCTCAGTGTATCTGCGTGTGTACCATATGTGTACTATGTGTCTACTATGTGTGTACTATGTGTGTACTATGTGTGTATTTGCAGTGTTCCTATATCGGTCTCCCAATTGGTCTCCCCATGGGTCAGTCTGTTCCCAAATCGAGCGCTTGGTGATCCGCGAGCGGCTTACTTGTCCGAAACACGAGAAGAACGACACCAGTCAAACAGGCCCAAAACGCGTCGCAGATCACCTAATCAGCCATCACGCGTGTTTGGTGGATTAGGAGGAGGGGCGGGTGGCTTACTCCGTCTCACATTTCATCCTCAACGCCATCGTAGGATCTACACAGCGGAGCTTGCAATTATCCCCCCACCGTCATACAGAAATGTCCTAGCAGCTAGATCATCTCGCGATGTGTCTCTCTATGTGTCCAATGGGCCCATAAGAAGGCGGATCTGCGAGTGGCTCTCCTTGGCCAAGGACCGCGAACCCTAATCCGGTGGTTTCCCTTTTCAACACGAGAGGCACCCTATATAGATCTAGATATGTGGCTTCCACTTTTGGAGCAGACCACCCAATGGTCCCCTGTGCCACTGCGGGTCTTATTTTTTGCCTCAGCTCCCGTGAGGCCCATAGGACGAATGGCTGACATCGTGCGGACTCCCGGACTGGAGGAGCATGAGGAAGCTTGCGATTGCCGAGTCGCACAATTAGCTCCGCCGTCCAGGAAGCTCTCCTTCTGCTCCTCACTTCGCACCGGCAACCTGCATTCGATGTTGCCGAAAATCAGACGTGATTTTTTCATCACCAGTTGCCCGAAGATCACACATGGTTTTTCGTAACTAGTAACTAGTGTAACTAGTTTGCTATACATAATACCCTTTATGCAAACCTCAATGCTGCCATTTCTTCAGTCGGAGGAAAACAAGCAGCACGATGACATCTTTCCCAACCGCCGACCACGTGTAAACGCCCAAATCGCGGAGCGTTGGTCCTCCCAGTTTGTTGCATACACCGCGTAGATCTTTCTATTCAACTTTTCAGTCGCCTGCGGGTTGCCTTTTCAGGGTTGTCGTTGAGCCAGAGACAGCAGGGCCTATTCAGGATTCGCATAACCTCCTGTCTCTGACTCAAAGAAAAATCTGACGAACGGTATCGGTGGGTCAACGTGTTAGCGGGCTCCAACCTCGGTGGATGGGAACTCGAACCCCCGCGTCTGCTATCGCTTCGACTGCGACTTTCTGATGGTTCTGTATATATCCCATGCCGCGCGTGTCGTTCAAAAAAGTCTTTATAAGGAGCTGGCAGGGATAGGTCTTCCGTGAGCTGGGGGAGATTGAGGAGGCTCTCAGTTTACAAGAATTCCTATGAACCATCGATGCCCCAATAATCACCATGACGTTAAGGTCTCCATCTTCTGTACCGCCCGACGTTGATATGGACTGCGTCGTCCAATACGCGTACTTATCAATCCTGTCGAGAGAACGGTATGAAATGAGAGTCAAGCGTAATTTTCCACCAAATAAATACGCGAAGTGAGAAACTCAGCATCTCACGGATGGGCTCATGCGTTCGGAGACTAACTCCTTTGCAGAGTACATCACGACACTGATATGTGTCAGCGAGGTTTCGTCAAGCACCGCGCTACTATCTTTCCTCGCTCAATTGAGCAGGGCTGCGTTCCTTGCAGTTTCACCGCAGTATAACGATCCCACTCCCCATCTACCAGCGGACTGTCCATGTTGTCTCTTTCCACCATCGATACGACATCGGGCTTGGGGGCATCGGGCATCCTTTGTACGAGCGAGGCGAGGATCGCCTCGTCGAACGCATTCACCCTTATCGTCACTACCGTGGAGCAGATAAAGTCCCCTATACAGATATACAGGACACACAGCAGTGAGAAACGGGTTAGAACTTATGCGGTTGTAGTCTACCGTTATCCGCTCCCGCCAACGTCCGCTCAAGGGTGGCGTTCTTACGCGTTCCCTCCGCGTTTAGTACAGCCTCTATTGCACTCCTGAGGATTGCGTTGTAGATGACGTCCGAGGCCTCACGAGCACTGGCTAGGTTAGAGAGAGCGACGGGGATGTCCAACAAGCTTAAAGCGAGCATGATCATGGATAAAAGTACGATCTGTGGATGTTTAAGCGAAATGCGTTCTCAACTCCGTGATGGTACAATAGATGCACAACAGCAAATCGGATATTGAAGGGCTTACCACCGCTTTATCTCCCGGAATCTGATCCTTATTGACCATCTGGCCGCCGAACCAAAATCCAAAGGCAAAGATCAAAAATAGGACCCCTTGAAAGGCGCCAATCGCAAATCCAGACGCAAATGCCTTCTTCTGGTCTGTCTTGGAGACGGTGCGCGAGGGTCTGCTGGTATCTTGTGGCGAACCGCTTTTGCATGGAAAAGGCAAAGATGGTGCGAACTCCGGATATAGCTTGCTCGGCTACCGACGATGCTACGGAATAGGCGTCGCTGCTCTGCTTGACCATCTTGGGAGTCTACTCGGACCATGATGTAGCCAGCGAGGAACAGCAGCGGCATCGTTGCCAACCTGAGGATGCATGTGGAGTGAGACAAGCCATGCTCGCCCGTGGTGTTCAGAGAGTTAACACCGTGCACACATGATCAAAGTCAGATTCCATCCAGCCTTGAAAGCAATGACAAGACTTGCAAAGACAGTTCCAACGATGGTAAAGAGGTTCCCGGTGCTTTCGCCAAGGCCGGCTCGGACAATGGGTATATCTTTGGCGAGGCGCGCACTCAGAGACTCTCCTTAGCCTGCAAGCCAAGTTCTCAGTAGGCTAAAACATGTGCGTGGAATCTTCATGCACTACTATAGTAGAAACTTACCAGACCGAACCAAGCTGAATCTTTGTGTAGCACATTCGTGAGGTATAGAACGGATATGCGCTAAAGCAAATGTCAGCGGGTGAGTAGGCAGGCGTACATAATAAAAGTGATCGCTGCTGAGTGACAGGCACCTTGATCTGACTCTCCGCGCTGAGCACCCATAGGGCGCGGCTGATGTAGGTCAAGAAGAGGAGCATGAAACCGAGAATCCCAAAGATGATCGACTTGTCGTATAGCTTATTATTGCCGTTCGCGCCTCCCATGAACCCGGAGAGGACATCACCCACCGTCTGGATGGCGAACGGGTTCACTGTCCCGATTGCCATGCTTGCGAAAGCGGCAACGCTGAAGCACACGATAAAGGACAATCAGACTCCACTTCAAATCATCGATGCATATCTAGATCATACTCACATGATCATGGAAACCTCTGTGGTATCGGCAAACTGCCAAGTCCAATGAACGAGACGGGCGGATTCGCAGGTGCCGGATTCGGGAGCAGCTGTACCTCCTTGGCAGCTTCGTCCCTATACCCCTCATCCGAATGAAGTGTCATCGGGAATCTCGACGAATGTGGGGTAGGTAGACTTGGCCGCGCATTTCAAAGTCTCGGTCAGTGTTCATCCCCGACTTGGGACTTCCCCAGCTATCCCGGCTGCTCTTTCATGGAGAACTGGGACGTGATGTGCTGGCTGAACATCTGCATAGGCGTCGAGGGAGGCAAACATGCTCATTGCTGATTTAGCTTGTAGGCGCCTTTCAAAGGGACGTGCTCTGTCAATGACACCATGGATATGCTACAAGCGGAACTCCTTTTGAGATTACTGACGGTAGACCAGTTGATGAGTATCGGACGGAAAACGAAAGAACAGGAAGGCCTATTGTTCGATATCTTGCTGTCGTTCTGAGTAGGAGTTTCCTTTCGTACTGGAAATGGTCAGGGCGGGAGAACGCGCTGTCGATTGTTCTTTGTCTGTGGCTGCGCAAAGCGGAGTTCCGCTCTCTGCTTGTTGGACCTTCTCCTCTTGCCATGATCGTCCGGACTGGGAAATGGAGGTCCGATTTTGGGAGTCCCATAGATCCACAAGCATGGACGCCCGCGGACTCGGGTCTTGGCATCCGATATTACTGAGGAGAGCTCCAATCTTTCGGAGATGGAGTACCAGCGGTTTGAGAGCTTTATGAACAATGTTCCAAAGGTTAACATGGCGACTCTCAGAGGCCGAGCACCAGGGTCGATTGGAGGCCGGTGGTGAGGAACACAAGGGAATCGAAAAGGAAGTCCGAGGTGTTTTCTGGGACCCAGTGTCGGACGATGTGGGGATATGACTGCGGCAGTGCGGCGCCAAGAGTGACCTCCTGATGGTTGAGGAAACCCAATGAGCTTGACAGATGTACGACAGACCTTATATCACCCCAAGCATACGGCCGCAAGACCGATGGTATATAAGAGCGATCGGTTTGCTCGCCCCAATGATTTCCGACATCCCACAACGTCATCGCGCTTACCGGTAACCGCTAACCTCCCGTTGTAAGCTACCATAAATTGGGGTCGGAACGTGTCTCGGTTTTACACTTCTTCACTTCGGTGTGTCAAATCACTGTCGAATTTTTTAATCGCCTTACATCCGCCAAAATGTCAAGCAACATTGATTGTATGGATGTCTCGTCTTACGAATTTATCGTTGGCTTCTGAGGCCCCTGCCTAACTAAGGTTTCCCTTCCACAGGGTCTAATACCTTCTTCGGCTACGAGCCTTCCGGTTGGGCACCATTCCTCGCCGCTGTAAGTTCGAGTGTGCTTGCCCTGCCGTTGTGAGATTCTCCAGCATCAATGGTCTCACGCCTAGATTTTCTATTTTTCCAGGGGCTTTTCTTGGTCTTGGGTTTGCTGCATGTCGTTCAAATGATACGGTTCAAAACCTACTACATGGGGTGGATCATCGCGGGGGCCTTCTGTGAGTTATATTTGAGCTTTGCGGTGGTCATATTGAAACACTTCGCTAACTTCCATCCCCTCCTGCTGACAGTCGAGACCATCGGTTACCTCATACGCCTGAAATCGAGAGCAGATCCCACGGTCATGAATATTTACGCAGCGCAAAACGGCTTGATCATCATTGCGCCGGTGTTCTTTGCTGCATCGGAGTACATTCTATTGAGCCGAATGTAAGCATGCCCCCCTCAATGCCTACTGTGCAGGCAAAGACATTGACGTCTGGCCATCCTTCGCTTCACAAGTATCAACCACGTCGGGGGACAGTTCTCCGTAATTCGACCATCACGCATAGCAAAGATCTTCGTCGGCATCGACATCGTCTCCTTTCTCGTACAAATAGCAGGAACCGGCCTTCTCGTGGGCACCAAGGATATCTCAATGCAAGACATAGGCCTGAAAATCATGTTGTTCGGTCTGATCCTCCAAGTTATCTCCTTCGCCGGTTTTCTCATCGTCGCGGTCCTTTTCCATCGCCGAGCGGCACACGTTCATGGACAATGGTCCAAGTTGATCAAAGCGCTGTACATCAGCTGCATCTTCATTCTCATTAGATCGATATATCGTGTGATCGAATTCGCCCAAGGATTCAAGTCTGATCTCGCACACAACGAGAGGCTCATGTATATCTTTGACATGGGCTTGATGGTGCTGGCTATCGCTGTGTTTATCATCGTGCACCCGGGCAAGGCACTGAATGGTGCATCGGCCGGTCAACCAGCAAAGACTGACGTTGAAACACCGATGGAGATGGGTCGAAAGCGCGATGATAACCACCACCGGGAGGGTCGCCGACATTGAAATCGTAGTTTCCATTCGAGGTTTGCACTAGCGACTTTTTGTAGCCTTTTTTCATCTTGTACTTTTGTAATGTTATATACGTCTTAACCATCGGCATTGAAGAACACGAGGCCCTCTGGGAGTGGCGATCGCACAATTGGATGACATTGACAGGTTTTGACAGTTGTGGCCACAATCGAGCGCGTCCGATGCGATTTCCCAGAAGGATGGCCAATTTCGAATCGTAAAAACCACTGGACATCGGATCTGAGACCAGAAAACAGCAAATGTGGGCGTCGCACATATCCATCGCCCCCGGACCGCTCGTCTCATGTCAAGAAGAGAGGCCGAAACCATTTGGTAAGATGAGATCGCCATCGACCTCCGCCGCAAGGGGTTGGTTGCAATAATCGGAGTCTCCGGCGGATTGCCAGTGGTGGAAAAACAGTGGGAGGGGGGGTTCGCGACGTGGCCACCGATGTGACTGTGCTCAGCTTGTGCGATCGAGCGATCCAAGGCGGTTTGCAACATGCAACATCCGAACGTGTTGCAACCATCCCATCCAATAATGCATACTGAACGCAGGGTCCCTGGTCCCGGGGGGTTGTCAAATATGATAAAAGGACGGCCGAAAGGTTGTGCATTCCCCTCGGGCTCAGCTTCACCATCGTCCAGTTCATTTTCGAAAATTCAAAGAGTCAATCAGCAAGGTGAGCGAGCACAGCCAGAAGAACAGGGCGGCGCTGGGTAGAGGAGTGTTGGAAACGATCAATTATTGTCCGGGAGGAAGCTTGCAACATGATTGAAAAACATCTCGCAGCCGAATCCCACGTCCGGCTTGTCGGTCATGCCACGGATCGTAGCAGGATAGATGCGGTGGTGGCGACAATGGAATGAGGGAGGGCCATGAGGCCGAACGCAAACATTTTCAAGAGCGCACAACTCATCTTGACCTCCCTAGAAAATCAACACGTATATCCGTAAGAAAACTCGCGACAGACTAGGATCCGGAACAATTTACACGAGGACCAGCGTCGCCCAAAATCCCAGTCGAACGAAGACGCGCCACATCTCGCAAGCGAAAGTTTCCCACACATCAGCGTTCAACCCTTAACCGAATGGACCGATTATCCTCTCCAAGTCATGCGCCGGTGGCGAATGTCATCTCGGAAACGTCCGAACCTGTTGGAAATGACATCAAGGTCGTCGCAAAATCGGCCGGCAATAGTGTTCTAAGTTTCGCTAAAATAGCCTTAGCCACCCTCTCCCCAACCCGGTACTTGATCTCCGCCGCTCAAAAGGCATGCCTGAACACATTACGACGCACGAGAGTTGGGCGTCTGACGATCACGGCAAGAGACGGAACGGTACACACATTCGGCAGCGACTCTCATCTGAGCAACGCGACATCACCGATAGAAGCATCGCTGATCGTCCGGAACGATAACTTTTGGCTTCGGATAGCGCTTTTCGGCGCCCTCGGGTTCGGCGAAGCGTACATGTATGACGAAATCACGGTTCCGACAGACCTGGCGTCGTTGATGATTCTCCTGACACAGAATCGAGATGCCTACGCGGAGATGAACCTGCTCCCAGCCGGTCTCAACGCGGCGTTGAACAACCTGCTCCTCTCGCGTATCCCCAACACCATCCTTAATGCCGTCAGCAACATTCAAGCGCATTACGACCTCGGGAACGACATGTTTACGTCGTTTTTGGACCCCACCATCATGTACTCCTGTCCAATATGGAAGACCGTGCCAACGGGCACCGAGTCTTTGCGAAAAGACGGACCCGAGGAAGACCCAGAAGACACCCTGGAACAGGCGCAATATCGGAAGGTCCACGCCATGCTCGATATGGCGCACATCAAACCAGGCCATCACATCCTCGAGTTTGGAACTGGGTGGGGAACCCTCGCGATCGAAGCTGTTCGCCGATATCCCGGCAGCAAGGTGGTTTCTCTGACCCTTAGCAAAGAGCAAAAGATTCTCGCAGAGGACCGTATCGCCGCCGCCGGCTTGTCGAATTCCATTACAGTGCTTCTCTGCGATTACCGCAATCTGAAGCCGACGGACTACCTCCCAGCGGGCAAGACTACATTCGACCGCATCGTCTCCATCGAAATGCTCGAAGCCGTTGGACCGGAGAACCTGCCTGTCTTCTTCGCCAAATGCAACGAATACCTTGACCCCAAACATGGTGTTTTGGCACTGCAAGTCATCACCATGCCCGATGCCCGTTACGAAGCGTATTTGCGGAAAACGGATTTCATTCAAAAGCACATCTTCCCCGGAGGACATTGTCCTTCCGTGTCCGCCATTGTCGCCGCGGCGTACAAGGGCACGCGGGGCAACCTGATCCTAGACGACCTCGACAACATCGGCCCGCACTACGCGCAAGCCCTCCGCATCTGGCGCCACAGGTTCCTCGAGAACTTCGACAGCGTCGCAGCGTCTGCAGAGAACCGAGATGCACCCTACGACGCCACGTTCAAGCGGAAATGGGAGTTTTACTTTGCGTTCTGTGAAGCTGGATTCGCGACGCGCACACTGGGCGATATTCAGGTCCGATTCACGAGATGCGAGAACGTAGACTTGTTAGAAGGGATTCCCCTCTGACCGCGCACGGGGGACTACCACCGTTGTACACATGTAGAGCCCGCGGCACTGCTACGGATTGACTAGAAACGTCCCACCATATGGAACAGGACTGGCCGGAGTTTCTTGCCACCTTATTTCGAATCTTATATCATTTGGCTTTCCTTTCTGACACGCTGCGCGAAACGTGAGATACGTGTTTCCGGCTTCAACCTGGCATCGTTTGCTTCGCCTTCTTGTTCATCTCTTGGTTAACGTGCATGGGCTCGACTTTTACGTACCCAAGCTTCAACCCTGAAAAACCTTATCGTTCTTCCAAAGTTGATCTTTGAGTATCTTCTTTCGATGTACCTCCTTGTCCCCCATTGTCCGTTTGTATCACAACCATCTTCCGCATAGACTCCAATTGATTGACCTTCTTGCGTTTCCGGTGTCCCTTGAGGTATGAAGTTTGAACTTCCGAAAAGTGGTCGCGTCTTCCCTCGTGGGACTGCTCTCGTCTCGAACGCTTTTCCGTCCCCTCCTCGTCTGTTGGAATTATAAACCGATTTTGAAGAAACTCTTGCACCAGTCACCCAAGCGAAAAACTCTTCCCAGCGCAATTACCACCGCCATGACGCCGTCACCCATCAACACCGCTGCCACAACCACGCCAAGCCGCCCAATCCCATCCCCATCCACCGCCGCACGCATCCCCCTCCCAGCCCCCGAAGCAGTCCTACAGGACCTCATCTCACTTTCTCACACCGTCACCGCCAACCACAACGAACCTCCTGCCAGTACTGAGCTCTCACCTGCGTCGACCTTCTTGACCAAGGCGTCCCTGGAAACGGACCCCGAAGCCATTGTGCAAAGCTTGATTTCCTTGCAGCGCAGCGTGACGGTGGAGGCGCCGGCTGCGTTGGATGCGGCGGGGGGGTTGGCTGATAGGTCGGATGGCCTCATTGTGGAAGTTTTGAGGAATTGTGCGCAATGAGCGGTGTGGAGGGAAGTTCGGTTTCCTGGACACTTCAAAGAATAGAGTCCCGGCTTCGGTATTGCGGGCGATGCACATGCGGGAATCAATCAAGCATAACAAGCATTGGGCAAAGCAGGCCGGAAATTGGACGCTTGCGGCCTGTGTCGCAGTTTGGCGACATCGCGATGATCCATCTCCACAAAATCAAGGACTAAGCCTCGGTTCCTGCACAGAAGACCATGGTCTGGACATCTATTGTCACCTTGGGATCGAGTGGAAATTGATATCGCAATCGGTGGCCATGTGCAGTATCCGGTCTTCACGGATTCGGCTTCCCAGATGATGGATTCCCAAGGTGAATCAAGGCTCTACTTTAATGTGATCCGGCGCCACCCGATGCCTATGGTGCGTGCGGCACAGCTGCGACGCACGGGAGCTGCCTCTCGCGAGACCGGCGTTTGAATACCAGCGGCCGAGCAAAGATATGTAATGCCTCCCGGAACCCCCTTCGACGGTTTAGGCTCCCCATGGATATAGACGGACTTTTGAAAACGACGTCCCCAACGTCGATGGAAGTCCAAAATTCCTTATATTAACAATGACAAACGCTCTATTTCTAATGCGATCACAACTTGTCCCAGTGCGCACATGTCCAGCATGCACTCTCTGATACACCAGTTTCCAAAAGAACATCACGTTCGCAGTCCTTCCAGAACCTCCATACAAAGTTCCATGGCCCACCCCATCGACGCATCCGGCGGCACCGCGCACGCCATGAGCGTCAGGGGAATATGATCGTCATGGAGTTCGGAATGGAAGCTCAACCTCTTGCGAATTTGGTCGAGTCCCGATCTCTCCAAGAGCGATATTGGGGCGGAGGAAGGGTCTCGAGCGTCGAAGCAGTTGAAGGAGATGAATCCAGACGCACGCTCTTCGACGGTGGTCGTTTCGCAGGCGAGGTGGAATTCGAGGCCCTCTGTCTGTGGTATGATCGACAGACGATGTCAGCGAATGGGAAGAGCTCGATCTAAACTGCTGCATCTTGCAAGATCTTCAGGTACGCACCTTCAGCTCAAATCGCCCTTCCACGCTGTCATGCTTCCCAGCATACCGAATGAACCACGGGTCCAAATCAGGAGTCTGCTGGTGGGTTCCCTGCATCCATTCATATCCAGTGGTTTTAAGACGCTCCAGGTCAAATGGCACACCTGCTTCTCCACATCTGGCGGCCACTGATTGAATAGTTCTTTGAACATCGCGGCATCGCTGCTTGGCGGTCGAGACGAGATCTTGGATGCATGCATGGGAGACATGCGGGATTGCTTCTCGTAGCAAGTCGATGGAGGAAAAGTCCTGAACTAGGATTTCGTCGTGCTATGTTACGCCAGTGATTGAGCTGTTAGAACCTTTTCTACCCCGAGCGACGTCCAACGGACTCGGACGAAACTTACTTCAAAGACGACGCGCTCCGTGGAAAGGGCGATATCAGAGCTGCCCTCTTCGCTCCGTTCAAGATACCGCAACGACCCAACACTCCCAATTTCCTCCCACCCACTCAACTCCAGCAACTCATCCCAGACACCCCCCATCGTCCAGTCATCCCGCCCCACGAGTTTCACTAGGTTGAAATGCTCCGCCAGTCTCTCGATGACCGCCTTGGCCCGGGTGGCGCGGTACTGGGAGATGTGATAAAGCTCGATTTGTGGATTCCAGGTAGTGGTGGATTCCAGATGCAGCAGCTTTGCGAGCGGTGGTGTCACGTCCATGTATAGGTGTGCGCTTTGAACCATTTTGGATCCTGAGCGTGCAGGCATTCGGTCGCACCAGGATATCAGGTGGATCGTCTCGGTTTGACGGGGTTGACCCGCATTAGGGGGGAGAGGGATGGGGAGGCACAGAAGTTGCTTGGCTTGTTTGCACAGCTGTCCCTTCCATGTCGTCTGAATTTGGCTTCGCAAAGAATCTGTCTGTATACGGGCGGAGCGTGAGCCATGCGATGGATTTCCGCATACATGTAAATAACACCTCCGATAACGCTACCTTGCTCCCCTCGCCCTCCTCCATATCCGCATCCAACCCCCCAATAGCGCCCAAAAGCGATCGACTCAAGCGCAAATCCAGCCGCGTCCACACATGCGCACTGAGGAACCGTCGCCGGACAATCGACTCCATCCGTGACTTCACATATTCGTTGAGCCGTTTGTTCGCCAGCCCAAGAAATGCAATGTCGCGCAAAGAAAGGTATGACGTGACCGCATCTGTGAGTTCGAATGGGAGACGTTGCATGGTGGCGGCTTGTGAAGACGTCACCGTCAAGTTCTCTCTTTTTGTCGGGTGGTTTTGGAAGGTTGGGAGGGTCAGTGGGTTACTGGGGGATGTTCAGGTTTGTACCACGGGTTCAGGCACGTTGCTTCTGTGGGTCTGCACTTGGCGCGCTCAACGCGTTGAATAATGTCAGCAGCGATAGCCACTGCCCGGAAAGGACATCATGTTGGCATTGTTAGTGGGGGGAGGGAAGGGGAACTGGGGAGGGAAGGGTGCTTGTGGGAAATAAGGATTCCTGTGCATTTGGTTACGCGTCGGAGTATGGGAACGCGCATGTCGTAAGCAACGTTTTGTTCAAACAGACGGCGCCTACGCTCCCTCTTCAGCCTTCCAGCCGCGCCGCCCCCTCAACTGTTCTTTGCTTTCCAGGAAGTCCCTTTGCAGCTTTCTCCGTCCAAGGCAAGAGGACGTTAAAGCGTTCTTCTTGGCTGTGGTGGGGGACGGGGACGGGGACGGGGACAAGGACAAGGACGAGGACGAGGACGAGGGACGGAGGACTGACGGAGACGTCCATACAACGAAGTCCGACTTTACTGCCATCAAATATCCCATAGTTCACACAGACTCTCGAATACATATATGACAAAGAAGCGAGGTAAAAACGCTATATAAATAGTGAAAAAAAACTCGTCATGAAAACGGGAATCCATATGCTACGCTTTGACCGGATCTCCAATCCAGAAGTGGCTTCAACATCTGAGTCAGCACGTTTTGTTGACGTGGAGATTCTCCTCGATGGGCCGCAGGTGTTTGAGCTCGTAAGCAACCCGCTCCACCTTCTCCATCACGCGGAGAAGATTGAGGCCAGCAATCCCGCTCACTTCCTCGTCGGAGAAGCCACGTCGCAGAAGTTCGGCGATCAGGGCGGGGTACTAAGCGGATCATTCAGTCTTGTCAGAGAGAACCTCCTAGGCCAGTGCCCTACGACACCGAGCTCACCTTCGTTACGTCCTCGAGGCCCTTGGGGACCACATCAATACCATCGAAATCGCTTCCAAGCCCGATATGTGTCGGACCAGCGATCTTGGCGATATGTGAAATGTGGTCTGCTACTGCTTCGAGGGTGGATTCGGCCGCGCAGGAGACGAAGCGGGGGTAGAAATTGACCTATTTTGCAGGTGAACAGAAGACGATCGTGTAAGATCGGACAGGCTGCGAGGAGGTACTTTCGGAAGGCATCTGCATACCATGATAATGCCATCGTTCTCGCGAAGCTGCTCGAGGATTTCATCGGGCTAGTGCACGGCATTCGTTAGTCGCCCAGCCGCCCAAGATCACATCATAGATGACATGATACTCACCACGTTGCGGGGAATCCGGCACAAGGCGTACGCCGAGCTATGCGAAAAGATAATCGGCGCCTTCGTAATCCTCAAAGTATCCCGCATGGTATCATGCGAGACATGGCTCAAATCCACCATCAGTCCGAGCCGGTTCATCTCCAAAATCACTTTCTCTCCATAAGCCGTCAGCCCGTTATGTATTGGCTCGCCAGTGCATGAGTCAGCCCAAGCGGTGTGACACACATGCGTCAGCGTCATGTAGCGTACTCCGAGATCGTAGAACAAGCGCAGGGCTCCCAGGGAGCCATCGATCTGGTGGCCACCTTCGAGACCGATGAGGGAAGCGATACGTTTGTGTTTGTGGATGCGGCGGATGTCGTGAGAAGTGCGTGCGAATTCCAGATGCTACGGGACAACGCATGAGACTTTATTCCCACGGCATTCGCGTCGAGCGAGATATCTCTGATTTCACCTGCGGATAAGCGTTTACTATCCTATGTATCAAATCGATTTGTTCCTGCAAAGCCCGTTCTTCAGCACTCCCATAGGCAAAACGAACCCCATATTGATTCGGCAGGCCTACCAAGGTATACCGCACATCATCTGTACGCTTTGTATAATCCGCATTGCAAGGCACGAATCCACTCCAAAACTGGGCTCCCACCCTGCCCACCTTCATACGCGTCAGATCTGTACCAAAGCATCGTCAGCGTCGTCCACAGAATTATCCCGGACAGCCAGAGAGAGAAGCGCATCCCACCAGTGGCGTAGTCGGTCGTCAGATTGGTCAAATTCAGATTATCAATTTTTCCCTCATTCACAAACTGTAACCGTATCGGCAAATCGTTGTGCCTGCGCGCGAGAGCGTCGAAACCAGATCAGCACCCCTCCGGCCCCATGTCCACCAACCTCCACATCCGCCAACTCACCCATCAACCAACGGCACCTTCCTCAATATCTTCTCCGCCCTCCCCACATAATCTTCAACCTCCAAAACCTCGTCATCCACCTCCTGCAGCACATATCCGCTCGACTGGCCGGCCCCCGTTCCCCACTGACAATGCGCGAATAGAATGAGGACGAGTAATGAGGCGAGGAGGAACGCGACTTTGACGGGGTTGGCTTCGTTGCGTGGTGCGGGTCGGGTGAGGGACAGGTAGCCCCCGGAAGGGTTGGGTTTTGGCATGGCGATGTGGACGGAGTTTGGGCGCATGGTAGGGTTTGATACCCGGGCAGGAAGTGGAGGGGATGAAAGGAACCTCGACACCTGTAAAGGTAGAATCAGTCCGACAACCAAGTCCCAGGAGAGTTTGTAGCAAAGGAAGGAACGACCGTGCTTGACGATGCTTCAGGTTTTTGGGGGGTCAATGCTGCGAGCTCCACACCCGATATCCCGCAAACTTGAGATTCAGATCATTCATTCAGACACGAAGGCCTTTTGACGCGTCCCGCTGCCTCCCGCCACCAACGGGTCATTCCGTCAATAGCTGTCGTTTCCCCTCATCTCTCAACCATAGCGGATATCTGCCCTTGCCGTTGACTTCTTTGATTGTTCTCGGCATATCTACATTACTGGGCGGATTTCAGTTTCTATCGCTCCAATGCCGAAAAAAGACTGAGGAACAAACGTCGGTCTGCTCGAGTCCCCACACAGAAACTACTCCGCGCCACTTAACGACGCCATATGGATGAAACCCAGTCAATGTAAGAAAAAAAATGTATGCAACAAAGGCGCACAGCCACTATGCACAAAAGACTTTGATAATGGGAGAGAGAAAGCAGTAGCCCAATAAGGGACGAAAAAAAGGGATGGTCGCGAAAAACATGTGAAGCGCGGATATCGCAAACAAACGATGATTGATATATGGCGAAACGAGGTAAGGTAAGATACGTGATGACTAAAAAACAGCAGTGAATGTTCTTCCACGTCCACATGGCGAAGGATCGGTGTTGAAAGGTATTGGTAAGGTACAGCCGCGACAGAAAAGGGTTCTGAGAATGGGGCAGCTTGTGGGATGGGTGGGTGATGTGCGAGATCATCCCTGCGGGGGAGAAATAG
Source organism: Fimicolochytrium jonesii (assembly GCF_025526975.1). Classification (NCBI taxonomy): domain Eukaryota; kingdom Fungi; phylum Chytridiomycota; class Chytridiomycetes; order Spizellomycetales; family Powellomycetaceae; genus Fimicolochytrium; species Fimicolochytrium jonesii. The sequence goes on from NW_026515677.1 coordinate 586,400, forward strand.
GTGGTCGTGGTTAGACTTCATTGCATCGTCGGGATTATTGCTAACTCAGGCTGTAATATGCCAGCGACTTACAAAGATCTTGATGGCCTTCTCGAATGAGCCGAGACGCGCTCTTCCAGATCGGTCCAAGTGATCCACTCCTAGTGACCATTCCTCATTGCGCGGCAGCTCGGACAACAGATCATCTGCAACCGAGGTGAAGACATCAATCAGGGCCTCATCCTTGAATCGCCCACACCCAACCATGAGTGCAAGTCAAAGCATACCATCATCAACAGCCCGTGTCGTTCCCCTCGCGTTAACAAGGACAAACTTGGCTTTCGCAAAGTCCTTTTCGTTCATGCCCAGGCGTGCCTGCAGGCGTTCACGGGTCGCGGAGAAGGGTTCGGCGGGGATGATAGGGAGCCAAAGTGGTATGCCGAATCCGCGGGAGAGCTCCTTGGTGAAGTGGAAGACTTGGATGGGGTGTGCGTTGATTTCATCAGCCAGGATTTCCTGCAATCAGAGAAAAACATTGTTAGATGCCAGCGATAACAGTCGTTCACCGGAAGCCCGTCCACACTAACCTCGACATAGATGTCGGTGGAATCACGGATAGTGTCGATGTGATCCGTGTCGTTGTAGAGCTTCAGCAGCCTACCGTCACGTGCAATCTCGTAGATACGGTAGCGAGGTGGTTGTAGAGACACCTGGTTTGCTGCATCTTCATCCACGGTGATGGTGCCATCGTGGATCTTCTCCGCAACTTGTACGCCAATGTCCGCGACCTTCCCTGTCTTTGGCAGTAGGAAGTCAAATGGTCCCTAAAAGAATGGAGGTCATAATAAGCCAAGATCTCTTCCAAGTCTCCGCAAGTGGGGGTGGCCTCGAAACGTACCTGCTCCCGGTTCTTCTTGTCGACCCACCAAACCTTCATGAAGCGCTTGTTCTCAAGTTCCTTCACCTGCACGCCCAGCACCTCATAGACCACAATACCAGCGTCCAGCCCCGGATGGATGGCCTCCAGAACCGGCACCCCCTTGGGCCCAAAGCCCATATCTAATATCCAGTTCGGGCTGTACTTGATCGGCAAGGGCCTGTACGCTCCATTGTGCGGAATGACTGACAGCAGTCGGATCTTCTCAGATTCGGCTCCCGTGCGTTGCGCGATGATCTCCTGGATCTCCGGGTATGTGGTCCTCCGAGACAAGACGATCTGCAGCGCCTCCGAGTCGTCACGCTCGCGACCACGGAGTCGGAAGCTCATTGTAACGCGGTTCTTCATCCTGGTGTAGTAATCCAAGGCGTCTTTTAACGAGGGGTCCTGGATGGCCTCCGTCTCTTCCGGAGTGAGTTCGCGCTGAATGACGAGAATGTCTCCGTCGCCGATTTCCGCGGTGTGGAAGGTGAGTTTCAGCTTCAGGGTGTCGATCATCTCGGGTTTGACCTCCTCGTAAACCTTGATAGGGGTGCTCGGTGCCAGACCAGCAGCTTCCACCAGAGTAGGGATGATTTCCCCGATTTTCGTGTCCTTGTCATCGACGTACAGACGACCGATGTAATGCAGATTGGCGGTGACGGGATCGTACTCTTTTAACCAGAGGGTGAGCCCCTTGTCAGTGCCGGATCCGGGCTCCTTATTGCGAATGGGACTGATCTTCGGCTGGTCGGGTGGGGGGTAGTTGCCCGAGGACGAGTACCAATGGAGCGGGCGGCCTTTGATGCTCTCAATGTAGAACCGGATCTCGTTATTCGACTTGCCCATTTTGTTGAGCGCCTGTTCCATTGTCCATTCGTTAGAGTCTACGGTGTTGATTGCGTCCGGTCGCAGTGTCTTGTTCTGTCGGGCGACCATGTTCCACACGCGGAACTCTTCGGGCTGTAAACCGAGCTGGTGACACAGGTCCGCCTTGAATTGGCCGAGCTTCTGCGTTCTCAGCACCTTTTGAGCGTTGACGCCCGCGGGATAGTTGAAGTTGAAGAGGTCGAAGCCGTGATGTGTAGCAACGTCCTCGTCTTGAATGATGCGCACCGTGACGTAAAGGTATGCCTCTTCCTGTTCCTTCCTCTCGCGCTCAGCATTGATCTTTTCCTCCGTGAGCCGCTTCTGCAAGTGTAGCGGAATATCCTCTGGTGTCACTGGCGCCAGAACAGTGGGGCGATCGCCATCGCGAATGTACACCAACATGTACGCATTGGTGAACCGCTTCAGCTTCAAACCCTGGCGGTTGGCGGACTGGAATTCCCCGCCAAAGTTCTCGTCAAAGACTTCCCTCTTGGACGCAGGGGTGACTCTATCGTCGTCGAACTTGTACCACTTCTCGTCCAATCCCGGGCGAAGGAATGCCTGGTAGTGTCCGCCGTGAAGATCTCCGCTATGCACAAGTACGCCGTGCAGATGGTATTTCTGAGAGACAGTCTGCGGAACACTAGGGTCCAGGTACCCGTCAAGCTCGATTTCGGTCGGGTATTCATGTCTGTCGTTGATCTTCACCATGGCGTCCCGCTGGAAGTCGTACTCGAAGCGTTTCAGTTGCAAGTGCAACACTGGTGGCAATGCCGTGAAAATGACACCCTTCTTTGCATCTTGAAGCCCGTAGCCTTCCGCTTGGTATTTGTTGTCGCCATCCAGAGTCTCCACGGCTACGTAATCGTTGAAGGATTCGATTAGGTTCTTGCATCCCTTGACGTTCAGTTGGATATCTGCGGGTGACACCTAGGATTAGAGATACATTCGTCGCAAAATAAGCGGAATCTTCATGCGTACCGTAGAAATCTTCCATCCTCGAAGACTCATAGGGAACGTTGATACACGTAATGAAACTTTTCATCTTCCCAACAAACAATCTCGATATCGCTCCTTCAGCTTTCGTGCCTTTCATTTTGCTCTCCAGGTTGTCCTGCAAGACACGGTTAAACTCTTGTACATCGTGCTGCGCGAACGAGTCCAGCGCATCCCATCCGAAGGACTTGGTTAACTCCGTTGTCCCTACAAATTGGTCAAGTTAAGATCATCGGTTCCTTCATAGATTGCTGACTTCCGTTGAATGCTCACCGACGGCATCCGGGGAAGCTTGCAGGTTGTAGAAAATGCGTTGGAGAGCTAGTACAATGGACTTTTGTGGATCTTCGTTCTCGCTCGGGATTTGGAATGTTGCCTAGAGTCGAAAGCACATTAATGAAAGTGATGATGGACAGCTGAGTTTCGATTTGCCCGTACCTTTCTGAAATAGTTCGTAAAGTATAATGACTGCAGAACCGAGTTCATGTAGCACGTGGCACCCTGGTTCTTCAACCCCACGAATCCGGTCTCTTTGCGGGAATCCCATCTGGACGTCCATTCTTATATGAGTGGCGTCACCGTTGTTCTGTTTCAACATCCGCACGTACCGGTCGAACTTGTGCCACAATACACCCAGGTCGTCATGGTATATCCTGACCCACACCACAATGTTGAGCTCCTCCCTGTCGATTATCGCTGGCATTTCCTCCGACCCTCGGTATAACTTCGCGATGGTGGTCATTACACTGAATCCCCAATCAACCGATTGAGAATCGAATCTGTGTTGTGCATCTGTGGAGGGTATAAATAATCAGGTCCCGCATCGCCAAGGTGGGCCTCTTCGCAGATGATCGGCTTACCTTGGTGGACGATCCGGCTCTCATCCCTGGGATTTATGAGCGCTACGGCGAACCTCGCGCAAACGTGCCAGTCGGAGTCCTGGGGTTGTTCAGAGGCATCCAAGGACTCCAGAAAGACAGAAACTGTGTCTCTAGTCCTGTTCCCTGACGGGAATAGAAGAAGTCTCCTGGAAAAAGATCGACGTCACTTTCTGACGATCCCGACCAATCCAAAATATCGCCGACTTGGACGCGTACCATCTATAACCCCCCAATTCGAAAACCGGGCTATGCGTCTTTTCCCCCTGGCTCCTCAACTGGGCATAATCCTGAATATTCCACGTGAAAGTAAAATTGGCTACTTCTGTGAGGCTCGGATCCGGAGGCAGCACGGTGTCGATGCTAATCCGTGGCACTGGCTCTATTCGACGCAGACCATACGATATCAGTTGACCGCTTCGGCTCTCAATTATCCAGGTCTCGATGGATGATTACCATGAGGAACTTCATCCACCGGCGGAGAGTCAGTGTCCATGAGATCAACTGTTGTAAGGCCATTGTCCCCTGGCGGAGTCAGGTCATCGTACGGAGGGCTCATCGGAGCATCTAGATGGAAACCATTCTGTTGCGGTTCCTGTTCGCCCATCACCGTCACAGCTCAGCATCTTTTCGAAAAGGCAAACAGTCGCTCCAGTGGAGATCATACCATTGCGGGTAACTGTAGTGCGGCAAGCGCTGGAGCCACTTTAAGCAAGCTGATACTCAGAGTTGGTCTGATAAACGGAGTAACGGAATGGGTTAGTTTGCGAAAGTGGGTCGACATTGCTATACATTGACCCCGATCGCTTTCAGTGGCGAAGTGCTGAAGAACCGAATTTCGCTTGTCCAACCCGCAACAGGCCACCGTCGCAACGCACACTGGTCTGAAGAAGCATACAAGCGCCACCTTCCCTCCCTTCGTCAATGGGAAGCTTCGCTTGATTTGAGCCTCGGTGCAATTGATGAAAGAATTTCCCCGTCCAGCTCGGAGCCCAACCACAATTTCTCTCGAAAAGATGGGGCACTGAAACAAAACCTTCCGGGAAATTACCTGGTCTATCTAGAGTGTACCCCTGCCAGTGTTTACGGTTTGAGAGTGTACGCACTTGGGCCTTCTACTTGACAAGAATTAGGAGCGATCTTGTAGGAAGCAAGCGGTTTGCCGTTGTTCAAGCGCCCCCCCACCTGCGAGCTGTGATGATGGCCTCGCTGTCTTTCCCGGGCGGCCGGCCAGTCATCCATTGCCATTTCCAACCAGCCGTCATTTCATGCTGCACCACAGTCTCGGATCCCGGGTCTGAGCACAGAAATGTGCGTGTGGCGCATTTGCACCAATCAACAACACGTGGCTTTCCCCAGTTAAATTCGGTTTATCTGTTGTCTTGCTTTTCAGATTGAGGACAACATCATTGGTGCGTCGACACACTTGCCATGGCAGATTTTTTGTCTACAGTACAATGGGGGGGCGCTAGGGCCGTGAGACCCGGTGTGGTGGCGAATACCTTACTATGGAATTACGGTGCAGGACGGCGGGGTGTCTGCCATTTTGCGGCGCGAGCTTCCAAGAGTACTGCCCAGTTTCGCGGCAGCGTAGTAACGCTGAGTCAGCGCAAAACGCGAAACTCAGAAGGCCCCATTCCCAAATCGGCGCCGCCCGAAGCTTCCTTCTGATTGCAAGGAAAAGAAATGCTGGCATTTCATCCAAGCTTCCGAACGGTGTTACAGTATTATGAAGAAAATTTCACATGGACGCTTAAATTCCTAGCACATGCGAGCCCAGGCTTTCGGCATGGCGATTATGGAAAGTATTGGTGAATCGGAGCCCAATCGCAACTGAACAGGGTGGCTTCCATATTTTGCCGGGAGGCCCCGAAAGCAACGCCCTCCTGCGGTGCCGTCGATTGTGGCTTCCCCAGGCCAAAATTGCATCAGTGGCCGGGGTAAGCAACGCTACAGGTTCCTGTTTCAGTACGAAGCCGACTTCTAATTTTAGATATCCATATCTGCGCGCGCGGTTTTTTTTTAACCTTCCTTCGCGTGGCGCCGCTGTGGTGCTTGTTGTTCTTAAAATGCTGCCGGGATGTCAGCGGCATCGGCTCTGCTGTCTGTCTCTCGCCGGTCGATACAAAATCGAGGGACTCGTCGTCGTAACACCTTTCCTCGCTCCTACAAGCTGAATTTTTCATTGCGATGGACAAGAAGCACGTTCTGGTTACCGGTGGGGCGGGTTACATAGGGTCGCATACCGTCTTGGAGTTGCTGCAGGTATGCCTGAAGAACCTTTCTCCCGCTGTCGAATTTACACGTCTTGCCCGGGGGCATCGCTCACCGAGAAATGTGGTTTTTGTTCGTAGACTGGATATGAAGTGGTTGTGCTAGATACCCTCAGCAACTCCAGCATCGAAAGCCTGAAAAATGTATGCAAGCTGACGCAGTCGCGCGTATACTTCTACCAAGGCGACCTAGCCGATGCGGAAATACTAGACGCCATCTTTCGGAATCACCCAATATGGGCCGTGATACATTTCGCCGCCCTCAAATCCGCCCCCGAATCCGTCGCCCGACCGCTCGACTACTACCGCGTCAACGTCGACGGGTCCGTATCGCTGCTGGAAGCGATGACGCGGCATCACGTCCACCGCCTCGTGTTTTCCTCCACCGCCGCCGTCTACGGGAAACCAGACCCGAACACGACGCTGATCGACGAATCTCACCCAACGCGGCCGGAGAACCCTTACGGCCGCTCGAAACGGATGGTGGAGACGATCATCGAAGACACGACGCGCGCGGTCCGCCCACTGGGGTCCGTCGTCCTCCGGTATTTCAACCCCGTCGGAGCGCATGAATCCGGGTTGATCGGCGAAGACCCGAAAGGCCGGCCGGGCAACCTCATGCCCCTCTTACTTCAAGTGATGACACAATCCCGCAAGCATCTTGAGATCACCGGCACAGACTGGCCGACTCCAGACGGCTCCGGCATGCGCGACTTCATCCACGTGGTGGATCTCGCCAAGGGCCACGTCAAGGCGCTCGAACACGCCGACCGGCTGTGCATGGCCAACGGCGGCTTCGATACGTTGAATATGGGCACAGGGGCGGGGACGACGGTGCTGCAGATGATCCGCTGCATGGAGTCGTTGACAAACTCGACCATCCCGTATGTCAAGGGCCCGCGGCGGGTGGGCGATGTGGCTGCCGTTGTTGCGGATCCACACCGGGCGCAGAAGATTTTGAAGTGGAAGGCGACAAGGGGGTTGGAGATGATGTGTGCGGACGCGTGGCGATTCAGGCAGATGAACCCAGAGGGATACGTCTCGACCATCAACATGCCCAGCGCCGACTCGCTGACCTCGCCGCGTGCTTCGATACCGGGCAACTACGTGTTTGTGTCGGAGTCGTTGACGCCCACCGAGGGGAGTCCGCTGGTTAGGAGGGCTGTATCGCTGAAGGCTAACCGGCCGCCGAACGAGCCGGTCAAGACCACTAATCGAATTATTCTGTCTGGGATGAGCGGCGAGCCGCCGTTTTTGCTGCAGGACAGGGATCAATTCAGCCATCCACGAGGGGTGCCGATCGCTTTGACACCCGTGTCCACGTCGCTTCAGTAGAGGAGAGTTTAGAGACACGGTCGCTTGCAACTGTAGAGACCATCTAGTCGAGCTAGCTTCCTTGAACTTGGGCGGAGTAGTAGCGGGATGCTTTCATTAGCTGTTAGGCCTAGTCATAGCTCTAGAGTTAGCGCTTGGTCCGCTTCTTTCGCACCATGTTAGCGGGAGAGCTCCTGCATGGATTTGATTTTGCTCAGCGGGACTTTTTGTTTTCGGGACGTTATTTACGTATTTAGTGGAATTCTGGATGTCGATTATGAGAACCGAGGTGTCGCAAATGAAGAGGTCATTCACATCTGTATTTCTCATTCGATGGACTGCTCCCAGTAATACCACCGCACAAAGCACCGCGCGCAGGAGCGAACTCGTCGAACGACTTCCATGTTGCATGGCTGCGTGGTCTGCAGGCCATTGCGGGTAGCACGGGTAGCCTACTCCAGATAGCTGCCAACTACACGGGCGGAATATCATGTATAGTTCAGCTCAGACAAGTATATATTTCCCGACGTGGTACAGTAGATATACAGATTGCACTCAGGCGTAATACTGAAAATGAAAGCCAATGAGTACGACTCTAAAATCAAGCCAAGGCAGAAGTTATACCAAACCGCATACCTGAAGCGACGTTTTCTTCTTAGCCTGCACCTCCTGAATACCCTCCATAAAGTCCTCATGCGTAATCTCGCTCGCCCCTCTCCTCAACGCAATCATTCCGGCCTCAACACAAACGGCTTTACACTGCGCCCCATTGAACTCGTCACAGGTCCTCGCAAGCTCAACGAAGTTGACGTCCTTGGAGACTGTCATTTTACGCGAATGGATCTGCATGATGTTTGCTCGTCCTTCTTCGTTTGGCAGTGGGAACTCGATTTTGCGGTCGAGACGGCCGGAACGGAGAAGGGCGGGGTCGAGGATGTCGATACGGTTCGTCGCGGCGATGACCTGTGGATATGAAATGGGTGTCTATATGTAAGAAGAAGCCAACTCTTAACAAATTATCGATCGCACCTTGATACTCTGATCACTGCTGAAACCATCCAACTGGTTGAGGAGCTCCAACATAGTACGTTGGACTTCACGGTCTCCGGACTTTTCACTATCGAAACGTTTTGTGCCCACGGCGTCGATTTCATCGATGAAGATGATAGCTGGGGATTTCTCCTTTGCAAGGTCGAAGGCGTCGCGAACAAGCTTGGCTCCATCACCGATGAACATCTGTAGAGTAGGGGTCAAAGATATGATCGCATTGGAAACGTCCAAAGGGTGCGATTGACTTACCTGAACGAGTTGTGGGCCAGCAAGTTTCAGGAAAGTTGAATTTGTTTGTGCGGCACATGCTCTTGCCAACAGCGTCTTTCCTGTTCCAGGCTGATATACATCGTATGAGAACGAGGGTCAATTCAAGCTAATCATGTCACCTTTTTACGTACCGGGCCATACATGAGACATCCTAGAGAGACAAATGGCACAGATGAGTAACCAAGATAGATGATGGCAGTGTGTTGGGGAAGTCACCCATACCTTTTGGCGGCTTGATCCCAAGGTTCTGAAACCGTTCCTTATGCGTCATGGGCAAGATAATCGCTTCCACAATCTCTTCGATCTGCTTGTCCAGACCACCGACATCGTTGAACTCTTCAGTAGGCTTCTCGTCAACTTCCATGGCTTTGACACGCGAATCATATCTGTTCATCGATGTCAGCAAGGGATGAAAGACAGATCCCCCGCAATGCGCCTGGTACGCTTACTCGGCAGGAAGCATATCCAGAATCAGGTAGCTGTCTTTATTGACTCCCACGAGGTCCGCAGGCTTCAGTTTGTTGGAGTCGACCAGACCAACCATCGGCAGGAAAATCGTCTGGCGGGTTGATGTCTTTACTACTGCACATTTGCCCTTGCGGTGCGCGTCGAGATCGACGTTAGCTCCGTCCTCCTCCGGCTCTTCGTCTGGGTTCATATCCAGAATCTATATGTGGTGATTGAAGGACATGTTAGGGCCGTTGAGTCCCACCGTACGACGTTCTCCTGATAGTGACGGTCATACCTCAACGACATTGGCCACCAAATACGGAAGCTGTTTATTCAGCTTAACCTTCTCCTTGTTGTCCTTGATCCGCTCCTTCATCGCAGTCTGCTCGTGCGAGATACGCATTTGCTCGCTTTTCATTACCTATGAGTTCCAGAAGGGTTGTCAGCATGTGATTCCTAAGAACGCGTAGGGATCTGCAGCAATTCGTCGTTGCGAAAGCAAGTGCCAGAGCGATTCGACTCCGGAAAGAGAGTCCTCATTGGTGAAGCTAACCTTGATATCATTCTCAAGCAGCCTGGTCCGATTTGCTATTTCGTCTGTGCTGGCTTTAAGGATTTCCTGCCCAATGATGTCCTCCTCCTGCTCCACGTTCTTCGACAAGTCTTCTAGTGTCGCCATCTTGGGGTCCTTTGACTAACAATGCAGGTTACCGGTTATAAGTGTAGTGTCGCAACGAGTGGTAACTGAGTGTATATGAGGAGTTATGCTAGCAGCCGGCGATGATTCTGGGAAGCTGGAAGTGGGGAAAAGCCAAGATGTCGTTCAAGTTGCTCCCGAGGGCAGCCAGAGGGAAAGGCTGGAAGCGATTGCGTGTCGCGTTTCCCCTTGTCCGCTTTTGGACCAGCTTTTGGACTGCGTTTTGAACTTTTGACTGAGCGAAGATCGAGAACTTCCCTGGGCGTCGGATTCAACAGCTTGACGTCCCTGCCGCTCAAGTCTAGGTTTGTATTTGAAGCACCCAGCCGTATACGTATGGCCTCCCCTAACTCTTCGTCTCGTCCTGCAATAGACTGTCCGCCGTGGCCGCAATTTCCGAGCGAGTCTCTGGTACTTGATGGGCGTGGGAAAATTGTCCGACAATTCTGGAGAAGCAGGCTAATCGCCCGACCTCTTTTTAACTCAAGACCGGGCAAGTCAGCAACATGAACGTATTCACCAGCACTCGAGTCCGTCAGATGCTCCGCTACGCAGGATGGGGCGCCCAAGGCGGGTGCCTAATGTTGCTGATTCAGCAGTACGTCGCCGAGGTCACAATGGTAGGTCGCATTGAAGGACTTCACTGGAGCAACCACCCCGGAAGAAGACCCTTATACATATACAGCCCTTTACTAGTCAATAGGACCCTCCATGCTCCCGACATTTAACGTAGCCGGCGACTTGGTGGTGGTGGAACACGTGTCACAATACTTTCGGGCCTTGACGCTAGGCGATGTTGTTGTATGCGTGTCCCCATACGACCCAAGGAGATCTATATGCAAGCGAGTCTTGGGTTTGGTACGTCTTAAAGGTTCGGCGTCTGGTGAGGTGGATTTCCAGCTTCTGATCCATCGTTCCTTGCAGCCGGGTGACCATGTCTGCGTAGACCCGACAGTACCAGAACGCAAATACCTCACGGTCCGTCTCAAGTCTCAATCCTTCACTTGATTCCGCCGTCCCTCATCTGCCAAACACTTCATGCAGGTCCCAAAAGGCCACATATGGATCCAAGGTGACAATTACAACAATTCAACGGACTCGAGGAAGTACGGGCCGGTCCCAATGGGTTTGTTAAGGGGGAGGGTGCTGTGCAAGGTTGTTGAGCCGTCATTGAGTAGTCAAAATTTCTGCAAACGGTTGCTCATTTTTAAGGTTCACAGGTGTGGCCGGATTGGGAATGGATGAAAAGCGGGGTGCAGGAGGTTTACTCGAGTGCCGTTGCGCGGTGATATGGTGGATGGCAATCACAAGGAAGGCGATCTTGACTGGACATTCCTCGATGAAAGGGTGGATGAAAACGGTTGAAGGTTGGACGATTGAGCCACAGACTAGATATTCCGAGATGAAAGCAGCTTCCATGGTCGCAAGATGGAACATGTCAGACAACACAACGCCGCCCCAGTTCATCTTCTCGGCAGAGCGGACGGAGGCATGCCATCTCATACTACATACCTACACTGCTAGGAGTTAGGATAGGGGCCACTTATCGTTGGGCCAGAAGGTTGACGGCGAGACATACGCCGGAATACACTTACATTTTCGCAGGCTCTTTATCAAGATTGTCCCACGTGCAATTTCCTCTCCGGCCTGGTGCCCTGCTTGTTCCCGGCGTCGGGGATCTGGAAGGGCGGAACTTGCATAGGAAGAACGGTTTCCAGTTCATGTCGATGGAAGATCAGCGTCACACCTCGATTGTTCAGGATTTCCACGGATCGGGCCCACGAGAAACTGGCCGGGAAAGAGTGCTTTCTAAAGGAGAACAGTGACTATCATCACTTACACATTGCTCATGCAGACCCAGAGAAGTTCGATGCCCTCTACACCACGCTTTCCGCCCATCCTCACCGCTTTCGATGGATCAAGAATTTCACCGTGGGAAAACAGGAGGAGGATATGCCTTTGGACAACCGGACAGAATGGACACCACTGCAGCATGAGAAAGTGTGATGCTTGACGATCATGCAGCACGGGGTTCATAACAGATTTGCAAAAATGAGGAGAACACATTCAGTGGTATATTGCGAACGGCGTACCGTTCTCAAAACGCAAGGTGAATGCGGAGGGTATCGACGCACTCGAACTACGCAACTACTTGGGTATCCATACATCGGGTCAAAAAGAAAAAGGAGAAAACTGTAAAGGATACGCCAGGGAACTCTAAATGCACATGCCAGACAGACGCCAAATCCAGCAGGCCTACTGTCCATTCGAATCTAATCTAGTGATGTAAACGGCCGCACACAGGCGACCCGACCGCCTAAACCTCCTTCGCGTCCCAGGTTCCTTTGACGTGTGTCACGGGCATCAACTTAGACGGCGCGGGGGCTTGAGTTTGCATTGGGTGAGGGAACGCCAGCACGGGCTCATGTTCTGCAAGATCCAAATGCCGGAGATGGCCCTCGGTCCGGGCCCACTGGCCCCACTCCTTGCTATGAGACGACCCACTCCAATCACTGCTGGTAATGAACCTCCCCGCATCGAACTTGCGTTCCAACCGTGACGATTTCTGCAAGACGCTCATGACTCCCGTCTTGTTGTTGTGGAAGGGGCGGGCGGCGGCGGCGGCAGAGGCGGAGGACGTTCGTGTGACGAGCGCATACACCACCAAAACGATCCCGAAACCGAGCAGCATCACCAGCGCGACACCGAACCGCAGATCATACGAAAACTCGACTCGGGACTCTAACACCGCCACGCACAACGGACAGGATCCGATCGCCATGCTCATGCTGCCGTTACCTGCCGCATTCGGCACGCCCCGCATCGACACGAGGAAGGTGTCCGCCCACGTGTCGCGGACCATCGCGCTGAACTTGTTGAGGTCAAGCGCATCCGTTTCGTCCTGCAAGGCCGCGTTACTCGTGCGTGCGTTGATCGTAAAGATTTGTTCCCTGTCCAATTTGTCTGCGTGGATCCGCTTCCACATGACCCACGGGGACGAAGCCACGATCGCTCCCAATGGGTTCATGTCATCTGGTCCCAGGTTCCCGTAATAATGCATCGCGTCCCCGCTCTTGTCCTCGACCAAACTGACGTTGCGGTAGTACATGTAGGTAGCGTTAAAGGGAGTGTCATCGCGAGACAGCTTCGACGGGAGGTAGTCGAGCGTGATGTTCTTGTATTTTGTGCACCGTGCGTCCTCGCACGTTAGTTTGGGCTTAGCGAGGCCCACCTCGACCCCCATCGCACACAGAGCGATCTTGGTGACCTCGACGAGATCGCCTCTGATTGGCATATCGTAAGTGAAGGTGTTAACGACACATACACCGTCCAAAGGATTGCGCACTCTTGGCGAACCCGTATGGAGCGCCTGAATGCGGTTGTCGCATTCGAACAAGGCATTGGTAATGGGCAGTGAGCCGAAAGTCCCATTGAAGGTAGCATTAGTCTGATGTGTCAAGACGGCAGAATCCATTTCTATCGGGGGGTCCATGTTGTTGTAGGTCGTCCAAATGAACTCTTGTTCTAGAACTCTGAAGTTCGGGACTTTATGGTTGTTGGGGTCTGCCACGCGTTCCTGCAGGACCGCGCGAGTCTCTTCCAAAATTTGGACCACGGCTGGGTCTCCGCTTGGTTTGGCAACCCGGAGAAACCTCTTTTCCTTTTCCGGCTCGCGCTGGATCCAAAGCCCAGTGAGATTGGTTTCCTGAAAGAAATGTATGCGTCAGGCGATGCGTTCCCCAAACGCATTCGCAGCAAAGTGAACAGCAATCGAACACAACAGATGTTGGCTGCCCAACTTACAAAACGTATTGCGGCGATTTGAGAGTCCACGCACGAGTAAGTTGGACGAATCACCGTCGCCGGGGCGCCATACAGGATTTCGGAAACGTTCCCTTGGAACCCGT